>NC_091816.1:1272500-1897500 GCF_041296235.1 Equus asinus | reverse complement strand
CCAGAACCTGAATACCACTGTGGTTTCCTGGTCTGTCTTTAATTTTGACTCCTGAGAATTTCCCCTGTTTTCTTGAAAGTGCAGTCCCATATATTTTTAAAAGCTTTTAAAATTATCACATCCAATATTTTTAGTTGTTTTACTTATCATTGTTTTTGCAGATATTTACTCCACCATATTGCTGGAAAAGGAAGTTTCCTTCCATATTCAAAATAACTTCCCTTTAGGAAAAAAAATCTTTTGCAGAAAAAGAAATATTACTATAACCAGAAAAAAAAAAAAAAGCCTAGAAGTCAATGTGCCTTGATGTCTGAATGTTGCTTACATCTTGGATTGGGCTACAAACCCAGACATGGTGACAAGGGAATGCCTAAAGTAGGCTGCACTCTAGTTAGCCAACTGTATCTTATATAATTTCATTTAAATTATATATCTTTGTCTCCCTAACATGCATTCCTTTCTAGCATTAGTGTAGTTATAAGAGCCAAATGGAAGACTGGTTAAGAAATATGCAAGACAGTAGATGAAAAATGATATTGCTAAGTAAGAGAATGAGTTGTGTTGGGTGGCTCAGAAATCTTTGGTACATTTACTGTCACTCATTTGTGGGGAATGGGCATCTGGATACTGGATGCTAACCAGATCAAACCCACTCTTAGCCTAATTTAGTTGACACCTAGAAGAATGATGTGTGTGGTGCCACTTGCAATTGCTGGTGCATGATTGTCCTACTACAACTAAGATCCTGTGGTTGCCTGGGCATAGAGAGCTACGCTGGCGAGCACAGCTCTCAATTTCCAGAGCACGCATATGCTTAAACAGCTAGCTCCCCAAACCTGATCTGTTGACCTTGCAAAACAGAAACTGCTTCAAGCGTGGGAGCAGCAATGGGGTTCTTTAGAACAGCTCTAATTACGTGATGGAAAACTTCTTTATCTAGTCTGGTGAGAGCACAAGCTTAGATGCCATCTCAAGTTTGTGGGGAATGTGTTCAGCATTTGTGGTTCATTGGATCTGCTCCCTTCAATCCTGAGTGGTTCAACTGGTATATGTGTGTGTGTGTGTGTTTGCCATTTCCATAACTTCCCTCTGCTGGCTAGGCAATGGTCTTGGGAGGCAGCAGAAAGTAATAGTTGGGCTTTGATGTCACACAGTGTAAGTTAAAATCCCGGTGCTGACACTTACCCTCTATGTGAACTTGGAAAATTACTTATGTCTCTGAGCTCAGCTCCCTCAAATGAAAACGGGATAATAATAGTGTGTATCTCATATGAGGACTGAAAAAGAAAAGGCAAAGCCTTTCACACATTTCTTGGCACACATTAAGTGCTTGAGAAATGTAAGCTCCTAATCCTATGGTGGCGGTGTGAGTAAGGGTGGAACAGCTGTGGAAAAAGTGAGCAAGAGAAGATGCCTCGGGCTCTGGTTTCACCTGACCTGGCACTGGCTGGTTCTTTTCTTCCTCCTAGTTAATTCCTTGCCCATAGCACAGGACGTGGAGCTGTCTTGTTTCCTGCTTATATCCTGGTCCTGCCCTTTACTCGTTAAGTGACCTTAGAAAAGCATAGTACTTAGAGAATGGGTCCTAGAGTAACACATCTCTGGGCTTGACATGTAAAAGTTTATTTTTCGCTCATGCAAGGCTGGCTGTGGGTCCTGGAAGCTGTCCTCTCTACAGCGGCTGGGCAGTACAGGCTGTGCACATTTCGAGCCTCCCAACAGCAGTCTCCCGGTTGTCCTGGCAGAGGAAGAGGGTACTCGGGAGCCCGCTCCCTCTCCTGAGCGCCCTCCCGTGCGGCTTCCAGCAGCCCAGAGGCCAGAACTCGTCCCACAGCCTTTCCTATTGCCGGGCACTGGGATGGAAATGGAGGGGGCATGATAACTGATAACCATTGCTGTTCCTGCCACTGCAAGTCTTTTAGCCTCTCTGTGCCTCATTTTCCTTACCTACAAAATGGAAATAATACCTCGCAGAGCTGTCATGAGGATTAATAGTACATAAAGAGAATTCATAGTAACTTTGTTATAGTCCTGGCAGGAAGCAGACCACACACTGACAAGAACTTATTGTTCCCAGAAGACAATGAGCGACAGGATTGGGGGCAGAGGTGTGGGCAGAGTTAAGGGAACCGTTAAGGGATGATGTCTGTGGCCCAATTCCTTAGAAGGAAGTCAAACCCAACTCTAAACCAGCCCCCGGGCACAGAACAGGACAGATCTGAGAGGGGGGTTAGCAAATAGAGAGTAACTCGCACAGTACATAATAAATATTCGTTAAATCTAAAACACCCAACCCACATCACCATTCACCTGGGCTTGTAGAGTGCTGTGACTTACCCTACCCCACGTTGGTCTGGCTTCCTTCTCTAGTCTTTGTCTCCCCCTTCACTGAAGCATCTAGTAGAACGGGTTGAGACGGCAGACCCAGATTATAACACAAATCCGGAGGAACGTGTATCAGTGACATCTGTCACAGTCGCCACACATGGGAGGCCCTTGGATGGCGCTTGAGTCCAGTGTTCTTGGTATAGATAGAGATGTTGTATCTCCACTCTAATACTCTGGGCTCCCTGAAACTCACCTGGGAAGAATGAGGAATGACTAGGAACCCTAGGAATTCAGTCACCATGGTTCAGGGCCTCATCTCCTCTCCCCCGGACTCTTGCGGTAGCCTCCCAGCTGGCCTCCTCGCTCTGTGCTGCCTCCGTCCTGACAGCACTCCTTCTGCTTTAAAAACATTCAATGCTCCCTCTTTCACAGAGGGTGAAGTCTGAACTCCTCAGCCTGCTATCCAGGCTGCTGTTCCTTCTCACCTCCCACCACCTCCTCCACCTAAGCACTACTCCAGCCACACCTAAATAACCATGGTTTCCTTCATTTCCCCTCCTTGGATCGTGGCTCCAGATGGAATGCCCCTCCCACACCACGGTCACTTACTGAGGTCCTACCCTTCCTCTAAGGGTCAAGTCAATACCAACCTCTGTCAAACTCTGTCTGCTGATCCGCCTAGAAAGAAAAGTCCCTTTGTATCCTCCATGTTCTTGTATGACTGTTGTCTGCCTGATGCTTGTAATTTATGTATGTGTTTGTGTCCTTTACTAGGTTAGAAGTTCACTGACATCGTCCTTTCTGTATCCCTCATGATGTTTGGCGTGGCGTTTTACATGCAGTAGATACTTATAAGCGCTGGTCGAATTGTAGCAAATGCTTTTTGAATCTTTTTCAAAAGTAACTCCCCTAACAGCTGGGGAAAGAGAAGCTCCATTGGCAGCCCGTGATTTAGATAAATCTCCTTTTTTTCTATTTCAAAACCTCAAACGTCTACCAATAGAGGGCTATGGAGGCACAGGAGACATGACCTGGGGTTGGGCGGCAGGGTTTGGTTTCGGAGGACTGCAGGTCTTTCCCCTGCTCCCAGGAGAATGGGGACAGAGTGTTAAGGACGCTGGGCTGCTTTAGTTTACGCTAGAGTCAGGGTCCTGGGAGGTGGCCCCCCTGGCCTTCTGCTTTGCACAGCAAAGACAGGAGAGTCTAGTTCCTGTGTGGCTTGCGCCCTTCCACATGTAAATCAGTGTGCGCATGGAGACAGAAGGCCTGGATCTCCCCAAGGTGCCTGTCAAGGTGGACTCAGAGATTCTCTTCGGGGAGTTTGCATACACAGGGCTCCCAGGAGGGAAGCACACGCTGCCAGAATCCCTGCCCCCTTCTGCAAGCCTCTAGCCAACGATTTGTTTGCCAGAATGTCTTCATCTTTATAACTGGATTGCCAAGGAGGCTTTGCTTTCTTCCACCACAGGCTGGAAAATGTGGGCAGCCTCCTTCACCGAGATGGCTCAAAGCCTCATCTCCCCGCTGCCCGGCTCTCTCCAGCACTCTGGGAAGTCGCTGGTCATCTCCTGTTTCCCTGACCTGCCCCCTGCCGCTGCCCTGGGACTGTAGGAGACGGCTCCTCCCTGTCTCTCCTTCTTTAAGCAGCAGCTTAGAAGCAATATCCTGTGTTTGTGTAGTGGGTTCCAGCCAAGCCTTCCAAAGCCCTTTGCAAACATCAGCTGTCGTGACCGCATCTCTCCCTCTTCTCACCATGTCATGGCAAGGAGACCACTGAAAGGGCACAATGCTTTGTGGAATGGGGAAAACAGTACTGGGGATAGAAAATAGGAGGTTAGAAGATGGAAAAGGTCAGAAAACCTCAACTCCTGGTTTCAGAATAAAATTCACTTTGGTTCTAATCAAAATTTTCCCTTCTTTTAGATTCCAACCACCTGCCTGCTTTCCTGGTGACATTTCAGTATGGTGCAACCCTTTTGGGGGAGGGCAGGCTCACTGTGTGTTGATAGCCTGACGACATCAGTGAAAACACGACTTGATTTTGTGTAGAACAGACTCTATGCATTTGTGAAGCATGTTCTAATTCTGGCTCAGCTGGTAGGAAGTAAGCACATACTATGTTTATATATTATATAGATATATAGTATATATATACCATGTTTATATATATATGTTAATTTGTTGATCTTCCTAATAAACTCTCCACTTTATGGATGAAAAACTGAGTTCTCAGAGATGAGCCAGATCCCCGACTCCGCATGCAGCTTGTTCCGCTGGACCACAGCTCCACGTTCTGCTGAATTTGATGGGACGCGTGAAACCTAGGATTTGCAGACCATGAAGCTGTCCATCTGCCTCTCCCCTCAATTGCTCATCTCTGGGCCTGTGAACAGTTGGTCGGACTTCTCCAGCTTCCAGCTGCGCTGCTTTCCACCTTGGCCCTGGCACTTCGAGTGTCTCTGAAGGTCAATCCCAAAACTTTATTCTCTCCCTCGTCTCTCCCTCAGCCTTTGCTCCCTCTGGGCTCATCCTCTCTTAGAACTCAGACTTGGAAGTTCACCTGCCTCTTCTTGCAAACTCCATCTGTCCTGCCCAGCACAGCCAGGTAAGGCCTGTTATAAGACTAAGCTCAGATCACCATACATACCTGCCAAAAGCAGGGGCCTGGTGCCCTCCCACAACCTACCAAATAAGAAACGTCTTCCCTTTCAGCACTCCGTAACAGAACCTCTGTCTGCCCAAAGCCTCGTTCCCACGGTTCCTTTGTACATAGCCCGCGCTCACACTCCAGCCGGGCGTCTTGCTGGTACGTGAGACACACCAAACCCTGCCTGACCTCGAGTCAGCATTCACGTGCACTATTTCCTCTCCCTGGAACGTCCTTCCTAACCCTCACTGCCCCTAGCCAAATCCTAGTCTTTCTTCAAGGCCTATTTCAAGTGCCACCTCCTTGATGATGCCTCCCCTGAAGCCGCAATTCTACATGCCTCCTTTGACTCCCCAAATACTATATTTCTCTCATACGATTCATCATATGGTGTCCTGTAGCATAATTCCTGTTGTTTTATCCAAATGCTACTTGTATTGTAAATTCTGAAAACAAGTCTGAGTCTCCTTTCTTTTTGGTATTTCCACAGTACCCAGTGTGATCCTTGACATAATAGGTGCTAAGTAAATGCTTGTTGATTATGTGGATGAGTGCTTGCACCAGGAGGTGCACAGCAAATATCTGTTGAAACTGATTTCCCAATGATCCCCACTCTCCTTCTGCAGCATCTATACTCCAGGTTTGCATTGTAGTTGCCTTCAAGAATGTATCCGGTAATGTCATACCTTTACCCGAAACAGCACATCAAAACCTGGACCACCTGTTCCCCTAACTGCCCACCCCCAGCTTCATTACTTTTGTCTTTTTGCCTCACGAATGCTCCCAGCTCCTACTTCTGTAAGAATTGCTTCCTATGGGGCTGGATCAGCATCAGAAGCTGTTCCAGTAGCCAAGTTCTCAGCACCCGGTATCTGTGGATTAATCAGAATCACAAGATGATAGGATGTCAGAGCTGGCAGTGACCTTGGCCAAACCCCTTCACTGCAGATGAAGAAACCAAACCCCCAAAGGGATTTGCAAGAACTAGAGGCAGAACCATCACAAGACTCCCATCTTCTCGCTCTTGGCCTAGTCTCCGTCCTCGTGAGATTTGGCATGACCTTCCTAAGCTCCTCTGCTTTTCCAGGAGCTTCAGGTGGTTACTTTTCAAGTGACTGCATGTTTCAGCAGCTCTTTTTCTCTGACTCCCACGGGTGAGATTGGACGATCCAGGTCTTTAGAATCTGCGGCACAGGGCTTGAGCCAAGCTTCTGCCTCTCTCAGAACATCCTGCCATAATGTTAAGCTCATGAACTCAGCCCCAGTGTGTGGTGAGCCTGTTTCTCAAGGAATTTCCTAGCAATTAGCTGGTAGAACTAAATTCCGCTCTAACCAACCAGCAAACTCAAATTCTCTCCATTTTATCTAACATCGCCTACAAGGCTAAAGATAACCCAGGATGCGTTAGGACTTTGCATAGTTAATCAGTTCAAAAAGAGTTATTTAGAGCATGATTAGAAATGACCAGAAGTCCACAGAATACGGTTTGAATCAGACAATACGCACTTGGGCTCAATCATCTAAACTCACAGACAGCCTCAGAGTGACACTGATTGGAAATTACTCATGCACATCTGCTCTGCTGAGCCCAACAGGCCAGCAAGCTCTTCCAGCTGGCCCTGCTCTCTCCCAGGCAGGGAGATGGGAGACAAATGCCGCTTCTGAGCACTCGCTATGCACTTTACATATGCGATCTCTTTGAATTTGATCCTCTCAATAACCCTGGTGGTAGTGTCCTCATTTTACAAATAAGAGAACTGACACAATAAAAAGTGTGGTCACTCAGGCTGAAGAAACTAGAAGCAGCGTCAGCTGTGTCTCTGTCTCCAAAGACCAAGCTTTTTCTATATCACCGGTGAGCTCCTTCCTTCCTTCCTTCCTTCTCCCCCTTTCAGCCTTCTCCCTTTTCTTCCCTCCTCCCTTCCCCCCACTCTCCCTTTCCTTCCTTCCCTTTTTCAAGCCAAACGCTTTTTTCAACTGAAATGATACACAAACCCGAATATATGAAACATATAAGAGCCAAGCCGCTTTGCTTTCTCACAATTAACAAGACTGGAAACACCTCAAATGATCATCAACAGGTGACTAGATCAGCAGACTGATCTACCCAGTGGACTACAACTCAGCAATAAAAAGAGATGAAGCACTGAGATCCCCAGACCATGGATAAATCTCACAACAGTTGTGCTGCGTGAAAGACGGCAGGTACAAGAGTACACACTGTCTGACCCCACTTACACGGTAGTTTAAAAAAAGCAGAGCCGATCTACGCCGCTGGAGAGCAAATCAGTGGCCGCCTGGGGCAGCGGCCGGAAGGCTTGTAGCAAAGTGGTTGAGGGAACTTTGGTCCACTTTGGGGGTAATGAAATGGTTCTGTATGTTGATTGTGGTGGTGGTGTATATATTTGTCAAAACTGTTTGAACTTCACACTGAAAGGGGTACAATTTAGTGTGTGTAAATTATACCTCAATAACATAGGTTTGTTTTTTGTTTGTTTTGTTTTGTTTTTTAAAGCAGACATGCTTTAGCTGAGGAAGGGACGCCCAATCCCTCAGTGAGCCTGTGACCCCCAAAGGGTCCCTGGGAGTGCCCTGTGGAAATTCACCTCTTCAGGAAGCTGTCTGCCACACCAAGCTGCCTCACGCAGCCGTAAATATTGCTCAGGCAGTCAAGGCCTTGTAAGGGCATAAGATCTGTTCATTCTCGAGTAAACCACTCAGCATTCTTTCTGAGGGCCGCACAGTTCCAACAAAATCCGTGACAAGCCCCATCCCCAGCAAGAAAGAGGCTTCTGGTCTAGTTTTATTCTCTGTGCTATAAAAAGAATGATAATGCAGAATTGGGAGTTAATAAATGAAACCAAGGAGTTTTATGAGCATGAGTATGTGTGTGGTGTGTAATGGGTATAAATTTGCTTCCCACCACTTAGATTCAGGAAATGTTGTGTTTTATTTTCCTAAATCAAATTACATCTGGCTCCCAGTCTCCACGGACCAGAGCGATGGGATGCGCAGTGTCAGTTTTTACCGCCTCAGGGCCATGCAGGAGTCCTGGAGGGAGTATCAGTCCAGAGGACTTGAGGAAGTAGCTCCGTCCTTGAGTCCACCCTGGTCCCAGTTAGGCATCCAGTACCCAACCTCTAGTGGTCCATTTCAAAGGTCAGCGCCTTGGATCCCTGACTAGGCCGGGGGACCTTGCACCAGGACCCCCAGTGGACATGCCTAGTATACCGCCTCCTCAGCCCCCTTGAAAGCAGACCCCTTGGAGCGCTGGGCACAGGAGGGCATGGTCACTGCTCCCTCCAGGCCCCCAAACCCCTCCCTTCTCTCAGGACTGAAGGTGAGGATCTCCCTTCTCCACTTTCCTCCCTCCCCCAGGCTGCTGTGATCTCCTCCGCTCCTTGGATCCTTCTCCAGGACTATTCACCTTAATCTACCTATTGGGTCTGAAACCAAAGCTAGCAATGGTGGGCTGAGGCAGTGGAGGGGAAAAGTGGGGGAGAGGGCAGCAAAATCCGTCATTCCTTCCTATGTGCAGAGCTGGTAAAGGAGGTCTTTACCCCGCCTTGGTGAATCCACAGCAGGAAAAGAAAGCTGAGATGGGAGTTAGTTTCTTTATTAATAACTCAACCAATTGCGTATGAGAGTTTGTATGTGTATTTATGTAACATCCATGAGTTAAAGAACAGTGTTTTACTCATCATAATTGTATCCCGTGCACTCAGCTTGAGACTATATAGGTGATGGACAAATATTGGGTATTCATGAATGAGTGAATGAATGGGAAATGGCCCAGAAGGACACACCCCACACTAGAATCCGTTACCCTTGGGAAGTGGAATTCTGCAGCGGACTATCAATTACTACTATTTATACTTTTGTACTGTTTGCATTGCATGAAATTGTGTTTAGTGACGTTATAATGTTTATATAGTTTGTATTAAAAACCTTTCAGACTGTAAGTAATGAGCACACACAAAAGTTTTGTTATAATCTTGCTGGAAGAAGGAAGCCACCCAGCAGCCACCCTTCACATTGAGTAGGGTTATGTTACTGGATAAGGAAATGTTAAGATTATCAACATTAGGCCAGATTCAGAAAGGTCAGAGTGTTTGGTTAACTGTCACTAGATGTGGAGTGACAGTGGAGTGGGGGACTGAAGTTAAACAAAAAAATTCAACTGAGTAATTTAAAAGATTAAATTGGCTTTATTGAATGATTCATGAATTGGGCCACATCCCATCTAGCAAATAGAAAGGAGCTCCACTGAGCTGCAGAAAAGGAGAGGTTTTTAAAGGGAGAGAGAGAGGAGAAAAAAGGAAATTATTAGCAAAGCATGCATTGGTTTAGGCAAGGCTGCCCTCCTAAGGGGAACAAAAGGGGTCTATCCGGGGATAACCTTGTAGGGCTAACCAGGAAATTCCAGGTTCACTGGTTAAAAGTCACATTCCTGGGGAAGGTTGAAACTGTCATTAGATTATGTATTAAGTCTTGGTTTGCTGGGCCTAACACAAGTGACTCCATTTTGGGCCTGGTCATCTCCTTTTTAACACTGGTTTCTCAGAACACATCTTAATATTTCTAAATTTAATGAGAAAGTTATTTAAGCATTTTATCAGGAATAAATGATATCCCCAGTGAATTTTGCCTCTTCCAGACTAGGTTATGAACAATCATTCTTTTATTTTTTTGAGGTTTTAGTCATCCTGTGGGAGCCCAGAAGAGAAAGAAAATGAATATGCAAGCTAAAATCAACACAAATCAAAGGAGCCTCCCTAGAAGCTATGGGTGTTGGAATGGCATTGCCATGAAAGCATTTTATTTCCTCTTAACTGATTAGACTATTGTTGGGGAAGATCTTTGGTTTCTCTGAAATGCCCAGAGAAAATGATGCTGAAGGGTTGGTGCCAAGGTGGCAGCGCAGGCCGACTCTGAACTCACCTCCTCCTGTGGACACAACCAATTTACAACTACTCTTGGAACAATTACACCTGAGAGAGAACTGAAAACTGGACGAGAAGAACCCTGCAACAAGGGACAGTCCTGCCTGATGTGGAGAGACGGAAATTCCTTTCTGAAGAGAAAAAAGCCACCTTGAGTTGCAGCACTTCATGGCAGGCGGGGAGCAGGAACCTGAGCAGGGGAGCATTACTGCTATAAGCAGCTTCTGGACTCAGCACAACTGAGACGAGTGTCACAACATCAGGCTTTGCTGGTTACTAACTACAACAGAGAATACTCCTAGAAAAGCTATCAGACATAAGGGGAAAAAAGCCAGCTCTTAAAGGGCCCATGCACAAATTCAACCATTTCAGAAAGCAACCTAAAGTCACAAAGTCTTTTGTGTGCAAAAGACGTAAAGGTGCACAGTCCTTTGGTGAAAAGAGACTCACCTGATAGGCTCTGGGTGCATCTTGGTGAGAGGTGAGACCTCTCTGGGGACTGAGACATTGGCAGCAGGCATTATTGTGACCAAGCACAGGTGTGCTGACACAGACACTGGCAAACGCCATTGGAGTTCTTCCCCTGGCCTGTTAGCCCAGGGTCCACCCCACTCACTAGAGTACTGATTTAATCCAGCTCAGCCAGGACAGGCAGCCCACCCTAGGGACTGGCCCCACCCAATGGCAAGCCCTTGGGTGACTTGTGGGCCTGCATAGGCTGGGTGCGTGGGTCCTCAGTAGCTGGGTGAGAGGGTCCACCTTCAGAGTGTGGGTGTGCATGAGGAGAGGGTGGAGTGTGTGGGTCCTCTGCAGTGGGGTGACTGGGTCTGCTTCAGGGGTTGGGGCATGCGTATAGGGCAGGACTGTGTTGATGGTGTGTGGGCAGTGGAGCTTGTCAGCTGCAGAAGACTTGTGCTTCTCAAACAGCCACATAGGGGATCAGCACCTCCTTCCAAAGCCTGAAACTATTGGATGCTCCCATGCCTGGGGCCAGTCTCACTCAGCTGCAGTTCTGAGAGAGCTGATAAGAGCCTTGCAGGCTGGAAGCCTACAGCAACTGTAAGCTTCTGAGCCTACCAACTAGCCATGCTGTGGGCCTACTCACTTAACAGAAAAACTGCAACAGGAATGTGCTATTAGTCCTTGCATCCAACTGTGCTGGGGCTCGCCAAACATGATAAAGTGATTGAAGGGTCCATAGCAGCCACACGCAGCTAAGAATTACAACCAGCTGGACAGGGGGACAGCCTACCCTCCCTGGGCACCTGCAGCAAGAGCAACCAGGTCACAATAGAAGGACACATGTAGCCCACACAGGGGCACACCTGAACATTTGGAACTGGTGACAAGAGGGAAGCTAAGGCATCTCTTACATAAGACCATCTCTCCAAGATCAGGAGACATAGCTGACCTATGCACAGAGAAAGAGGCAAAGTGAGGAGGCAAAGAAATACATTCCAAGTAATGGAACAGGACAAAACCTGAGAAAAAGAACTAAACAAAACAGAAATAATCTATGTGACAAAAAGTTCAAACAAAAAGTCATAAGGATGCTCACTGATCTTGGGAGAAGAATGGATGAACCCAGTGAGAACTTCAACAAAGAATTGGAAAATATAAAAAAGAACCAATCAGAAACGAAGAATACAATACTGGAAATGAAAAATTCACTAGAGGGACTCAATAGCAGAGTAGATGATACAGAAGAATGGATCAGTGTGCTGAAAGAAAGACTAGAGGAAATCACCCAAGCTGAACAGATAAAGGAAAAAGAATTAAAAAGAATGAGGACAGTCTAAGAGAACTCTGGGACAATATCAAGCACACTAACATTCATATTAGAGGTGCCCCAAAAGGAGAAGAGAGAGACAAAGGGGCATAAAATCTATTTGAAGAAATAATAGCTGAAAACTGTCCTAACCTAAGGAAGGAAACAGACATCCAGGTATAAGAAGCACAGAGCGCACCAAACAAGATAAACTCAAAGAGGCCCACACCAAGACACATAATTAAAATGTCAAGAATTAAAGACAAAGAGAGAATCCTAAAAGCCACAAGAGAAAGGCAACAAATTACCTGCAAAGGAAACCTCATAAGGCTATCAGCTGACTTCTCAGCAGAAACCTTACAGTCTAGAAGGAAATGGTACAATATATTTAAAGTGCTGAAGAAAAAAACCTACAGCCAAGAATACTCTACCTGGTAAGGTTATCATTCAGAATGGAAGGAGAGATAAAGAGTTTCCCAGACAAGCAAAAATTAAAGGAGTTTATCACCAAGAAACCAGTCTTACAAGAAATGCTAAAGAGACTTATTTAAGTGGGAAAGAGAAGGCCACAAATAGGAATAAGAAAATTATCAAAAAAAAAAAAGCAATAAAAACACTGGTAAAGGCAAAAAATACAGTAAAGGTAGCAGATCAACCACCCATAAAGCTAACGTGAAGGTCAAAAGACCAAAGTACTAAAATTACCTATTTCCATGATAAGAGGGTGACAGATACACACACAAAAACAGGTTAGATATGATATGAAAAATATAAAGTGTGGGAGGAGGAGAGTGAAAGAATAGAGCTTTTAGAAAGAGGTCGAACTAAAGAGATCATCAACTTAATATAGATTGCCATATACTTAGGTTATTATATATGAACTTCATGGTAATCACAAACCAGAAAACTATAATACATACACAAAAAATTAAGAGAAAGGAACCCAAACATAATACTAAAGAAAGACATATGCCACAAGGGAAAAGAGCAAGAGAAAAAGAAAGGATCAGAGAAGACCTCCTAAAACAGCCAGAAAAAAAGCAACAAAATGGCAGTAAATACATACTGATCAATAGCTACTTTAAATGTCAGTGGACTAAATACTCCAATCAAAAGGCATAGGGTGGCTGATTGGATTAAAAAAAAAAAAAAACAAGACTCATATATATGCTGCATACAAGAGACACATTTCAGACATAAAGACCCTTACAAACAGAAAGTGAAGGGATGGAAAAAGATATTCCATGCAAATGGCAATGAAAAGAAAGATGGGGTAGCAATGTTTATATCAGACAAAATAGATTTTAAAACAAAAACTGTAACAAGAAACAAAGAAGGGCACTACAAAATGATAAAGGGAACAATCCAACAAAAGGATATAACACTTGCAAATATCTATGTACCCAACATAGGAGCACCTAAATATATAAAGCAATTATTAACAGACATAAAAGGAGAAATAGACAATAACACAATAATAGTAGGGGACTTTAACTCTCCACTTACACAAATGGATAGATCATCCAAACAGAAGATCAATAAGGAAACATTGACCTTAAATGACACATTAGACCAGATGGACTTAGTAGATACACACAGAACATTAGATCCAAAAACTGCAGAATATAGATTCTTTTCAAATGAACATGGAACATTCTCCAGGACTGATCACATATTAGGCCACAAAACAAGTCTCAATAAATTTAAGAAGATCAAAATAATACCAAGCATCTTTTCTGACCACAACAGGATGAAACTAGAAATCAATACAGGAAGAAAACCAGAAAAGTCACAAAAATGTGGAGATTAAACAAAATGCTACTGAACAACGATTGGGTCAATGAAGAAATCAAAGGAGGATTCAAAAAATACCCAGAGACAAAGAGAATGAAAATACAACATGCCAAAAGTTATGGGACACAGCAAAAGTGGTTCTAAGAGGGAAGTTTATAGCAATACAGGTCTACCTCAACAAACAAGAAAAATCTCAAATAAAAAAATCTAACAGTGCACCTAAGGAACTGGAAAAAGAAGAATAAACAAAGCCCAAAATCAATAGAAGGAAGGAAATAATAAAAATCAGAGCAGAAATAAATGAAATAGAGACTAAAAAAAACAATTTAAAAAATCAATGAAAGCAAGAGCTGGTTCTTTGAAAAGATAAACAAAATTGACAAACCTTTAACTAGACTCACCAAGAAAAAATGAGACGCCTCAAATAAATAAAATCAGAAAAGAAAGAGGAGAAATTTCAATGGACTACAAAAGACTATAAGAGAATGCTACAAAAAACTATACTCCAACAAATTGGATAATCTAGAAGAACTGGATAAATTCTTAGGATAATACAACCTTCCAAAAATGAATCAAGAAGAAATAGAGAATTTGAATAGACCAATCACCAGTAAGGAGCTTGAAACAGTAATCAAAACCTCCCCAAAAATAAAAGTCCAGAACCAGATGGCTTCCCTGGTGAATTCTACCAAACATTCAAAGAAGTCTTAATACCTATCCTTCTCAAACTCTTCCAAAATTGAAGAGGAGAAGAAGCTTCCTAACTCATTCTACAAAGCCAACATTACCCTGATACCAAAAGCAGACAAGGACAACACAAAAAAAACAAAATTACAGGCCAACATCACTGATGAACATCAATCCAAAAATCATCAACAAAAGAATAGCAAATCAAATACAATACATTAAAAAGATCATACACCATGATCAAGTGAGATTTATTCCAGAGATGCAGGGATGGTTCAATATCTGCAAATTAATCAATGTGATACACCACATTAACAAAATGAAGAATAAAAATCGCAGGATCATCTCAATAGATGCAAAGAAAGCATTTAACAAGATACAGCATCCATTTATGATAAAAACTGAATAAAATGGATATAGAAGGAAAGTACCTCAACATAAGAAAGGCCATATATGACAAACCCACAGCTAATATCATTCTCAATGGAGAAAAACTGAAAGTTATCTCTCCAAGAACAAGAACCAGACAAGGATGCCCACTTTCATCACTCTTTTTTTTTTTTTTGAGGAAGATTAGCCCTGAGCTAACTACTGCCAATTCTCTTTTTGCTGAGGAAGACTGGCCCTAGAGCTAACATCCATGCCCATCTTCCTCTACTTTATACATGGGATGCCTACCACAGCATGGTTTTTTTGCCAAGTGGTGCCATGTCCACACCTGGGATCCAAAACAGTAAACCCTGGGCTGCCAAGAAGCAGAATGTATGAACTCAACTGCTGCACCACCGGGGTGGCCCCACACCACTCTTATTTAACATAGTGTTGGAAGTCTTAGGCAGAGCAATCAGGCAAGAAAAAGAAATAAAAGGGATCCAAAAGGAAGAAGTGAAACTGTCACTATTTGCAGATGACATGATTTTACATACAGAAAATCCTAAAGAACTCACCAAAAAACTTTTAGAAAGAATAAATGAATATGCAAAGTTGCAGGATACAAAATCAGTCGCGTCTGTATATACTGACAACAAAGTAGCAGAAGGAGAAATTAAGAATACAATCCCATTTACAATTGTAACAAAAAGAATAAAGTACCTAGGAGTACACTTTCCCAAAGAGGTGAAAGATCTGTACATTGGAAACTATAAAACATTGTGGAAAGAAATTGAAGAAGACACAAAGAAATGGAAAGATGTTCCGTGCTTTTGGATTGGAAGAATTAACATAGTTAAAATGTCCATACTTCCTATAGCAATCTACAGATTCAGTGCAATCCCTATCAAAGTTCCAACAACATTTTTCACAGAAATAGAACAAAGAATCCTAAAATTTATGTGGAACAACAAAAGACTCTGAATAGCCAAGGAATCCTGAGAAGAAAGAACAAAACTGGTATCCTACTCCCTGATTTCAAAAGATACTATAAAGCTATATTAACCAAAACAGCTTGGTACTGGCACAAAAACAGACACACAGATCAGTGAAACAGAATCGAGAGCCCAGAAATAAATCCACACATCTACGGACAGCTAATTTTCAACAAGGGAGCCAAGAACATACAGTGGAGAAAGGAAAGTCTCTTCAATAAATGGTGTTGGGAAAACTGGACAGCCACATGCAAAAGAAGGAAAGTAGACCACTATCTTATATCATACACAAAAATTAACTCAAAATGGATTAAAGACTTGAATGTAAGACCTGAAACCAGGAAACTTCTAGAAGAAAACACAGGTAGTACGCTCTTCAACATCAGTCTTAGCAGCATATTTTCAAGTCCCATGTCTGATCAGGCAAAGGAAACAACAGAAAAAAATAAACAAATGGGAC
This sequence comes from Equus asinus, assembly GCF_041296235.1. Taxonomy (NCBI): domain Eukaryota; kingdom Metazoa; phylum Chordata; class Mammalia; order Perissodactyla; family Equidae; genus Equus; species Equus asinus. The sequence goes on along the minus strand of NC_091816.1, from coordinate 1,881,509 downwards.
TACATCAAACTAAAAACCTTCTGCATAGCAAAGATCAACAAGATGAAAAGACAATTGGGAGAAGACATTTGTAAACCATATAGCTGATAAGGGGTTAACAACCAAAATATGCAAAAAACTCATACATGTCAACCACAAAAAAGCTAACAATCCAATTAAAAAATGGGCAAAAGATCTGAACAGACCTTTCTCCAAAGATGATATACAGATGGCCAACAGGCACTGAAAAGACGTTCAAGATCATTAACTATCAGGGAAATGCAAATCAAAACTAAAATGAGATATCACCTCATGTCTGTCAGAATGGCTATAATTAACAAGACAGGAAATAAGTGTTGGAGAGGATGTGGAGAGAAGGGAACTCTCATACACTGCTGGTGGGAGTGCAAACTGGTGCAGCCACTATGGAAAACAGCATGGAGCTTCCTCAAAAAAATAAGACTAGAACTACCATACGATCCAGCTATTCCACTGCTGGGTATTTATCCAAAGAACATGAAAACACAAATGTGTAAAGATACACGCACCCCTCTGTTCATCGCAGCACTATTCACAACAGGCAAGACTTGGAAGCAAACTAGGTGCCCATCAAGGGACGAATGGATAAAGAAGATGTGGTATTTATACACAATGGAATGCTACTCAGCCATACGAAATGACGAAATCCTGCCATTTGGGACAACATGGATGGACCTTGAGGGTATTATGCTGAGTGAAATAAGTCAGCTGGAGAAAGTCAAATACCATATGATCTCACTCATAAATAGAAGATAAAAACAATGACAAACAAACATATAGCATTGGAGATTGGATTGGTGGTTACCGGAGGGGGTGGGGTGACAGAGGGGAGGGAAAGGAGTGATCAGGCACACGTGTGTGGTGATGGATTGTAATTAATCTTCTGGTGATGAACATGATGCATTCCACACAGAAACTGAAATATAATGATGTACAGCTGAAGTTTATATAATGTTATAAACCAATGTTACCACAATAAAAAATAAATTAAAATAAATAAATGAAGTAATTAAATTAAATACATATAAATATACATGTAATATTAAAAAAAAGAAAAGAAAAATGATGCTGGAGAACCAGGAATAGAGATGCAGCCCATCCAAGGAGAGCAGCAGAGAGCAGCAGGGGTCCCGGAGCCTCCCGGGCCTCTCTGGGGGACTCCCTCAGTGCGTCAGGGCTCTGACTCAGCCTCGGGGACTCTCTGGGTGGCTCCAAGCATCCCACCAAGAGGAGCCACGCTTCTCAGAGGCCAGCGTGCGTCAGAATCACCTGCAGGTTTTTTTTTTTATTTTTTAAAGATTGGCATCTAAGCTAACAAAGGTTGCCAACCTTTTTTTTTTCTTCTGCTTTTTCTCCCCAAATCCCCCCAGTACATAGTTGTATATTTTAGTTGTGGGTCCTTCTAGTTGTGGCACGCAGGGCGCCACCTCAGCGCCGCCTGACCAGTGGTGCCACGTCCTGGCCCGGGATCCCAACCAGCGAAACCCTGAACCACGGAAGAGGAACGGTGAACTTCCCAATCGGCCACGGGGGCCCCTGCAGGGCTTTTCAAACACGCAGTGCTGAGCCCCTCCCAGGGTTTCTGATTCAGCAGGTCTGGGGTGGGGCCTGAGAACAGGCATTTCTAAGTTCCCAGGTGCTGCTGATCTGGAAGTTTCTCTCCTTGGGCTGGCACATTGGAATCGCTTGGGCACTTGTTTAAGTTATAGACGCTGACTTAGAACTAAAATTGAAAATGGGATGTGACATGATTCGTTTACACCAAGAGGGATCTTTACTGAACTTGAACTGGACTGCAGGACAAAAAAGAAAAGCTTATCCTGTGTTACTCATGATTGCTTATTGCACATCGAACACGGCAGAATCTTTACGGAAAGAAAGGGTGCAGGCAGGGGAGAAGGAGAGTGTGGTCCAGGGACAGAATTAGCAGGGGAGTCTGGGCAGGTGGACGTGTCGTGGGCCACAGTCTCTGTGGCCGGAAGAGGAAGCTAAAGCTTCTGCACGCTCGCTGAGTGAGACGGATGCTTGGTTGATGTCCCCTGTCATCTGAGCACTACTTACGGCAGAACGAGCAGGGCCAGGACCGGGCAAGGCAAGCGAGGCACTTACAAAGGGCTCAAAACCGAACTGGGTGCCAAAAAATTCAGTAATTTATACAAATAGTTATTTTTTTAATTTTTAAATAAACTCACAAGAAGTTGCAACAACAGTATACCCAGCTTCCCCCAGTGTGGACATCTTATGTAGCTACAGTGCAATACCGGAACCAGGAAACTGACATCAGAACCTTCTTGCTAACTAATCTACAGGTGGCCATTTTTTTTTTTATTAAGATTATGATAGATTACAACCTTGTGAGATTTCAGTTGTACATTATTGTTGGTAATGTTGTGGGTACACCACTTCAGCCTTTGTGCCCTCCCCCCACGCCCCCTTTTCCCTGGTAACCACCGATGGGTTCTCCATGTCTATATGTTAACTTCCACCTATAAGTGGGGTCATATAGAGTTCGTCTTTCTCTGTCTGGCTTATTTCGCTTAACATAATACTACAGGTGGCCATTTTTAAAGGCTGTGTTCATGTGTAACATGTGTTCACATGCACTCAGCTATAATGCAATTTAAAATGAATAATATTTTAATGCAATAATTCTAAAGCTCAAAATTAATGACAAAAATCCATGATGAGCAAAATATCCAAATTTTAAAATAAAGATTAGTAAAAGCTCTGCTAACCACATTGGAGCCTGAGGCAAAAGGAAAAATTAGTGACGTCTTGTTCATGGTGGATTTTTTTCCGTTAATTTTGATTGTTTAAAATATTGCATTACAAGATTCGTTGTCTTGACCGCTGAGTTTTCTGGGCCCCTTGGGTCCTGCGCCTCCGGAGCGTGGGCGCCGCGGGCCTGCGGAAGGCGGGCCGGGAGCGGGGCGGGCTCTTCGCTGCCGGCTGCTCTGCCTTCGGGGCGGGGCAGGGTGGCACTGGCACTGGGACTCAGCTTAACTACATGCTGCAAGACGGAAGGCTTCCTTCTTGAGGCCAGAGACGCAGGGAGCCAGCGGCTCTGCCCCTCCCTCCGGCCTCTGCGCCCAGCTCAGCCGCCACCCTCGATCCAGACCCCTCCCCGACCCCTGCTTCTCCTCCCGGACGCTAACCGAAATCGCAGACCGCCCCCCCCCCCCCCCCGTCCTCCCCGGAGAGCAGCCTGCCACCTACTTTAGCGTGGGACTGGGAGTGAAAGCGGGTCTTGACTCAGAGGGGAGGCTGAAGGGTTTGGTAGACGCGTTCGGCTGAGCGTGCTCCTTCCCGGGACCCTGCAGTGACACGGAGCTGTGCATCTAAGAGAGAGCAGAGGAGTCAGGGGTCTGCGACATTCCATCCATGGCCAGGGACAACTGCCTTCAGCGGACACGTTTAAAAGGACAATGGGAGAGAAAACCAAGTGTGTTTTGAGCACATCACGTGTCAGCAGTTAACAAAAGGTTTTAATGTAATGGTGTTAATAGCGAAAGACCAAAAAACAAGTACGACGGAAGTACCTTTTATCAACATAAGGCTTTTACTGAGTGCTTGCAAAGCACTGTCCTGGGACTACAAATATTTATACCTGTCGTCTTTGACCCCTGGGGCTGGCAACCTAAAGAAGGCAGACCAACACAAACTCGAGTAACTCTAACCCGGGTTGACCAGGCGGACAGCTGTCCGTCAAGGTACACACTTCCTGCGACGGAGAGCGACGACAGCAAGGCTGCACTCTGACAGGGGCGGGTCGCAGCCGGGGAACCAGGCGCTCACGCTTCTTTCAGCTATGTGTTTTCCATCCTGATATTCGCAAGTACCTATACTTGTGTTTATTTTATCGCTTGCTGTTGTTTCCCAAATAGAAAGCCAAGTTCCTATTCTTCTGAACAGGCCTTTTGCAAGCTCATCAAGAAGAAATTAAAATCTTCTGGAGGCTCAGAGTAATTCCGAGAAGATCATTGTTAGGTAGCCCCAACATTTTTGAGACACAATTTATTTTTAAATCCAAATGACACAAAACATGGGAAGAGGGATCAGAAGGGAAAGGATTGATACTTACAGAGTTACTGTCTTCCCACAAGAGTTTGGCTAAGTCTCTGGACCTACCTTCGCCTAGTAGAGGCAAGAAAGAGGGAGGCAACCTCCTTACTCTCTATTCACCCTGTCCTGACCACGCCCAGCCACGCTCTCTCCAGGACCCCAGCTCTTCTGAACAGCATCCATCGCATGCTTAGACCACATGAGACAAGTACAAGAGGGTATGGGCAGGACCCCCGAATTCTGAGCGAAATAAAGAACAATCTAAATGCAATGGGTGAGGTTCCATCTGAAAAACCCTGGAGACGGTGTGCTCTGGGCATGTGTGACTGTGGAGGGTTACTGAAAGCACATCAATTATTGAGGAAAGACAGAATGAGCAGGAGGGATGGGTCATCCTGAAGTCCCTGAAAAGGGGCTGAGGCCCCAGCCCTGTGCAGGGAGAAGGTGCCATAATCAGCCAACAGGAGCAGTATGTGGCTTTGGTGGGCAGAACCCCGTAATGAAGCCGCCTCGTTGCGCTTTCACAACAAGAACCACAAGCCAGTCACACTGAGCAGATTCGCCTTCCTCTGTGTGAGCTTCCTGCGGCTGCTCTAACAGATTAGCAGAAACTGGGGAGCTAAAATCAACAGAAATTTATTCTCTCACAGTTCCGGAGGCTAGAAGTCCAGACTCGAGGTGTCGGCAGGGCTGTGCTTCCTCTGGGGCCTCCAGGAGAGAGCCCTTCCCAGTCTCCTCCAGCATCTGTGGCTCCGGGCCTTCCTGGGCTTGCAGGGGCATCGCTCCAGTCTCTGCCTCCGTCTTCACATGGCCTTCTTCTCTGTGTCCGTGGCCTCTCCCCTTCACATAAAGACACAAATGTTGGATTTAGGGCCCATCCTAATCCAGTAGGACCTCATTTTAACCTAACCAATGACATCTGCAAAGACTCTTTCTAAATAAGGTCACATTCTGAGGTTCTGGCCAGACAGGAATTTTGGGGACACGGCTTACCCTGACTCTCCATTTACCGAGCAACATTCTGATCTTGTTTTGCAGAGCTGACCGCACTGATCTGTCACCTGGCAGTTATGATTCCCGACACAAACGTAAAGCATCATCCGGCTTCGTACTGTGGATGTGTCTTACTGAGCCTCATGGCCACTTTCCCAGGAGGGAAATCCTGGCGTTCCTCAGATGGGAATTTTGACCCGTTGCACTTATCCTTCCCCTGGCAGCACTAACAAGAGCTTCATGAAGACAAGTGTCCCGTGTCAGTTTATCTGCAGATGTGTGTCCTCACACCAGCACAGTGCCTGCTACACAGCAGCTGTTCAATCATTCTGTTGAATAAATTAATTAAAACACTTAACATTTGATTGAGCGCTGTGCTTAATGTATTCACAAATGATCAGTTTGATTATGATAGCGGCCTTTTGAGATAAGTATTGCTTTCCAAATCATTTGAAAATAGGGAGGAGCCGCCCCGTGGCTGGGTGGTTAAGTTCACGCACTCCGCTGCGGCCACCTAGGGTTTCGCTGGTTCGGATCCTGGGCATGGATCCAGCACCGCTCATCAGGCCATGCTATGGCGGCGTCCCACATGCCACAACTAGAAGGACCCACAACTAAAATATATAACTATATACTGGGGGGATTCAGGAAGAAAAAGAAGGGGGGAACAAAAGGAAGATTGGCAACAGTTGTTAGCTCAGGTGCCAATCTTTTAAAAAAAAAAAGAAAAAGAAAGAAAATAGGGAAACTGAAGCTTGAGAAAGCTGAGTGGCTTCCGAAGCTCTGGAAACAGGACTCAGGCCCAGGGAGGGGCCACGCGGGTTAGCGTAAGACACGCGCTCTCAGCCGCGTCAGTTCTGGTCACTGACAAACCGACTTCTAAAACAGGGCTGAGTTCGGAGCCCTTCACCTCCAGGAGCCACAGGGAGATGCTGTCTGTGAGGCACCAGAGACCAGCCTGTTCAATCTCTCCACAGCTACAACACTACTTTCTGAGACTGAGTCGGCTAGGAAGATTCTTTGTATTTTCTTCCCCTGAACATTTCTCTGTATATTCTCTTCTCTTTGCCTTTTTTTCCACAAAAAGAAATACTTCCCCGTCTCTGCAACTTTTGATCCCTTCTAACCCCTCACTGTGCTCCATCAATTATCTCCTCTTCCTCCCCCTTCAGTTTCTCCCTCCCTGCAGTCCGCAAACATGCTCACATCTTCCCACCCTAAAAGGAATTCTTTCCTTGATCTTGCCACTCTCTCAAGATGTCATTCCTTCTTTCCTCTTCTTGACAAGAAGAGTGCTGTGCTGCTGTCAGCAGGAGGCAGCCCTGGTCTGTTGTGAGACATCATCTGTGGGGCAGGAGAAGGGATGGGGAAGACAGAGCCCGGAGAGGGAACGCCCAGAGGGCAAGAACACTCATTTAACTCCTACCTTCTGACTCCACCTGTATGTGGCTTTGACCCTTACCCCTTTTTCTCAGTGGGTGGGGGGGAGGTCTCCTAGAAGCTAACATTTACCACCCACTCATTCCTTTAGAGTCTGGCTTCTGCCCATGCCAGTCTTTCATTGGTGTCATTACTCTCATAAACATCAGCACAGGTCTGTTGGAACCATTATGCAATATTGCTTCTCCAAGTAATTCATGATTTGGTAGGGAGGAGACACTAGAACAGTTGGGAGTTCATCTCATTCCAAGTGATAGAGTACTTGACTTAACAATGTCTTCAATATAAGAACATATATTGTTACTTAACAAGTATAGAGGTAGGCTGTTTAGGACTTGTTGAGCAGTTCAGCAACATCATCAAGGATCCAGGCACTTTCAAACACTCTCAGTATGTTGACTTTCTGTTCTCATGCTTGTTGGATGCCAGTCACAAAATGGCTGCAGTTGCACCAGGTATCATAGCCTCACACTGCATTCAAAAGTAGGAAGCAGCAAGGCAGGAGGTGGGCAGAAAAGAACTTTCCTTTTAGTAGGCAGAAAAACATCTTCACAGAAGTCCCTCAGTAGTTTCATTAGACAGAACTGAGACATGGCTACTGGCCTTGGCTTCACCTTTTTCTTTGGCCTCCTAAACATGAACATTTCTTCAGGCAAACTTAAAAGGTCTTCTGTGTATCCATTGTACTTCTTGTGTATCTTGATTACAGAACTTAATGCTTTCATATCTTTCAGTGCCTTTCTTCCTTAATAAACCCCACCTTTCATCTTTTCATCCCCAGGTTCTGAGATCTTATGTTACTTACCTCATATATTTTTGAATGAGTGAGTAGATGAAGGAAGGAAGGAAGAGACTCTCTCTTAAGTCCTTGTCTTTTTCTTTTCTGCCTGTGCTTTTTCTGCTGGTCACGTCAGCTACTTCCACAGCTTCCACCCTGATATGTCTTCCACCCTGAAGCCTTGTCTTTTCAACTCCTGCTTGGAACTGGGAATCTCAAACTCAACATATGTGGGATGGGACTTATCATCTTCCATCAAAAAAAATCTTCTGAAATGGAGATAACATTTTTGGAAATATGTCAGTTGCTTTTCTCTATTACAATCCTTTCTGTGTGGTTTCTGACCGTTCATTTGCCTCCAGGAAAGTTAGGATGGTTGTAGGAGGAATGCAAAGAGGAGGAGGGTAATATTCAGCTTTTGATGTCCAGCGTGGGCTTTCAAAAACAATAATTTATTCTGGAAAATTCCAAACATGTGCAAAGTAGACAGAAGAGCATAAGACTCCCTGTGTGCTCGCTGCCCGGCGCCAACAGTTCTCAATCCATCAACAGTCGTGTTTCGTCTATGCCCCACTTACTACCACCCCCCAAATCATTAAATAGCCAGTTGGTAGTCAAGTTCTCCTAATTGTCCTTGGTTGTTTTACGGTTTGTTTGAATCATGATCCAGTTAAGATCCATTCATTGCAACTGGTTGATAAGTCTCCTATTTTAAAAAATTTACTGATTCCCCTCAACACCTTTTTTCCCCTTGTGATGTATTTGTTGAAAAAATCTGAAGCTTCTGGTTTTGCTGATCACGCCTCTAAGGGGTGCTTTGACATGTTCTTCTGTCCTCCATATCTCCTGTAAGTTGGTGGTTAAATCTGGGGCTTGTTCGGGTTCGGGTTGGACTTCCTGGCGAGGACACACGCTCTTCTGGTGACATCAGCAGATGTCGATGACCATTGCCCAGAACCATTAATTAGGTGTTGCAAAATTATGACTTTCTATTATTCTTTCTTCATTTGTTAGCTAGACTACTTCAAAGAGAAACTTCCCCTCCTCAACTAGTAGCTTATGATGAGGTACAATTTGATTAGGAAAGGCTGGAGAAATGAATTCTGCCCCTGGTTCCTTTCAGTTGGAAATGGTATTTAAATACCACACCCTGGGCGCTTGGAGTGCTCAATCTTAGTGGAACGATTGTTGTTTCTAGGTCTTTTCAATGGACAGAATAAATAAATATTTTTTGAAAAGACAAAATACATGATGAATTCATATTTATGTATCCAAATTAAATTCAGGACCACATTTTTTTTTTTTACCAGTCTTATATCTATAACTCCTCTTCCCATGCCCAAATCCTGGTTCTCAGTGACACCACTATAATTACTGGTTTGCGTCATCTCATAATCCATATACAACAATCTCAAAATAATAATACCAACACTATCATCAACAATACAATTACTGAAAGCAGGGCTTTTTTCCTTTTGGTATTTCTTTGTCCTTAGGATCCATCTGACTATAGATATACGGTCAAATTACTATGAGTTAAAGTCTCATGAGGGGCTGGCCCAGTGGTGCAGCAGTTAAGTGCATACCTTACGCTTCGGTGGCCTAGGGTTCGCTGGTTCGGATCCCAGGTGCAGACATGGCACTGCTTGGCACGCCATGCTGCGGGTAGGTGTCCCACATATAAAGTAGAGGGAGATGGGCATGATGTTAGCTCAGGGCCAGTCTTCCTCAGCAAAAAGAAGAGGATTGGAAGCAGATGTTAGCTCAGGGCTAATCTTCCTCAAAATAAATAAATAAATAAATAATAAATAAAGTCCAGTGAAATATCTCACCTGTGTGCACTGTGTCACTGGCTCAATAGACAGATTCATTTGTTTCATTGCTTTCAATTTTTAGGAATTTCATCTTCACTTTTTAAATTTAATTTTTAAAAATAATTGTACAAAATAGTCACCTGGTTTCAAAATCAAATCTACCAGACAAGGTACGGTCAGAGAAGACCAGCTTCTATACCTATTCCCTCAACCCTATTCCCTTTTTTCTCCCTATCAGTAACCTTTTCCTCTCTTTATGGTTTATTTTTCCATTTAAAAAATACAAGTTTAGATATATTCATAGAAAAATATATACGTGTGTAGGTATATATATGTATATTCACATCCCTCCTCTTTATCACGTAAATGGTATGTTAACATTTCTCCACTTGCATTTTCCACTTATCGATATAATCCAGACATAACTATGTAGTAGTAGTATATAGCAATATTTCCTTTTCCTTTTCTCTCAGTTGAATACCTCTCCGTTGTAAATGGAAGTAATTCAATGAGATCCCTACTGGTGGACGGTCGGCTTTTTGCCAATCTTTTGTTAAGTAGAGCTGCAAGGATAGCCTTGTGCATGTGTCTTTTCATATTTTTGCCACACTATCTTCGGGATAGATACCTAAAAGCAGGGAAGCCAGTTCAGTGAGTAAATGCACATGTAATTTGCTAGATATTGCCAAAGTCCCCTCCAAGGAATTATACCATTTTGCAGTCCCACCAGCACCATGTAAGAACGCCCACTTCCCCCAGGCTCAGCCAACAGAATAAACAGAATATGTCGTCAAACATCTTGGCTTTTGTCAGTCTGCTATGTGAGAAATAGCATCTTGCTGAGTTTTAACTTGCGTTTTTCTCATTATATGCAAGGTTGAGAATCTTTTTTAAATGGTTAGGGGCCATCTGGATTTATTTCATTTTCTGTGACTTTTCTGTTTCTATCTCTAGTCCATGTTTCTACAGATTTGTGGCCTTTTTCTTCTTTAATTTAGAAGCTATGTATATATTAGGGATAATAATACTTTATCTATAATATTTTTCCCCAGTTTGTTATATTGTGTTCATGGTATTTTTGGCTGTGCAAACTTTTTTCATGTAATTAGACTTATTAATCTTTTCTCTCATTGCTTCTGGATTTTAAACTTTAGGAAAGTTTTCTTATTACATAATTTACAGAGGCATTCACCCATGTTTTCTTCTCGCAGTTGTAGGGCTTAATTTTTCACATTTAAGTCCATTTGGAATTTATCTCAGTGCACCATATAAAGAATGGATCCAACTGTATCTTCTTCCGCACGGCTGCCCAGGTACCCTAAAACAACCTAAGACATGTATCTTTCCCCTGCTCATCTGAGATGCCTCCTTTTCATAGACTAAGTTGCCATATGCAATTGGGTCTTTGTCTAGATTTTTGAGTCTGTTGCTTGGTCTGTGTATCTATTTATGTGCCAATACCACACTGATTTAGGCAGAGAGGTTTTATAATATTTTCCTCTTTCCCTTACCTCTGTTGGTTTTTTCCAGGGACTTCCTGGCTATTCTTGCTTTTATGTTCCATTAAATAAACAAGCAATTCATTTTTTTATAGTTTATACAATTACAAACTTTATAATCAACTTTACCTCCATGAGATCATCAAGACCCCAGGCATTCCAGCTGGTTCCAGTGGCCGACCCACATCAGACGCCTCTTGGAGAAAAGGCAGCTGGGGTGGGTGGTGGAAACTAAGCATTCACTCAAGAGATCAAATCATCCAAAAGAGACTGAGGTGCCACTCTTTGGCAAGCTTAAATTTCAAGTGTACTTTCCTGTTACCGAGAAGGTGAGGTCTCACGTGAAAATTCAGACTGGTTATGGAGAAATAAAGAGATGAATTTTCTTTACACGTTGCCACAGGAGCGCGAGTCAGTTGGTGATGCTGCTCCTCTTTCTCTTGATTGTCTTATTTCTCTTAATAGCATAAGCATTCTCCTTCTCATCCTCAGATGGAAAACCTCAGGGTCATCTCTGCACCTGCTCCTTCACGCTCCTCACGCAGTCAGCCATCAAGCCTGAGGTCCCACCTTCACCCCGTCTCCGTGTTCTCCAGGATAATAGATCAGCGGGCTCCCAAGGCTTTGACCGTGTTGTCCCACAGGCACCCAGCTGTAATTTTCAAAAGAAACACAATCTTTCCAGAGCCAGCTCCATGTACACACACATGGATTCTCTTCTAACCAATTAAATTTAACCAATTAACTTTAGGGGGCAAAGTACACCAACTCCCATCACGGTCTCCTCTGTTCGTGATGCAACATAATATGGATGTTGTTCATCATGTGATTTGAGAACAAAACAGCATGTCTTCTCCAGACTGGGGCCAGTCACAGTGAAAAACACTCTGTGGGCTGCAGCTAGATCTCTCTTTAATAAATATCTGTATAAACACCGAGAGATAAAAACTAGTGTATTTTATCTACGAATATTTTTAGAATCTAAAAATACTATCAGATTCTACTCCTGGATGTACAGCAAGAGTAATAAGCACACATGTCCGCCAGAAAATACGTACAAGAATGTTCATAGCAGTCTTAGTCACCACAACTCCAAATTGTAAATAACCCAAATGTCCATCACTGAGAGAACGGATAAATAATTTGGAATGTGTTCTTTAGTGGAATGCTACGTGGCAATAAAGAGATCAGGCTGCTGCTGAGTGCGTCGATCTGGATGATGGGCAGACAGAAACATGAGACAAAGAAAGACGAAAAAGAGCACATCCTAGATCGTTCCATTTTTATGAGGTTCAAGACAAGTAAAACCAACTTATGATAAAGTCAGAAGAATGACCATGGGAGGGGGTATGGTCTGAGAATTGCTCTAGGAAATGGAACTTTCTGGAGGGTTGGAGAGATTCTATATATTCATCTAGGTGGTGATTACCTGAGTGTATAGCTATGCAAAAGTTCATTAAGTTGTATATTTAAGATTTGTGCACTTTCCTTGATGTATGTACTTTAATAAAAAAAAATCTCAAAGAATCTCGCCTCGTGAATCCCCAAAGACAGCAAACTTCTCTAAAATTCCCTGATTCCCATGTATCTGACACAAGAAAAGCCATGTTCTCACACACCACCAGAGTCACAGATCTAGGTGTATTCTATGTAATGGTGCCCCCTGGAGCACGAGACAGATCTGCATTTTACATTCCAGTTGAAATGGAATTTCTCACCCTTTGATTTCCCATCTACCCCAACCACTATGTGAATGAAGGAAATCTGGCTCAGTTTTTGGATCAGAAACATGACAGCGTGACACTGGAACTCCCACATGGGAAAGCAGAAGTTCTCAGGGCAAGCACATAGCTGGCTTCCCAGGCAGTCATAAATTCCTTGAGGGTGGGGAATCATCATCCTGGCCATTGTTTTATCCTCTGAGCCTTTAGCATTGTGGCTTTCCTGAACTGAGTAGAAAGTCAGAACAAATGAGTAAATGAATGGATGGATGGACAGATGGATGGATGAATGGACAGATGGCACCTATGTCCTCAGCAAAACAGTTTACTTATCATTCTTAAATGCATGTTTTCTCTGTGGTCAGTCCTCCTCAGGGCTCCATGATTAGAACAAGCCTCTCTCATCTCCTCCCCTCCAATTCTATTGTGTCTTTGATGAAATATAATTATATCTAAGTGGTATTTTTCTCAGTGTCGCTCCCTGTTGAAATATGTCCTGTTCTCATGATTTGTGTCCCATGGTGAAATTTTCCAGTGATAAGAGCTGGCTTACAATCTCACATTTTCTTCTCATGGGAATTGGCAACATTAATAATTAGAGTCAATTTGGTTTAAAACACACAAAATATATGGATATTGGGATTTCTCAGCAAAGGCTTAATGTAGAAATCAAATTGTCAAGCACTTCCGCCAGAGAAGAGTGAGTCTCTCTTCGAGGGCCAGCCTCGCCAGTCTGGGAGCAGGGCAAGTGAAGGCCCTGGGGCCAGGGCACAAGCCAGATAAAAGGTGCAGGTAGACTGGGATGGCGTTGCAGCCTGGTGGGGGCTTAGCCTGGGACTGCCGAAGGGAATTGTTTGGCCCAAGGCTGCTGCTGCGTTTCTGGAGTTTGTTAGATCAGGAGTGTTTTGAAGATGCCTTTTTCTATCCCCACTTAAATGTCACTGATGGCCTTGGGCCGCAGGCTGAGGGAGGAAGGTCCTTGGGTGCACTCTCTTTGCCCTCCTAGAACATCCACAGCAGTCTTTCCACTTTATCCCACACCTGTCCTTAACCCTCCAGAGAACTGGACTCCTACTCCATGCTGGATTAGAACCAAGACTTAACCTTAGCACACTGACATTTTGGGCAAGATAATGCTTTGTTGTGGGGTTCTCCTCTGCACTGTAGGGTGTTTAGCAGCATGCCTGGTGTCTACCCATCGAATGCCAGTAGCATCCCTCATGCCACTGTGACAACCAAAACGTCTCCAGACATTGTTAACTGTCCCCTGAGGGGCAAATGGCCCCCAGCTGAGAAGCACTGGATTAAACTGATTAGATATGAGGGCCAACATTCAAAACCCAGGAACCCAACTCCCAATTGTCTCTGCCCGCCACAACTTCCAACACTTCCCTAGTGATAAGGACTGGGAAGGGAGCAGTAAAACATTAACTCAAGGACTCCATAATAGCCATCCGGTGGGGTGGGAGTAGGGGCTATCCAATATAAGAAAAAGAAGTAACAAAATACAAATTTATGACAATATTTGGGGCATCCAGGACATCTTCTGCCAAGAGGCAGACCGGAGAGGACTCACATACGACTGCAGAGTTGGTGAGATCAAGGAGTATGTTTAATAAACCTTTTAAAATAAAATCTATGAACTACAGTATCTCCTTTGTGGTCATTCTGATGCAGAAACAAGGAACCTGTGAGCTCCCTAATTAAATGTTTCCTGTGATTCCAAGACTCGCCAGTGTTTCTGCAATGCTTGAGTAGCCAAAGAGCCACAGTGGGGTGTGGTCACCACGAGCAGGCCACACAGGCTAGAAGATGACCCCAGCCCTGTATCAATTGCACACTTCCTTGGCCCATGATGGCATGTCCTTGCCACTGCTTCATGTCCATGAGTCTGATCTCGCCAGAATGACTATGTAGTGACTTGATTTTGTCTGACACCAAATCTTTTCTCCTTCTCATAAAGGACCCTACCTAGTACCCTTGCTATAGAGCTGGGCACAGGACCCAGGCTGGGTCCATCATAATACTTCATCCCTGGCCACAGTGACCAATGGCCAAATTTCTTTTGCGACATTTTCAAAGTTGGGAGAGAAACCTCCTTTCCTCTCTGGTCAGGGACCTGTCAGAAGGCACACGGGAGGCTGGATGTGCAGGAGCCACATTGCCTATCACGTGGAGAAACCCATCTTCAGCCGGAGAGGCTAAAGCGACACCTGGGAGGAAGTCCTGGAGGCTTGAGTCCCTGGTCCTGGTCTGCCTGGTGACCAGAGGGTCCCAGTTCCCAGCTTCCTGAGCCTGCATATTAAGGTCCTCATTTGACTCCACAAGCCCCCCTAGAATGCCTCCAATAAGTCCCCCCTCCAACTTTTTATTCTAAGCAAATGTTAGTTGGAGTTTTGTCTGTTGTAACCAAGAAAGCGCTGGCAGTTATATACTGTAAATTCATCATGGTCAAGATTCTGTCTCGCCATTTTTGTGCATCACTCACAGTTTTATCACAGATGACCTCAAAGCTGGTTTTCAAGAGACATTTGTTGATTAATTGTGAATATTGAAGGCTGAACAGCAGCAGTTCTTAAACAACAGCTTTCACGTTGTTGAACAGGCCAGAAATGTACTTGCTTTATTCTCCCCAAACCTACATACCTTCATCTTGCCTGTGAGGGACTGTGCTGACATCAACAACTTTCACATTTAAGAATGACCTGTCTGTGTCATGTCACCCTGCTCATCTCCACGGTAGTTTGGCTCATTTCTCAGGGCCATGGTGTCATTCCTCCCTTCACCAGTGTCACTCCTGGGGCTGTTTAGTCAAAGAGGATAATCTGAGGCATAGAAGGAGTGTTCTATCTCGGGTACGTCTGTCTGGAGCAACTTGCCAGAGCCTATATTAGGTGGATAATATTACCTTCTTGATCCCTATATTGGTATTTAATTAACAGTTAATAAATGCATATGTATGCATATAATTATATCAGTAGATGCCACAGGGAAGTTGAGAACTCATTCCACAACTCTCAAATTCCAATTATTTGAATGTTCCTCATATTATTCATGGGGGCCAAAAAGCACGGGTGGGGGGGTGTCTCTGATCTGGCTTCCTCATCTGATGTGGCTCCTCTAGGCACGTCCTTTTGTCCACTGTTGTGATTTTTGCCTCGAGCCCTTAAGGGATAGAAAATTCAACCTTCTCAGTCTCATTCTCAGTGGTCAGTTGGGTCCTCTGGATATCTCCAAAATCCATAACTCACAAAACCCTCTATTAACTGTGAGGACAAAGGACAACCTTTGTTTCCTTTTCTGTGGGCCACTATCTTTGTTTTTCTGATATTTACATCTTACCTTCTTCTTGCTTAATGCAAAGAAGCAGCAATTCTAATATCTGTGCCTCAGACCTGTCTCTTCAGCCCTTTTATCTGCAGGCCATACTAGATTTCCTGTGTGATCCCACCAATCTCTCCTCCTAGTGACACAGGCCAGGATCCAAAACTCTAAAGTTGTGTGCCGTTAATGCATCTGCCATACCTTGATCATTTAGCCTAATATCCCAATAAGAGGTGTGTTTAGTTAGTACTACTTGTGTTTAATGGATCTGTGCTGGATCTCAGCAATAACTGTTAACTATGTGTCTAGTAAGCCATTTTGTTAGGGATTGGTATCAAATTTATAGGTCTGAAGTTTCTAGAATACATTCTGTCCTTTCTTTTTGAAATATTTCAGCCTGGAATCATTTGTTAAAACCCCATAATCCCCCCAAATTGGAGTAAAGGTCACAAATTTGCTGAAGGGTTAATTGCTTGAATTTCAATACAATTTCTGTGGTTCCAGATGTCTTCACAGAGCCCTCGTCTCGGCCCACCCAGGCCTCCTTGTGCATGCAGGAGGGACTGTGACCCTGCACCGTCACTCAGAACTAGCGTTTGACACATTTATCCTTCTCAAGGAGGGGGACACTTGGAATTCTCAAAATTTGTAGAGGACCTTCCTGACGGACACACCCAAGCTCATTTCTGCATTGGCCCTGTGACACCTGCTCATGCAGGGAGCCACAGATGCTGCGGCTCTCTGAGTCATTCCCCTCTTGAGCGTCAGCCCCAAGTGACCATGGGGATGTGCTCACCCAGTCACTGTGATTACAGGGGAGTGCGGCTGGCCCAGCCCTGCTCTCTTTGTGCCCTGGAGCCTCAAGGAGGAATGTAGTGTCAAGTAATGTCTTAGTACAGGGGGAGAAAACAGACAGATGGAAGCACTAACAAACTCAGGAGAGAGAGCCAGCTGAGGGGGGAGGGAAAAGGGGAAGAAACAGAAAAAAAAAAAAATTTCTGTGGTTCCAGCCATGGCCAACGAGAAGCAGCAAGTAGGACCATACTTGGTTATTCTGTGCCATCTTTCCTAAGAAGAGCCCTTTCCTCGGCCAACACACCTGAAGTTTTATGCCTGCCAGGTAGTATTGCTTCAGGTAAGAACTCAGTAAACGAGAACGAAACCAAAATAAAGCTTATCACAAGCTGGAAGGGTGATAACTTCAACAACAACGAAAGGAAGAGAATGACTTACTTTCCAACGTTGGAAAACTGCCCAGGGAACTGAAAATCATCTCTAATTGGTCTCTGATGAGCTGTTAAGAGGAACGCACCTAACTTCAATTTATAAAACCTAAACGCTGCTTTCCTTAACACAGGGAGCTAACTGAGGGCCGGGGGAAAAAGCAAGAAAAAAAGGCCCTCTGAGAATTCAGGAATCCTCTCGGGATGTCTGTTTTCCTCCAGGATCAAGTCCCGCATCATGGTGACTACAACCCAGTTTCCCACAGCAAGGGTTCTACAGCAGAGCAGAAAGTTTGCCGATTGAGTCAAGAGACCTGAGGAACCAAAATTGAGGGGAGCTCAGGGGCAGCAAAGGCTGGCTCCCCAGGCCCCCCTTACTCCCAGGCCAGGCTCCCCCGAGGCAGGAGCAGTAAAACAACGTGAGGCTTGCTCAGTACTTTCCCAGCCATTAAAGAAACAGAGTGAAATGGAAAGTCCGTGATGAACAGAAGTGCCCTTCTGTCTCAACCTCTCTGACCGGGAATTTGGACAAAGGGCACACTGGCCTCAGGATGGACTCAAGCAGGGCAGTTTTATAGTATCAGAACCACATCCTAATAGGAAATCATACAGGTTCAGTTCTTTTAGGCAACCCTTATCAATAAAAAGGCGTTCACATACCCAGGCACTCAAAAAGCTGAACTGAAAAGCAGGTATAAAGCAGCCTTAGGTTTGCGCCATCCTCATTCAACATTTTGAGAGTTTTCCATGAGCCAGACAAGCTTCTTCCAAGAGGAGTAAGATACAGCCTTCGAGGAACTCACGGTGCACCGGAAACTTAAAGCCCACTGGAAATCTGGGAGTCAAACCAAAACAGAGAGCCAGAGGATCGGCGTATCCACCCTCACGGCTCGGACGAGGGCAGGAGGAGCAGCTGGGGTGCACGAGGAACAGGTGTCGTGGACTTTGAGTGCAGAACTTGCAGGGGGGGACAGAGTTCCGTCACGTTACTTACAGGCCGTGTTAAGGGCCGGCTCAGGCCCTGGACTAACTGGAGGCTTAATTTTTGCTGCTCAGAGGTTCCTGCTAGTTCAGGGATAGAAGGACCAAAACAGGAGACTGAGGTTTATGCTAGCGGCAAGCACACAAACAAAAGCAAAGCACACACCTTTATGGAAAGGCCCTGGCAGATCTGCATTCAAACAACAGTCATTTGGATAAGAGAAAGTATTCAGATAGTTCTCAGCAGATGCAAAGAAAAAAAGTAACACCTTGGACTCCCATATATCATGCCTGCTGCGACTTTTATAAACCAAAGAACAATCACTTTGTCATTTTGGAAAAAGATGGGTGTATTTTAAGAAGCACCCAAGAACTCACCCAAACTTCCACTGCTTAAAATCTGATGGAGAATTTAGTTCATTCTGGCTCTTGGCTCAGAAAGATTCCAGTAGTTCTGAGACAGAAACAGCTTGTCACGTGGGCAAGATGATCATCTATATGATGGGGGGTTGGATAAGAGCTAACGAGGAATGCACAGAGATGGGAGCAAAATAAAAAAAAAAAAGTAAGAACAGAGAGTAATGGTAAAGGGAATGGACAGCAGAAGTCTCATTGAAACACAGGTCAGAAGATTTCTGTTTCAAAGTACATTTATCTTCTCTCCCCCATTAAGTTCCCCCTAAGGATTTTTAAATACTACAATTTCACAATTTTCTTTAATTGTGTAGCTTAAAAGCCCACAGCCCAGCATGGCTGCTATCAAACAACCCAGAAAATAACAAGTGTTGGTGAGGAATTGGAGAAATGGGAGACCTTGTGCACTGCTGGTGGGGATGTGAGGTGGTGCAGACACTATGGAACACAGCACGGAGGTCCCTCAAAAACTGAAAACAGAACTACCATAGGATCCAGCAACGTCACTTCTAGGTATAAATCCATAAAAATTGAAAACTGAGTCTCAAAGAGATATTTGTACACCTGTGTTCATAGCAGCATTATTCACAATAGCTAAAACGTGGAAGCAACCCAAGTGTCCACCAACAGAGCAATGGAGAAGCAAAATGTGGTATATCCATACAACGGAATATTATTCGGCTTTAAAAAGGAAGGAAATTCTGACACATGCTACAACATGGATGAACCTGGAGGACACTGTGTTCAGTGAAATGAGCCAGACACAAAAAGACAAATACAAGTATAACTGTATGATTCCACCTATAAGAGACACTCAGAGTGATCAGATTCAGAGACAAAGGTGAATAGTGGGTGCCAGGGGCTGGGAGGAGGAGGGGTGGCGAGTTATGTTTAATGGGGACAGAATTTTGGTTTTGCAAGCTGAAAAGAGTTCTGGAGATGGATGGTGCTGACAGTTGCATAACAATGTGAATGTACTTATCACTATTATTAAAAATGGTTAAGATGGTAAATTTTGCTATATGTATTTTACCACAATTCAAAAAAAATAAAGCTCATAGCCCAAGAGTCACATTCCTGTCCTGGAGCCCAATGTCCCACCCTGCCAGCTCTCCACGCATTGCTCTGGAATGCAATGCATGACACCTGGGACCTTGCTGGAAACGCCAATTATCAGTCCCACCCCAGACCTCCTGAATGAGAAATTCTGGGCCCTGGAATTAGAGTTTTAACAGGCCGGCCAGGAGATGCGGCTGCCCCTCCAGTCTGGGAGCCACCGCGCTCGGGTAGAAGTGGGGGCAGTTAGAGGAGCTATGTTTTCAAGATGGACAAAAAATGGCTTGGTGGGGGACTGCATGCAGGGTGGAGAATGAGAAGAATCAATACGCAGACGTTAGACAGATACCTGTTGAATGAATGAATGTCTTTTAAAACTTCTGCTCTTAATGTTTCTTTGTTTTACTAGAGTTAGAAAGGAAAGAAAAGGCATACTTCTGAATGCATCAGGTTGGAGAACGGGAAACAGGCTAGGATGGTTGATATATAACGGGAAACAGGCTAGGATGGTTGATATATAATCTTTAGAAATCCATGCAAGGTAGGCGTTTCCCAAATGTGTACTTAACTAGGCACATGGCAACTATGTAGCAAGTGAATAGCAGAGTCATAAATTTGCTTCCCGACAGGCCTGGTGAAGTCACACACAGAAACACACACCTCGGGGAGTTCTGAGCATGCTCTCTTCTTTCTTTTTGTACTGATGTCGGAGAGGAATGATGTGGAATGTGACCCAAGACTGAAGGGGCTTCTGGGAGAAGGGACTTTCAGTTTTAAAACTGGCACAATCCTGGACAAACTGGGATGGTTGACCACCCTAGCTGTAACACAGACTCATCAAATTTTCAAACCCAAAGGAAGCATCGAGTTCATCTAGTCTGTGGTTCGGCACTCTGGCTACAGATTAGAATTACCCAGAGCTTAAAAAACACATGATCCCGGGGCCCCACAGTGGACCAGTCACAGTTGGCATCTCGGGGTGCAAAACTCAGGCTTCAGTATTTTTTGAGAGCTCCCAAAGGGAGCATCGGGAACAACTGATCTAATCCAGCTTCTTTACCCCATAGATGAGGAATCTGATGCCACAAAAGGTCACTTGTCCAAGGTCACAATTAGGGTCAAAACTTAGGTTTCCAGACTCTAGACCAGTGCTCTTCCCGCCCACCACAATCCTTTTATAGATAATTACTGATTAGTTACCTGCAATCAACCCTCTGCCCAGCGCTGTTAATTAGGGTAAAGCCCACACACCACCTGTCTGGCCCGCAACAAAACAAACCTTGGAGCTTCCCGCTGTGCATGCACAGTTGAAACCCAGGACTCACTTTCGCGCTCCCTTCCAACTTCCCCCTTCCACCTCCTCTGTTCCTAAGTGCCCGCAGCTCCCGTGGGACTCAGATTCAGCCTCTATTCCTGGCCCAGGGCTCCTCTCTGCTCCTGTTTGCGGATCTGGCCTCCACTGTTTTGACCCCAGGACGCTCTCCCCTCACCTTCTGGCAGTCCCTTAGCGCAGGTGCTGCGGGCACCTGGGGGCGCCCACCTGGGTCCAGGAGCCCGCCTCGGCAGCAGCACCCTCACCAGGCGGGGCTAAGACAAAGCTGCTTTAACTGCAGGTAAACTCCACAGCGGCCTGCGACGGCAGCGCCGCTCCCCGATGTCCTGCGGGGCGAGCCTGGCTGCAGATGTAGCGTCGCCAGGGAAAGAACTCGCCTCTGGAAGCTTGGGGCTGGAAACCCAACCCTCGGGCCTGGCAGGTCTGACCGGGACCCGCTCCACTGTTGCTCTGCAAGATGATGGTGGTGATGGTGACGATGGTGAAGGCAGGGTGCGTCATTCAAACGGATGAAGTAAAGCCTCAGAAAAGAAAGAGAAGAACGAGTGAAGAATGACACGAGGGGCGCCGCGAGAAACCCCTCCTCAGCCGGTCCGCGTGCTGGACTCCCGCCGCCCTCCCTCCCAGGATCACGACGTCTTCCTTGTGACACCGGGGTCTAGGGCCTTCTGCGGCTTTGGGCCCTCGTGGTCATGGGCGCCCGCGGGCCCCCTCCTCCTTGTTGGCCATGGTTTAATGTGGTGTGCTCCCCTGTCATCCAGCGTTTTCTTTCCGCCCTTGTGGCGGCTTAACTTGGAACAGGATGAGAGGCAGGGACGTGTGGTCTGTAAACTTGGCTGCTCGACAGAACCACGAGGGCCCTGTTCCAGACCCACGGAACCAGAATTCCTGGGGAAAGCATCTGGGAATCTGTTTCTCAAACGCTCCCCAGACGATCGGGAAGCACGGGGAGGTTCGGGAAAGCGCACGGTAAGCTTGGAGACGGCTTCCCTCGGCTCGGCCCTCCTTCCTGCAGCACGCGCCAGGCCCCGTGACCCGCCCGGTCCCGCCCAGTCGTGGGCACCCACTCACGCACCTGAGTAAGTTCCCCAGGCTGTGAGGCTGGGGCTCCTCTCCATCTGCAGCCCCGCCTGAGGGCTGTGCGTGGGCGGGCGGAGCAGTCACCCCAACAGCCCCCTGCCTTCTAGTACTACGTTTTGGATTTAGGCAAGCTGTTTATCTATCTATCGCGTATGTATCTATGTATCCATGTATGTATTTATCTATATCGTCATCACCACCACGATCTATCTAGTTTAGTTTAAAATTCAAGGAACAAAATCTAAAGCGCACATCCTTTAAGGAGCCTGTCGGCACAAGTCTGCAGTACGACCTAGCGACCACCGGGGGGCGCCCAAGTCCCACGCGGCACCGTCCGCGTCGCGGGTCCCAGTCACCTGAGGCCAAACCCGGGGAAATCGCGAAGCATTCCCAGGAGCCCTTGGCTTCTATGGTTTGATCTCAGGAAAGAATTTGACACTTACTTAAAAGCCACGACTTCCAAATCTCTGGAGATCATGCGAAATGTTACTGTTGGGAGGATGGTACGCTTGTGAACAGCGCAGGGGAAGAGAAAGGGTTTGAGACATTTCAGATTAAAATGCTCTCCTTCCCAAGGTCTCTGGATTTAACAAGTTTTAAGCCAAAAGGTTATCTTGAGCGTGAAATGTAGCCATCAAAGGCTGCGCGATTATTTTGGAGGGCAGGGAGACTTTCAAATTCAGACCCTATGACGTTCCAGACCTTCTGACTCCCGGGAACATTAACACTCACCCCGGAGCCCTCCCACAAACGTGCCCGTCGGCGGTCAGAAGACGACGTGAGTATCTGAAGGCCTAGTAACGCTGGCCGCCGCGGGGGCAGACGAGCTGCAGCAGGCATGCGTGGTGAGGCATCGGGGGGCCCGGAGGAGCGAGTGTGCACATCCTCGACGCGGCCTGAAGAGAGCGTTTCCGCCCTTCGGAAGGCGGTGCGAGTTCTCCCCACTGTGGTTCCCCTGTGCACCGAAGCGCTGCGGTGAAGGGGGTAACTCAGCCAGGGGCCTGCTGTGTGGTTCAGGCCCGGATTCTGCCGCCATCTAGCTGTGTGACGCCACTAGACGTTTCCACCTGGCACTGAGCCCACTTCCCTGGGCTCCAGTGTCCTCACCTGTAAGATGCGGTTGGCGTGGAGAGGTTAACTGTCTCGGGTAAACTTTTCATAGCAAAAGGACAGTTTCCTAAGACTTCTTGTTTTCTAATCTGAGCCCCTTGCTCTCTAATCATCTCTCATAAAGCCTCCTTTGTACACCCCTGGTCTCTTGACTCCCCCTGGATGAGCATCTTTAGCTTTCTTAAAACGTGGCCCTAGACGTCGACCCCGTGGCCGAGTGGTTAAGTTCGCGCGCTCTGCTTCGGTGGCCCAGGGTTTCGCAGGTTGGAATCCTGGGCGTGGACATGGCACCGCTCATCAGGCCATGCTGAGGTGGCGTCCCACATGCCACAGCTGGAAGGACCCACAGCTAAAGGTACACAACTACATACTGGGGGGCTTTGGGGAGAAAAAGAAAAAATAAAATCTTAAAAAAAAAGAACACACAAAAACATGCTGTACTAAACGAAGAGTGTTCCAGACAGCCCTGGCACAGGAGAGCCGCCATCCTTACGGTGACCAAGATACTCTCAGTGTCACGTGATCGTATTATTTGCAATAGAGGCAATTAATTAGATGAAGACCTCAATATGATTTAGTTTTTCTAACTTTGTAAGATTTTTTTGTAGAAATAAAATCATAAATAAGAGGATGTATTTCATCCCAGTGCACACAGACAAGGTGGCTCTAAGCTCTTCTACCCTCTTGGGATGGGCCCCATGTCTCAGCCTTTTGGAGCTGTTCTGGACCTTGATTCTGTCGCACACAGTGGATGACAAGGTTGTGCAGTTCAGTATAGGAAGCGACCTCAGCAGTCAAGATGATCCCCTTATTTTGTGTGTTTGCAAATCTGATAAGCATATCTTCCATGACTTTAAGAAAGCACTCGAGAGAGAGAGAGAGAGAGAGAGAGAGAGAGAGCGATGTTAAATGAGTCACAGCCGCGCTGCCGTAGGGGAGAACGCCACTTAGAGACCTTATTCTGGTGGCTGCTCAACCAGCTCTGAGTCCACTCAGTTGTCCTATGGAACCATCACCAATTTTGCCTTTTGTCTCCCTAGAGATCATGAAATAACTTAAAGTTTCTTCTTTTCTCAAAATTGATGTCAAAACATTCTCCTTTTTGGTGGTGGTGTTTTATGTTATAAATAGTAACAGTTTAGTTGAAAGATAAACTTGTATGAACACTAGATAAAAGCTATACGATTTTGTGTGTGTGCATTTGTGCTTCTGAGTGTATGCACAGGAGCACAAGAAGGCATGTGTGTGTGGTAGGAAACAGACCAAGATTGTGATGGAGGGTAGACTAGGAAGATGGATTATGAGTGTTTTTAAATTTACTGTTAGGATTATACTCCTTTCACAATTTAAAAAGTGCTCAACATGATTTCTACGTCTTCACTTGGAAGTGCATCTATTTTCTCTCACCTCCGGTTTGTTTTTGTCGCTCTCAGGAGTTCATATGAAGTCGTCTGGGCAGCATTCCGCAGCTGTGGGAACGAGAGCTCACTCTCCCTCCCACCAGCGCTAGGTCACTGATGACGAGCAGGGGTTTGCTCAGGGGTCCTTGCAGGCAAGCTTAGCCTCCGTTGATAAGGGAGCCCTTCTGATTATTTCTGCTTTGATGGATACAGCCACACCCCAGGCAGCTGCCCAGCTGATGTTTATCACCTGGTTATGGAACAGGTGATGCATAAATGAAAAGCAGTACTATTTACTGGGGTACACGAGGGAGCCATTTAGTGTAAAACTAATTCAGCCTGGCCTTGTTTTTCCAAAAGGGACTGACGTGGCCTGTTGAGCATGCACTGTATCTCTGCTTTAAACATTCACAATGTCTCAGAGACAAGAATGATGCCCTTAAAGATAGGGATGTGGTTTCCCGCCACATGGACATTTCCTTAAGGATAAGCATCTCTTCCTAGAAACTAAGGATTAATTATTAACCTGCTGTGCTCACCTTATGACCACTGACCTGCTGACCACTGACCTGCTGTGCCAGCTCAGCGCCTCGTGACAGTAGTAAAAGAGACATTCCTGTCACATGTGATCTAGGCTCTTTGTTCTAAGATGGTATGTAACCTCTCTGTCCACCCCACTTCTTGGGTGTGCTTCATTCCTTGGAGAAGAAAGGCCCCCAGGCCATAGGCCTCAGCTCTGGTTCATAATAAACTCACCCCAAATTTTGATTTATAGATTGATTACGAATTATTTGCATCCATACAGGGGAGGGTGAAAGCGCACACTGGCTCAGAGCAGGATGATTTTTTGGGATAAGAATTTGTATTTTCTTCTTTGTATGGTTTTTTCCCCTCCATTTTCCAAGAAAGGAGCTAGCCTCCTTAAGTTTATAGAGACCAAAAGCAGAAGCTGCTTAAAGACGTCTCTCCCTGCTTGTTCAACGTCTGCCTTCCCGGAAAGTCAAAACTCACTGACGAGATTATTTGAGGTCTGCAGAGTGGTGGAGACGAGGTGAGTGTCTTTTGGGGCAGAAAGGAGGCTGTAAAGAGAGATGGGGGGAAGCTCCCAGAGGCTGGCTGGTCCCTCTGGCAGCCAGGGCCACGCTGCGGCGGCAGGACCGTGTGGAAGTGGCTGTGCTCGGAGGCAGCGGCTCTGTGGAAGCTCAGAGGGCGATCCTGCCGCCCAGACTTCCAGTCCTGGCCAAGGCCTGGGCGTTTGGCCAGGCAGTGGGTAGCAGAGCTGTCGCTTCCAAGGGGCCACGTGGCTGGCCACTGACCCCTCTGCTGTGGTCCAGATGGACTGGAGGCTACAGGGTCTGCCGTGTGCTTGGGGGACCACCAAAGCCTTCCCGATTCTTTCCCCACTCTGGGGAAGGGGATGGAGCTCCTGAAATGACTGAGAGTGAATGTCCTGCCAGCTCAGTGGAATGGCAAGCTTCATTTTACTTGATTTATTGAAAATAATGAAAGGCGCTCCTTCCTGCCCCCCTGGGTTAGTGGCTGATTTATTCCTGGGACAGTTGTCAACTCGCTGTGGGCCTGGAACACAATTCACTGGGATAGGCAATCAGTGTCTCATTGTTTCCTTCCTCCTTTCATTCAAGCAATGTTCTTAAGCATTTGCAGTGATAGGCACTGATGAAACAGGGATGAGAGAACACAGTGTCCTCATCCTTCCTCGGGAGCCCTCGGTCTAGTATGGGAGACAGGCAGGCGGGTAAGCAGCCACATGGTGTGAGGGGGTCTCTGAGCAGCACAGAGAGGTGGGGCATGAGGAAGGGACAGTCCTGCCTCCTAGGCTGGGGCTCTTTTCATTATATGTTGGTACCTTACTTAGCACCACCTGGTGCTTGAAAGTTGGTACACAGTGGGGCCTTAATGAGATGTCACTGAGAAGTTTTAAAATTGGTTAAATCAGTGTTGCTCAAGTCAAGTTCAACAGTGCCCTTGTCCCTGTCCAGGTAACCCTGCTCCCACCTGGCCTCTCCTCAGCCCTAACTTATACTTGCCCGTTCATTTGATGTGCATTTATTAGGGGCCCTCTGGGTGTGGACAGCGCTGAGCGAGATGAGAATCTGATCCACTGTGAAGAAAGTGCATCAAAGAAAGAATGTCATTATCAGTCCCCAAGTCCCATAAGCGACACAAAACAAGACTAACCCCCCATCGTTTCTCATATAGGAAGGGTAAGGTGGACGCGGTGGGCTCAAGGGAACCACAGAGGATGCTCTGACATTAAAATATGGGAGAACCATTAGATGAGAGAGCTAAAGGACATGTTCATTATCCTCTTTTTTTTTAGTGAGATATGATTGATGTATAGCATTCTATTAGTTTTAGATGTACCACATGTAATTCGATATTTGAATATATTGTGAAATCCTCACCACAATAAGTCTAGCTAACATCCATCGCCATGCATCATTACAAAATTATTTTTTCCTGGGGCCAACCCTGTGGCTGAGTGGTTAAGTTTGTGTACTCTGCTTTGGCGGCCCAGGGTTTCACCAGTTCGGATCCTGGGTGCGGACATGGCACCACTCATCAGGCCATGCTGAGGCGGCATCCCACATGCCACAACCAGAAGGACCTACAACTGGAGAATACAACTGTGCACTGGGAGACTTTTGGGGAGAAGAAGGGAAAAAAAAAAAAGATTGGCAACAGATGTTAGCTCAGGCGCCAATCTTTAAAAATAAATAAATAATTTTTCTTGTGATGAGAACTTTTAAGATCTACTCTTTTAGCAACTTTCAAACATACAATACAGTATTATTAACTGTCGTCACCATGCTGTACATTACATCTCATGACTTATTTCTTTTATAGCTGGAAGTTTGTACCTTTTGACTACTTCATATTCATTATTCTTAAGCTCCAAGTCCAAAATGAAAAGATAATAGAGGAATAATGTGGATGAGAAACAAACTTCCATGATGCATGTCCTAAAATGCAGTTTTTCTTCTTTACGCAGATCTCCAACCGTAAGAAAAATACCACAGAACATTCGGAAGTTGTCTAGCTTCATCCTTTCTCTGTTGCTCTGCATCTCTTTGCAAGAGAGTAAATTAATAAGTCAGGAGTTAGGACCCAGAGATATTTCTTGGACTTACACGATCTGACAGCTGACTGGAAATCAATGAAGTGTACTTGAAGCAGCACCGCACTCGGGCGAGATGGTCTGAGACGATTTTCTCCCACTTCAGGTGCCTACGTTCCCCTTGCCTTCTACTTCGGACTTTGAAACACTGCATTTTCTTTTCAAAGCCCCCCTTTCCAATGGAAAGACTCCGTTGTTAGAAGAAGGAAGAAACCGTCTCTCTAAAACTGGCATCATGACGCTGGCAGACTTCATCCTGGTGCTCATTGTCCTTGGTGCCACCCCCCCAGGTAAGCCCAGGTTAAATTAAATTAAAACTTTGTAATTGTAGAATTATTTAAGCAAGAGAGGTGAAACTCTGGTGTTGATAAAGTTAGAATTACAAAATGTAATATTTAGGCATCTTAAGTTAACCTTTGAAATGTGGCTCCAATGAGTAATTCTCTGAAATCTATATATTGCTAAAGAAAGCATATCTATGAATTCCATAACGTTTATGCTTTTGTCATTGATTGTGTTATTCCTTTTGAATCATATGAGCTTGGTAGGAAGATATAAAAGCAGGAAAAGTGTTACCAAATGCACTGAATCTTACTCAGAGAATTGTTAAATTATTTGACATAGAAATTTACTATATCAACATTTTTGTCATATCTGCTAATAATCATTAAATCTGTGTGTAGATATTTAATTTTGTCCAATGTATCCTGTAGATCTATATAAATACTTTCATAAATTTGTGTATGTAGGTAGATTTAGTATGTTTGTATATCACAATTAAACAAAAATATATATCAAATGTCTATGAACATGTGTGAGTTTTATGTGACTATTATCCAATGGAAAATAGAGGAATTCTTAATAAAGAAACAAGACAAATAACAGGAGAGAGATGGAGAGAGCGGGAGAGGGAACAAAGGGAAAGGGAAAAAGGAAGAAAAATCCAAAAAGTTTAGGAAAAAGTGGTCATTTACACCTGAAAGTTTTCTGGGTTTGGGAATCATTTCACTTTTTTTGTAACTTGAGAATAGAAAGCTCTTCTCTTTGCACCAGAAACCATCTAGAGCCAGGAGCCAGAGGGTGAGAAAGCAGTGTTGTTCCATTAGCAACTGCATTTGTTTCTCACTAGTGTTTTTGCCACATGTAATTGTTGGAACTTTCAGATGGAGAACCAGAGGCACTAAGATATTTGCCCAAGCCCTGAAATAAATCCTGGATCACAAGTCGCAGGGCCTAATGTTCCCCTCCTGAACATTATCATGCATTAAACACGTAGCCTTTGCTCGTTCCAAACACTTGAAAACAAACAGAAGTTTCTAAGTGCACAGAGCATCGAACCCACTTTCAAATACCACAAGACTGGATCTCTGCAAAGTCTTCGATGCAATTTGGCAATGATGAAAATAAAAATCAACTTCTGTGTTTTAGCATACGATTAATGTACGTGTCTAATGTCTTTCTGCCTTAATTTGCTAGAATATTCTATTTACCATGAGAGAATTGATTCTTACTGTTCTTTCCCCAGAGAAATCATCTCCCTGGCTGGCAGGGGGAGTTAGCTTAAACCCTCTTGGTTCACCTTTCATCCTCCTCTGCGCACGGTAGCGGATATGTGAGAAAGTTGGAATTAGAGAGAGCCTGGTCCTTGTTATCCACTGTGTAGGCTGCAGGAGTTTGGGAATGTGTACTGAGCTGTACACATCTGCCACAGATCTGGAATAAATCTATGGGGTAACTCACATTTGTGAATATTTCTAGATCCATTGGAGTTTATTTCTGTTTTCAGATCTTACCACTTTTCCTTAAGTTCTTTAACTTTACTACTCATTGCAAAGAAAGTAGTTTCTTTTCGTTATACGAAACTATCTTTTTCAAACTGCTGGGGGCAACTGTTCCTTTTTATGTTTTTGCGTTGGTGAAAAGGATAATTGTGTATGGCCGTGCGACAGCTCTTATATTGCTAATTCATGCTCTCTGTGTTTGTGTCTGCTCCCAGAAATAGGGACTGTGTCTTATTCATCTTCCCATCACTCTTACCACATGATGACGCGTGTTTATTCATTCAGTAAATATTTATTGAGGACCTCCCGTATCCTAGGAATGGTTCCAGCGTGTGGGAAACAAGAGGGAATTTAAAAAGTCGTCCTAATAAACTCTCTAGCAAGAATCCAGTAAATATTTATTATTTGATTTCACCCTGAGAGCTCACTCTATGTGTTGTCAGAAGAGGCTACCATATCTGTGGTATGATTTTTTTTGGACAGGTGGTGATAATGGAAGGCAAAACCAAAACATACCACAAGGTGTCAAAACAAAAAATACGCCTCTCCCAAACATACTTGCTGAGGTTTGAAATTCTTCAATTATTTCTTTCCTCTCCTGGCTGAGGATACCCAATGGTGCTGTCTTCAATAAAACCATAAATAATCACGGGAAATTTCATCTCGTAAGTCTTCTCAGTTATTTATACCTTGGTGTGAGTGAGTTTGTCAAAATTTTCCTGAAAGTGGGTGTTGCTATGGGGGTAGGAGAGAGTAGGGGTCTGAGAGCCTGAAGAAAGGAAAGGAAGCATGATCTAGAAGGTCAAGTCATAGGTGCCAAAGAAAAATTCCCTTGTCTCAAGCTCATGCTGGGCACCTCATCCGAGTCTCTCATGATCCCACTTCCTGGGGTTGAGTGAGCCCCACCCTCCTCACAGGGAGGGAGTCCCGTCCAGTCCCCGGATGGCTTTATTCCCCTTTACCTGGACGCTTTCTCTGTTGCAGTAAATGGCAGCCAGGAGAGAGGGCTGTTCTGCAATCAATGGCGCATCTTAAACTTGGGCTGTCTTTTGTATCTTTGAAACAGCGAATATCTGGCACAAGTAGTTCACATTTTGTGGCTGTTTCATGGACGTAAAGATCATGGACGCATGGGACGTATGAGTTGCTAGGGGCCTTAGCAATCATCCCCTCCCGATTTTTTGGGGAGAGGTTAAATGCCTTGCTTAAGATTACACAGCTTGGAATCAGGACCAGAACTCATGTCTCTAGACCTGACCCCACTGCCTCTCAATGTTAAATAAATATTTGTTGGGTTCTCGTTCTAACAAGTGACATGTTTGGCAAGAGACCCAGCACTCTGAGCCCAGAGCAGTGTGCCCTCTGGAGCACTTTCCCAGCCTGGGTCCCTCGTGGAGGAAATAACTAGAATCAGCAGAGTGCTCACCATCTCTGTGTATGTGTCTGTCTGTCGGAATCACTTGCGTGTGCTCTCCAGCTGGTTTTTCCTTTTCTTGCTCTCTGCCTGTGGAGTTGCTTGTCTAGTCCTAAGGGAAAGATTTTGACAAAGAAACCTGAGACGAAGATTAAGTAGAGAGAGGAGAACTGGGGTTTATGGAAGAAACAAAATTCCTTCTTTACTAAAAGAGATGGCGAAAAGCTTTGATAGGTAGCACACATCCTCTGAAGATAGGCACTAGACTGAGTGTGTTGCAAAGCAGGACCCAAAACAAGAGAACCTGGGAGTCCTTGGTCAGTTCTGAAGCAGGACCGCTCCCTCGGCAAAGCACTGGGTGTCCACCTCCAAGGAGAGTGACCCAGGGGGGCCCAGTCAAGGGGCCCCCGGGCAAAGCAGTCTGCTGGATGCCAGCTGCACACAGCGAGATTCGAGTAGGGTTACAGAGCACTGTCGCACTGTGGAGTGTCCCCCTACGACCAAACAAAGATGACCTGGTTTAGGATTCTTCCGGGTAGCAGATTGCTTTAAACAACAGTGAAGAATTTTGGAAAATGTAATGCTAACAACAACACAGCAACGAAAACAGCAATAACAACAGACATATGTTCAGAGAAGAGAGTTGCTGGAAGAGTTTTTATGAGGCAGGAAAGAGACCATAGTGGAGGCAACAGTCTTTTGCGTCTTCAATCCTCAAAGAACCTCATGGGCTGGTGGAAAGGTGGCTGACCGGAGGGTCAGAAGACCACACCTGCTGCTCATTCGCTGGGTGATCCTGGGCAAGCCACTTCCCCTCTGCGTACCCCAGGATCTTCCCTTGTAAAAGGAGGGGCTTAGATAATCTTGGAGGTCCTTTCCAGCTCTCTTGCCTTCACTTCTTTGTCATTTCACATTTCCTTTCTCTTTAATTAATGCTGAAATTATTTACGAATACAAATGATCTCCCATCCCTCCCTCGGGAAGCTGACTTTGAAAACTCCAAGCGCCCACAGCAGGGGGTCGCTCATCTTCCAAAAGCAGCTTCTTGACTTGGCAACGAGTCACTGAGGCGTATCTTGATATGTTGGCCTTGCCTAATGAATTTTAAATATAAGTCCATTTGCAAAAACTTAGTTTACACACAATTTTTCGGGAATTTATTTATTCTTTAAAACACAGACCATGTGTCCTGGAAACCCTGAACATATCTGTGACTCTGTGTCCTCTAGAACAGTGGGCCCGGCCTCTGCCTCCTTCCCCTGTTCACAGAGGTGCCTTTTGTGGCCTTTTGAGCGTTTATTCCTTCATCTGTGCACTCAGCAAACATCGTCACATATTTAAGGAGCCCCTGGCCTCAACGAGCCGGTGCAAGCCCTTGCCTTTCCTCCTCATGCTCTATTTTACACGAAGGACGCCAGAAACATCTCCTGGCCTGTCGTCTGTGTCTGCTCCAATGGCTCAGAGACTTCAGCTTCTGCTTTGGGAAGATTCAGGAAGCTTGGAGATATTAGGCAGAAAGTGTTAAACCTTTGGCCTTTTTATTTATTCACTTTTGGTAAGGTCAGTTTAGGTCAATACAGATTTGTACTAGTCAGCTTGGGCTGTCATAGCAAAATGCCGCTGACTGACTGGCTTAACAGCAATTTATTTTCTCACAGTTTTGGGGGCTAGAAATCCGTGATAAAGATGCTGGTAAATTCAGTTTCTGGTGAGGACTCTCTTCCCGGCTTGTGAACAGCAGCTTTCTTGCTGTGCCCTCACATGGCCTTCCTCAGTGTTTGCATGGAGACGGAGAGAGAAGTGTCTCTGGCCTCTTTTCCTCTTCTCATGAGTTCCATGGGATGACGGCCCCACCCTGATGACCTCAGTTAACCTTCGTTACCTCCCTACAGGCCCGTCTCCAAATACAGTCACCTTGGAGGTTAGGCTTCCACATGGGAATCTGAAGGGAAACAAACCTTCAGTTGGTAACAGAACGGATTTGTGCTTTTCCCCCTCGATTCAGGCAGCAGCTCACCCTCTGACACTGGCAACACAGGTCGAAAAATACACAGGTCCCTGCAAGAGCGGACCTGCTTGTTTCCTTTGGATCCTGGGAAAGGGCGTGGCTTTGTGGGTGACAGATCTGGGGAATGTCCGGGTTATCGTTTTAGAAGATCCCTGCCAACGTGCAACTCCACTTCCTTTCAAAGTGACAGGAAAACTTCCAAGTTCGAGGGTGCAGTCTCCACCCTCGGTAGGCTCCCTCACATAGGTCCAAAATTATAAGGTCTCAGGGTTGTCTGAGCTCGGAAGCGTGTGTGTGCGTGTGTGTGGATTGGCTCAGACGTTATTCAGTTGGTCTCAGCCTTCCTGGGGTGTCTCCATCTGTTGTGAGATGGTGTCTTCAGTATTTGTACCTGCTGGGTTAACAGAGACACAAGGTCTCTTGGGGAAGGTCAGGACTCTGGCGCTCTCAGAAGCTGGGACTGGCCTCAGACACAGGTAACAGTGGCTACAGTGGCTTAGTCAAAAGAGGCAAGTGTTTTCTCACCCATCAAGAAATTTGGAAGCGGGCAGTCCAGGGCTGGCATGGCAGTCACCATGCTAACAGGGATGCAGTCTCCACCTGTCTATCTATTCGGCCACCTTATGTGTGTAGCCTTCACCAGGCGTGCAAAATGCTCAGGTGGCCAAATCTCTAGACAACATGTCCCAGTTCCGGGCAAGAGAAGTAGAAAGGAAAAGGGTAGAAGCGGAAGTACATGTTGGGTTGAGTCCATCCTATTCAACAATGTTTCCTGTGAACCTCACCCAGTGGCTTCTGTTAATACCCTCCTTGGCCACGCATGTGTCATACAGCCATCCCTAGCTGTGAGGGAGCCTGAGAGGGGAGCATTTTAAGCTGGCATCATGCACTCCTGAATAAATTTAGCCTCTGTTACCAGGAAGAAAGGGCAATGGCTGTTGGCCGGTAACTAGTGTGTCTGCCGCAGTGCCCCCAAACAGCATTCTTCTCTTTGGAGGAGGGGCTGCCTGGGTGGGGCAGGCTGGAGAAGGACAGCTGTGGCCTCCTCACTTCTCTTTTCTCCAGAGCAATTCATCTCTGGCCCAAACCGTCCAAACACCACTCAGCAAACAAAAGCCAGGCAGCTGACTGCACTGTTACCCAAGTCTCGTTCGCTCAGCAGCCATTGGCTCAGCAGCCACACATGCCAGGCACTGCCCCAGGAACTGGGGGACAGCAGTGAGGCGGACAAGGCCCCTGCTTCCTGGAGCTGCATTTTCTAGCAGGGCAGACAGACAATAAACGTATAATAAGATCAAGTGCTCTGATGGAAGATAAAGTATCATAAGGGGACAGAATATCATAAGCGGATTTTTAGATGGAGTAACCTGGAATGACCTCTTCAAGGAGATGACATTGGAGCAAAGATGGGACAAAGGAAAGGAGCAGGGATCTTTAGGGCAAGAGCCTCCCCAGAACAGAAGCTTACTGGAATGTTCTGGAAAGAGCAGATAGGCCTGCAGCACTGGGAGATGGGTTGAGGGCAGAGTGGGAGAGGGTAGGAGCCACGTAGGGCCCGGGAGACCATGGTAAGAACTGGGGGTGTTTTTTCTAAGTTTGGTGGGAAGCATTTGGTGGATTTGAGCAGAGAACTGACATAATTGTCCTCTGCTTTAAGAGATGGCTCTAGCTGCTGGGCAGAAAATGGACTGTCAAAGGGTGGGAGTGGAAGCAATTAGAAAGCAGCACTCGAATCCAAGAGAGAGATGATGGAGTTTGTGGTTAGGGCAGCACCAGTGGAGATGGTGGAAAGCAGCTGAAGTCGTGATGTATTTGAAGGAAGTTAAGACTGGATGTGGGGCAGGGAAATTCTTCGAGCACAGCCTGAGCAGGTGAACACCTCTTCCTCAGAAGCCTTCAGGGGAATTTCAATTCCCCCCTCCTCCTCCATTTCCAGGAAGGTTTTAGGGCCCCTTACAGAGTGCCACCCAGCTGACCTGCTCTCTAGTGCAGCTCCGCTCGCTAAGAATAGTGGAAGTATCAAAGTCTGAGAACAGTTAGCTTTTTAAATAAGCGCAAATGTAAGGTTGCACCTCTCTCTGTCACTCATTTGCATTTTAATATGCTTTCTAGAGCAGAAGAGAAAGATGTGAGGGCAGAGAGAGCTCCGCAGCCTTCCAGTCCACACCTTGGAATGCTGCTCCCTTAGTGAAGTGCAGACCTCAGGCACCCCCAGGGGCAGTGTGCTATTTTGCTTTTCTTCCTGCTAAGAGTCTTTAGGTTTTGATTGGGTAAATCTGGGGGTGTATCTTGTATGTGATCACTGCCCATCGTGTCTCTCAGTGGGAAAAAACGATTTTCTATGGTAAAGCAGAGAGTGGAGTGAGTTGTTATAGGATATTAGTAGGGTCGTAAGTATGTGAAAAGAGGAGCTTTATTTAAAGCAACAACAAAGGGCTTCCTTGTTTTAAATTTGATAGCATGGCACTGAAAAGAAACAAAACTTATCTCTAGACTCATTTCTAAACCATTTCTTCAAGTTGAGGGTTAAAGCTTGAAATTAGTGTGTTTCTTAGGCTCTCGCAGAGAGGCTGTGAACTATCCCCTTGGGGTCAAGCTATTGACCTCACGATGGGAGAATCCCATGAGAAGAGAGTAAAACTCTGGGTAACTGACAGAGCCTACTTTTAGCTGTGGGCATAGAGAATGGCTAAAGAGAAGCCCGTACCCCCAAAACTGCCTGTGCTGAATTAGGCTGTTTAGAAATACATACAGGTTCAGGCCATAGGATGCTAAACCAGCCAATATGCCTCTTCCGTTAATTCAGGTTCCTCCATGATGGTTAAAGCCACTGCGGGATTCAGTTCAATAGCTGAAAATGAAGATGCCCTCCTCAGAGACTTATTCCAAGGTTATCAGAAATGGGTTCGCCCTGTATTAAATGCTAATGACACCATAAAAGTATACTTTGGATTGAAAATATCTCAGCTCGTAGATGTGGTGAGTAATCCTTGGCACAAAGCTAAAAGGAACGCACATTCCTTAATCTCTTTGTGAGTCTAAGATTTTGTTCTGTTTTCTTTCCCCATGTCTGCCATTTCAATTTTAAAAATAACTTACTGTGGGAGAAAATCTGCCCCAAGGAGCCAGTGAAATGACCCAAGGAAAGAATGAGAATTGTCGCGGAATAAATCTTCATCGCAGCACTCTTTGTAGGGGACCTTGTTGCTGGGGGTGGATGTGGTTGCCAGGACGGGCCCTGCCCTGGTGGGTTTGCTGGAGCACCCAGGGTGAGGAGTGGGGGCTGGAGGGAAGGGACAACTGAGCCCAGGGCTGATTCAGTGCCATCCAGGCTGCGCTCGAGGGCTGGCATGGGCATCTGCCATGAGAGAGGGCAGATGATGACAGCACCGGAGTGGGTGCCTGGGTGACCCCATCACCCTTCTGGATCCCCCAAGGACCCCATGCTTTTCCCTGACCTCACTCAGACTTTAACATTCTCTGCTAATTTCCTATTGGGCTCGCACGTCTGCCATGATTGCATTCCTGGGAAATCAGTAAACTTTAACAACCCACATTCTGCAGAATCATCCTGCTGTGGTCCCCAAAGTCCCAGAAGAATCCTCCCATGTTGCCCCAATCCCCTGCCCCGCCAAGCACGCACCCCCACCCACCCCTGCTGACTCAATGCCCCAGGATGCCTTCTAGAAAAGCATGCAAAGCTCATGTTTCGTTCTATTTTGCACCCTTAACACGCGTTCTCAGTTATGCAATTTTATATAAATATGGCCGTGATGAACTCCTACTTGCTTTAATTATTATTTTTCATTTAAGTGAAACATGCCTAAAATTTTAGGATCCTGTACCATTTAACTGTTCTTAAGTTGAGAATCATTTACACTTTGAATACCTCAAAAGTAAGACTCAGGTCTTTCCGACAGAAAGAATCCAAAGCACGACTTCACTTAATTTGAATTTACATCTTCTTGTCATTTTCTTAGGATGAAAAGAATCAGCTGATGACAACAAATGTGTGGCTCAAGCAGGTAAATGTCGATCCAAGCATTGTATCTGTCAATCTCATTGTGTCAATTCTTTTCTATTTAGAAAGGCTCCCATCTGGAAAACAATTATTTTGAAGAGCACATTGGGTTCCTCAGGGAGATATTTGGGAACGGTCGGGAAGATCTCTCATTTTTTATTTTCTTTTGTGGGATATAGTCTTTTTCAGGACCTTTGGAGAGCAGGTCCTGAAGCTTGCAGGCGTGCCTGGTTCTGTTTTGTTGCTCCTGGAGTGGAACTGTCCCCAGGCAGGGGAAGGCGTATTCTCTGACACTGAGGCCTGGGTCCCTGGGCTCCTTGGAGAAAGGGGGAAGGGCCCCAGGGTGCCTTCAGGGTATAGCTCCCAGATAAGGGACGAGTGATGTTAACTTCTCCCTCACCCCTACCGGCCCTCCGGGGGAATAAGCCACCCTGTGACATTGCTCCCCAGAAAGAGAAGAGAGGGAACGAAGGAAGGCCACCGCCTGCAATTTCAGAACAAAGTAATAAATGCGTGTTTTCCCGATCTGACTCAAATGCGTTTGCATGGTTTCCGGCTCCCTGCTCAGATGACTGCTTTGAACTGGCTACCGCCTGTTTCCCAAAGCAGCGTCTGTGCACAGGAGCTCTGGCTAGAGTGTCAGGAAAGAATTACCTTTCGAAACCCAGTTTTGCATATGTTATATAAAGGAGAAAATACTGACACTTTGGTGATAAGAGATGAGAAGTTTGGTTTAATTGCTTATTTTTTGTTTTTGTTAGCAATTTCACGTTTTTTAATGCCTGTCCAGATATTTTCTAATCTCTCATAGATTTAAAATCTTCCTGGTGTGGGTTATGTTAAACATCTCACTTAGCTTTAACATACGTACATAATGCTTTTTTTTGCGTATATTGAAATGTGTTAGTCGTCTACTCAGGTTTAGCAGGCATTTTTCAGCTCTTTCTGCTAGCGGTTTGTGGGGAGCAGTGACGAAGCAGTGGATGAAAGAGGTCACAAGGAGATCCCCCAGGCCTCACTCAGTGTCATCTGATTGCTCCCACCAAAACCTTTGATCAGAGTTTGAGAATTATTCTAGCTTTTGCTACCGTCTATTCCTCTGATTCTTTAATTG
The DNA here is from genome assembly GCF_041296235.1 of Equus asinus. NCBI lineage: Eukaryota > Metazoa > Chordata > Mammalia > Perissodactyla > Equidae > Equus > Equus asinus. The sequence continues at coordinate 1,843,786 of NC_091816.1, read as the reverse complement.
GGAGGGATGTCAGCAAGTTATGAAATGGATCTGCGCATTGTTTTACCTGCAAATGAAAAGTCCAGGAGAAAATGATAAGCTGAGCGTGTGTGTGTGAAACTGCCGTTTAAGTTGGCGTCTTTTACGGACGCCTGTCCCGTCCCTCAGTGGCGCATCCCGCTCCTGCACTCCAGAGGCTGTGCGATTGGAAGGTATTTTGAGTTAATAAAAATCAACAAGAAGTCTGTATTTAAGCATGCTGGGAAGAGAAACAAAACTTTTCTCTTAAAGTATAAACAGTCTTTGGAAGTCAAGAAAAATATAAAACAGCAAACAAACAAAACCCCACTGCTTCCCACACACCTCCTCCTCCAGCTGCTCCTTGGGATTAATCTCTCACAGGGAGCCTTTGTCCAGGGATCCTGGCCTTTCATGTTGAGAGAGTAGAGGCCAAAGTTAGGCCTGGTGAACGCCTCCAGATCAAGAGGGAGTCAAATCCTAAAATTTCCAACACGCAAAACAGAGCAAGTAAAATCTGTAGGAGGAGGGCGAGCTGACAGTGGGACAGCCAGCCCGCTCACGTGGGTTCCCGTTTCCTAGAAGGGATGAGAGTAACAAACTTTGATTGCATTTAATTTGCAAAGAGTTATCATATCTCTTCTCTCATTTGCATCTCTCAACCACCCTGAATTACCAAAGTGGGTATCACTACCCCCGCTTACAGAGATAGAAGAATCTAGTAACTCATCTGGTTTAGTCTGAGTTTCCTGCCTCATGATTAGGGTCTTCTCTGTCTAGCCAGCCTTTGCACTAAACATCAAGACCTGTTTCTAAGTCCTAGGAGGAGCCAAGGCAGGAGCAACAGCTGCACTTTCATAGAGGCACAGAGAACACCATCAAAGCTCTTCCACTCACACAGACTGGAGCTGGAGTGGGAATGTCACAGTGGACGATAGTCAGTAAGTGCTATGTAATTGGCACAACATGGGAGCAAAAAGGAAAGAGGGTGGCAGGCAGGGAAGGCTGCATGGAAGAGGGTGTGTTTGAGCTCTGCCATGATGTTACTTTTATGCTTTTTGTGTTTTAGCTTTCTAAAACTAAAAGGATAAAAGAAAGATGAAGAATAAAAGAAAAAATATGATAAAATCTAATGTTAAAAAACAGGTATCATTGGTGTTTTACACAGATCTCAGTTTTATAGCAGCTAATAAAATACCCAAGATTTATTGAGTGCCTACGAGGTGTTTGGGCACCATGCTGAGTGTGTCGGGGAATGATCTCACTTAATTCTCACGGCCATCTTATAAGGTGACGTCTATTATTATTCCCACTTTGCAGATGAGAAAACTGAGAACTGGAGCATTGAAGTGACTCACACTGTTCAGTGGAGTCTGGCTTCTATAAAGCAATCATTCCATTCCCTCCCTGAGACTGAGGGAGCTGATGGAAGATGTCCAGTTCTCCTCTCAGTGCTGTCCCCGTCTAGTCTATTTCCTAACCTTGGTCTTCTAAGGTTGTAATTAGTTGGTTGATTAGTCCCTCAACCCCTGGGGCTTCTCATGGAATTGGTGTAGAAAGATATATGGAAGAGACTAAAGTTAGGATTCACTCCATCTTCTGTTCAATCCACAGGATTGATTGAGCACCTGCTAATTGCCGGGTACTCTGCTAGATCCTGGATGTATGAAGAGGAAAACACAGGTCTTCTTTCAGGAGAGGACATAGTCTTAGTTGTGTAAAAAATAACCACTGTAGGGACCAAGCTGGTGGCATAGTGGTTAAGTTCATGTGCTCCACTTTGGCAGCCTGGGGTTCATGGGTTCAGATGCCAGGCGTGGACCTACACACTGCTTGTCAAGTCATGCTGTGGCAGCATCCCATGTACAAAATAGAGGAAAATTGGCACAGATGTTAGCTCAGGGTGAATCTTCCTCACCAAAAAATTAAAAAAAAAAAAAACCTACTATAATATGGTAAACACCATAAGGAAAGTTCACATAAGTACTGTGTTGGTACAAAAATGACAATGAGATAGGGAGAAAATCAGAGAAAGCTTCCAAGGGGAGGAGATATTTAAGTTGGGTCTTACAGGATCAATAGAAGTTCTGTAAGCCACAGAGGTGGAGAAGTTGTGAACCACGTGTCTAGTAGTCCCAATAACGTGACTTCCCAAAGCTCTCACACCAGGGCAAACCTACTGGAAACTCTTTCCAGTCACCCTGTATACATCAGTCAAAATAAAGACGAAAATGGTCAAACCCTCCTCTTTTCTCATTTCCCTGTCAGACACTCCCTAATTCATATCCACAGGGAGAATGAAATTCTGCCCACTTGGAACAAAAGCATGTTCCATGGCAGCATACACAACGGATGCTTGCTTTTTTGCCCAATTCTCTGTCTTACCCTCTGTTTCCGTAGTTCCTCTCTGGTATTTTTAGACATTCCTCTCCTATCCTCTCAAAGACCTTTATCAAGGACAAATTTAGTGACATCCTGAGAAAGTCCTCTATGTGGAGCTATTTTTATTTCATTGATTTTATTCTGCAAACTCATTTGTCTTCCTCCTTCATACTTCCAGAGAGCAATCAAAACTCTATAAATCATAAGTAGGTTATTAACATCTACTCAGTAGAATTACATGAGAAAATACTCAATGCCCTGGCCGCCCGGAGTCTGCTTTGTCGCACTCAAGGTCAGGAAACCACATCGCCAGCACCTTGAAGGTGACGGAAAATGAAACCCCGCTTTCCTTAATGACCCCAGGCTTGGACCTTTTGCCTGATGTCATCATGTGAACAACCACTGTGATGACAGATGTCAGATTTACTCATCCAACAAGCGCCTACTGTGCGCCGAGCACCATGTGAGGCACTGGGCTCGGCCCTGTCCAGTGTAAACACCAGTGAGACAATGAGATTCTGAGTGTTGGCCTCCCTGTAGCTGACTGCTTGTCTGCCAAGGCCAACGTCTGAAACTAGTGCTGTTTCTCCCACAGCTGAGTCCTGTTTTTGATAAGAAGAAGTTTAGCAAACATATGAAGGCCTCATTGGGTAGATCCCTGGAGCTGGTCTTTGAGGAGAAATAGAAACCAAGCTCCTGTGGAAGGGGCAGCCTTGCCTGCAGGTCTGGGCGATCTCCCCAACTCTAATTATCTTCCACAGCCTCCAGGGGCACCTTCAGGTCCATGAGTTTGTCTCAGACTTTTACTCCCCATCTCATTTTCCCTCCTTTTCCGCAGCCTCACCCTGATGTTAGCAAAGGAGGCCAGTTTGGTCTTCTTACTCCAGTGGACCCTGACTGAGCATCCGGCAGAGTGAGTTAGGAGCCAAAGGCCTGCTCTATAGGCTTGGGCAAGTCCTTTCACCTCTCTGACCCTCAGTCTCTCCATCTGTAAAATAGAGGCAATGCCTAGCTCACAGTGTCGCTGGGAGGTTAAATGAGATCACATGTGTGAATGTGACTCGTACATTATCTGGCATGTAGTAGGGAATCAATAAATGTCCTTTCCTGGTGCCACCTTTGTAGGCTTTCTCATCCTTAATGACAAATCCCATTTCTTGGCCTTGTCAACTCATGGATATAATGAGAATATGAGACATATCATACATCATGTTGCTGTCTTTAAGATTAGAATAAATCAACACTAATTTGGTTTTAAGAATTTCTCATCTGACCTTAAGGTGACTGAAATTCCCAGGGATGTCCCGGGGCTGCCAATCAAGGCAATAGCAAGGAATGTTTGTTCTTTACTATCTTTTGGTCTTAGTATTAAACTACGAATAATCTGAAGAATTTATAGTAAAAAAGTGTTATGATTTAGGTTTAAATGAAATTTGGTTCTGGATTGTGGTAATAGCTAGACATTTATGACTGCTACTTCAGGTAATATTTGTAAGAAAAGACAATTTCAAGGGAATATATATGATATGGATTTGAAAATGCACTTTTCAGAATTACGAACCAGACTTGCAGTGCTTTTCCATTTTCCTTAGTGAGAGATTAGCTTTGACATTTGGCCCTGACCTGCCCTGTGCTCTCCTGTTTCCTGCAATGACACAGCTCGCCCCGGGAGCGGCTGCAAACCAGAGCTGATGTTTGCAAACGGCTTTGCGAGTCTTGGCTAGAACATGCCATGCGGACACAGGATATTATTTCTAATCTCTTCCTTTAAGAAGGGAGAGGCAGGGGCTCAACTCCAGGCGGCCCCAGGGTTTCAGAGAGAACAGGGAAGTGACTAGAAATCTCACAGCTCCTTAGAGAACAGGATGGAGGGTTTGGGCTCGGAATCCTCATCCCGCCCCTGCTGACTCGAACACGGCAGTCATCCTGGGCTAGGGAGCACACCCGCACGGTGAGGGACAGACAGCTTCATGGAAATCCAATGAGCCCCTGTGGGTGGGCATGCCAAGAAGAGCACCCTGCCTCCCAGGTCGCCTACAGAAGGACACAGGGTTACAAGGAATGTCTCTAACCCTGCAAAGGAGTGCAGCTGGTGAAGGACCAGCCCGCTGTGCAACTCAGGGCTTCTGGCTCAAACCCAGGCCTCTTTCTCTTCTGGGTGCACCAAAGTAAGCAGTGCTGACCGAAAGTCCTGCCTAGCCCCTTTTCCTTCTCTGGTCAGTGTCGGGGAGGGAGAAGCCCCCTTCTGCCCTTCTTGTGTTCTTATGGTTAGACTAATAATAAAACTGACGCAAGACCAGATTAACAGGGGAAGACCCAATTTCATTACTTGTGCATGGGAGAAGCATGAACATGATGCTCGGAGAGTGAGGGAAGCAGGAAGGATATCTGTCTTTTATACCAAGAAACAGTAAACTTGTGAGGAATTGACAGGGCACAGAAACTTAGGCTTGGGGCGTAAGTGAAGTTTGCTTACACTGCTTCTCGGCCCTGAATGCCCGGCTCTGGGGACAAGGATGCAGGGGGGGCACCTTCCACAGGGGAGATTCGTCTCCCCTTTCAGGGGAGCAGCGACAGGAGGCTCGGAAAGCCCTTTTTGCTTCTCAAGTAGCTTTAATTCAAAATAATCAATATGCCACTGTGGGATATTTTGAGGTGACCGTCCTGGGCCCCGACATCAGGAATGAGACCGGCATCCACTGTAGCTCTCTTTCTACCCTCCTCGAGGAGTCGAATGTGTCCCTCATTCACCCATGCACTCACTTGTCTACCCCACTGCCTTCCTGCGTGCTGTCTTATCTACGGGCAACCTTCCGCTGGCCGCACCACCGCCCGCTGCTCCTTCCTCCCCTTCACGTCTCAGCTGAGACATCCTCCCCTCAGAACTACCTTCCCTGTGCACTCAGCTGTTCCGTATCATTGTACCCAAACCCCTCCCCCTTCACAGCAACGACCACCAGGCTTGCCGATCATCTGTCTGGTAGTCTGCTTGTTCATTGTCTGAGTCAGCCCAGGCGAGGCGGGCAAGGCGGCACTGCTGGGTGTGAGTACAAGCCTTGCGTGTTTGTGGAATGAATTAATTCCCCAAAAATGTGAGCCTCATAAACCACTACCTCGGTGTTAGCTCTGACCACAGCTGCTGCTCCTGCTGTTGGAGGTCGGGTCGGAGAGCAAGACAAATCTTTCTGACTGAAACGTCCCTCGTCCTGGGGCTCGGCTCGCTTCCCTCGGGAGAATTTGTAAAGCGGGCATGGTTTGCTGGGCTCTGCGCAGAGGCAGGGGCCCCAGAATTTTAGCTTTCGCCCTTCCTCCTTTGCGTGTAGAACTGGGCACAGGTAAAGGCCAGCTGCGCCTGCAGAAGGAAGCTGGGTCCGGGAAGCAGGTGATTTTGTTTCCAGCAATCTTTGTTGGACACTGTGCTCATTAACCCTGTCTTTAGAAGACAGAACTGCGGTGTGACAGCGCGGCTGCAGCCGATCTGCCCGGGTTGCGTCTGTTCCTGGGGCTCACGCCTGCGGTCTCGGTCTGCAGCACTGCCTGCTGGAGACCTACTCGGACTCTTCCCAGGATCAGCTGAGAACGTCTTAGTGGCAAGTGACAGAAAACCCAACCCAAACGGGCAAAAGCAAAAGTAGAATTTATTGGCTCTCCCAATCTGAAAAGCCCCGGGACAAGGCTGGCTTTACCTGCAGCGTGGTCCAGGGGCTCCAGCAGTACGCCCAGGGCCTGGGGTTCCCTCCAGGGGTGCTGGCTCCACGCCCTCTGGGTGACTCCCTTCCCATGCGGGCCCTCCTCTCGTGGCAGCAGCGCGGCTAGTTCAGCTCCAGCCTCAGAATGCTCCCCATGCTCAGGTTCAGCAGAAAGAACAGCTGGCCTCTTCCCGGTGGTCCCAGAAGTCCCATGGCGTCTCATCGATGCCCATCTGGTCACCCCCCACCCCTGAAGATCACAGTGGCTAGGTCTGAGGGCAGGCCCCCTCCTGGAGTGGAAGGAAGAGTCAGCTCCGCCACAGCTGGAGGGGGACAGTGGAGTGAGGTGGTCCCCAAGAGGAGCCTGGGGTGCCTGGCCAGGAGAAGGGCAGGTGAATTGGAGGCAGCAGATGGCATGTGTCCACTTTATTTCCTAATCCAGTTTTCTCCTCTTTCTATAAAGATCTCCTGGCATACCACTTCCTTCGCAAAGCCTTCCTTAAGTGGAGGCAACTAAGGCTCTTGTTATTAGGGTTCATCTTCGTTGCACAATTTTTCTCCTATTTGTCACTGAACTTGAACTCAGGGTAACATGCTTATTTGTATACTATCCCCACCTTTCAACAGATATTTTACTATTAAGGCCAAACAGATTTTCTGTTTTTATGTTGTTTTGTTTTTTCTTTTTTTAACAGGGAAGATAGAATAAGCTAGTGTTTTAGCCTGAGTACACTGCCAATATGCGTTATAGCTGTCAGCACCAGAAATATCCATGAGAACAGTGCCACAGAAAGCTTGACAGAAACGACTGAAGTTGTGAGGAATTTTAGGCAACAAATTTTCCACTGTAATGTATCATGGGGAGGGGGTAAGGCGGTGGGGCCTGGCCTTAGATAGACCTTGGCTGGAACACCATTGCCGCCAGTAGGCTGCACAACTCCCGGGGGACGCCCTTCACATCAGAGTCAATGTGAAGGGCGCCTCCCGGAGTTACGACTGCACGGCCTACTGAGTCCTACTGATGCAGCAGGCTTGAATCCTCTTTACTGATTAGCTGTGTGGTTTTGGACAAGGTACTTGAACTCTCTGAGACAGTTGCCTCATCTAATATAACCCTAATAATAGGTAACTTGTAGGTTTCTGAAAAATTAGCCTTGATAAATATAAAGCACTTTGGCCAGTGCCTGGCACACCATCAGCGCTCAAGAAAGGGAACTTTTATTGTTTTATTACCAGCATGAACATTATTAGTAAAAAAAACCAGTAAGTTTGTAAAATACGCCCCAGTTTTATTTAAATAATCATACAAAGATACCCAAAAGCTGAGGTAAAAAGCATTTCACATTGCTAAGAGGGAAATATATGGGTTGTTTTCCTCTCTTCTGATTAGTCCCGACTTGTATTAGATATTTGGTAAATTGTTACAGTGTATTTTTCACTCCTACAAACAAGATTAAAAAAAAAATGCTTCAATAGCAAAAGCATAAAAGTACATGCCACCTATTTCGTTGCCTTCATCTTTTCTCAAGGAAACCTCAACTGTGTTTTGATTTGAATTCAGACGACGTCAGGAAAACCATTAGAGCAATACTCTCTTTGCCAATGCATCTTCATACCCTGTAAGGCAGAAGTCTGCCTATTTTTTCTTATACAAGAAGAGAAAGGGGGCTGGCCCAGTGGTGCAGTGGCTAAGTGCACACGTTCCGCTTTGGTGGCCCAGGGTTTGCTGGTTCGGATCCCGGGTGCGGACATGGCACTGTTCATCAAGCCATGCTGTGGCAGGCGTCCCACATATAAAGTAGAGGAAGATGGGCATGGATGTTAGCTCAGGGCCAGTCTTCTTCAGCAAAAGAGAGGAGGATTGGCAGATGTTAGCTCAGGGCTAATATTCCACAAAAAAAAAAAAAAAAAAGAGAAAGTATCTAAAACTGTGATACATCATGACCATGTGGGATGGGTCCCAAGAATGCAAGGCTGGTTCAACACTTGAAAATCAATCAATATAATTCATCATGTTAAAAACTAAAGAAGAATAACCATATGATCATCTCAATAGATGCTGAAAAGCCTTTTACACAATTCAGCATCCATTCATGATTAAAACAAAAAAGCAGCAAACTGGAACCAGAAAGAATCTTCTTTAATCTAATAAAGGACATTTACAAAAAACCAACAGTTGACATAATACCTAATGGTGAATAACTAAATGTTTTCCACCCCAAATCCGGAACAAGGCAAGGATATCTACTCTCCTACTCCTATTTAGCGTCAGACTGGAGGTCCTAGCCAGTGAATTAAGGCCAGGAAAAACAATAAAAGGCATTCAGATTGGAAAGAAAGAAATAAAACTTTCTATTTGCAAATAGCATAATTGTCTGTGTAGAAAATCTACCAAAAAAACTCCTTACACTAAGGAGCTAAGCAAGATCACAGATACAAGGTCAATAAACAAAAGTCAGTTGTATATTTACATGCTAGCAATGAACAATTGGATTTTTTAAATTTCAAAGTACCATCTATAATAGCATCAAAAAAATGAAATACTTAGGTATAAATCTAACTATGTATGTACAAGGTCTGTAAGCTGAAAACTATAAAACATTGATTAAAAACATCAAAGAGGACCTAAATAAATGGAGAGAGAAATGATATTCCTGGGTCAGAAAACTCAGTATTATGGTGTCAGTTCTTCCCAAACCAATCTATAGATTCAAATCAATTACACTCAAAATTTCAGCAGGATTTTTTGTAGACAGCAACAAACTGATTCAAAAATTTATATGGAAAAGGAAAGGAACTAGAATGTCCAAAATGATTTTGAAAAAGGAGAATACAGTTGGAGAACTCACGTTATGTGATTTTAAAACTTGCTGGAGGGGCCGGCCCGGTGGCGCAGCAGTCAACTGCGCATGTTCCGCTTCGGCGGCCCCGGGTTTGCCGGTTCGGATCCTGGGTGCCGACATGGCAGCACTCGGCAAGCCATGCTGTGATAGGCGTCCCACATAGAAAGTGAAGGAAGATGGGCACGGATGTTAGCTCAAGGCTGGTCTTCCTCAGCAAAAAAAAAAGAGGAGGGGGGCCGGCCCCGTGGCCGAGTGATTGGGTTCACTCGCTCCGCTGCAGGCGGCCCAGTGTTTCGTTGGTTCGAATCCTGGGCGCGGACATGGCACTGCTCATCAGACCATGCTGAGGCAGTGTCCCACATGCCACAACTAGAAGAACCCACAACGAAGAATACACAACTATGTACCGGGGGGCTTTAGGGAGAAAAAGGAAAAAATAAAATCTTTAAAAAAAAAAGAGGAGGATTGGCAGCAGATGTTAGCTCAGGGCTAATTTTCCTAAAAAAAAAAAAAAGTACTAGACAGCAATGGTGATCAAGACAGTGTGGTATTAAGGAAAGGAGAGACAGATGAACCAAACAGAACAAAGAGCCCCACATATATGGTTAATTGATTTTTGACAAATGTGCAAAGGTAATTCAATGGAGAATGCTTAGTCTTTTCAACAAACGGTACTGGAACAATTGGATATCTATATGCAAAAACAAAAAAAAAAGAACCTCAAGCCATATTCACATGGTAATAAAAAGTCAACTCAAAATGGATCTTAGATCTAAATGTAAAACCTAAAACTATAAACTTGTAGAAGAAAATATAATAAATCTTTGTGACCTTGGATTAGGCAAAAATTCCTTAGGTGTGACACAATCCATAAAAGATAAAATTGGTGAAATGAACTTCATCAAAATTTAGAACTTGTGTCTTATGAAAGACAGAAGTAAATACTTTGTTAGTTTGGGCTCTTAAACTGTCAGGCTTCATATGCATGGTTTTCTGTAAATAGTCATGCAATTCTTGTGTCCTTTAGATTGTAGCTTTTTAAAGACCCATATCTTTTTAAATTTATTTTCCAAGGGTTGAGGCTCACAAATATTGTCTACAATAGGCAGTGTCTCATCTGGAGTGTATAGTTCCCTCATTTCTCAGGCATCATGCATCTTCAGTATTTTACCATGTAGTGAAGTCGCCCATCTGCTGTCTCCTGAGTTCCTAATGACAAAGTTGGCATCACTGGGCTCCAGGAAGCCTCACACTGGGCACATCCTTCTAACTTTCTGAAATGTCATTTAATATTATCCTACATCATTACTCAACTGTCCACATGAGGGACAGTGGAAGAGAAGAATTTAATTTTCAGGTCAGATTTCATAAGATTCTGGATCCAAAATCTTTTTAAGAACGTCCACTTCTGCTGTAATTGGGTCATCTGTACATCATTCTCTTTGACCTTCATAATCCAATCAATTAATGGTCAGCTTTGTTAATCTGGATCCATCAGCCCTTGTAAAACATGCTAAATGATTTCATTCTATTATGAGGAAAAATAAGTAAGCATCTGGAGGCTAACAATATTAGAAATATAATTTAAAACTATAATTGGGCACTCACAAAATAAATTCAGTTTAGAACTTAAAAGGAAATTCTTGGAAAATAGTTTTTTCATTGGATAAAAGTTATAATGTCATCAAGAGTAGTCATCAGATACTGATGTTTCGTATTAACATACTGGGTGGATGTTTGTGCAAGCCTCTTGAGCAATATTCAAAATCATTTGTACCCTTTATTGTGAGATTAAAATATCACTGGGCCAACTCTCCTAGAATAAACTGAGATCTAGCATTGTTTTTCTTTTGTTTCTTAAGACAAAATAGGCTGAAAAAATAGATCTTGAATCAGTGGCGTTTGTTGCTGAGCCTCCTCGTTGGGAGGTGGATATAGCAATTTTGGACATCCCACATGGGACAGGTGCGCGGGGCTGGGCAAGATCGGAGGCCAGGCTGGCTCTCACTGTATCCTGCAAACTGTGCTGAGTCCAAGATATGGTCATAAGACCCAAAGTGGACGAATTTCCCTTTTTAAATAAAACACTGTACATTAATATAAACTTGAAGATTCCAAAGTCTAATACGTTGAATTTTTGGAATAAAATTACGGTATACTGATTTCATGCAGGAATGGACAGACTACAAATTACGCTGGAATCCTGATGAATATGGGGGAATTCATTCAATTAAAGTCCCATCAGAATCTCTCTGGCTTCCTGACATAGTTCTCTTTGAAAAGTAAGTATCCCAAAAGAAAAGCAAGCTCACTGGGCAGATTAGGACTAGAAATAGAAAAGCCTGCTTTGGGCAAAAAAATTAAGAGAAATGTACAACTTTAAGTAACAAGAGAATTGTTTCTTTTTAAAAAATTGTTTGACACTCTAGTAGGAAAGTAACAAAATATAGATAGTAACGTAGTGGGCGAAAAAAGCTCAATTAACAAGTGTTCAAGTAACCCTTGAGATGAAACTTACTTTTCCTACAGTGCTGACGGCCGTTTCGAAGGCTCCCTCATGACCAAAGTCATAGTAAAATCTAACGGAACCGTAGTTTGGACCCCTCCCGCCAGCTATAAAAGTTCCTGCACCATGGACGTCACGTTTTTCCCGTTTGACCGGCAGAACTGCTCCATGAAGTTTGGATCCTGGACTTACGACGGTACCATGGTTGACCTCATTTTGATGGATGGGAATGTTGACAGAGAAGACTTCTTTGATAATGGAGAGTGGGAAATCCTAAGTGCAAAGGGGGTGAAGGGCAGCAGAAGAGACGGTGTGTATTCGTACCCATTTGTCACGTGCTCCTTCGTCCTGCGGCGCCTGCCTCTGTTCTACACGCTCTTCCTTATCATCCCCTGCCTGGGGCTGTCTTTTCTGACAGTTCTCGTGTTCTACTTACCTTCCGATGAAGGAGAAAAACTTTCCTTGTCAACGTCCGTTTTGGTTTCCCTGACAGTTTTCCTCCTGGTCATTGAGGAAATAATTCCCTCCTCCTCCAAGATCATTCCTCTCATTGGCGAGTACCTGCTGTTCATCATGATTTTCGTCACTCTGTCGATCATTGTTACCGTGTTTGTCATTAACGTTCACCACAGATCTTCCTCAACCTACCATCCCATGGCCCCCTGGGTTAAGAGGCTGTTTCTGCAAAAACTTCCTAAATTACTTTGCATGAAGGACCACGTGGATCGCTACTCTTTTCCAGATAAAGATGAGAGTAAACCAGCAGGGAAAGGTAAAGTCTTCGAAAAAAAGAAACAAAAACACATGAGTGATGGAGAAAAAGTCCTGGTTGCTTTCCTGGAAAAGGCTGCTGATTCCATTAGATACATTTCAAGGCATGTAAAGAAAGAGCATTTTATCAGCCAGGTGAGTAAACGGGTATTCTTATAATAATGCTGCCATTGAGGTGTGCAAGAACTAATATTTTGACATCTATTTATAACAAAATGCTGTCGTTGTTTAAAATGTGACATTATCCGCCATGTGCTTTACACATGTAAAATTTCAAACAAGCCCTGACATAAAATAGGAATTTTAGTATGGGTTTTTTGGAAGAAGTTCACGAAAAACAGAATGAGCAAAAGAGAAGCAACTATAGATTAAGCACTATTCCTTTTAACCAGACTTAATACTATTCACAATAATTCCGTTCTACACTTTAAGTTGGTTGTCCTGGTCTCTGGTAACTTAGCTTTCGTTTTTCGTGGGATGATGGATATTTCTATCCACAGTGTTTAGAAATAAAAGGTCAGAAAGAATCATATTTTTAAATTAATACAAAAATGTAGTGTTACAAGAGATATTTTGGTGAGGGAAGAGGGGGTAGTGATGCAGCCTACAGATTTTTTTTTAAATGTGGCAAGAGTATGGATTTCAGACTCAAAGCAGTCCTGGCCTCTGACCCTGCGTTCTGATTCCGGTATTCCATGTAACGTGAGACGAGCTGCTCAGCCTGAGCTTCAGCTTTCTGAAACCTGCCTTGATGGGTTAATGTGAGGCCTGAACCACAGAAAGTCTAAGACGCGCACTGCGCGCCCAGCGTGCGTGTTCTCAGCCTCGCGATGACGTGAGCAGTCCGGACGTGATGATCCTCCTCTGTCTTCTCCTCATCTTCTGTCCTTCCTGTAAATGATCCTTCTCCAAGGGGATGAGAATACTATTTGACACAAACATCCACTATTAAAACTGGCCTGTTGCTTAAAACAAGTTATACATTCAGGCCAATTTATAGGATTCAATTATTTCTTCTAAAATCGGTGAAAATTAGTGCCAAGAGCCTGAGCCCACAAGTAGACTTACGAAAGAATGCTTTTTTAAGAAATATCCTTCTACATTTTATCCAGACACTGCCTAGTATATCCTCTCTCTTACAATTTGTCATGTTTTCACCTACTGAAAATAATTTTTAAAGCACCAGAAAAACTAGGTGCTGCTGCAGGACAAACCTTTCCGCTGTTCTGAAGGGGTTTTTTTTTTGTTTGTTTCTTTACATCTTTTAAAAATTTGAATAATGATTTGAATAGCTTTTTTAAAAATTATAAAAGTAACACATTATCAATATAAGGGATTTGAAAAATACAAAAAGTGCAAACAAGACAATTAAAATCATTAATAATCCTACCACTTAAAGGTGACACTTTTAATCTGTCTTCTTTGTGCTTTTTCCCCAAAGCTTTATTTCTAAACTTCTGTGTGCGCAGAAAACATTCAGGTTCTACATCAGCTCCTGTGTCCCCTCTGGAACGGCGGGCTTCCTGTCCTGTTCCATCTTTACAAAATCCCCATATAGGAGAAACGGGACAATTATTTTCCCTTGAGAGATGAGAAGTGGCCCCTGTCCTTCAGACTTCCCCAGCCTGGTCGCTGTTCCTGCTCTGACCGTGCTCTGATGGGCTGCTGCCCTTCTCCCCCCACCTCCCTCCCTCCAAGGGGAATTGGCCCCTCTCTGCCTTAGGAATTCCTGCGTCTCCTGGTCAGCTCTCCTCTTCGCAGTGTCCATCGCTCCGGGGCTGTGGCAGCCAGACCCACGTGTGGAGTGGAAGGAAAGAAGGCCTGTGACGTTTGGCTTTTATAAATCTGTGATTCATTCATAAGATCAGGAAGCATGACAGTCAGAGATACGGCTTTTTACTTGTGTGAAAATCAGGCTTTTTCCATTTTGGTCAGCAATGTTTACAAATGCATAAATGATTGTTATTTCTATTTGACATCTTCAGGGGTGAGGAAAGTGTCCCCATAAACTACTTACGGTCTGGGTTTGGGGCCCTGTCAGTGAGTCACGGGAGAGAATCTGAGCCTGGATTATGGGGGATATGTTAGGAGTGTTTTGAAAAGTAAGTTCTGTAAATCCGAATATTATTCTTTTTAAATGCTTTGAAATGAATTCAGAACAGTTGTGCGGCATCTTGAACGGAAGGCATCTTTTTCTCTTTCGCAGGTGGTACAAGACTGGAAATTCGTAGCTCAAGTTCTCGACCGAATCTTCCTGTGGCTCTTTCTGATTGTGTCCGTTACAGGCTCGGTTCTGATTTTCACCCCCGCGTTGAAGATGTGGCTGCACAGTTACCACTAGGAACCAGTCTCCAGACCAATCTAAAGTATTACCATAAACATGAAAGTGCACCTTACAACTGGCATCCAGCTGGCATGTATGCACAGCATCCACACGCACGCGCTCCTTCACAGCGTCCTGATGTTGTTGTCCTTAGAGAGACAGCTTTGTGACGTTCATTTGCCGCAGCCGATTCCTGGTCGCCATCACAGTGGCACGCAAGCAGGACCTGCTCAGGCCTCTGCCGTGGCTCCCCACACGTGCAGGGAGGAGTCAGCCGAGGTCCAGGCCCGAGGCTACCGGCCAGGACACACTAGAAATTGTTGCTGGTTGGTGAACCAATGCCCTCAGAATCTGGAAAGAGGCCTCACTAAGGAGGCCCACCAAATTTCCAGGCGGTCCCCGGGTCAAGCTGTTTGTGTGAGCAGGACCTGGATTTCTTGCATTTACTGTGTCATTGCTGGTTTCGCCTGAGTTGCAAACTGGGCCTGGATGTAGCGCTTCTGTAGCAGGGTGGGCGAACACATCTCAGCAACCATCTGGGGAATCCCACTGGCACAGCAGCACCTAGCACGGCACCCTTGTTATGACGAAGGTTCCAAGATGCCTGGTCACTGAAGTCCCCAAATAGGGCCTTTGTTAAAATGATGTGGCTTGAATGTGGTAGGCCTGTCAGGCGGGCATTCTTCATGGCTTATTCAGAGCCTTATAAAGGATTTCAGATGGTGAAACCAGATCCTGCTGGGAGTTGTGACTTGCTGTAAGGTCACTCGAAAGAACTTGCAATAGAAACAAAGTCATCTGCTACCAGAAGTGCGGTCGGTAAATTCCATCGTCTTCTCTGAGAAAGTTGAAACACTGAACATTCTCTGATAATGGTTTTTTTATGTTCCTGCGCCTAATCTAATCAATTTCAACAGTACCCTCTAGGCTTTCCATTCTGTTTCTTTTTCTTTTTTGGGAGAGGGAGGGTGGCAGTGAGAACATTGAAGTTCTGCTCTCCTAGGAAATTTCAGTTGTACAATACAGTGTCATCTGCTGTACTCACCAAGTTATACGTTACAGCCTCAGACCTTGTGCATCTTACAGCTGAAAGGTGATACCCTTTCACCAACCCCTCCTGCTTCCGCACTGCGGCCCTGGCAACCACCTTTCTACTGTTTCTATGAGTTTAACTTTCTTTTTTTTAGATTTCGATTATAAGTGATAACGTGAGGTGTCTGTCTTTCTTGTCTGGCTTATTTCACTTAGCATAATGTCCTTCAGGTGCATCCATGTTGTCACAAATGGCAGGATTTCCTTCTTTCTCGTGGCTGAATAATATTCCGTTGTGTATATACACTACATTTTCATCTATTTATCTGTTGACGGACACCTAGGTTCTTTCCATACGTTGGCTGTTGGGAGTAACGCTGCGAGGAACATGGAGTGCAGATGCCTCTTCAAGAGAATGACTTCGTTTCCTTTGGAGATACTCCCAGAAGCAGGATTGCCGGATCATATGATAGTTCTATTTTTAATTTCTTGAGTAACCTTCATACTGCTTTCCATAGTGGCTGCAACAGCTTACATCCCCATCAGCAGTGCACGAGGGCTCTCTTTCTCCACGGCCCGGCCACCATTTGCTCTGTCTTGTCTTCTTGCTGATGGCCACCCTAACAGGTGTGATGTGATAGCTCCCTGTGATTTTGATTTGCATTTCCCTGATGTTGAGCACTATTCATGTATCTGTTGGTCATTCGCATGTCTTATTTGGAAACATGTCTTTCCAAGTCCATTTATATTGGGGCTGGCCCGGTGGCGCAGGGGTTAAGTTCGCATGTTCTGCTTCAGCGCCCGGGGTTCACTGGTTCGGATTCCTGGTTCGGGCATGGCGCTGCTTGGCACGCCATGCTGTGGCAGGCGTCCCACATATAAAGTAGAGGAAGATGGGCACAGATGTTAGCTCAGGGCCAGTGTTCCTCAGCAAAAAAGAGGAGGATTGGCAGCAGATTTTAGCTCAGGGCTAATCTTCCTCAAAAAAAACAAAGAGAAAGAAAAAATAGTTCATGTATAATTGGGTTATTTGCTTTTTTGCATTTCCGTTGTATGTGTTCCTTATATATTTTGGATATTAACCTCTTATTGGATATGTGGTTTGCAAATATTTTCTCCTAGTCCATAGTTTGCCTTTTTTTCATTGTCCCGGTGGCTTCCTTTGCTTGCAGAAGCTTTTTTGCTTGATGTATCATGCTTATTTATTTTTGCTCGTTGCCTTTGCTTTTGATGTCAAATCCAAAACTTATTGCCAGACACTTTCCATTCTGTTTCCATGTGTCTCCCTGCCCCTCTGGGTGAACTTCAGCCCCACCCCATCTCCACTCTCTCTTCAGAGAGTCTGTTCGGATGCTCTTGGCTCTCCAAAATTGCTGCTACCAAATCCTTCCTTGCTGTTAGCTTGAAGCAGTGGTTCTCTTTTCCCAGTTATAATTCCAAATCCCTTTCTGCATTGTTTTGTTTTCAGTATTTCTTATAAATGGTTTGCGGTTGGAGCTTTTTTAGAACCCAATTTAAGGGTTTAACCCACTCATGTATATTGTTACCACCAATATGTGCAGTCTTATTCATGTTGTTTTGTTTAGTGTTTTCTGCAGAATGTTTTCTTCTTCTTCTTTTTCTCCTTTTCAGCTTTGACTGAGTTTTTCGGTTCCTTGTTTTCCTCTAATGGTTTGAAAGTTATGCATCCATTTCTATCATTTATTAATAAAAAATTAATTAATGCCTACAGCTGCCACCCCCTAAACAATTCCTTTAGTACCTTCACTTGCCCTCTTTCTTTATTACCTTTTATATTTTGTCTAAATCATCCAGAATTTTAGTCCCAGATTATTAATTTTTAATATTACGTCTCTTTCTTCAGAATAATTTATTGACAACATGGCCACAACCACATTATGAATAATTGATTGTTTTACTCACGTCTTGGCTCCCCACTTTTCTTATCCTGAGTTTTCCTCCTTCTCTGACGTGTTTTGTTATTTCAGAGGAGTACATCTCTAAAGAATTCTTTTAGAAAGGGTTAAGTGTGGTAACCTTTCTGAATCCTTGCATTTCTGAAACTGAAATTTATTCTGCTTTCACAGAATAGATGAGCTGCTCACACTCCCTGAGCGCAGATTCATTTTCCCTCAGAGCTCTGAGGACGTTAGTCTGCAACGTCCCGTGTGAGAGACGAGGATGGTGAGGCCATCCTTACTCCTTACTTCTGGAGATTCCTGTGTTTTCCTTCCTGGAACTCTTAGGCTTTTCTCTTTCTCTTTGGACTTTAGAAATGTCCCCTGTATCCTGCATGTGTCTATGTATAGGACTTTCTCTCTCCTTCTCTCTCTGTTTTGGCACTTGATGACTGATGTCTTTCTCCAACTCATGCAAATTTTCTTCTTATTTCTTTTGTTGTTTCCTGTCCTCCATTCTGTCTCTTCTTTCCTTTTGAAATTTCTGATAGAAGGATCTTGATATTTCTGGATCTGTCTTCTATGTTTATTAGCTTATTAACTTTTCTCTCTTTTTTTTATGCTTTTTTTTTTTGGTGAGGAAGATTGGCCCTGAGCTAACATCTGTTGCTGATCTTGCTTCTTTTTTTCCCCCCCCCATAGCCCTGGACATAGTTGTGTATCCTGGTTCTAGGTCATTCTAGTTCTCCTATGTGCGATGATGCCACAGCATGGCTTGATGAGCGCTGTGTAGGTCTGGGCCTAGGATACAAACCAATGAACCCCGGGCTGCCATAACAGAGCGGGTGAACTCAACTGCTCAGCCACGGGGCCAGCCCCCTTTATCGTACTTTTTATTTCGTCAGTTTTTCATATGGTTGACTTGATGTCACAGCCAACTAATCTAATCTCCAGTCATTGTCTTTTCTGCTGTTCAGCCCACCTACTAAGGTGGGGATTTTGTTTGTTTGTGGATGAATCATGTATTTGACTTCCAAGAACTCTAATTCTTCTTTTTGGGTGTCATACCTTCTGGAATATTTTGGGAAATACTAATTATAGTTGCTTTGACGTCTTCTGCTATTGTTTGCATTCACAATTTTTCTTCAGTGGTTAATTCTTCTGCTGATTTTTGAGACTTTTTGTGGTGGTTTTTCTCAAACTTTGGATGATTTTTGATCTGTTTAGTCACCCAACGGTGAAAACTGTTTCTCATTGCAGGAAACCTGGCCCCAGTCTCTTCCCTTTACTGTCTGTGTCCAAGCAAGCATTTCTCCAGGGTGTGTGAGTAGCTCATCTTCTGCATTTGGGGTCACTCGTTCCTCCGTAGCCAGAAGTAACCTTTGGCACTGCCCTGATTCTCTGACTCCAGTGCCCAGTCTGGATTCTCATGTGTCACAATGCCCACCTTCTCGGGGACGGACAGCAGAAGCCACCGTGAGAGCAGGGAGCTGCCGCAGCTGCTCTGGGACCTCCACCTCATTAGTCAGTAATTGCACTTCCTCTTTAAGACCCCCCCGTGTATAATCTTAGGATTTTTGTAGGGTTTTTCTAGAACGAATTATTTCTTTGATGATCCCATCTTTTCTGCATGGGACCACATTCCACTGCTCTACTAAATTTTACCATAAATTTGATCTCATCCGTGCTACATATTCCAGCCGCTCCCAACCAATCTGGTCTATGAAAGTACGTCAGCCAGCTTTCCAGTGTTGTCATGGATTTGTTTGCATTTAACGTTTCTTCTGAAATATCAATATGGTTTGGAGGAAAAAAAAGAATAAGAAGGAAACACATCAGCCAGCCATTTGATACTAGAAATCTTTTCTAAATCCCGATTCCTATAGACACATCTGATTGTCCATGGCAGCTGGAACACTGAAAAATCGCCAAAGGTGACATTCTACCATGAGAAAAGGGTGGATCTATTTTAAGGACTCTGAATAATCTTGACTTTGCAGACTGCTGAATGCTGGACGTAGATGGGGACTGGAAAGATGTTTCTGTTGAGAATAGAATTGCTAATTTATTGGCAAAAAAAAAAGTGAAGCATGTCTTGAAGTTAATGACCCACGTGTGTTAGACTTGGGAGGAGGGTCAGGCTGCTGGATGTGGTCCTCCCACCTGGCTGTCTGCAGTCTCCTGGACATTTCCAGTAGTCGCCAAGCTGCTTTTCCTGCTTCCAGTCAGATCTCCATTCTGTTCGTACCAACTGGCCCTTCTCCTTTTCATACCTAATCTCTCCTTCTCTTGTGCCCTGGATCCCTCCACTTGGAAACGCTCCTTTAATTACCCTCCCTGTCTTGTGTCCAGGCCTACAAAGTGTCCAGATCAGCTCTATTCTTAGAACAAACACAGAACCCAAGTGAACAGAAAAAAATAGAATTTTTCCAAAATAGCCTGGACTGCTTTTTTAGAGAGATTCATTCCATTCAAATAACCCTCAAAAGCAATTCTAAATTCCAAGAGAGAAATCACGTTTATATTTTTTGTGTTTAAGTAATATTTAATATGGTCAATGTATTTGTTTTCAGTGGATACCAAATTTTGTACTATAAAGCTGTATTTTTATGTACTATCACATTATGGAACATTGGGGCTCCTTGTATGATCCACATATTCATTACTTTTCTGCACATTTTATTGAATTTTTATAAAGGAGGCAACATAGTGAAGCGGAAACCAGGACATTAGAACTCTCAGGTTCTAGACCAGCCATTACCTAGCCATGTGAGCTGTGGGGCCTTAGGAGAGTCACCTGCCCTCTCTGGGTTTTAGTTTCCTAGTCAATAACAAGAGGTTATGACTCATGACTTTTGAAGCTCTCTCCTGCTCTAAAATTCTGTACTTCAGAGATTTATGCTAGAGCTTTCACAGTTTTTAAATGACACAACCTCTAATTATAACTTTGTTTCGTAGGGAAAATGTAAGCTACTCCATCACTGCTTTAGGATAACATTTGCAGGGAAAAATTGTGATAAAAAACAAAAGATTGGGGGCCGGCCCTGTGGCTGAGTGCCTAAGTTCTCCCGCTCCGCGTCGGCAGCCTGGAGGTCACCAGATGGGATCCTGGGTGCAGACCTCCGCACGGTTCATCAGGCCATACTGTGGTGGCGTGCCACACAGAAGAACTAGAGGGACCTACAACTAGAATATACAACTATGTACTGGGGCTTTGGGGAGGAAAAAACCATTCAAAGATTCCCTGCCTCAAATCCCTGATGGGAATGTGGATTCAAAGGGCAAGTCACGGTTTTCTTCCCTTTATTGAGAACACTGTTGACTTTAATTCATTACTTAACTATGTTAAACTCATTCATTTGCTAAGTAAATGACATCACTAATCTTAGAAAAATGCGTTTAGATTTGAATTCGGCTTTGACTTTTAAAAATGCCGCATGAGACACTTTCCACAGAAAGCCTCTTTCTGACTAGGCAGAAATACAGCAAAGGTCAAACATTTATTCGTGTGCAGGCAGCCTAAGCCTCATTGCGGCTAAGGTGGGAGATGATAAGAGTTCAAATAAAGAAAAGGGTAAATACTTATATATCACAATAACCCCAAGGAAGTAACCGTAAAAGAGGACTTTAAACCAGAGCAATTTTAATTTCAAATGTGTAGCAAGAAAAATCTTCTGTGGGCAAAACCTGCCGGCTAATTCCAACAAGTGGATGTTGCAAGACCCATACAAGTCTCACTACACGTGTCAGCACGGGGGACACACACATGCACAGACACACGCAGGCGTGGACACACATGCACAGACACACGCATGTATGGACACACAGCTGTCCTAACTTGCTCTCCTGCCTTAGGGTCTCTGCTCACACCTCACCTCCTCATGAAGCCTTCCCAGAACCCGCGGCCCCCACTGAGCTCCCTGCCTCTGAAAGCCTGTGACGTCTTCAGCCTCCGCTCTATAGTTTAGAATGTAATTGTCCTCTATTATTTCACTGAGTGAATTTTATTTCCTTAGCTATATCATAGCATATCCTCCGTTATATCCCCAACAGCATCTAATAGAGCGGAATACATGGTCAAAGTTTAATTAATAGTTGTTGATTAATTAAACTAGTACCAGAAAGTTTGGGTTGGGTTATTTGTCTAAAATGAGGACAAATTTACACTCTTGCTCAGTCCCTCCCAATATTTTCAGCTGTGTGTGTATGTATGTGATTTTCTGTATGCACTTTTAAAAAACATTTTCTTACATTAAAACATTTCTAACATTTAACGTATTATCATACGTTAAAAAATTAATAATTCCATATTCAAGTTTCCCTAACTATCTCAAGAATAGCCTAAATTCATAGCTAGCTCATCTAAAGTAGGATTCAACTCATGGTTTTATGCCTCTTAAATCTATTTTAATTTCTTTCTTGTCACTGACTTGTTGAAAGAACTAGATCGGTTTTCCTCAAGAATGTCTCAGTTTTTGGATTTGTCTGGTTGCTTGCTTCTGGGGTCATTTAGTTTGTTCCCCCGTCTCCTGTATTTCCTGTAAATTGGAAGTTACGACTGTAATTCCAGGTCAATATTTTTGGCAGAATACATCATAGGTATGATATCGTATTGTCGGGGTAGACATGCTCTCTGGCCATCTCATCACTGCTTTGAAGATGAATCCCTGGATGGAGATGATGCTGGCCTGCTCGCTCTGTCTGTCCAGAGGTAAATTTAGTGGCATAGCCTGTGGCCATACACAGAGCAAAGCTATAAAGACTCTTACCTATGACCTTGGTCTCTTTAAAGATGTTCTCTAACCAGCTACGTTAGAACACTGTCACTTCCAAACAGTAATATTTTTATGCTTGGATGGACCCTTTGGTTGTGTCACAATTCCTTCTTGGAATCACCTACTATTCTCTGTTAAAGTAAATTCATTTAATTAACAGACATGGCAACTACCATTTATATTTGATCTCACATATACTCCTTCTTTGTATTAAGACTTTCTGTTCAGTATGTCAATAAAATAATAGTGAAAAAAAAGTAACATTATTTCTTTGGTTCATGGACAGTCTCAGGTTCGGAAGCACCAGCCGAGAGCAGCAATATACCCACTGGTATACATTGTCACGCCTCCGGGCAAAGCCACCGCTGTTGAGGCAGGGCAGTCCGGCCTGTTGTAGAATTAGGCAAGCCTCTGAACGCTCTGGGATGGGCACAGCTTTGGGCAACAAGAGGAGATCCAGCCAGGCCAGAAGAATGCAGCAGCCAAAGGGAAATCATAGGAAAAAATATACAAATTATGAAGATTAACTCAGGCAACCTTCTAAACAGCCCTTGAAGGAAGCACTAACATCATCCCGTTTACAGATGAAGGTCCTGGATCATCACCCAGTGAGGGCATGGTGGGCGTGGTGTGGTGTGTGTCTGCCCCTCGATAAGCCTGCTTAGCATGTGCCTTCTTGGGCCTGTGCACCAAACCTACACCCTCCAGAGGGTTCCAATTTTTCATAGGGGTTATGGGCATTTTGATAGGGAGAAGTCTACACTGGCCTGTCCCTCACATTACAGGATGCTTAGCACCCTTAGCCTCCAGGCCCTGAGTGACAATAGCCTCCCCAGTCACTGTGACAACCACAAAGCCCCTTTCAGACATTTCCAGCACCACCTGGAAATTGTGTGTGTGTGAGAGAGAGAAAGGGATGCAGTAGCACTACGTCTGGTTGAGACTTCCTGGATGCTGCTGAAGGGTTCCAAAGCTGAAGGGCGGATGGGCAAGGGGAGATGCTCCCACGTTGTGCCCCTGTTCTCATCTCCCTGTTCCTTCCCTGCACACAAGAGGCACACCCTAGGCCCTGGGGGAGGTTGGAGCTGGGTGGAGACAGCCTGCCTCTAGTGATGGTGCCTCCATGGTTCCCGGCACCTACCTCTTCCTGCTCCCACGTCTTGTCCTTTGTTCCACCCTGACTTTGCCCCCCTTGTTCGACCTTGCCCAACAGAAGGTATCAAAGCCCAGGTTGTTTAGTCAAAGGCTGCAAACTCGTGGCCTTGCACGCAGCTTTTTTTTTGGCTAATGCAGAGACTATTTTTGTTTCTTAGTTGCCACATTTTAAAACTAGGAGATTTTATATAAAAAGGTGGATTTTCAGTTTCTCTTGAAAAATGAGAAGATCAAGCACCCAAGCCCATGTTCCAGCATGATGACAACAGACTGGAGCTCAGTGGGGAGCAAATCAGCCTTTCCTTGAAGGTACCACCCCACATGGCTCCTGTAAACCCTGCGTGAGGACCCGCGCCCCGTGGGGTAGTCTCTTTGCACTTCAGCATCTGCTAATGTCAAAGGTTTTTATTCTCTGCCCGCTTCCTGCTGCCTCAGCCAAGAGAAGCATGAACTGGTGGAGGAGTTAAGGAGAAGAAATCTTGGGATGCTTCCACTCGATCCATGATTTATATTCCCAAAAATGTCTGCCATTCAACTCAGCAATGATGGATATTCTGAAGACTCGTATTTTTCCACATGAGCCATCTGTATCCCTTGCCCGCGTTAAAATAAACTTGGACCCTGCAGATAGTCCTGACTTTCCTAAAATAAGACACCATTAGCTGCTTCATCCGTCTAACCTGCTTGATAGTTCAAAGCTTTCTTCCTCCTTCTATTTACTGACAGTGAAAGATGCTTACCCCTTACAAGGAAGCCATGCATTATGAGGTGGGCATGAGAGTGGGGAGGGGGCAAGATGGGCCATCTCAGTTGTCTTTTTCTATTTTCATCTCACAAGAGAGACTGAATTGTATAGGGGTCTAGGTGTTACCGAACCAGGTTCATTTTTGCCCATCACTCAGAAAGCCAGTCACTGAGATGACAAGATTGCAGCAGAGAGAAAGTTTAAGCACAAAGTAGCCAAGCAAGGAAGCGGCAGGACGAGTCTCAAATCAGCCTCCTGGAAAACGGGGACCCAGGGATGTTTATGGGGGAGGGCGCAAGGTGGTCTGACATGTGGAGATAGGTGATTGGAGATGAGGAGAGGGGAGATAACTGATGATCTGCAAGGCGTAGTCAGACTTCATGCCTCTTCACAGGACGCATGTTCACAAAATGGGGGCATTAGTATGATCTGGGGGTGGAGTTTTCAGCCTCTTGATGTCAAAAGGTCACTTAACGGACATCTGCACAGGTCCAGTTGATAGATT
This sequence comes from Equus asinus, assembly GCF_041296235.1. Taxonomy (NCBI): domain Eukaryota; kingdom Metazoa; phylum Chordata; class Mammalia; order Perissodactyla; family Equidae; genus Equus; species Equus asinus. The sequence goes on along the minus strand of NC_091816.1, from coordinate 1,819,165 downwards.
GTTGGTCTCAACTGGCCTGAACTGGACAAGGGGTCCTAATTCCTGATAAACAGCTCAAACACCCATTACCATGGGGACCCAGGCTCCAGGGAGATGTTACCTATAGGAGCCTAGTGGGAGTCGGGTAGCATATTTCCTAAGCAGCACAGTTACAATGAGTGGGTGAACACCTAAAAGCTATAATCAGAAATTACAAAAAAAAGAAAAACACTTTAGTTACTAGCTATCTAAGCATCAATGGCTAACTGTTTACAGGTTTCAAAGCAAACGGCTTAGCACTCAGGCGATGTGGGTTCTAGAGTTGAGTTTTTTAGCGATGTGATCACGGGCAAGGAAGCCACTTTACCTCTTGAGAGAAAAAAAACGGTTGGGCTACGTAATCTGTGAGTTCCATTCCATCCCAAAATGCTGTTGATTCTGTGGTTCAGACACACAAAGTCACCTCCATGAGTGTGCACGTGTGTGCACACACGCAGATATTGATAATGAAATTATAAAAGAATTTCAAGTCAATTCTAAAGTTAAAAATCTCAAGTAACAAAGAGGTCTTTAATGTTTTAATGTTGTCTTCATAACCCTTTATAAATTTGCAATTCTTGCTTCCTTTTGTTCTTCTGAACAGACGCTGTGACTCTCCTCTTTTCAAATGCTTATTTCTTTTTAAATGTGACAAGAGATTTTCACATATTGAGGTATATGGGGTAACTATTCGGGTTCAAAACTGAAGGCTTAAACTACGTAAAGCTGACTTATGGCCTATCCAACATACATTATGTGTCTGCTCTAACCATTAAAGAACACACCCTCTTAACATAAGAATGCATACTCCCCCTCCTACGCCCTATTGCTAACACCTAAACTCTTTCCTGTCTAGGCTCTTTCTCCACGTGGTCCTGTGAACTGGCAACTGAATACCTCTTTGAAGCTTTGATGAATATGTACCATGAGTGTGTTTAATGTGTGCACTTTGTTCTAAAAAGGTATACAACAGTGAAAACCATGCTTCTCCAGAACGCTTTCTTCCTTTCTGGAAAAGGCTTTCCCAGGTTATAATCCTCACTCTGGCTCTAGTAAAACTCACCTATCTCTCTTATTGGTTATTTTGCGTCAACAAATGTAGGTTTGTTTACTTGTGAGTACGAGATCCTCTCTTCTCTGAAAATCATTGAGCAACTTCTGGAAAGCTGGGCTGGGAAGTCTGAGGTATGTTGGAGTAGAAAAGAAAGTGTTAAGAAGTCAGGATTGGGGTTTTCTTGCCCCAGGCTGGAAGCACTTTCCTCCCATCTTCCTGCTTTGCAGTTCTTAAAAGTCTTGTTTTTATATCCAATGAGGTTAATATCCAGAGTGTATAAAGAATGCCTACAACTCAACAACAGAAAAACAAAATAACTTGACTTTAAAAAGGGCAAAGGATTTGAAAACAGATTTCTCTAAAGAAGATATACAGATGGCCAATAAGCACATGAAAAGATGCTCAATATCGCTAATCATCAGGGAAATGCAAATCAAAACCATAAGAGGTATTACCTTACAGCCATTAAGATGGCTACTATCAAAAAAACAGAAAATAACAAGTGTTGGCAAGGATGTGAAACTCTTCTGCACTGTTGGTATAGAATGTAAAATGTTGCAGCCACTGTGGAAAAGAGATAGCAGTTCCTCAAAAAATTAAAAATAGAATTACCACATAATCCAGCAATTCTCCCTCTCAGTATATACCCAAAAGAATTGAAGGCAGGGACTCAAAGAGATATTTGTACCCTCATATTCATGGCAACATTTTTCACAATAGCCAAAAGGTGGAAGCAACCCAACCCAAGTGTCCATTGATGAAAGAATGGATAAATAAAACACAGTGTATCTGTATACAATGGAATATTTTTCAGCATTAAAAAGCAAAGAAATTTTAACATGCTACAACATGGATGAAGCTTGAAGACATTATGCTTAGTGAAATAAGCCAGTTACAAAAACACAGATATGGTATGATTCCACTTATATGAGGTACCTAGCGTAGTTAAATTCATAGAGCCAAAGTACAGTGGTGGTTGCCAGGGGCTGGGGACAGGGGGAATGGGAAGTTGTTGTTTAATGGGTACAGAGTTTCAGTTTCGCAAGATGAAAAGAGTTCTGGGGGTAGATGGTGGTGATGGTTGTGTCACTGACTAACTGCCCTCAAAGGAAGAACTCAAAGGAAGTTTCAAAAGCACTTAACTATTTCTCAAAGTTGTTTTTCAGTTGTTAAGAGATGCAATTACCAACCACTCTGAACTGGTGATCCAAACCCCACCACAAAAGTGATGCTGCTCAGAGGGGCTGAGAAGTATCCAAGAGTTACCTGTGCTTCATTTTAACGTTAAGATCTCCACCCCAGGAGGAGCGTAACCTTAGTAACACAATATGCAATGTATGTGGAGGCACGTTTTCAAACTGCACCCGTGAGAGTTTATGCCCACCTCTACACGTAATGATGAAACTTACCTTCTGAATATTTATTCCCCATCTGAAATAAAAGGCACATGTTTCCTCCCCCTTGCTCAGGGGCCACAGCTTTGGAAATGTTCCCTGTGGTCTCTTTATCCACTGCAAATAAATTTTACTTTGTGTGACAACTCCTTCTGGTAAAGGCTTTGATGTCAACTCACCCAGAAGCAAACCTGCTTTGGTTCAGTAACAGTTGCACAACAATGTGAATGTATTTAATACCGCTGCATTGTACACTTAAAAATGGTTAAGATGATACATTTTATGTTATGTATATTTTACCACAGTTACACTTTTTTAAAAATGAAATTAAATATTGATTATCTTAATAGTAAAAAAAAAGTATCAAGTACCAACCAAACTTCTGTAAACATAGATAAAATATAGGTACTACAATCACAAATATGAGAAGGATTAAAAATACTTTAAAACAGCGTAATTCAAATTTAAGACCTCCACCTGGTGTACCACAGACTGCCTTATGCTCCAGGATAGACAGACGGGGAAGAACTGACACGTGGTGATAGAAGTCACGGTGTATCAACATGATGGAGATTATGCAGTCACAAAAATTATACTTCAAGACTATGTAACATCACGCAGAAATGTTGCTGACATAATGTTTTGAGAAAACAGCAAAATGCAAAATTGAAAGGTAAAATGGAAGTGTAAAATTATGTGTGCACATAGACGAGAACTAGAAGGCAAAAGGCGAAGAGGAAATCAGTTCCTTTGTTAGGCTAGATTTATTTTTTCTGCTTTAAAATACATCTTTAAAATTATGGTAATATTTATACAACAAATAAGAGGATAATAAATTAGAGTGGAATAAAATAGATTCCCAAGGTTCTCCCTCTCAGAAAAGGAATTGCTCCAAAAGGTGCAAGATCACGATGTCTTAGAGAAGAAATAATTTTTTTTTTTTAAGATTTTATTTTTCCTTTTTCTCTCCAAAGGTCCCCAGTACATAGCTGTGTATTTTTAGATGTGGGTCCTTCTAGTTGTGGCATGTGGGACGCTGCCTCAGCATGGCCTGATGAGCGGTGCCATGTCCGTACCCAGGATTCGAACCAGCGAACCCCTGGGCCGCCGAAACGGAGAGCGCAGACTTAACCACTCAGCCACGGGGCCGGCCCCAAGAAATAATTTTATTTTCAGTCTCAGCTACAATGAACAAATAGAAAGTGTTATAGAAAAGATACCTTTTTGACCCATAACAAAGGTTCTTCCGGTTGCCCGGCCCTACCACGTCATTCCACTATTTTGATTGCTCTAATTATGTTCCCCACATGACACCTAATCTTGGAGATCTTTGTGTTTATGACATTTCCTAAAAAGCCGCAAGTGCTTGGGGACAAGAACCTATTTCTGTTACACTTGCGATGCCTAGCATCGTGCTGGGTTCCCACTCAAGTTTCATGCGATATGAATGCTAATTAAACACAGCCCGCTGAGATAGACTCAGACCACCCGCTTTTTGCCTATTAACGTATCAAATAATGCAGAAGTGTGTGAGCTACATCACAGAGACATGCGCGAGAAAGCAAGCACGTAATACTAGTTCACAAGTGTTGCAAATGTCAGCGAGGTCCAGGCTCCAGAGTTTCACGTCTGGCGTGTGTCATTGTGCTGACAAGCAGCATGAACTGGAGGTACGACAGAACGTCCTTCTAGCATGGGTTGATGCCGTACAGGATTTGCTCTATGGTGGGTCTTTCCCATCATGTACAGACAAGAGAAGCCTGTGAGTGCTGCCAGCTCTGGGCGCCAGTGTTAACGCGTCTTCAAGTGCCCCTCTCTGCTACATAAGAGGGCATTTGGACTCCTAATTTGCAATAATGTCCTCTTTTTTCATCTAGTCATCTACGGGAAAGCTTTATGTCCCTTCCCTTGTGGTAGGAACAGAGAACAAATAAAGCATCTGTACTTTCTGAAGATAAGAGGAAAATACAGCCTTAAGATTTTCCTGTGCTCCCCAGTAGTGGCTGTAGAAACAGCCCTGCAGTTCCAAACACACAGACAATGATAAATAGCCAAAGAAATACTCTGTCCACCACCATGGCCACGTATTTCCAGTCGTCTTCCACCTGAAAGGAAAATAAAAAGTTAAAGCAACTTTTAAAAGCCAAAAGCATAGGAAATATGCTGTTTCATAAATAAGCTGCTTCCTTTTCAAAGAAGATCTCCCTGGCAATTTTCAAAGCAAACATTGGTAGCATTCGGGTTAACCTGTGCCTCCTATACAGAACACGGAAGAAGTCCTGTTTTGTCTGAGGACGGGGGATGCACGCGCCCCTTAGGGCCTCGGGCAGCTGCCGACAGAGCAAGCGGGATTCCTTGGGTCACAAAGGACTTCCCCGACTCCCAAGGAATAGGTGCTCAGAGAGCTCCACTCTTGTCATTGTCATTGTGTTCTGACCTCTCGGCAAGCCTGGGAAATGGGTTTGAGGCGGGGGCGTGGGGTGAGGTATGATGAAGGAATGCCTCATCAGGAGTAGGCAGTCCTCGAGACCCCAAGTCACGCTGGCCGTGGAGAGGTCACTGCGTGTCTCACCTCCTTCTAGTTCCTGACCTCCAACCTTCTGCCGAAGTCTCAAGCTGCGTCTTGAGACCCCTATCTGGCAGTGATGGAGTCAACAGCAACTCTGCCCTGGATTTTATGAGGGTGTCGCCATGAAGGTGAATTCTGGGCTCACTCATCCTGTGACACAGCTCCCAGCCCCTGCCTGTGTGACATGCAATCACGGTATCTTCCCCTGCACCAACAGGGCAGACTTCAGGTCTTGCAACATCCTTCACTAGGAGATCTGAACGCTGGCAGCTGCAGTATGAGGTCAAACTAGGACACCTGGCATGGGTTTTCAGATGCCTTCAGCTGGTCATCCTTATGGTATGGAAAATTGACATGATTTTTTTTAATCTTTTTTTTTTTTTTTTTGGTGAGGAAGAGTGGCCCTGAGCTAACATCTGTTGCCAACCTTCCTCTTTTTTATTTCCTCCCAAAGTCCCAGTACCTAGTTGTACATGCTAGTTCTAGGTCTTCTATGTGGGATGCCGCCACAGCAAGGTCTGACGAGCAGTGCTAGGTCCACGCCCAGGATCTGAACCTGGGCCGCTGAAGCAGAATGCTTGAACTTAACCGCTCAGCCACAGGCGGGCCCCGAAACGATTTTCCTGAACTCTCCTAGAGGACAGGGGAGGCCCATGTGCTATAGTTAAACTCTGGGCAGCAGGAGCGGAACATGTTGATGCTAAAAATACCCCTAAGGCTCCTTCAGTCAGCACCTAATCCCTGTCAAGCAGAACAAGTGGGACAGGAGCCGGGCAGGCTCACCCGCGCCTCCCTCCACCACTCTCAGATAGCAGGCTGCTCTGCAGCCGTTGCTCCAGCCCCTCTGGGGCAGCTTTCCCCTTTCCACCTTTCTGCCCACGGCTGTTTCTTGTTCAGGGCCTTCAGGTTTCACTCACCAAGGTTGCCCTGAGTGATGATCTTAAGCAATTTCCACGTGAGTTAACATTTCTGGAGGTGGAGATTTGCTCTGGGGCCACACCTTACCACCCCCACCCTAGTCAGTCCGCTCATAACTGCGCAACAACAGAGCTGGACCTTAGAGCAACGCCCCTGAGCTCCTGTGAAGAGAACCCACCCTAGGACCCGCCACGCCCGGAAGGGGCCTGGAGGCCTGCAGCTGGGGGCGGCTGGAGGGGGGCACTTACCTCCTTCGCTTCATTTTGGTTCTTCATGTTTTCTGCTATGAATCGAACACTGTCAATCACGTCTTCGACCTCAGGCGAGTGCTCTGAACTTCCGGTCGTCCACTGTAAAGGCTGATGACTTAACCTTCTCCTGGTGGCAAGCTCACCTGATCTATGGCAGTGGCAGGATTCTTTCAGACGTTTGGGCTGTCTGCAATGATCCAACTTGACTTTGGCAGGCCTACTGGGAAGGCCTTTGCGCTTTTTCTCAGAACTTGCCTCCCTCGTCTTGTCCAGAGGCCTCCCCATCATCAGGATCTGGGGTAAGAGCCGGAGGAAAACCGTCTTCACCCATTTGGGCATGGTGTGTGTTGTCGGGCTGCGATAGTGTATGTTCAACACAAATACAGTCACCACGATGGACAGGGTGACAAAGATCATGGTGAACAGTAGGTACTCGCCCACCAGTGGGATCACGAGAGACGTGGACGGGATGGTTTCTGTGATTACGAGCAAAAACACAGTCAGAGAAAGCAGAACTGAAATGCAAAGTGTCACTTTTTCACCACAGTCAGAAGGCAGGTAAAAGACCAACACAGTTAGAAAGGAAATAAAGAGACAAGGGATGATCAGATTAGTGGTGTAAAACATTGGCAATCGTCGAATATAGAAAGAATAGGTTATATCTGTGTATATTTCTTCACAACAGTTGTACTTTATGTCATGCTTGTAGCCAGAAGCATCAACAATTTCCCATTCACTGTTTTCCCAAAAATCATTCATATCCACTTTAGATCCAATGATTAGAAGATCAATTTCAGCTTTGTCATATGTCCAGGAACCAAATTTCAGGGAACAATTTTGATGATCAAAAGGGAAAAAAGTGATATCCATAGGACAGGAACTCTTAAAAATGGCTGGCGGAGTCCAGGTTATCATGCCATCATACGTGAGAAGAGCTTTTGTCTTGCCTTCAACTTGGAAGTCACCAACAGCACTGCAAAGAAAATCAGACAGCATTAGCAACCTGCCTTTGCTATGGGTCAGCAGGTACCACAGGCAACTTTGGAAAGACACTACTGCTGTCAGACGCCCATACTTGTTATAGAGAACAATGTCAGGCTTCCAGATCTTATCTGCAGGGACGCGAAGAGTCTCGATACCATCATATTCCATTGGATCCCAGCGCAATTTATAATCATTCCAGATCTAAAGAAAATAGAAGTCAGTTTAAAAAAAATTTCTTAATAACTTTCTTCTAACGCTAATTCTATGTTGGTTCAGTAGTTTTTTTTTTTTTTTTAAAAGGCTTTAATTTGAAGAGTACATTGATTTCTATCAAAAGTTGCGAGATTAAATCCATGGGGAATAGGGGGCTAGGTAGCCGAACTGATTTTGGCAAATATAAATTATCCAATAGATATTAGATAATTATCTATTGATCATTAATTAGCTGACCAGGTTATAGGCTCCATTTCCATGTTCCATGGACTATATTCTGGAGTAGCAACCCATTTCTAATATTAAAAAGATAATTCAAGTGTACCATGATGAGTTCATTACAAAATCTGTGTAAATGATTCAGACAGTAAGAACGAGATGGTATAACTGATAAAACCAGCTGGTGGGAACCTAACCCACACGCTCTCGTGCTCAGCTGCTGATGTCCCTGGGCCTGGTGCAGCAGGATCAAAGAGTGGGCGTCTGACTCTGGAGCTCAAGGTATAGACAAAAATAGGAGACTTGAGAAGAGAAATCAGAAAGGACAGAGTCTCTGTGTCCCAGAGAACTTGCCACTAGGTTTCTGCACTGGTGAAACTTGCATCAAGCCAGCTGTTACAGACTGAACTTTAGGCTTTGGAGATACAGCATCTTTTGTGCTCTACCATAAGCTGGAGATGAAAGAGGGAACGCTAGACATTAGACATTGTTGGAGCTGACACACAGGTAATGCAGGTCCAAGAGAAAGACACATGGGGTAGACACATACGTGACGTAGCCACAGATTGGTTTCCATGATCTGGTTTACTTCATCCTGGGAAGAAGAAATAATATTTTTAGCCTCAAATATACTTGCCAATAAGATGGATCTTAGAGCAAGAATTACAATTAAAAAGAGCCAAATCTGAGTTATTCATGATAATGGAGGAAAACAAAGAAGACTGCAAATGTAACTTATAAAAAGCAACCAGAAATACGATATTTCCAGATCTGGTCCCAACTCTGTTGACTTTGAAAGGAAATATGCCTTTAAGACTGTTTTTCAAATTTGATTTAACCCTCAGCTCTTCTGTGAAGGCTTTCCGATCACCACAGCCCATAAAGATTTCTGATTCCATGAAAGGAAAGAAGAGAGAGAAGAGAAAGCGGGAAGGAGGGAGAGGAAATCTTCCAGATGGTGATAAGTCCGACCCTGGTTCACTGCTTTTGCATCTCCTTCCCCACTCCGTGAACACCTTCTTCCTCGACTAAACCTCGGTACTCTCTAGGATCTGGATCCTGAGTCCAGCTGCCCCTGGAGATGTCAGCCTCAGCTCACCGTGGAGTCTTCCAGCTGGAACTCACCACTCCCTACAACACACCCCCCAACCCCTCAAGCCATTGTTGATGCTTCAATCATTCATTACATTGAGTACCTACTATGTGCTCTGTAAACGCTGGGACTACAGTAATAAACAGGATGGAAACATCCCTGCCTTCATGAGTCTTAGTTGTTAGTTGGAGAGACAGAAAATCAATAATAGATACATAATATAATGTAAGATAAGATAGTGATAAGTCCTACGAAGAAAAATAAAGAGGGATGGGGTGGTCTGTGTATGTGCAGAAACACATACACACATGCACATATCCATGCTCACAGGCACACACACACACATCTATTTGACAGGAAGAGCAAAAAAGGCTTCTCTGAGGAGGCAGTTTCAGCAGGTATCTAAAGGACCCGACGAGAGTCGCAGGGCTATCTGGCAGAAAAGCATTCCAGGCTGACATTCCAGATACAGTGTGTTGCTAAGCAGCTGCCAGCTCTCAGTGGGAAAGCTACTAAAGATACATCCAGAGACTTCAGCAGCCCTACAGCACGACAGGGGGCTCTTGATGGCTACCCAGTGGCCAGCAGTGGGTTCCCAGAACTTGCCGACCTTGCTTCCCAAGATTCGAGCCCCCTCCAGAGTAAATGGGCTCAAGTGGAGCTGTGGCCAGGGCTCGGACCCCAGCCGGCTCTGGTTCACTGAGGCGCGCTGCAGGTCTCCACTCCCCCCGGAGAGCTCTAACTGGAGACCTTACCAAGCTTCCTCCTTCAGATGAGTTTGTGTCGAGTCATGGTAAGCCCCAGGGTTTTAAAACGTCGACAAAAGGAGTTATATTCATAGTTTCCTATTGGTCAAGGAAAGCAAAGAAATGGACTATACTTGTCCATTGGCCAAGCAGTCCTTGGCTTTACAAATACCCAAACGTAAAGTCAGTGCCTTCTGCTCATGAGAGGGTCACCTTGTGACCTGCAGATTCCAGCAGAGGTCATGTCAGTAAATCCATTGGCTGTCAGTCAGAAATGGACTAGCTCTGTGGTCCAGAAAGGTCTTGGAGGCAATTATAGTAAGCATCTTCCAAAGATCACTTCCTCTCTGTACACCAGCATACTGTGTTCAGAGGGCCAATGTACACTGTGAATTACCACATTCTGTTCAGAGATTTAAAATCAGTTGCAATATTGTCCTGACGACATCCCTGTCTCCCTGCTCACACTTCCACAGGCTGGTGAGGCTCCACGTGGTGTATACACCCTCAGAGGTGTCAGCCACATTTATGGATCAGGACCTGGTCTGGCAAGTCCTGTTCTCCATCCAATTGCAGACCACACCAATGGCTATGGGCACTGCCATCAGACAGCCCAACTGGAGGAAGCCAGAGAACCACAATACCACTCCACGTTCCTGGGACCATTATCCTATAGTACTATGAACAACTTTAACTTTATCATACATTTGATAACTTAAAAGAAATGAACGAATTCCTCAATAAACACCAACTAGCCAAATTCAAAGAAGATGAAATAAACAATCTGAATAGCCTATAGCTGTCAAAAAAAATTGAATTTATAATTAAAAATCTCCTGGAAAAGAAATCTCCAGGCCCAGTAAGTTTCCCTAGAGAATTCTACCAAATTAATTCTAATTAATTCATTCTAATTAATTAATTCTTCTAATTAATTCTAAAGAAGAATTAATATCAATTTTACACAATCTACTCCAAAAAATAGAAGAAGAATGAACAACTCCCAATGCTTTTTATGAAGCTAGTATTATTCTGACACAAAATTCAGAAAAAGACAGCAAAAAAAAGGGAGAAAATTACAAATCAATATTTCTCATGAACTTAGATGCAAAAATCATCAACAAAATATTAGCCAACTGAATCTAACAACACATAAAAAGTTATACACCATGACCAAGTGAGATGCAAGGCTGGTTCAACATTCAAAACCAATCAATGTAATTTACCCCATCAACAAGCCGAAAAGAAAAATCATGTGATTGTATCAATTGATGCAGAAAAAGCATTTGACAAAATTCAACATCAATTCATGATTAAAAGCCCTCTGAAAACTAAGAACAAAGGCGAACTTTCTCAACTTGATAAGAGTATTTACAAAACATCTACAGCTAACATTATATGAATTGGTGAAAGACTGAAGATCTTTCCTTAAGATGGGGAACAAGGCAAGGATGTCCTCTCTCACCGCTCTCACTCAACACAGTGCTGGAAGTTCTAGCTGCTGCAATGAGACAAGAAAAGTGAAAAAAGGCACAGACTGGAAAGAAAGAAATAAAACTACCTCTATTTGCATATGACATGGTTGCCTACATAGAAAATTCATGGAATCTATAAAAATACTGAAACTGATAAGTGAGTTCAGCCAGATCTCAGGATACAAGATCAACATACAAAATGCTGAAGAAAGAAGAGCTAAATAAATAAGAAATATTCCACATTCATGGATTAAAAGACCCAACATAGTAAAGATGAGCATGAAGACTCATTGTTGTAAAATCTATAGATTTATGCAATTCTTATCAAAATCCTAGCAAAGTCTTTTGTGGACATATGCAGCTATTCTAAGGCATGGGCCCCAGAATAGCTAAGAGAATCTTAACAAAGAAGAGTAAAGTGGTAGGAATCCCTCTAGCCAACATTAAGACTTACTCTCCAGCTACAACGATCAAGTGTGTGTGGTATGGGTGGAGGGGCAGTCACCTAGATCAATGAAACAGAATAGAAGACCCAGAAACAGAGCCACACAAATGTTCGCAACTGATTTTTCATAAAAGTGCAAAACTAATTCAATGGAAAAAGGATGGCCTTTTCACTAAATGGTACTGGAACAACTGGACACCCATAGACCAAAAAAAGAGAAAAAAAGGACCCATGTCACATCTTAGACAAAAATTAACTCAAAATGGATCACAGGCTTAAATGTAAAACATAGTAAAACTTTTAGAAAAGAATAGAAAATCTCCAGGATCTGGGATAAAGCAAAGAATTCTTCGACTTGACACCAAGAGCAAAACATACAAAAGAAAAATGGATAAATTGGACTTCATCAAAATTAAAAGCTTCATGTGAAAGCCCATGTGAAAGGGATGAAAAGATAAGCTACAAACTGGGATAAAATATTTGCCAATCATATATCTGGCAAAGCACTAGTATCTAGAATATAGAAAGAATTCTCAACACTCAACAGTAAAAAAAAGAAATCAAACAATCCAATTCAAAAATGGGCAAAAGGACACGAACATGTCACTGAAGAGAATATGCAGATGGCAGATGAGCTCATGAAAAGATGCTCTATATCATTGGTCACGAGGGCAATGCAAATTAAAACCACAATGGGATATCATTACATACTTCTTAGAATGGTAAAGAAAAAATAGTGACAACCCAAATACTGGCAAAGACGTGGATAAACTGGATCACTTGTACATTGGGATTGGGCATGAACAAGGGTACAGACACTCCGGAAAGCGTTTTGGCAGTTTCTTAACTAAATGTGCAAGTACTATATGACCCAGCAATTGCCTCCCTCAGTTTTTACGGAGAGAAACAGACGCATGTTCACACAAACACCTGTTCAGAAACGTTCACAGCAGCTTTACTTGTAACGGACCCAAACTGGAATCAGCCCAAATGTTTTTGAGACAATGAATGGTTAAACAAACCCTGGTATAAACGCTGTGAAATACTACTCACCAAAAGAAGAAATCAACTACTGATACAACCCACTTTGATGAATCTCTAGGGAATTATGCTGAGTGAAAAAGCCAATCCCACAAGGTTACACACGGTATGATTCCATTATATATAACTTTTTTAAAATGACAAAATTTTAGAAATGGAAGGCGGGTTCGTGGCTGTGATTGGGGAAACTGGGCGGAGCGTCCAAATCTCTCTATTATTTCTTACAACTGCATGTGAATCTACAATTATTTCAATAAATAAAATTTTGATTTAAAAAACTACATTTCCCAAGTCTCCCTTGCAGCTAGAGGTCATCAGTGAGAGGGGACGCAGAAGCTCTCAGTGGGAGTTCTGAGAATAGCCTTAAGGAAGTCACAGGTGTCTGCTATGTGCCCCTTTCTCCCTTCCTCGTACATCTTGCCAAGAATGTGCATATGGTGAGTGAAAATCAGCAGTTATCTTGGACCTTGAGGCAACACCAAGAGAAGAAACCACATGCTAAAGATGGTGAAATAGAAAGATAGAAGGAACCTTGGTCACTGTCACCACGTATGCCTTATGCTTTCAGCATCACAAACCATGTGATTGACATCTCCTGGAGTGATGCAGTGCATAACCTGGGCAACTGAACACGGTGGTGCAACTGCTAATATCATGAAGCCACCTGGTGTTAACCTCCTAGACTGTTAACCTTTAGATTTCTGTTACATAAGAAAGAAACTCGTCTTATTTAAGCTGTGCTATTTTTTTTATTGCTTGATAACAGCCAAATGCGATGTCAAAATCTGTATTCAGCAGTCCCCCACACACCAGCTCCAGAACAACGTCTGAAAGGGCAAATCAACCAGGGACTTGAAGTGACATTGTACAGTGACATGACCTTCATGTACTTTAGAGGAAACAGCTCAGTCTTCCGTTCATAGCAACCCAATCCATAGCAAGTACGGCTTCCAGCCCAGTAGGAAACCAGTAACCAGTACTAAGCTATTTAGGGGGTGAGGGAGAGGTGGTCAGAATAGACACAAAAGAAATATTTATTAAAGGAATGAGTGGGCCTATCTAGGTGAGAGAAAACATCTGGCTTTTTTTATTTGAACCAATCTGTATCAGTGTCTACACACTTCCAGCCTGGGCCAGAAGCTAGAGGACCAGGCCAGGGTCAGCCTAGTCCACCGGGAAGCATGGGCTGGAGAAAGGTGGGCCCTGACTTCACATCTGCGGTTAAGGTCTTTCCCCGAGTACACCTAGAGAGCCCCACTGTATTCCGGCAAAGTCTAGGAGAAGGGAGGGCTCGCTCCCCGTCCACGGGCCGGGACTGACCTGGTAAGGGCTCCCTCCGTCTGTGCACTGCTGTCTCAGGAACGCTCTCTCACCCCGGCCTCTGGAGATGCTTCAGACTTCCCTTTCCTCCTGAGCCTGCCTGTTGCTGGAATTTGGTCCCAGTCCTGTGGCTCAGGCCAGCCCTGCCCGCTCCTAGGCCTTGGAGCTCAGAACCCTGCTCGAAGTTAGTGTACCAGGTCCCACTACCTTCTCCCCTAGCAACCAGGGTGTGAAGGTTATTCAAAAGAAAGCACTCTAGTCCTGCTTGCCCTTGAACACCATAGCAATTAATTAAAATAAGAGCTCTGAATTCTCATGTTTTTTCAGGCCTGGATGGAACCCTATATGATAGAAAGTGAATTTTTCTTTCTGACAGAATGTGCAAGACTTAGAGCAACTCTTTCTCCATGGAGTGAAAAGAGCATGAGCTCTGGGACAGAGCAGGCCTGCTCTAAGCCTTGGGTCCACCATCTGGTAGTTGTATGACCTCGGGAACGTTGCTGTACTAAGCTTTCGTCTCCTCAGCTGCAAAAGGCAGGTGACGGCCAGTGAGTGTAGGCAGTGTCTGGTGCATAATAGGTGCACACGGAAGTCACCTTCTTTTGTATTCTCCCTACAACTTCCCCGTCACCTCTCTGTTTCATAAACTGGTTCTGCAAGCACTTCCAGAAAAACTCTGCCTTAATGTGAACAATTACAGCATCGGTGGGGAGAATAGCTCCCTCCCAATGGATGGCTCTGAAGGGCCAGCACTCATGTAGATTTTTGTTTGTGCGTACTTTTTACGTGTACTTATATACCGTGTGCACCAGCGGGGACAATGTTCGGGAATGGCTCTGACCCTCAGAGTTGGGGCTCCTTGAGGAGCAGCGGGGAGCTCGCGGCACTTACCACGTCAGCTAGCTGTGTGATGGCCACTTCAAAATACACCGTGACAGGGTCAGAAACATTTTCCACAGGCCTGATGAACTGGTTATAATGAGCAAACAGTTTGTGAAAGAGCCTCTCCTCAGATGCACAGCCTGCGCAGCCTGCGTGGGCAAACAGAGGGAAGAGTTAGAGAGGCAGAGAGGGCACTGGCAGGTGGGGAGGTTCTGGTGGCTTCCACCACCGGGCAATGCGGGCAGTGGGGCATCCAAACCCCTTGGGTGCCCTGGCTCCTGCACAGGGCCTTCCCACGCACGTCCCCTGGTGCCTGTTTCAGCTCCTTTCTAGTCTTGCTTGCTAGGCTTGCTAGTCATCTTTGCAACAGAGACAGAAGAGTAACGCCTACATCTCAGGCCTGGCGAGATAACTAATAAAATACTGTTCATAAGAGCACTCTTAAAAGTCTGAGGCCCCGCAAACACCCGGGAGACCCGAGGCTCGGCCGTCTGCTTAGGTCGCTGAACAGCACTCACAGTCTTACTGATCCCGTAACCCCAGCAAAGGCTGCCCCTCAAACGCTGCGCCAGCTGACTCTGTCTCCGCCACCAGCAGGCGTTTAGCTGGGAAACCTTCACCACGAAACTGGAATTACTAGGAATTCCACTAAGGTCTTAATTAACAAGGCGTACTCCTTTCAAAATCAACTTTGAAATTCAATTATTTTGGAGATTAGTGAGAGTGCAAGGTTTTTAAGGCAAATTTACTTAAAATGCTTTTTAAAGAATTCAAAATTGGTTCTTATACAATAGCATTTTCTGTTATTAAAGTTTAGACAATAGTTTAATGCATATCTTTGTATTTTGTAAGAATGCATTGAAAGCAGGTTACTCGCCCTCATTCGGCATAATTCATTTCCTTCACGCCCTCCATATTTTCCCTTATAGCATTCAAATTTGACACCTGAAATATTATTCTACAAATTTCCTAAAGAGATTTATATCCTGAAAGAAAAAATTTAAAGGGATTGAAAAGCTTGTTAGGCAAAATTAATGAAAGGATGGCTCTTATATTACTAAATAAAAAGAGTTGTTTGATGAATGCAGTTGGAAACACTGAAATACAGATTTTACCAGGAAAGAACAATTTTAAATGTAAAACACCATTCTTAATATCAGAATTAAGACTGATAGAAATATTTCTACATAGAAGAGACAATAAAAAACAATCCTCCCCATTACCCATTTTCTCTCTTTGAGACACTTTTTCCCTTGGAGACGTTTTAGCCGAACCGCCGCTGGGTCCCCCGCAGCCAGCGCCCAGGGGCGCGGTGTGGCTCAGCAGAGCCGCAGCTGTCCGTGGCTAAGTCTCTTAACTTTTACAATGAACGATCTGAGTCTTAGGACACACTTCAGCACAGTAACATGGCACATTTCCCAGGACAAAGGTGAGTACAAAACGAAGGGGTCATAGACGGAGTAATAGTTTCAGCTCACAAATAAAACACAGTTTAGAGAAAATATTAAATACAAATAAATATATTGAATACATCCTTAGCAGAGATGGATAGAAAACTGCATCATTATTATTACTGCCGTATTTTGATTGGAAAAATAAAATATCATTTGCAACATTTCACTGTCCTCCCCATTACACCCCCAAAAATCTCATCTTACGTGTGAAGCCTAATCAATCAATAAATAGCTTAATTAGCAATTCTAACAGCAGTAATTCCTGTGCAGACATTCTACGTGTTCAGCCACAGAATATTGCATCTCTGTGCAGCAAGACCAACCAGAAAAGGAGAGTAAATACATGTAGCTCAAGAATATGAGATCAAGCAGACACAAAACCTACCTTTAAAGAAAGGTATCAGTATACACAACCAGAGACACAAACCGAAGCGAAGGGACCCCTGGCCCCTGCTGGTCAGCATGATGGAAACACACCTCGATTTCCTTTTCTAGTCGAAAGATTGTGGAAAACAAAGAGCTATCAGACAGCCACACGCATCCGACCTTTCAGTCATCAGAGGCCCAGGGTAATCCGCGCGTGTCTTCCGTGATAAAAACATTCACGACCGTAACCCGGTGTCCCCGTATCAGAGCCTGAGGCCAACAGAAAAAGGCAAATAAAAAGGGCACAATCTCCTGTCGGCTGAGTCATCACATTTCCTGTCACCCTAGATGTCTTTTCGTGCAAGAGCCGTGAAGAAAAGCAGGGAGGCAGTGCTCAGCAGACAGGACCGAGGGGACGGAGAACACCACCGTGACTCGGTGGGCCTTTCTACGGCGCGGGCGCAAGCACAGTCCTGCGGGGAACAAGCACACATTTACTGAGCTCCAACGGCAGGGAAAGTGTGCACCGGGTCCCAAACAGTGTATTCTGATTCAGTGAATTCTCTGCTTAAGCAAGGCTTGTTATTGGAAAACTTTCCAAACTATGAGCCCCTGTTCCTGTCCTAGTATGTGGCTTACAGAGAACAGAACTCACCTGGTTTTCTCTGACTCCAGGGCTGCTGGTGCCTCATCTTTCTGAGTTCAGTGACCACCACCCAGGACTAGAGACTCGAGGTCTGAGATGAGAGGAGTAAGCGCTGAACACAGGCTGCCACCTGGACAGTTCCATGTTTATTTAAACATCCTTGTCACCAACTGGTTTTCTCACAATTTTCTTCTTTCCTCTACAAATTTAGTATCAATAGGATTCTGATGAATTAGGCCTTCTGGTCAGATTTTGGTGTGGGTTAAAGAGGAGTTAGACCCACAACAAAATGAAAAGGCAACCCACAGAATGGGAGAAAATATTTGCAAACCACGTATCTGACAAAAGGCTGATATCCAAACTACATAAGGAACTCATAAAACGCAACAGCAAAAAACTAATGAGTCCAATTTAAAAATGGACAAAGAACCTGAATAGACCTTTTTCTAAAGAAGACATACAAATGACCAGGAGGTATATGAAAAGGGGTTCAACGCCACAAATCATCAGGGAAATGCAAATCAAACAACAATGAGATATCACCTCACATCTATTAAGATGTCCATTATCAAAAAGACGAGGGGCCGGCTTCGTGGCCGAGTGGTTAAGTTTGCTTGCTCCGCTGCGGCGGCCCAGGGTTGGGATCCTGGGTGCGGACACGGCACCGCTTGTCAGGCCACGTTGAGGCAGCGTCCCACATCCCACAACTGGAAGGACCTGCAACTAAGATATACAACTATGTATGGGGGGCGGGGGGTGCGTTGGGGAGATAAAGCAGAAAAAAAAAAAGACGAGAGATAACAAGTGTAGGAGGGTGTGGAGAAAAGGGAATTCTTGTGCACTGTTGGTGGGAATGTAAATTGATGCAGCCACTACGGAAAACAGTATGGAAGCTCCTCAAAAAATTAAAAATAGAACTACCATATGATCCAGCTATCCTACTTCTGGGAATATGTCTAAAGAAAATAAAATCAGTATTGCGAAGAGATAGCTGCACTCCCATGTTCCTTGCAGCACTATTTACAACAGCCAAGACATGGAAACAACCTCATCATCCGTCAGTGGGTGAAGGGATAAAGAAGTTGTGGCATATATATATATACAACGGAATATTGTTACATGCTAATTATGCTAAGTGAAATAAACCAGACACAGAAAGACAAATACTGTGTGATCTCACTTATGTGTGGAATCTAAAAAAGTTGAACTCATACAAGCAGGGAGTAGAATGGTGGTTGCCAGGGCGTGGGGGATGAGGGAAGCGAGATGTTGTTCAAAGCATGCAAACTTTCAGTGATAAGATGAATAGGGTCTGGTGGTCTAATGTACAGCATGGTGACTATAGTTATTTGATAGTTGAAATTTGCTAAGAGAATAGATCTCAAGTATTCTTAATACTTAATTGTAGCTAAGTCAGGTGATGGATGTATTAATCAGTTTGATTGTGGTAATCGGTTCACGCTGCATACTTATATCAAATCTTCACATTGTACACCTTAAATATATGCAATTTTTTTGGTCAATTACCCCTCAATAAAGCTGGAAAAATAAAAGAAGAAGAATTATACCCAAAGATGATCTCTCAGGGCCTTTCCCTCCAAACATTCTATGATATCATCACAAGTATAGTCCACTTTGCGAATGTACAGAGTTCAGACTAGCAACTTCCCTCAAAACTCTGTTAGCCTCACGTCTCTCAAGGCAGCAAGAGGAACTAACACTTCCTTAGCACCACACTTAGACCAGGCAGTGGGCTGGGCGCTTCAGACCCGCCATCTTAAGATGTTATTCAAGTTCTCCCCTTGCAGGTGGGCTTCTGTCCTTTGCTGAAGTGTCCTGTGGAGTTTGGAGAGAGCCTCAGGTGATAAAGAGTCTGAATAACACTTTGCCATGATGGATAAAATGCCACCTCACACCCAAAATGGGGCCATGTCTCACTAGTTTTTAGAGTAAAACTCAAATCAAGTTGGCTATTGTCCAAAGCACCAACACCACCCTCAACCGTTTCTAGTGTTCAGGCTTTCACTGATTTGTTCTTCATACTTTCTTTTCTTTTCTTTTTTCAGTGAGGAAGATTGGCCCTGAGCTAACATCCATGCCAATCTTCCTCTATTTTTTGTGGGGGATGCTGCCACAGCATGGCTTGATGAGCAGTGTGTAGGTCTGCACCCAGGATCTGAACCCATGAGCCCCAGGCAGCTGAAGCAGAGCATGCAAACTTGACCACTACGCCACCAGGCCAGCCCTGTTCCTCATACTTTCTAACAGATACGGATTGCAGTCTTTCAGGAAAACTGTTGTTTCCTGTCTTTGTTTTATCCTATATCCAACAGCCCTTCTCTGTAGCCCCCACCAGTCAGCAAAAAGAACCACCCTAGAGGAAGGAACCTCTGGAATGGGCCCAAAGTCTGCCTGCTTTCTTCCGGGACCACCTAACTCTGTCCCTGGGTGTGAAGGCACAGAGTGGGAGGACTGGCGGACTTCATTCGTGGAGTCACAGAGGAGCCTCACCAGAGACGACGAATGCAGAGGAAAGAATGTGGACTTCGGAGTCAGACAGACCTGGATTTGGATTCTCGTGCTGACGCTCACCTGGGGGACGTCGGGAAGTTCCTTACGCTCCTCAGCCCTCTCCTCATTAGAAAAATGGGGTTAAACTCAGGAACATCAACCATTTAATCTCTCCCTGCCCAATGTTTCCTTGGTCTCTTACCACTACAGATAGGCAATGCGATTAAGTAACTTGCAGGTCTGAACTTGTCGAAAGAATATATTTTAAACTTTTGTGAAGAAAATATGTTCTCCCACTCAAAGAAAACATTTTAACTATCTCTTCAACATCAGAAAAATGCCGGAGTTTTGTATTTGAATTATGGGTTTATATTCTGCTTCAAACCCTTTTTGAAAATTACAGGATAGAAGTTAAAAACCAAAGATACACAGAAAAAAACAAGCACACTTTCATAAAAAATGTAATAAGGAAATGAGACAACTAAAAACATTATCTTTCCCTGATGTTGTTGGATACTGTTCCACAATAGTAATCAGTTTTTGTTGAGCCAGATGAAAGTTTACAGCGCTGCCTGTGGTTTACCGAGATGGGGAGCTTGAAGGGCGGTGAGCAGTCAGTCAGCATCGAAAGAGCTCTGGTCCTCCCTACCCTCCTTCACTTCACCCCTACCCACTCAATCCTCTTAGCCAGTTCCAAAACTAGAAAGGAAGAAGCAGTGGGTCTTAGCTTTCTTCAAGGCCACAAATCTGACGAAAACCATGGACCCTGTGCCTCTCCCCACGCCCATATAGACATCAAACGAAATGTGGCATATAACTCCCGGGGGGCCCAGACCCGTGCAGAGTACTCGTAGCAGGTTTCATAGTTTTTCCCCGTATCTGGCCCCAGTCACTCTACATCATCCCTTTTTAAAATAACATATTCCAAAGAGCTGATGTCGGGAAATCGACGGGCTCCAGAGACTCCTTGCTGGGTTCCTTTTTTGTTTTATCTGTAGAAGCTAACTTCCATTTGGAGGTTTTCTGAGAAAAAAAAGTTATACTGTTTAATGTAAACCTTTTGTTATTATTATTTTAAGCTTTTCCCCCTTAGTTGTTAAATTAAAGCCATGGCCTCATTCTGATCTAAAAATAAAGGAAATTATTTGCTCTGGTTATATAAAGTTGGTTACGTTCTTGTTTGAAGTTTGAGGGGTTTTTGGCACAGAAACTGCACGAATGAACATTTTGTTGCCCTTTCTCCAACTGTCAGTTCTCTTTAAACTCAAAATGAGAAGACTCTTTAGTTGTCCCTAAAGAAATGTAAAGGAAGTAACCCTTTAAACATGTATTATTTATAAATCCACCACAGCAAAAACATCATCAATAATTTACTCATCCCATATGCTTGGTTTTGTTTTTTTAAAAAACCACTGTCGTTAACTCTCACGTGCTCGACAGCCCTCACGAGCGGTACTTCACGTCCGCCCCACTTGACATTTCCCACGCAGGAAAAATAAAACAGCAGCAGGCTAAGCAGTCAAACCAAATGATAATTTTAGACCACAAAGAAACATTTGATAAATAGCTCATAAGAGAGGCTCAAATTGACTCTATAATACCCACATTTTGTCCACCTAAATTTTAAGAAACAGGGAAAGACTTAGAACCTGAGGTGGGGAAAAGCAGTAAAACAAAGTCGAAACTGTTGAAATGTTCAGACATGGAAGAATGAGATAGCTACCTCTCAGCACTTCCTACGTGCCAGCCACCACGCCCAACCCCTTCCAGTCTCTTAATCCTCACAGCGACCCCATGAAGTGAGACTCAGTGTTGTAAGTGAGGATGCTGACACTCAGGCAGGGTCAGGAACTTGCCGGAGGTCCATCAGAGCTGACAAATGGCTGAGTTAGTATTCCAGTCTACGTCTGTCGGAATCTAAAGCAAAGGCTTTAACCTTTAAGCTATACTCAAGTGCTTTTAGATGCATGTATACTTTATGAGTTCAATATATTTGTAGAGGGTTGTTATTGAAATGGGCCATGGTTAGCACTAACTTCATTATCATTCACCATGGATCCCTCGTGTGAGCTGAGGAAGCCAAAGCTAACGTGGAAAGGGAGTTGAAACGGTGGACATAATGCCAGACAGCAGTGAAGCTCCGGAGATTGCCCTGCTTGAGGCACAGGCTGACAGCAGGCAAGCGGCGACTCTGGGAGGGTGGGATGGCAGCCAGGTTCACATCTTTGGGACGCTGCTGCCGGCTGTGCCATGAACATCACCAGGCTCGGCACCAGTGAAGGGCAGGCTGGGCCATGCTCTTCCAGCCGGAACGATTGCTATGCAGACCTTCGGGAATTCCGCAGCTTCTCTCCAGCCTTTTCGCTTCACTAAATGGGCAGCAATTATCGCCGGGCCCACCGAGGCAGAAGGAAATGTGCTTAAATCATAAATCCCCTAAAACAAAAAGTCACTTCAAGGTTCCCCTTGTCCAAGAACATAGCCATTACTGTAAGAAAATTCGTTCCACTACAGGAGACCCAGCCCTCCAGCTGGAAATTGGGAATAACAGTGCCAGTCGGTACGAGTTTCCTACGTCTGCTGTAACACATTACCACAACCTGGTGTCTCAATACCACAGAAAGCTGCTCTCTCACAGTTCTCACGGCTGGAAGTCCAAAGTCAAGGGGTCAGGAGGGCCACGCTCCCTCTGAAGTTCCACAGGACAATCTTCCCTGGCCTCTGCCGGCTGCTGGCGGCTCCCGGCGTTCCTTGGCTTGTGGCAGCATCTCCCCAGCCTCTGCCTCTGTCGTCGCACGGCCTTCTTCTCTCTGCCTGTGCGTTCTCCTCTTTTGTCTCTTACAAGGAAGCTGCTCATTCAATTTAGGTCTACTGGGCAATCAGGGTGAAGTCATCTCAAGATCACTAACTTAACTATATCTGTAAAGAACTCTTTTCAAAGAAGGCCACGTTCACAGGCACCAGGGGTTAGGACACAGACATATCTTTTGGGGGGCCTCTACTCAACCCACTGCAGCATCTCACAGGATTGCGGTGAAGATTTGGTTAGAAATTGTGTACAATGGCAGCTACTAAAGTTCTATGGGGTAACGCACGCTGACTTTCCTCTTCCAGACAGCAGCATTCCGACGCACACAACAGACTTCGGGGCTAGTGGGGAGGCCAGAAAGCCTGACAGCTTTTACATAAAACGACACAGATTTCTTGTTTTCTCAAAGAAGGAAATCTGAAAAGTTACTTAAATGATGGTTCCTGATTAGTCGTTTTCAAATTTTAGTGTGCATCAGAATCAAGGGTGGGAGGCAGTCTTAAACGATTGAATTCCAGGCCTCATCCTCCGAAATGCTGACTAGTAGGTCTGGGGTGGGACCTGGCAATGGCATTTTTAGAAAGCTCCCGAGTTGCTCCTGATGCAGGTGGTCAGCACTGCACACCTGAGGAGCTCCTCCAGGGAGCCCCAGATTTCCCTGCGTCACCATAGCGGCTTCTGTGATGCTATAGAGGCAGACGTTTCTGGGACACATGCGTCCACTTCAATTTGTATGTCACGAAACAAAGACGTTAGAGATATTCTAAAGTTGCTATCCAGGCACCGTGTTGCTTATAAAAAAGCTAATTCAACATCAGTATTTACTAAGTTCTACTGTGCTCTGGGCACAGTAACAGATACTGAAATATAGTTATAGAAAATGCACGTTTATTTTTTCGAGCACCCATGGAACATTTACAAAATTTGACCTGTTAGGACCCAGAAAAGTCTTAACAAGTAACAAAGCATCTATACCATACAGAACATTGTCCACAAAATTAAAAATCAATTCCAAGATGATGCCCCAAACTTTCCTTTCTTGCAGATCTTAAAATATCTCAGCCTTCTATTTTTTTTTATTGAAGTCACTGTGGTTTATAATATTATATAAATTTCACGTGTACATCATTATGTTTCCACTTCTGTATTGATTAGGTGGCTCACCACTAAGTCTAGTTGCCAGCCGTCCCCTGTCTATGTGCCCCTCCACCCCTTTCACCCACCCCTGCCCCGCTTCCCCTTCTGGGAGCCACCAATCTGCTCTCCCATCTCCGTTTGTGTACCTTCCACATATGAGTAAACTCAGATGGCATTTGTCTTTCTCTGTCTTATTTCTCGCTTAGCATAATATCCTCAAGGTCCATCCACGTTGTCGCAAAGACAAAATTTCGTCCTTTTTTTGTACAGCCTTCTATTTTCTAAGGGGCAGGAGGTAAAGCTGGTAACGGACAGAACTCATGCGGTTCAGGTTCGAATACAACCGAGATCGCATTACTCGTAAGGCCTGATGACCAGTCACCCCCGGGCCGGGAGCCCCCGCGACGCTGCCCCGCCGGCCCCCCCGGCCCCGGCTGCCCACTCCTCCGCGGGCGCGGTATCCCCAGCGCCAGGCCGCCGCGGGCCGAGACGGCGGGAGGGGGCGCCTGCCCAGCCTGTACCCTGACGGGGAAATCGAGTCAGACAGGGAGAGCGAGGAAACCGAACTCGTGGAGAAGGCAGCGTGCTGTTGCCTGAACAAGCTGTCAGAGCATGTGCTGGACGCGCCCAGGGGCGGGGTCGCGGGAGCAGTGCCGCCGCCGTCCCCTTCGCTGGCAGACCCTGAGCGAGTCGCCTACCTCTCCGGGCGGCCGTTTCTTCCTTAAAATGAGGTGACAGGACCCGATGACCCTCAGGCCCTGTGCAGCTCTTAGTTGTACTCAATAAAAGACAGTGACATGAGCAAATATGTGGTGGTAGCCTAATATGGCTGGTGTTTCAATTTAAAAATTAGCCTAATATTTGAAGATTTGGAGCATTATTATTATAAATTCCACTCCCTATCTCCAGACTTTACCTGGAGAGAGACTGATACTGGAGACGCGCTAATAATTAGTTACGTGAGTCAGTCATGTAACAGAGCTGCCAAGAGTCACATTTAGAAATAGACCATCCAAGATTTAAACAAAGTGAGTTACGTTAACAGTGTTTTATAATTGTGCTTAAGTATTCTCAAGGATCCCCTGGCCAATCAGGGTGATCCAAGAGAGGAAGCCCACCAAGAATTTTCCAAAAACCACAGGAGCACATTTTCTATCAACTTGGTAATACCAGCTACCCAGAAAAGCTAAACACACACACACACACACACACAGCGAAATCAATTGAGCACTAGTGTATCCTTGATCAGGCTTCCACCCTTTTTGTGTCTTAGAGCAGCCACCTTAATTTTATCACTTAATTCAAACCCTTTCTTCAGACATTTATTAAATCAAGGAAAAGTTAGAACATTTTTTGAGAAAATATTTAAAATAAGTCTTTTGGGGACACATGAAAGTTCCCTTCAGATTGTAGGACTACTTATCACTTCATGTAGTTTCAAATTTTAGTTTCAAAGCTTTGAAAACATCCAGAGGTGGTTTTTCTCTGGAAAAATTGGCTAATTTTGAGAAGTCTCACTCGATTAAGTAATTCATAGATGGATATTTTCAACGTGGAAAAATGAGCTCCCTCCAAATTCTCGTAAGGAAGAAGTTAGCGCTCATATTTGTAGGAACATTATCTCTTGCCAAGGAGAAATATTTTTTCTGTCATAGGACTGCAATTCCAAACTTGCTAACACAGGTTTAACAGGCTGTTTGGATGCCTGTGTTTAGTACCGAGAGGAAAGTAAGTTTAATGTAATCATTATGGACTGATGGATGCAACAGATGTTTGGATCTATAATGTAAACTTTGTATTTTTTTAAAAGTATCTTCACCTATTTGAATTTGTTAAAGAAAAATTTCACGAAGCCTCTAAGCGTGCACATATCACTTTGCCTGCTGGGTGACGCAGAGGCCCCCGGAGCCTTGAGCTACCCATCCCAGAGTTCGCTGAGAGCTGCTCACTGTTGTGACGACCAAAAGAAGAGAAGAATGTGCGATCTGCCTGGCGAGTCAACCGGGGGCCTGAACTCAGAACTTAGCCTTGTTTGGGTGCGTCCTCGTCCGCGTCCTATATTTAGCCATCTCAGTTCCCGCGCAGGGGGACTCCTGATCTCATCTGTTTTGAGTTTTGTTTTGCTTGAGTGATGTAGTTCTCTCTTGCCCAGGAAGCCATGAACTCAGCTCTGTTTTTCATCTGTGGTGGCATTTTGATTTGATAGGTTCAAAAGAAGAGTTTTTCAAAAATAAACTTGATACACATTGCATATCTACCATAAAATTAAATATGCAACGTACGCAGATAATAAAGTGATAGTGTGTGGATTGTTTTGGGTTCCAAAATTTTTATCAAGTGAGACGTATTTTGGGTAAAATCATATATGAATCCTCTGCTCAGTTCTCACTTCACACAAGAGAAATTTTGAAATTTGTGTTTGCATAACAATTTTTTAAATGCTTTAATTTCATATAAGGCACTGCTTTGCTATGAAAGGAATCTATAATATTATCAAATAAATTATCTAGTAGGCTTACTTATGAAGTACAGAGATTTCTCAGTCCAAAATTCTATTTTTCTCTTCAAAGCACTCTTAGACACTCCCACCTCTATCCCAGACTGCTAAGAGAGAATTGGGGCATTGTGTTCATTTCTAGGGCTGGCAGAACAAATTATCATAAACTGACTGGATTAAGACAATAAAAATTTATTCTCTCACAGCTCTAGAGGCAAGAAACCTGAAATCAAGGTGTCAGCAGGGCTGGCTCCTTGTGCGACCCCTGCGGGGGTCTGTTCGCGCCTCTCTTTAAGCTTCTGTGGCTGTCAGCAACCTTTGGCTTGTGGCAGCGCAACTCCAGTCTCTGCCTGTCCTCACATGACCTTCCTCCCTCTGTCTCTGTGTGTCTGCATCTCCCTCTCTCTTCTCTTATAAAAACACCAGTCATCGGATTTAGGGCCCACCCTAAGCCTCAGATGCCTAATATATGTGTGATTAGAGTCTTCATGCTGTGTGGGGGAGGGAGGGTGAGACAGAAAAACTACTTCAAGAAATATTTGCTAAAGGTTTTCCAAATTTGATGAAAACTATAAATACAGAAAATCAAGAAATATAACGGATACCAAGCAGAAGAAACATGAAGAAAAATAAAGTACAGCAGAATAATATTCTTAAAACTAGTGATTAAAAACAGTTTTTAAAGTATACAGCGAAAAAAGACACATTATATACAAGGCAACAAAGTAAGATAATAGTCAGACTTCTGGACAGAAACGATACAAGCCAGAAGACAACGGAGCAATATCTTTAAAGTACTGAAAAGAACCTGTCAACATAGAATTCTGTTTCCAGGAAAAATATGTTTCACAATCAAAGGTGGAATAAATATTTTTGCAGATACTTAAAAGCAGGAAAACTCTCATCACCAGCAAACCTATGCTACAAAATGTTAAAGAAAGCTACTCAAGCAGAAGAGAAATAGTACCAGATAGAAATCTGGATCTAGAAAAAGAAATGAAGAGTTGGGTAAGTGATAAATATTTGAATGAATATAGAAAAAGAAATGAAGAGTTGGGTAAGTGATAAATATTTGAATGAATATAAAAGATGTTCTTTCTTATTTTAAAAGTTTCTTTAAAATATAATCACTTTTTTAAAGCAAAAATAAAAAGTAATGTATTGTGGGGGTTATAACATAGGTGAATGTAAAATATATGACAACAATAGCACAAAAGTCAGGAGAGCAAAAATGGAAACATACTGTTGTAATGTTCTTATACTACATGTGAAATTGTATAATATGACTTGAAGATAGACTGCCATGAGTTAAAGATGCATACTATAAACTCTAAAGCAATTACTAGTACAACAAAAAAGATATAAATAAGCCAAGAAAAGAGATAAAATGTAATAATAAACTGTATTCAATTAGTACAAAAGCAAGTAGTAAAAGAGGAGAAAGTAAAAAAATAAAAGACAGGACAAGTAGAAAACAAATAGTAGGATGGTAGATTTAAACTGAGCCATATTAATAAATACATTAAATGTAAATGGTCAAAACACACAGTTAAAAGAGAGAGATTGACAGATTAGTTTTTTTAACAGCAAGACTTAATTATATGGTCCTACAAAAAAAAAGTCATTTTAATTGATTTTCAGATGTTAAACTAATCTGGCATTTCTTGGATAAGTCCCACTTGATCATAGTTTCTGATCATAGTTCATAGTTTTTAATGTTCTGAATTCTGTTTGCTACTATTTTGTTGAGAATTTTTACATCTATATTTATGAAATATTGGTCTTTAGTTGTCTTGGAACTTTTTGTCTGATGTTAGTATTAGAGTAATACTGATCTCAGAAAATGATTGAGAAGGATTCCCACCTCTTTTATTTTTGGAAGAATTCCTGAAGGATTGATGTTAATTCTTCTTTAAATGTTTAGTAGAATTCACCAGTAATCCTTGTCTCTCCTTTGCTGGAAGTTTTCTGACGTTTTGATTACTAACTCAATCTCTTTAGTTCTTATTGGTCTATTTGTGTCTTTCTAGGAAATTGTGATTTCCTCCAACTTACCTAATTTTTTACATACAGGTGTTTAAATATTCCCTTATAATCTTTTTTATTTCTGTAAAATCAATAGCAATCGTTGCCCTCTTTCATTCCTCATTTTAGTAATTTCATTATTCTCTCTTTTTTCCATGGTAAGTCTAGTTCAAAGTTTGCCAATTTTGTTGGGTTTTTTTTCAAAGAGCCAACTTTTGGTTTCATTGATTTTTCCCTGTTCTTTTTCTATTGTCAACTTCATTTATTTCCACTTATTCCTTATTATTTCCTATAATAAGGAAATCCTTATTATTTCCTTCCTTCTGCTTGCTATGGGTTTAGTTTGTTCTCCTTTTTCCAGTTTCTAAAGTGGAAGATTGCTTATTGGTTTGAGATCTTTCTTCTTTTCTTAGTATAAGCATTTTTTAATGTAAGTTTCCCTCTACACACTACTTTAGCTGCATACCATAAATTGTATTATTGCTTTCTTTTATCTCAAAGTAATTTCTAATTTCCCTTGTGATTTCTTCTTTGACCCATTGGTTAAGAATATGTTGTTTAGGGCTGGCCCCATGGCTTAGTGGTTAAGTGTGGCATTCTGCTTTGGCAGCCAAGGTTCACGGATTCAGATCCCAGGCACAGAACTACACTATTTGTCAGCCATGCTGTGACAGTGACATACATATAAAGTGGAGGAAGATTGGCACAGATCATAGCTCAGGGCTAATCTTCCTCACCAGAAGAAAGAAAGAAAGGAAGGAAGGAAGAAAGGAAGGAAGGAAGGAAGGAAAGAAGGAAGAAAGAATATGTTGTAATTTCCACATATTTGTTGACTTTCCCAGATTACCTTTTATTATTCATTTCCAGTTTAACTTCATATAATCAGAGAATATACATTGTATGATTTTAATCCTTTAAATTTATTATTGTTTTGTGGCCTAGCATTCCAGAGAATGTTCCATGTGCACTTGAGAAAAATATCAATTTTGCTGCTTTGGGGTAGAAAGTTCTATAGACGTCCACTAAGTCTAGTTGGTTTATAGTGCTGTTCAAGTCTTTTATTTCCTTGTTGTTCTTCTTCCCTGTCGTTCTAGCCATTAATGAAAGTAAGGAGTAAGTTGGAGTCTCCAACTATTAACGTTGAACTATATCTTTCTCCCTTCATTTCTGTGAGTTTCTGCTTCATGTATTTTAGTGCTCTGTTATTAGGTGCATATATGTTTATAACTGCTATATCTTCCTGATAAATTGACAAGTTTATCTTTACAAAACCTCCCTCTTTACCTCTAGCAACATTTTGTTTTTAAGTCTGTTTTGTCTGATGTTAGTATAGCCACTCCAGCTGTGTTTAGGTTGTTGCTTGTACAGTGTATCTATTTCATCCTTTTACTTTCAACCTATTTGTATAGTTGAATCTAAAGTGTGTCTCTTGTAGACAGCTTATGGTTGAGCCACGCTTTTTTATCATCTGACAATATCTGCCTTTTGATCGGGTTATTTAATCCACTTAGATCTAATGTTATTATTGCTATTATAATTGCTCTGCCATTTTGGTTTTTGCTCTGTTTGTCTCAGGTCCTGTTTGCTCCTCTGTTTCCCTTTTAGTGTCTTATTTTGTATTAGATGAATTTTTCTAGTGTAACACTTTATTTCTTTTAGTGGTTTTTTTAGCTATATTTTAATTTATTTAATGGTTGATCTAGGGCTTATAATATACATCTGATCATGATCTACTTCAGATTTTTACTAACAATTCTAGTGAGATATAGGTGCTCCACTCCTACATAGGCCCTGCTTCTTGGCCCCGGCCTTCTGAAGCAGATCTATTACACTGAGCTGGGTGAGGGGGATGGGAGCAAGCCATGGGTCAAATGCCACAAACTCACTGTTTTTACCAAGATCTAGTGGACTTTCTTAAATAAATATTTCCCTATCTGCTGTATGCCCTTAGGAAAATTTCTGGAGGCTGTAACTGTTTTGTTTTTAAAAAAATAATTTTCACCAGTTAAATAGTTGTTTCACTCGGAGAAGGATGCAGAAAGGCCTTGAAAGAAAACAAGAGTTTCACTTAAAAGAGATACAGGAAGTGGAGCATTCCAGGCAGAAGAAAAAATAAAGAAGTGAAAAAGTTGGGGTACCTGGAGATAGTAAGCAGAACAATTTAACTACTTGATTGAGGAGTGAAGATACCATTGGATGGATAGTTTAGAGCTAGATTTTGGAGGAACTTGAATGGTAAGTTAACAAATTTGATCTTTGGGTAACAGAAACTATTGAAAAACTTGAATAAGGGATTAATATGATGGAACCATATTTAGGAACATTAACCTTATGCTATGTTTCTTTTGATGTATCAGACTTTTTGTTTTTAATAATTTATAAGTAGTTTCTCTAGACTATTTCAAGGAATTGAAAAGGATTGAAACACATTAAATTAATTCACTTAAGATATCTGAAGATTTTAAAACCAGCACTCTTTTGATTCCAATGCTGTCATGACTTATCATAAAAATTTTAGAACCTACTGCAAACTCATAGTATGCTAGAAATATTTCTGACATTTTAGTTTAAACTTATGGAATTTATAACTTAAGACTTGAATTATATGTTTACTTAGTTTCTATATGCTTTCCAGAGAGTTCAAAACTAAGAAGGCTAATTTATTTGACATCTTATAGTTCAGTTGAGACAATTGGCAAGACTATTTTTCACTTTCTCAAACAAATATTAAGTTGAACCAAAGGAATGGCTGCTATTCAACTGTTTTTGCCTACAAAAATGGTGATTTTATATGGTGCAGCTGAATGTATTGTTAGACATATTGTTACTACACATTTAATGTTCTATTTTCATTTAAAAGTGTTCACTGAGTATATATTACATGTGAGATATTAGGGTAGAGGGAAAGGTTACTGAGATGAATAATAGTGATCCTTATCCTAATATACATTAAAATCTAGAAGGCTTTCAAACTTATAAGAATATAAGATTCATCTGGAGATTTTTTTTTATTAATGCAAATGCCTGGATCCCAGCCCCCACAGACTGTAATTTTTACCAAACCTGTGAAGCAGGAGTTCTCAGACTATCCTTTCTCAAACACTGATCTACGGAGAGAAGGATTTTAATGACTACTATGTGTGGGAGGTAAGATAGGCAGAAGTCAAAGGAGGACCAGTTTCTCCCTGAAGCTCCAAGGAATCCATAGAAGGTTCAGAAGCTGTTACCTACTCAAGCTCCTCCCGGAAACAATCAGACATGATCTTTGGAGAAAAGGATTAGGTAGAAAGAAGAATCAACTTTGGACAGCTAAGAAGACTTCCCTCAGCCCATGAGTCTCGAACTTTAGTCACAGTCTTTTTTCAAAGGTGGTCCAGAAATACATCATTAACCCAACTAGCTCAGCTTGGTAAAAGTGTTCTAGATAGCCCAACTTCTCTTTTCTAAATAGAAAGTTCAGATTATAATTTCTAACTCATTACAATACTAAGCATCTATTTGTTCTGAGGTCAGGTCTGGGTTTTTCACAGCTTGATAAATTGTCTTTTTTCTAGTGTCCTTCATCTTTTTGGTGCTCTTCGACCTTGGTCCATAACAACGATTACCAGCACAGCCATAACCTGGGCATAACGGAAGCAATCGAATATATCCTCACAACCGGTACTCCGTCTCAAGAACAACATCCTTTCTAGTGGGTCAGTCTAGAAGCTGATGACAATCCTGTTCATCCCACTGTGATAATCAGATGTGCTTTAGACAATAGACTGAGTAGAGGATTTGGTTCTGAGGAATTTGACAAATTATTCTTCTCAATACAGGTTAACCAAGAGGCTAACACTGCTGCTTTTCAAAGTATGACCATAGGTTAAAAATTTTCTAAAAAGAAAATTACAGGACTTTTATTTCTAGCAATATGACACACTAGAAGTACTGGAAAACTTTTGAGTAAAGAACACTTAAAGTGAGATTAAAAAGAGTGACATCAGCCTCATGATGGTGTGAGATGCTCCCTTTGTCTCTACTCTTCAATCTACAACTAGTAGGACATTCATAACTCAACAAAGGTTCCTCTGTTCAGCACACGAGGAACTGGAGGGATCCACACATCCGTACATCTGGGTGGACTGGAAAGCACAGAGGACGTGAAACTGAGGAAACAGCAGAGGCAGTGCCCAGGACACTAGCCCCAAGCCATGGCTGCTGAGCCCACAGACCAAGTGAATCTGGTAGCAGCAGCAGAGGTGGGGCCCATGACCCCAGCAGAGGCAGTCCACTTGATTCTCCCCAAACCCCATCCTGCCACCGCAGTGCCCATGGCCACAGAGAACTGGGCAGCAGCAGTGACAGGGCCCGTGACCTTGGTCTCCCCAGCTGCAGTGACCACAACTCTGACCATCTCATCCATGGTGGTGGTGCCTGCAAACCCAACAACCTCAGACACAGTAGAGGCACCCAGGACCCTGGCTCCCCCCCGTCCATCTTCTCCCTCCACCAGCCATGGCAGTGATGCTCACAACTCAGGCAACCCTGGATGCAGCAGAGGCACCCACCATCCCAGTGAACCCAATAATGACACCTGTAACCACAGCAACAGCAAAGCAATAGTGACCCCAGAGGCAAAACCAGCTACAATGAGGGCACCATCAACACCTTTGACAGAGGCAGTGCAGGTAGAAACTGTCCCCTCTCAAATATAGCCAGAGGCAGCTCAGGCAAGAAAAACCAAAAACTTGCAAACCCAACAACCTCAGACACAGTAGAGGCACCCAGGACCCTGGCTCCCCCCCGTCCATCTTCTCCCTCCACCAGCCATGGCAGTGATGCTCACAACTCAGGCAACCCTGGATGCAGCAGAGGCACCCACCATCCCAGTGAACCCAATAATGACACCTGTAACCACAGCAACAGCAAAGCAACAGTGACCCCAGAGGCAAAACCAGCTACAATGAGGGCACCATCAACACCTTTGACAGAGGCAGTGCAGGTAGAAACTGTCCCCTCTCAAATATAGCCAGAGGCAGCTCAGGCAAGAAAAACCAAAAACTTGCGTTATACCACCACCTACTGGAATACGAAAGAAAGCTTTCTAATTACCAATGTCTTGAACTGTTAGAATAAAAATAAACAAAGCTATACCTAAATAAGAAAAGTTTTCACTACTTCAAGTGAGCCAGCAGAGAAACAACTCATCAGGCACCATGGAAAATTATGGTAACATGATATCACAAAAAGAAAATGACAATTCTCCAGAAACCAAACTTAAAGTCACGGAAGATTGCAATCTAACTGATAGAGAATTCAAAATAGCTGCCATGAAGAAACTCAAAGAGGCACCAAAAAAAATCAGAAAGGCAGTTCAATAAACTTAGGAATAAAATTAATGAGCCAAAGAGATTGAAACTCTAAAAAAGAACCAAACAAATTTTGGAGCTGAAAAACTCAATAAATGAGGTGAAGAATGCATTAGAAAGCACTGGAAATAGAGTGGACAATATGGAAGAGAGAATTAGTGAGCTCAAGGATAGAAACCTAGAAACAATTCAGGTAGAAGAAGAGACAGAACTTAGATTTCTTAAAATAAAGAAACTCCATTAGTAATCTGACTCCATTAGAAAAGGTAACATAAAGATAAAGGGCTTCTCAGAAGAAGAAGAGAGAGAGAAGGGAGCAGAGAGCTTATTTAAAGAAATAATATCTGAGAATTTCCCAAATCTGGAGAAGGAACTGGATATACAAGTCAATGAAGATAAGAGAACACCTAATTGTCTCACTGCAAAAAGACCTTCTCAAAGACACATTATATTAAAGTTGTCAAAAGTCAATGATAACGAAAGAATCTTAAAGGCAGCCAGGTGAAAAAAGACAGCAACATATAAAGATGTCCCCATTAGGCTGTCAACAGATTTCTCAGCAAAAAACTCTGCAGGCCAGGAGAGATGGAATGACATATTTAGAATATTGAAAGATAAAAACTGCCAGCCAAGAATATTCTATCCATCAAAGTTATCCTTCAGATATGAAAGAGAAATACTTTCTCAACCAAAAGCTGAGGTAGTTTATTGCCACTAGACCTGCCTTACAAGAAATGTTGAAAGGAGCTCTACCTGAAATGAAAAGGCAAAGGTACACAAAAGTTTGAGTAAGGTGATAAATAGAGAGAATCAGCAAATTACAACTCTATTTTAGAATACAGTGCTAAACAATTATAGCATAAAGGTTAGAGGGAAAAAACATTAAAAATAGCTATAGCTGCTTCAATTTGGTAATGAACTCACAACAGAAAAAGGGATAATTTGTGACAACAAAAATATAAAAGAGGAGGAAAAGGATGGACTCCGTATAGGCAAAAGAAGATAAGATGTTATCAACAGAAAAAGGACTATTTTATCTATCAGATATTTTATACAAACGCCATGGTAACCACAAAACAAAAATTCAGAACAGAGACATGGAACATAAAAAAAGAGGAAACTGAGAACATCATAAAAAACCACCAAACTAAAATGGCAGACAGAAACACAAGAGAAAAATGGAGACACAAAGCAATCAGAAAACGAGATAAAATGGCAGCAATAAGTCCTCATACATCAATAATCACCCTAAATGTAAGTGGATTGAACTCATCAATCAAAAGACACAGAGCGGCTGGGTGGATTAAAAAACAGGACCAAACTATATGCCACATTCAGGAGACTAATCTCAGCTCTAAAGACAAGCATGGGCTCAAAGTGAAGGGATGGAAGATGATACTCCAAGCAAATGGTAGCCAAAAGAAAGTGAGTGTAATCATACTTATATTGGACAAAATAGACTTTAAGCCAAAAAAAAGTAACGAGACAAAGAAGGACATCATATAATGATAATAGGGACAATCCATTAAAAAGACATAACAGTTATTACTATATATGCATCCAATATAGGAGCACCAAAATATATAAAGCAAGGGCCAGCCCTGTGGCCAAGCGTTTAAGTTCATGCACTCTGCTTCAGCGGCCCAGGGTTTCGCTAGTTCGGATCTTGGGCACAGACATGGCACTGCTCATTAGGCCATGCTGAGGCAGTGTCCCAAGTGCCACAACTAGAAGGACTCACAACTAAAAAATATACCACTATATACTGGGGGGATTTGGGGAGAAAAAGCAGGAAAAAAAAGAAGATAGGCAATAGTTAACAGTTGTTAGTTCAGATGCCAATCTTCAAAAAAAAAAAAATATATATATATATGGCAATTATTAACAGACCTAAAGGTAGAAATTGACAATACAATAATAGTGGGGGACTTTAATACCCACTTATAGCAATGGATAGATCATCCAGACAGAAAGTCAAGAAAGAAACATTGGCCTTAAATGACACATTAGACCAAATGGACTTAATATATATATGTAACATTCCATCCAAAAGCAGCAGAATACACATTCTTCTTAAGTGCACATGAAACATTCCCAAAAATAGACCATATGTTGTAACACAAAACGAGTCTCAGTAAATTTAAGGAGATTGAAATCATATGAAGTATCTTTTCCAACCACAATGATATGAAACTAGAAATCAATTACAAGAAAAAAGCTGGGAAAATCACAAATATGGAGATTAAACAACATGCTACTAAATGACTATTGTTCAATGAAGAAATCAAAAACTGCCTAGAGACAAATGAAAATGAAAATACTATGTTCCAAAATCTATGGGATGCAGCAAAAGGGGTTCTAAGAGAGAAGCTTATAGCAATAAAGGCCTACCTCAAGAAACAAGAAAAAGCTCAAACAATCTAAACTTACTCCTTAATGAACTAGAAAAAGAATAAATGAAGCCCAAAGTCAGTAGAAGGAAGGAAATAGTAAAACTCTGAGTGGAAATAAATGAAATAGAGACTAACAATACAATAGAAAAGATCAATGAAACTAAGAGCTGGTTCTTTAAAAAGATAAACAAGATTGACAAAATTAGCTAGACTCACTAAGAAGAAAGAGAGAAGTCTCAAATAAATAAAATTAGAAACAAAAGAGAAGTTGCAGGTGATACCACAGAAATGAAAAGGATTATAAGAGACTATTATGAACAGCAATATGCCAACAAACTGGACAACCTAGAAGAAATGGACAAATTCTTAGAATCATACAACCTTCCAAGACTGAATCATGAAGAAAAAGAAAATCTGCATAGACCAATCACTAACAAGGAGATTGAAACAGTAATCAAAAACCTCCCAAAAGGCTAAAATTCAGGATCAGATGGCTTCACTGGCGAATTCTACTAAGCATTTCAAGAAGATTTAATACCTACCATTCTCAAACTCTTCCAAAAAAATAAAGAGGAGTAAATGCTTCCTAACTCATTTTACAAGGCCAACATTACCCTGATACCAAAATCAGACAAGAACACACACAAAAAAGAAAATTACAGACCAATATGGCTAATAAACACAGATGAAAAAATCTTTAACAAAATATTAGCAAACCAAATGCAAGAATACAGTAAAAGATTTACACATTATAGTCAAATGGGATTTATTCTAGGAATGCAGAGATGGTTCAACATCTGCAAATCAGTTGACATGATACACCACATTAACAAAATGCAAGATAAAAACCATATGATCATCTCAATAGATGCAGAGAAAGCATTTGACAAGATCCAACATCCATTTATGACAAAAACTCTCAACAAAATCAGTATTGAAGGAAAGTACCTCAACATAATAAAGGCCATATATGACAAATCCACAGCCAACATCATACTCCATGGGGAAAAATTGAAAGCCATCCCCCTGAGAACAGGAACAAGACAAAGATTCCTACTTTCACCACTCTTATTTAACTTAGTATTGGAAGTCCTAGTCAGAGCAATTAGGCAAGAAAAAGAAAGAAAAGGCATCCGAATTGAAAAGGAAGAAGTAAAACTGTCACTATTTGTGGATGACATGATTTTATATATAGAAAACCCTAATGACTCCACCAAAAAACTATTAGAAATAATAAATACAGTAAAGTTGCAGGATACAAAATCAATATACAAAAATTTGTTGTGTTTCTGTAAACTAACAACAAATTAGCAGAAAGAGAAATTAAGAAAACAATTCCATTTACAATTGCAACAAAAAGAATAAAATACCTAGAAATAAACTTAACCAAGGAGGTAGAAGACCTGTGCACTGAAAACTATAAGACACTGTTGAAAGAAATTGAAGAGAATAAAAAATGGAAAGATATTCCATGCTCATAGATTGTCAGAATTAACACAGTTAAAACTTCCATATTAGCTAAAGCAATCTACAGATTCAATGCAATCCCTATCAAAATCCCAATGGCATTTTTCACAGAAATAAAACAAAAAATCCTAAAATTTGTATGGAACCACAAAGGACCCCAAATAGCCAAAGAAATCCTGAGAAAAAAGATAAAGACCAAAAGTATCACACTACTTGACTTCAAACTATACTACAAGGCTACAGTAATCAAAACAGCATGATATTTGCAGAAAAACAGAAACACAGAACAGTGGAACAAAATTGAGAGCCCAGAAATAAACCCGTACTTCTATGGACAACTAATTTATGACAAAGGAGCTAGGAACATACAATGGAGAAAGGAAAGTCTCTTTAATAGTGTTGGGAAAACTGGACAGCCACATGCAAAAGAATGAAAGTAGAGCACCATCTTACACCACACACAAAAATTAACTCAAAATGGATTAAAGACTTGAATGTAAGACCTGAAACCATAAAATACATAGAAGAAAACATAAGCAATAAGCTCCATGAGATTGGTCTTAGCGATGTTTTGTGGATTTGACTCCAACGACAAGGGAAACAAAAGCAAAAAGAAACAAGTGGGACTACATCAAACTAAAAAGCTTCTGCACAGCAAAGGAAACTTTCAACAAAACAAAAAAGCAACCTATAGAATGGAGAAGACATTTGCAAATCATATATCTGATAAGGGGTTAATATCCAAAATGTGTAAAGAACTCATACAACTCAACAACAGAAAATGAAAAATCTGATTAAAAAAGTCAGAAGATATGAATAGACATTTCTAAAGAAGACAGACAGATGGCCAACAGGCACATCAAAAGATGTTCAACATCACTAATTACTAGGGAAATGCCAATCCAATAAAATATCATCTCACACCTGTTAGAACGGCTATTATCAAAAAGATAAGAAATAACAAATGTTGGAGAGGATGTGGAGAAAAGGGAACCCTCGTACACTATTGAGGGGAGTGTAAATTGGTGTAGCCTCTGTGGGAAACAGTATAGATATTCCTCAAAAAATTAAGAGTAGACCTATTTTATCATCCAGCTATTCCACTTCTGGGTATTTATCTGAAGAACACAAAAATACTAATTCAAAAAGATATATGCACTTCTATGTTCATTGCAGCATTATTTACAATATGCAAGGTACGAAAAACCCCCAAATGTCCATCAGTGGATGAATGGATAAAGAGGGTGTGTATGTACAGTCCTATGCTGCTTAAAAACAGGGATAGTGCTGAGCAATGCATTGTTAGGTGATTTCATCCTTGTGTGAAGATCATGGAATGTACTTACACGAACCTAGATGGTGTGGCCTACTACGCAGCCAGGCTGTATGATACTGATCTTATGGAACCACTGTCATATATGCAGTCCATGGTTGAACAAAATGTTGTTATGCAGAGCATAACTGTATATACAATGTAATACTACTCAGCCATAAAAAAAGATGACATCATGG
Organism: Equus asinus; assembly: GCF_041296235.1. Classification (NCBI taxonomy): domain Eukaryota; kingdom Metazoa; phylum Chordata; class Mammalia; order Perissodactyla; family Equidae; genus Equus; species Equus asinus. The sequence continues at coordinate 1,780,378 of NC_091816.1, read as the reverse complement.
GGCTGGCCCCGTGGCCAAGTGGTTAAGTTCACACGCTCCACTGCAGGCGGCCCAGTGTTTCATTGGTTCAAATCCTGGGTGTGGACATGGCACTGCTCATCAAACCACACTGAGGTGGCATCCCACATGCCACAACTAGAAGGACCCACAACTAAGAATATACAACTATGTACTGGGGGGCTTTGGGGAGAAAAAGGAAAAATTAAAAAAAAAAAAAAAGATGATATCTTGCCATTTGCAACAACATGAATGAAACTTGAGGATATTATGCTAAGTGAAATAGACAGAGGAAGACAAATATCATGTGATTTCACTCATATGTGGAATAAAAAAAGAAAATGAACAAACGAAAAAAATCATAGATGCAGACAACAGATTAGTCATTACCAGAGGGGGTGGGGATGGGGGAGGGCAAAATGATTAAAGGGGGTCAATTGCATGGTGATGGATGGAAACTAGACTTTTGGTGGTGAGCATGCTGTGGTATATACAGACAGTGAATTATAATGTACACCTGAAACTTATACAATGTCATAAACCAATGTTACCTCCATTTTAAAAAATACAAAAAATCTTTTTAATGCATGGTTGAGCTGGCAGGAAAGAAAGGAAAACCCTCAGAGGCAAAAAAACAGTGGCCCAACGAAGCTGGAATTTGCCCTGAAGCAGCACCTGTTGACTCCTGGTCCCAGAGTGGGCAGAGCTCCCAGCCCCTCACACACACACAAAGGCAGAGCTTGAGTTTTGGGCTGGAATCACCCCATCTCAGGGACACAGGCAACCCCAAGTGGAAAATTCAGTTAAAATGCACCATGTGCACATGTTGGCCTTTTCCTCCTCCCCCAGGTACCTGAAAGATGCAAAGCATCTCTTTTTCAGATGGACTCATTTGAAGCCCAGTCCTCAAAAGGTTCCCACAGATAAGATTCTAAGTAATATGAACATAGTTTTTAAAAATCACAGACATGTAAGGAAGTAAGCCACCATGAGTAAGAGTCCAAAGAAACAATAAACTACAGAATAAAACTTGCATGCTTTAGTTATTAGACTATTTATCAAATACAGATTCTGAAATATATTTCACATGTTTAAAGAGAAACAAAAGGGCTGGCCCTCTGGTGTACTGGTTAAGTTCAATGCACCACCCCCACTTCGGCAGCATGGGTTCACAGGTTCAGATTCCAGGCATGGACCTACACCACTTGTCAGCCTTGCTGTGGCAGCATCCCACATATAAAGTGGAGGAAGACTGGCACAGATGTTACCTCAGGGCTACTCTTCCTCAGCAAAAAAAAAAAAAAAAAAGAGGGAGAGAGACAGAAACAGAAGAGGTATTCATAAGTATGATGAAGGAACAAGAGACTCTCAAAATAACCTAACATATAAAAAAGAATTGAATAGAAATTCTAGATAATAAAAATATAATAATTGAAATTAGAAACTAAACAGTTGGTTTAGACTGGAGTCAGACATAATGAAAAAATGATTGGAAAAATTATTTAGAATGCAGCACAGAAGGACACATAGAAAATATGAGAGATATTAAGAGACATGGAGGATAGAGAGAGGTCTAAAATACATCTTAACTGGTATTCCAGAAAGAGAGGATGGAAAGAAGAAAGTCAATGCAACAGATGAAGTGATAATGGCTGAGAATTTTCTAGAATTTATGAAAGACATTAGATTCAGAAATTCTTATAAATACCAAGCAGGATAATTAAAAAGAAATCCACATCACAATGAAAATGCAGAACACCAAAGACAAATTCTCAAAAACAAGCAGGTAGAAAAGACAGATCATGCACAAAGAAAGGACATTTAGATGGAACATAAATTTATCTGCAGCAACAATGGAAGTCAGAAGGTGGTGGAATAGATCTTCAAAGGGCTCAGAAAAAACCAGTCAGCCTAGGATTGTGACCCCTATAACACTATCTGTCAAAATCGGGCGGGGCGGGGAGACAATTTCAACAAAAGAGATAACAAAACCTGAGTTAACTAAGAGACTCTCCCTATAGTAAGTCTAAAGGAAGTACTTAAGAAAGAAGGAAAGTGATCACATAAGATCAGAAATGAAAGAAAAAATAGTGAGCAAAGGAAATTATAAACGTGGATTGATGTAAACAAAAATTTTTTATCTGGATTACTGAGTTTTTTGGTGCTTCATTAAATTTTGTGCCCAAGGCAAGTACTTCACTCACTTTCCCATGCCCTGGGGGAGAGTCTCATCATTCGGTGTGACAGGTCTCAATTTATCTCCCTATTTTCCTATCCTCATCCTCAGCTGGGCCAGAGCCCTGTGGTTCATTATCTCAAGAGAATGAAACTAGTTTTTGCTTGGTGGCAGAAAGGAGATCTGGAGTCTACTGCTTGTTATACAGACGTTCAGAAATCCTCCTGTTTTTATCCTCACACACACCCCTCATTTCACAAGTACCCAATGCCTCCAACTCCAGGCCTTTCTGGGGTTCTGTAGTGCCAAGAGACCGACGGCTTTCTCCACTGCTGGCTTAGGTTTCAGATTTTTGGGTTCATTATGGTCAGTTATCACTCTCCCGTCTCTCTTCTAGCTTCCAAAATTTGTCCTTTTCTTCCATCATCTTTGCCCTTATGAACTTATACTGTTTTTAATCCCTTTTCTAGCATTTTAATGAAGTTTCAGTTGGATGGGAGGCATTTTTCCAATCCACCATGTTTAACTGGAAGTCTGTCTCCTGTGTCTCTCTTAGGAGAGGGAACTTTCTTGGAGAACCCCAGCAGGCGTCCTCCTCATCTCACCTGCCAGAACTGTCACACACCCAGCCCAAAGCCAATCGCAGGCAAGGAGGGTGGACTCTCGCTGACTGAGAGCCTAATCATCCGGGGGGAACGGATGTTTGAGACCAACCACAGATTCACCCTCAAGAACCTTGACCAGGGCGTGGAAACGCCAGCTCCAAAACTCTTACTCAAACCAGATCACCTCTTAAACAGCAGTAGTCAAGTTTGATTACTCTTTATAGCTTTAGCAAGGAGAATGGGTGTTTATTTGATCTATTACATAAATACAATGTATGGAGATGATATTTATGCGTAAAGTAGTGAGACGGTAAAGGCACGATGATAATGATTTGTCCACTCAGACAAGACCTGGAGTCACGGGGGAGGAAAGCTTTAGAGCCTGTGGCGCTGCCTGAGCCAGTAACAGCGGTGCAACAGCTAAACAACTAGCTAACAAGTAACAGTGACCCTTTCTCTCTGCGTAAAGAGGCATTTTAAATGTCAAGGCGCTCTTAGATAGGATTATGACAGCTCTCAAGATAAATACCAAATCAAATCACTTCAAGGACTCCAGTCTTAAGGTTACAGTGATAGAACAATGGCCAAGTTGGACTGGACTGAAAAGTTTGGGCTGTTCTGTTTACCGAGGCACTGTGTGTGTGTATACATACACATTTATCTAGGATATTAATTTGGAAACCCCAGTTCTATTTTGCAAGGCATTAAGAAAGCTTCTAACAAATTTAATCAAGTGAAGTTTTTGTCTGAAATTAAAATTTGTCATAGTCACAAGGTTCCGGCCTAACATGAAATTTAAAAAGAAAGTCAATTCATTAAATAGGAAATAAAAGGTATGGTCATATTCATTGCCTAAAAAAATAAATAAGAAAAAAACATGGAAGGGCATGTTTTCTCATAGCCCTGAATTCTCTGCTACAAAAACCTTGTAGTTTAAGAAAGATATATGACATTAAGAGGCTCCAGTTTTCTCTCCTTATCAATGTCTCGTTAAGAGCTGTTTAGGGTGTTTTTAAACACCTGTTTTGGTGTAAATGTGGATGTGTAACTGAAAAAGAATCTGGGGTTAGTTGAGCTTGTTGCTAATGCAGAAATCCAAAACGTCACTGCCTGCTCCCAACTCCAAAGCTGCCTAACCACAGATTTTTGAAAAATAAAGATACATAAAACTATAGGCTGCTTTTAAGGAAAAGTGCACAATGGGTTACATTAAAAGTACAAATAAGCAGTGCGAATATTTTAGTACTTTTTTCTACAAATGTCCTTTATACTGATGATAAAATTTACTTCCCTACAACATCAGAGTTTTTATGTGCTATGCATATGTGAAAAAAATGTCTAAGTATGATGCCCCTTTCAGCAAACTCATGCGTTTATGACATCCCCATGGAGGACTGAAAGATTCACGGAAGAAAAGAATATAGGAAATCTTCTGCGTTTTGGAGCTAATGGATGATGTGTCTGAGAAAAAAGAAAACTAAATTACACTCTCCTTTCTGGTGTTTAAAAAAAACAGTATGATAAATAAGATTTTCTTTTTAAAGCCAAAAAAACCGCAGATGGTTGAAAATCCCGATCTGATATTCTTAAGCTGTTGTTATCATTGATAATAGAGAGAGAGGGAGATAGATGACAGCTTAAATTGAACCCAGCTTCTTCACTGCCTGTCTCACCCCATAAGATCTTGAGGGAAATGTACGGTAATGCGGAGAAAATATTTACTATTTTGAAAAAAAAGTGCAGTTTAAGCCTGTTGCTCTAGGCAACTCAACACCTCAACTCAAACAGCTTTAGAGCCAAACACTAACAGCCAAGAGTGAAAGGGCTGGGAGAGCAGACCTGCACATGCCCGGTCCAGAGGCTGGCAGCCCCGCTCCGCTCCTGCCCATTGGGCCACATAGAATGATGGGGCCAGAACTTCTGATTTTTCCAGAGAAACGTAAAATTTCAATTTGATGTGATCTCTCTTGATTTTTACTTGCTACAAACTAAAAAACATTTTAAATAGATTGTGGCCCCACAAAATGTGTCTGCTAGCCGGATTCAGACGATGACCCTCAATTTTCCAACTCTGCTCCAGGGGAAAAACAGTATCTGTTCGGTAGATGATTGCTGTGTTACGTAGGAAAACATGCAGATAGACCTTTTCGCTGAGCTAGTGTACATTGCTTAGTTGCTCTACATAACAAAGTAAGATAAATGTTTAATTTCTGTGGAATTGGGGGGCAAGAAAAAGACAAAAGAATGTTCTTGAGCGTGAGTATGAAAGCAGATTTCAGCGATGCGGTCGGTCGGCGGTCTGCACCCAAGGAGAGGAAGACGCTGACAAAGAGCGATGAGATGCTGGAGGATTCTGCGCGCGCGCGTGGAGCGATGACTCTACCGCGAACCTCTAGCGCAAGCGTGCTCACAAAAGCATCGCGGTCGCGGCGGTAGGGGAATACAAGCCACAGCTGCCCCATCGGAAGGTTAAATACGTTCTGAAAGAAACATCACAGTGTTGTTATTAAGAACGATGAATTCCAGAATGTAAATGTGTGCGAAAAAGGAGAATAATGGTTTCAGTTAATTTGTTTTAATTTAGAGAGTGACGTGTGATCACAGGCACTTCAAAGGAGGCGTTATTTTCACGTGGTTGGGGCGGGCTGGGGAGAACCTGTTCTCTTCAGATACTGCAAATATCAAGCTTTCTCTGCCATCTACTGGCTGTTGGCCTCAATTTTTAAAAAATATCTTCTGAATAAGATATAAAGAGTAAAGAACAGCACAAACATTAATGTCCCAGCCTTAGAAACAAAATGCTGTCAATAAAGCTTGAAACCTGCTGTCCGCACCCCCCTCCCCTCTTTGGAAGAACCCTGTATCTTCATCATCTTGGATTGCATGTATATTATCTCGACACATTTCTTTATAATTCTTCTACATATGTATGTATCTCTAAGCAATACTGGTATTGTTTTGCATGTTTTTAAAGTTTGTATAAATGATGTCATTCTGCATGGAATCTTCTGTATGAAATCTGCAGGTTACTTTTTAAACCTACGTTACGTTTATGAGATTCCTCCATGTTGACCAGGGCAGTCATTCTCACTGCTGTATAGAATTGCATTTAATGGATATGTCATCATGTATTTGCCCGTTTAGATAACTTCCAAATTTTTACTAATACAAACATTGCTTCTCTAAACATTCTAGAATATGTTCCCATGTGTAAATGTTGAGGTCCTTAGTTAGCAATAATGTAATTGTTTTGTCATAATGTCTAAACATCTTGTCTTTCTTGTCATTACCAAATTGTTCCTCAAAATGGTTGTATCGATTCATGCTCTGATCAGGGATGTATAAAGGGTCATCCGTCACTCTGCATCCTCAAGTCCGTTTGCTGTTGTCAGACGTCTGAATTATTGCAGTGCTGGTGAGTGGGCAGTGATCTCTCTGTCTGGCTTAGGTCCATGTCCTGGTGGACTTTGCACTGGATATATGAATCGACTTGGGGAGAACTTTTGCTCTTGAGTCGTTCTGTTCACAAATATGTTTTATTTAGGTCATTTTAGAGGTTTAGAATCTTCTCCATAAAGATCTTGCATTTCTTTTATTAGATTCATTCTTAGATATTTCATATTTTTAGACCATTGTAAATGTATAGTTTTAAAATGAGATTTCCTAACTGATGTTTTGGTACCAGGGTATATTAATGCAACTGATTTTTATATTGATTTTATGTCCAGTAACACTGTTAAATTCTCTTATTAACCCCTAAGACTTTATTTGCAGATTTTGTTGGATTTTCTATGAAGGCAATCATACTTTCTATGAATTTTGATGATCATTTTTTCCTTTCGGATTCTAATTCCTCTTACCTGTTTTTCTGATCTCATCACACTGTCCTGGGATGTGGTACAGCATTGAGTAGAAATGGTGAAAACCGGCACCTTTGTACAGCCCTTGGGCTTATTGGGAAGTACTCTTCAGTCCTAGTTTTTTAAGAGTTTGCTTTTTTTAAATTATAAATGCTTGTTAAAATTTATCTTTTTAGCCTTGCATACATTAACAATGTTATTTGGTCTGTCTCCTTTATTCTATTAATCTAGTGAATTACATTAATAGATTTCTCCAGACTTAAACCATCATTGCATTTTGGGGATGAACTTATGTTTATTTCAGAGTGAGCGAGCTCAGCCTGTAATTTCTTTTCTTATGCTCTTTTGTTTGGCTATGGTCTATTGGTCACTTAAAATGAACTGCGGTATATTTTCTCATGATCTGTTCTCTGTCTTGAAAACTAAAAGACTCAGTAGAAATATTTGTTCCTGAATTCTAAGAGGTCAGTGAGAACATTTACGGAATACTTCATCTCACTCTACAAATGTATAGTCTACTAAATTATATGCTAGAGGAACCTATAAAAAGAATAAAGAGAAAGGGCTTCCTCATATGCCTGTGAGAAAATAGGACATTGTTGAGCCAGTCTGATTTGTCCAAGGATTCACGATTATAGGAACTTGGCTTCTTATACAAAATTGTTTCTGATCTAGCAGTTTCCGTGAGAAGGATTTTTCTTAAAAGGTTGTTACACTTAATATACTGGAAGTTCTGTTTCTTTATTTTCTGGGAATTCTGGGAGCACTAAATTTGTGAGAGTCCTTAATTAGTCTCTACAAGCCAATCAGAAGAGAGCCCCTACTTTAAGAGACTGTCATCTAATTTGTGAATACCTTCCAGGGGTAAGACAATATTTCATACATGTAAAGAAAAGTAAAGGCTTTTCTCAATTACAGCCACACAAACACCCAGAGAGCTTACAACTTCAATTTTACAGCATCGGTCGTGGGTCAGAAGGAAACAATGAAAACAAAAATTCATCAGTCCGAGTGACAAGATATCTTCCTAATTAATTTGGACTCACAAATAGACAAACAAAAACAGATTCTGTGTTATCCCTCACTCAACAAATGGACAGACCGTAAGATCAGATTCCCAAATATTGCCGCCCCCAGTGAGGAGGAACTTGTTGGCCACGTACAAAGCGTAGTCACATATGCATAGGATGTTCTCGTGCCGCTCACAGAGGCTGCCCTAGTGGTCCATTACACACTAGTCCCTGGACCCAGTTATGGAAAGGGACAGAGCCCAAACCGTGAAAGCACCAACAGACGACCAAGAACCAGAAACAAAATAAAAAACTTGGAATCAGAAGAAAAAACAGGGAGAAAGAATCAGAGAGTCATGAAAGTAAAGTTCTGTTTCTACTTGGAATTCCACTGAATTCCACTTGGGATTCATTCTGGGAGCCAAAAAAAGATGTGCGTGGGGTCAAACAGCTCATGAGTTGCACTTCGCGGTCAACACGGCTTAACTGGCTCTGACAGGTGAGTCCACATGGACATCCTGGCGGTGCCGCCCAAACTGTCAAAGTCTAACTGTTTTTAATTAAAAGCATGACTTGTCACACAAATATAAAGTGAGCATCTGTCAAAGATTTATCTAACTCCTTTATGAGGGAACCAGCAGGATGATAAAGCTGGTTCAGAGTGTATGAAAGACTGAATACGTATAGGCGCTAAACATAGATGCTGAAAACACGATGGCTAGGTTAGATACAACACAGGTTAATGTTTCCACAGGGAAATGGAACTGCAAACTCTGGGGGTGTCTCTTCTACCAGATGGACGTCTCACGCATCCCTGCTGGGGAAAAGGCTACAGGCTAGCATGCGACTTCAGAGGGTCTCAGTCCTCAATAGTAAAGCGTGAATCAAACACAGTTCTTAGAGAATTCAGTGGTCTTTGGGGGACCTTAGATAATGCTCTGTAGGACACTGAAGGGACTTACAGTTATCCTTTGCCTTATTTCCATGTTTTGGATATTATTTCTTAAGAACGAATGTTTCCAAGGTGCTGAGCACCCCGCCAGGGGACTAAGGTGATGACTGGGCCCTGGCTCTCAAGTAAATTGCGCCCAGCAGGGAGACAGCCATGTAAACGAAGGTCAGTGCTGTATTACGGTACTAGGATAGAAAGTCTCCAGAGTACCAAGGAGGGGCAATCAGGTTTACTAGGGAGAACAAAAGGCCAGGGGCATTTCCCAGGTGCTGGGGAGGAGAGGCCGTTCCAGGGAGGACAACAATCAAAGGAAGAAGGTGTGAAAAGCCAGTCATTTTACTTGTCACAACCACTGATTATGGCCTTTAATTACATCCCATCCTGAACTGTCACTTAGCTGCTTCATGTAATAGCAACATTTCAGCAGCATTATATGCTTGCAGTGGGGAAATGCTGGGCAGAGATGGTCTTATGCTTTTTTGAAAAAAGAGGCAGTGGGCAGCTAATGGGACTTGTAAAAATCAGGAAAATTGACATTTGGACCCTGGGTTTCAGATCCCAGCGCAGCCATTTGACAGCTGTGAGACCTTGTGTAGGTTAATAAACCTCTCTGTGAGATCGCTTTGTGCAAAAGGGTCCCAAATCCACCTGTCACTAGCACCATGAGGTATAAACGAAGAGAGTGTTTCTCTGGAAGCTCACAGGCAGAAAGGTAGCAGAGTCCAAAGACCCCTGTGCTTTCACCATGCTGCAGGTTGGTGTGCTGGCCTGGGCAGAAAGGGCTGGGCACACACGGGAGTGCCCAGGAGGGGAATTCCACTCTCATAATAACTCTCTAGTGATGGGGGGCAGGGGCGACAGGAGGGATCATTTAGGTGAAGCCATAATTATCATAATTACGGGAACTTCCTAGAGGAAGAAATGGCCCTTTCAGAATGAGAGACCTCCAGAAGCAACCTCTAGTTTCAGCCTGTCTGACCTGTGTTCTAAAATTACACCCACGGGATTTTAATTTGTGGAGGTGACTTAGTGCCGACACAGAGAGGTCAATCTCTTGCAAGAATTTATTACAGTGCATTTCCCGAGAGAAGGGGACACACCCCACCACACAGGGCAACAGGGAAAAACCAGGTTTGGTCAGGCGACAGGAGACAGGAGCAAGAGAAGGCAGAGGCCAGGGCCTTTACCGGGGTTTCCGCAGGACGGGCAGGCAGCGTATACACGCGAGGATTGGCTAGTTTGAAGAATTCCGGGGGGCGTCGGTCTCTAGAGGTGGTCTCAACCTGTCCCTTTCCTGGCCCTGGGGTGAGTCAGGGCAGGGGAAATTTTGGCTTGTGTGTGAGACTTAGAGAAGGGGTCGGGCAGGATGCGGGCTTGGATCTGCCAGTCTGCCATGAAAGGTCTGTTCCAGGAAGCTGTCCACACCCCCAGGAATCAGCTAGCCCTGGGAGGGTGGGCTCTCCCTGGATCTGAGAGGCCCCCTGAGAAATGTCAAACATCGTAAGATACAGAAAATAAAAAACACAACGAATACAACCTGCTGGGTCAGCTGCTTGCTAAACTCCTGACGACCCTCCAGCACCACCTGGACTAGTCTCGCCTCACCTCGCCCATGGTATTGGAGGGTTAATGGCAAACCTGCCTCACAGGTTACTGGGACACTGAAGGGTAGTCGCAGACACTTCATAAATAGCGGCTGTGTGAACTGTTTCACCAGCCTGAGCTTCAATAATCCCACATCACTTTTTTTATTATAGTAAAATACACGTACCATAAAATTTACCTTCTTAACCATTTTTAAGTACACACGTCAGTGGTATTAAATACATCCACCTTGCTGGGCAACCATCGACAGCATCCATCACCGTGACTCCTTTCATCTCCTAAATCTGAACTCTATTCTGATTAAACAATAACTTCTCATGCTCCCCCACCCAGCCCCTGGCAACCATACTACTTCCTGTCTTTACAATTTTGACTACTCTAAAGTACCTCATATAAGTGGAATCATACAGTATTTATCTTTTTTGACTGGCTAATTTCATTTAGCATAATGTCCTCAAGGTTCATCCATGTTATAGCATGTCAGAGTTTCCTTCCTTTTTAATGCTGAATAATATTTTATTGTATGTATATATCACATTTTGCTTGTCCATTCATTGAGCGATGGACACGGGTTATTTCCGTGTTTTAGCTATTGTGAACAATGCTGCTATGAACACGGGTGTGCAAATATCTCTTTGAGACTCTGCTTTCAGTTCTTTTGTTTTATACTCAGAAGTGGGATTGCTGGATAATACGGTAGTCCTATTTTTTATTTTTTGAGGAACTGCCATACTGTCATCCACAGGAGCTGTACCATTTTACATTCCCACCAACAGTGCACAAGGGTTCCAATTTCTCCATACTCTCACCAACACTTGTTTTCTTTTATTTTTTCATAGTAGCCATCCTAATGAGTGTGAGGTTAAGTATCTCATTGTAGTTTTGATTTGTATTTCTCTAATGATTAGTGATATTGAGCATCTTTTTGTGTGCTTATTGTCCATTCATATATCTTCTTTGTAGAAATAGCTATTCAAGTTCTTTGCCCATTTTTGAATTGGGTTGTTTGTTATTTTGTTGTTGAGTTTTAGGAGTTCTCTATATATTCTGGATATTAATCAGTTTCTATTTTTTTTTAAGATTTTATTTTTTTCCTTTTTCTCCCCAAAGCCCCCCGGTACATAGATGGATGTTCTTGGTTGTGGGTCCTTCTAGTTGTGGCACGTGGGACGCTGCCTCAGCGTGGTTTGATGAGCAGTGTCATGTCCGTGCCCAGGATTCGAACCAACAAAACACTGGGCCGCCTGCAGCGGAGCGCGGGAACTTAACCACTCGGCCACGGGGCCAGCCCCAGTTTCTATTTTTTGATGGTAGCCATCCTGATGGGTATGAAGAGGTATTTCGTTGTAGTTCTGATTTACCTTTCCCTGAGGATTAATGACGTTGAGCATGTTTTCGTGTGCTTATTTGCTATTTGTGTATCTTCTTTGGAGACATATCTGCTCAAGTTCTTTGCCCATTTTTCTAATCAGGTGGTTTCAGACTAACGTTTTAATTAAGAGGCTGTAACATGAAATTTGATAAGTAAAAGTTTGTACTTGCATTTTAAAATGGAAGGAAAACTGTGGGTTTTTAAGTTTCCTAAAAGAGGAAGAAGAGAGCAAGATGAAGGACACAGGTGCAGAAGCTAAAATTTCTAAATGTATCATATATTTTACATAGGACTTTAAACAATAGAGACTGGCACCAGAATCCAATTTTCCTGTGTCCTGATCCAGCATGATCTCCACTAAAACTATTTCTCAAACCAGTGCTTTTTCATAAAGATTCTTTCAATCATGGCCTGACAGACACCCAGACTAGTCCATACATATGGAAAATTCCCCCATTTTCTTAGAATTTATTTTACTTTATTCTTAAGCAACCACAAAGCACTCTTCTTTGGGAGTGATTATAAAAAAAGAATTAGTAATGCAAAAAATGTCTTTTCCTTTGCAAATGAATGAAATTCTGATAGGATATGCAAGAAATTATTTAAAGTGATCTCGGGAGGGATCTAGAAGACTCGGGGAGAGTGGAGAGAGTGACTTGCTTTTTGCCGTGTGTCCTATTGTACCACTTGAATTTTGTACCACCTACATGTATACTTCTCCAAAAAGATTTTTAATTTTAATTTCAATTAAGATAAAAAAAGAGAACAATATTGAAGCAACTGACTATTTAAATAACTTAAAATATAGATTTTTGAGATAGTGTAGATGTTAAAATTTGACTTTGTCATCCACATACCTTGTGTTTTAGCCTCTAGCACATCCTTATTTGTGAATGAAGATTGTTGATAGTTTCCAGAATTAGTGCAAAAATGTAGACTAGATCTGGAGTGCACTGAGGATGAGCGGGGGCTTATTCTTTGTCCAAGGTTTTGTGGGTGTTCATCTGATTAGGAATAAGCCAAACTCACCCTTCTTTCATAGCTGTGAGCCTGTCCTACAAAGACGTTAGAAGCGAGTCCAAGGGCCTCCAGCTTGCAGCTCGGACCTTGGGAAACTTCCCTGAAGGAACAAGACAGAACGAACAGTCCAGTTCTGTGGCCTCAGATGCATGACTCTTTTGCTAGAAGCTTTAAGCTGAAAGGGCCTCACAGAAGTTTTGGTAGAAAATTGCACCAAGAAATGGTGAGTATTTGGGGATCTGGTTCATAGGTGTTAGTTAATTTTGCTCAAATATTCGTAAGCTTCCTATATGCCCTGAAATTTGTGCAGAGAAGCTCCTGAGGGCATCTCCAATTTGCTCTAGTATTTAAATACTTTCTCATGAGAGGCTGGAATGCAGTATGTTCAAAATGTGTAACCATTTCATTTTCTGAAGAGTCTGGAAGCCTAGTCAGGACCTGGTTTTCAGATTTTTCGCTGTTGTAAGGAATAGTAGGGGAGGCCCCGTAGCACAGTGGTTAAGTGCGCACGTTCCGCTTCAGTGGCCCAGGGTTCTCTGGTTCAGATCCCGGGTGTGGACATGGCACCACTCAGCAAGCCATGCTGTGGCAGGTATTCCACATATAAAGTGGAGGAAGATCGGCACGGATGTTAGCTCAGAGCCAGTCTTCCTCAGCAAAAAGAGGAGGATTGGCAGCAGATGTTAGCTCAGGACTAATCTTCCTCAAAAAAAAAAAAAAAAAGAATAGTATCTTGTCTAATAGGCATGGTTTTCTTCACCATATTACTTCTATCATCTAGAGTTAGAACCACTTTTTCACTTCTTAGAGGAGCAGTAGAGCATGATGGCTAAGGCGCAGGTTTTCCGGTCAGGCTTTCGGAGTCCAAACCCTGGGTCTGCCTCCTGCTGGCTGTGGGGCTCCTCTGTCCCTCAGTGGTCTTAGTTGTAACGTGAGGGTAATCATAGGATCTCCCTGACTTGTTGAGGTGTCCTGAGGATCAAATGGCAGAAAGTGTTTGGCAAGGTGTCTAAAGTACATTAACCACGACTAGTAGATTAGCTACTTGATATTTTTCTCCTTTTTTGTTTTTGGAAACTCAGGTGTACAAAATCAGATTAATCAGAATTCTTGGTTCACAACCCATTATCATCACTGGTCTGTGTCTGGTGCTCTTTTGTTTTATTCTTTTTATTTCATTTGTGTTAATTGTTAATTTTTGTATATTTGCCTGTTTTAATAGATACACACAAACCCACTCAATCCTAGAACTGGTATATTACTAATAACTTGCATCTACGAAAGGCTCTTACCTTGTCTTAGTCTTTAGCCTCCCCCTCCCAGAGATAACAACCATCTTGAATTTTGTGATACCCCTAAATACTTAACAAAAAAATTGTTGTACAACATATACCTATATGTCTAAACAATATATTATTTAATTTTGTTGGTTTTGTACTTTAGAATAAAGGTACAAAACTATATATTGTGTTCTAAGACTTGCTTTTTTGACATTATTTTGCTATAACAATTCATCCATGTTATTTCATGAGCTCTAATTCATTGATTCCCACTGTTGTATAATATTCTGCTGTGTGACTAAACCACAGTTTATCCGTTCTCCTATCAGTGGGGATTGGGATTGTTGCCTTTTTCCTTTTTTTCTAACAGTGTTTCTATGAACGCTCTTGTACCTGTCTCTGGCAGACACGCGCAAGGGTCTCTCTTGGGTATATAAACGCAACAGGTGTGCTGGTTTGTGGGTCATGTGATACTAAACTTTACAAGATAATGCCAAATTGTTTCTCAAATGGGAGTACCAGTTTACATTCTCACTAGCAATATGCAAAATATCGTATTTGTCCACATTCTCTCCATCACTTGGTGTTATCAGACTTCTTAACGTTTAACAGTCAAATGGGTATGAAATTATATCTCATTATGGTCTCTATTTCCATTTCTCTAATTATTGATAGGATTGAACCTTTCCTTATATGTTTATTAGCCAAATGTGTTTCCACTTCTGTGAAATTCCTGTTATCTTCAGCAGGCAACCATATTGGCATTTAATTATTGTTGGTCAATCTAGCTGTAGTTTGTCCATTTAGAAAAATTTTTTCATAGAACCAACTTTTGGTTTCTTTAGTTTTCTCTATTGTTTTTCGATTCTCTATTTCATTAATTTCCACTTTAATATTTATTATTTTCTTCCTTCTGTGTGCTTTAGATTTAGTTTGCTGTTCTTTTTCCAGTGTCTTAAGGTAGAAAGTTAGGTTATTGATTTGAGATCTTTCTTCTTTTTTTAACTTAAGCCAAAAATTTCCCTCTAAGCCCTGCTTCAATCACATTCCATAAATTTTAGGTTAGTTTTTTTTTTTGAGGAAGATTAGCCCTGAGCTCAGTACTGCCAGTCCTCTTTTTGCTGAGGAAGACTGGCCCTGAGCTAACATCCATGCCCATCTTCCTCTACTTTACATGTGGGACGCCTGCCACAGCATGGCTTGCCAAGCAGTGCTATGTCCACACCTGGGATCCAAACCGGCGAACCCTGGGCCGCTGAGAAGCAGAACATGCGAACTTAACTGCTGTGCCACCAGCCGACCCCGAAATTTTAGTATTTTGTGTGTTCGTTTTTATCTATCTTAAAGTATTTTCCAATTTCTTTGTGATTTCTGCTTTGATCCATTGGATATTTGAGTGTCTTTTATAATTTTCACATTCTTGTGAGTTTATCAAATTTATTTCCATTATTGATTTCTAACTTAATTCCATTGTGGTCAGAGAATATACATTGCATGATTTCAAGCTTTCAAACTTACTGAGACTTTTTTTTATGGCCTAGGAGATGATCCTCCCTGGAAATGTTCTATCTGATGTGAAAGAATATATATTCTGCAGTGGTGGGCTCAGTGTATTATAGATGTATATTAGGTCTTGTTTGTTTATAATGTTGTTATAGTCTTCCATATTCTTTTTAATATACCTCTTAGTTGTTCTGTTCCTTATTGAACGTGAGGTATTGAAGTCTTCAACTATTAGTGTTGAATTATCTATTTCTCCCTTAATTTGTCACTTTTTGCTGCATGTATTTTTTTTAAAAGATTTTATTTTTTCCTTTTTTCTCCCCAAAGCCCCCAGTACATAGTTGCATATTTTTTTTTAGTTGTGGGTCCTTCTAGCTGTGGCATGTGGGACGCCGCCTCAGCATGGCTTGATGAGTGGTGCCATGTGCGCGCCCAGGATCCGAACCAGCAAAACCCTGGGCCACCAAAGCGGAGCGCACAAACTTACCCACTCGGCCATGGGCTGGCCCCTGCTTCCTGTATTTTGGGGCTCTGTTGTTAGGTGCATATATGTTTATAATGGGTATATCTTCCTGATGAATTGAGCCTTTTATCATTACAAAATATCCTTTCATATCCAGTAATGTTTTTTCTTTTAAAGTCTATTTTTTCTGATATTAGCATAGTCACTTCAGCTCAGTTTTTGTTGCTGTTTGTCTGGTACGTCATTTCCATCCTTTTGCTTTCAACCTATTTTTATCTTTAATGTAAAGTAAGTCTCCTGCAGACAGTGTATAGTTGGAGCTTATTTTTCTGATTCAATATGACAATTTCTGCCTTTTGACTGGATGTTCAATCCATTTATTTCAAATGCTATTATTGTTATAGCTGGATTTATGTCTGGCATTTTGCTTTTTGTTTTCCATATATCTCCTGTCTTGTTTCTCTATTCCTCCTTTACTACTTCCTTTTGCATTAAGTGAAAGTTTCTAGTTAATGATTTTTATTCCTTTAATGATTTTTGTCACTACACTTTGGAGTTGTTTTCTTTGTGGTTGCTGTAGGGCTTACTATGTATATCTTATCATAACCTACTTCAGAGCTACATCAACTTAATCTCAGTGAGATACAGAAGCATCGCTTCCATGTACCTTCATTACCTCTTCTCCCCTTTGTCTGATTATAATTATTAGACATACTACATCTATATATGTTACAAAGCCAACAGCACGTTGTTACGATTACTACACTATATAATTTCATATCTTCAGGAAGCTGAGAGAAGAAAGGAAAGCAAGTATATATCTATAGTTTGTTATGTTAACCTTTTATTTATCATTCTCGTTTCTCTACATTTCTTCCTATGGATTCAATTTACCACCTGGTGTTATTTCCTCACTTTAGTACAGTATACTCACACTATTTATTGTACATCAGTACAGCTTTTCTCCTATCCACTTAGTTATTGTCAAATAGATTATATTTCTCTATGTTATAGGTCTAACAATACAATTATACACAGTTACAAATCAGTTAAGAGAAAAAATGCAATTACACTGTCTTTTATAATCACCTACATAATTACCCTTACGGGCACCTTTGCTTTTTTGATTCAAATGACTGTTGGGTGTCACTTGCTTTCAGTCTGAAAACTTCCTCTAGTACTTATTTAAGGTGGGTTGGCTAGCAATGGATCCTCTCAGTTTTCGTTTATCTGAGAGTATTTTTACTTCACCTTCATTTTTGTAGAAGTCTATTTCTCCCTTCAATTCTGTCAGTTTTTGCTGTATATATTTTGATGGCCTGTCAGTAGGTGCATAGATGTTTATAATCATTATATCTTATTGCTGTATTGAAACTTTTATTAATATAAAATGTGTTGCTTTGCCTCTTGTAAACTTCTTTGATTTAAAGCTTATTTTGTCTAATATTAGTATGGCCATCCCTGCTCCCTTTTCCTTACTATTTGCATGGAACGTCTTTTTACATCCTTTCACTTTTGGTCTATTTGTGTCTTTGGATCTAAAGTGAGTCTCTTAGAGATAGCATATAGTTAGATGTGTGTGTGTTTTTTTTTTAAAGATTTTACATTTTTCCTTTTTCTCCCAAAGCCCCCCAGTACATAGTTGTATATTCTTCGTTGTGGGTCCTTCTAGTTGTGGCATGTGGGATGCTGCCTCAGTGTGGTTTGATGAGCAGTGCCATGTCCGCGCCCAGGATTCGAACCACTGAAACACTGGGCCGCCTGCAGTGGAGCACATGAACTTAACCACTCGGCCACGGGGCCAGCCCCGTTAGATGTGTTTTTTTTAACTCATTCTACTAATCTCTGTCTTTTGATTGAAGAGTTATTCCATTTACATTTGAAGTAATTACTGATGAGGGATTTACTTCTGTCATTTAGCTATTTAATTTTAATATGCTTTATAGCTTTTTTATCAATTTCCTGCACCACTGTCTTCTTTTGTGTTTGATTTTTTTCTATAGTGAAACATTTTAATTCCCTTCTTATGTGCTTTTGTGTATATTCTATAACCACTTTCTTTGTGGTTACCATGGGGATTGCCTTTTACGGCCTAAAGTTGTAACACTCTAATTTCAATTTATATCAGTTTAGGGGCCAGCACTGTGGCTGAGTGGTTATGTTCATATGCTCTGCTCAGTGGCCCAGGGTTTCTCCTGTTTGGATCCTGGGCGTGGACATGGCACCACTCATCAAGCCATGCTGAGGCAGCATTCCACATGCCACAACTAGACAGACCTACAACTAGAATATACAACTATGTACTGGGGGCTTTGGGGAGAAGAAGTAGTAGAGAAAAAAAATTATATTAGCTTAACTTTGGTAATACACAAAAACTCTGCTCCATTACAACTCTGTCCCCACCTCTTCCAGTTATTGACGTCAGAAAATTACATCATTTTACATTGAGTGTTCAAAAAAATAACCTAACAATTTTTTTAATGCATTAGTCTCTTAAGTTAGGTAGAAAACAAAATGCAGTTACAAACCAAAGTTACAGTAATATTAGCCTTTAGATATTGTTTTGTTCCTAATGTTTCTTCAATCACATAGAAAACAAAAAGTGGAGTTACAAACCATTGTTACTATAATACTAGCCTTTATAATTGCCCATGTGTTTACCTTTATTGAGATCTTTACTTATTCATACTGCTTCAAGTTAGTGTTTCCTTTTATTTCAACCTGCAGGGCTCTGTTCTACATTTCTTTCAGACAGGTCTAGCAGTAATGATTTCCCTCAGCTTTTGTTTTCTGGGAATGTCATAATTTCTCTCTCACTTTTGAAGAACAGTTTTGCCAGACAGAGAATTCTTGATTTAATTTTTTTCTTTTAGCACTTTGAATATATTGGCCCACTGCCTTCTGGCCTCCAAAGTTTTGCATGAGAAATCTGCTGATATCTTATTGAGGGTCACTTATATGTGATGAGTCACTTCTCCTTGGCTTTCAACATTCTCTCTTTGTCTTTTGACAGTTTGATTATAAGGTGTCTGAGTGTGAGTCTCTTTGAGGTCATTCTACTTGAAGTTCATTGACCTTCTCAGATATTTATATTCATGTCTTTCATTAAACTTGCATTATTTTCTTAAATAATCTCCCTGCCCCTTCTCACTCTTCTCCTTCTGGGACTCTCATAAGGTTTATGTTGGTCTACTAATTGCTGTCTCACAGGTCCCTTAGGCTCTGCTCCCTTTTCTTCAATCTGTTTTCTTTCTCTTGTTCACACTCAATAATTTCAATTGTCCTAGCTTCATGCTTGCTGATTCTTTTGTCTGCTCAAATCTGCCTTCAAACTGTGTAGCAAATTTTTCATTTCTATTATTATACTTTTCAGCTCTATAATTTCTTTTTAGTTTCTTTTAAGGTTTTCTGTCTTTTTATTGCTATTTTCCTTTTGTGGATACATTGCTTTCTTGACTTTCTCCATGTCTCTCTTTAGTTCTTGAAGGTCTTTAAGACAATTGTTTTAAAGTCTTTGTCTAGTAGGTCTGCCATCGGCTCTTTCTCAGTGACAGTTGCTTTGGATTTACTTTTCCCTTTGAATGTGCCATACTTTCCTGTTTCATGTATGCCTAATGATTTGTTTTGTTAAAAACTGGCTATTTGGATCTAATGATGTGGTAATTCTGGAAAACAGATTCCTCCCCCTCCCCAGGGTTTGCTGTTTTTGTTTTATTGTTTTAGGTTATCTCTCAAGGCTCTGCTGGGGATCAACATGAAGTATAAATGTAAGGTCTTCTCCAGTCTTTCTGAGCCTGCACCTTTCCCTGGGTCTGTGTGGTGACTTCTAATTTCCCTGTATGTGTAGGGGACGAATGCCCTAGTCTTTAATGCCTATCTCCCAAAAGGATGGAATAAATGAAGTGGGAGGGAAGGCACTAGCCCTCTCGATCCCAGCATCACTCAGCCACAGGGAAGGGGTCACAGCAGCGAGAGGGATGCAACAGTGGCTGCCCACCTGTGTGTCTGCACTTTCAGATCAGAAGCACGGATCTCCGATATTTGCAGGACGTGATCCTTCTTACCCACCATGGCTTGCACAAGCTGCATGCAAGCTTCTCCTGCAACTCTTCCACTGCCTGCCATGGGGCTGGGGGTGGGAGAGGGGTAGCTGTCACTGAGCTAAGAGCTAAAATTGACTGATGTTAACTGCAGTTTATCATTCAAGCCTTCCCCTGGAAGCTGCAAGACTTAATGGATTCCAGAATTTCAAATACTTCTATCAGACAGATTCTGCTAGTGCCATTGTTGCCCAGGTGGGGAGACAGATTCCTGGTGCTTCCTACTCCACTATCATCCCAGAAACCTCCTTCTTTACCTTCATTTTTGGAAGATAGTTTTGCTACATAGAATATTCTTTGTTAACAAGTTTTTCCTTCAACACTTTGAATATGTCATCCCACTGCCCCCTGACCTTCATTTTTTCTAATGAGAAGTCAGCTGTTAATCTTATTGGGGTTCCCTTGTATATAACATCATTTTTCTCTTGCTGCTTTCTAATTTTTCTCTTTGTCTTTGGTTTTGATCGTTTTTACTATGATGTGTCTGGGTGTGGATCTTTTCGTGTTTATCTTACTTGGTATTTGTGGAGCTTCTTGAGTGTTTTTCATCAAATTTGGGAAGTTTTCAGCCATTATTTCTTCACATATTTTTTCTGCTCCCCTTGCTCTCTCTCTCCCTCCCTTTCCCCTTCTCCCTTCTTCTCTGCCTCCCCCACTCCCCTTGCTCCTCTATTCTCCTGGTACTCCCATTACACATAGATTGGTGTGTGCCTTATAGTAGTCCATGTTTCTCTGAGGGTCTGCTCATTTTTCTTCATTCTTTTTTCTCTCTTTTCTTCAGATTGCATGACCTCTGTCTATCTTCAAGTTCACTGATTTTTCTTCAGAAAAATCTGTTGAGCTTCTGTAGTCAATTTTTCATTTTGGTTATTGCGCTTTACAACTCCAGAATGTTCATTTGGTTCTTTTTCTCTGTATCCCCTTATTGATATTTTCTTTCTGATGAGATATAGTCACCATACCTTCCTTTACTTCTTTAAGCATGGTTTCTGTTACTTCTTTGAAAATGTTTATAATGGCTGCTTTGAAGTCTTTGCTTGTTAATTCTGACATCTGGGCCTCTCAGTTTCTGTTGCCTGCTTTTTTGCTCCCTGTATATGAGTTACATTTGCCTGTTTCTTTGCATGTCTCATAACTTTTTGTTAAAAACTGGACATTTTATATTATATATTGTAGGATCTCTGAACACTGATTCCGGCTACCCTCCCCTCTCCCCAGGCTTGTTGTGTTTACTTTTTTATTTAATTACTTGGCTGCACTAATTTAGTGAAGTTCATTTCCCTTCAGTGTCAAGTCTCTTCATTCCTTAGAGGTGCCTTGGGCATGCAGTCACCTAGGGTGACAGACGTTTTAACAGGGCTTTCTTTATTTCCCTGATCTATTAAACTATCTGCCTTTGTTGGCACCACATTCAGATATCATCTCCAATTGCCAGTTGATCGCTCTGGTTTTGACAATGCCCTGGGGTGTAAATTGCTCTGCAGTCTGATTTAATTAGATTTGGGCCTTTTGCAGAGGTAGCTTTTGAGGCTAGTTAGGTTTGTTATGACCCCAGGAAGGCTCTCCTTACCTGTCTCTTTCCCTGGTTCTCTCTGATAAATTAGCTAGCCTACAATTTAGCTTGCTGCTCCTGTAGAGCTACCAGCCTCCTCTTAATTGCTTACCTCTAAATTCTCCATTGTTCTTGAGAGCACCTTTAAGCTTGAGCTTCTCAACACTCTCCCAAACAAAATCAGTTCCTTCGGAGAGAGTTTCAGAGGTCTCTGTTCTTAAGGCCTGCCTCTCCCCTAGGCAAAAATCTGAGTCACTACTCTGGAGCTAGGGCTGGGGATCATTACCTGCTTCTCTAAGATTGCCTGCTTTATAAACAGGGCTCTGTTGGTATGGCAGCCACCAGTCTTCTTGGCTTGCTTCTCCTGGCATGGAAACTTTGCCCTATGAGCAAGCTATGGAGAGGGTGATGAGGGTCCCAGTAGTCTTGGCCTGCTGCACTGGGGTAGAGCCTCCAGACTATGAGTTGGAGCTGGGTGGGGGAAGGGAGTTCTGACCTCTTTGCTGAACTCACCTGGAGTTTAGCCTCTGCAACACAAAGCTAGAGGGGCATTAGAAATACTGGTAGCCTGCCCCTCCCTGGGAGATACCACAGTCCTTGGTTGGGGGTTGGGAGAAGAGGGAGCATTGTCTTCTTGGCCATACCCACTCAGAGTGGAGCTTCGGTAGCACTGAGCTATGGGGGCTGGGGGGTGGGGTGGAGAGAGGTTAGGGAGAGAATAGGTTGTAGCATAAATACCACAGACTCTTAATGTTCTGACAAATAAAAATGGCAAGTAATAGTAGGATATGTTGGAAAATATGAGGAAGCCATTTGGTGTAAACCTAATTCGGCCTGACCTTGTCTTTCCAAAAGGGCCTGACTGAGGCATTGAGCATGCATTGTACACCTGCTTTAGAGATTCCCTATGGAAAGAGCAAAAGGCCCTTGAGATAAAAGTGCAACTTCCCTCCCCCTCCCAATGTTGGCATCTCCTTAAGGATTAAGTATCTTTCCTTAGGCTAGAAACTGATTGCTGCACTCACCTGTGACCGCCCAGTTTGAGACAATAGACTTGCCTCCTGCTATGCCCACCAAGATAGCAGACCCACTACCTGCTGAGCCCATCAAGCGCTGTGCAGACAGGGCAATCTTGTGACTATTGTGGGAGGGACATTTCAATCATATGCGAAACACCCTCTTTGAGGGTATATAACCACCCTGTGTACCCCCACTTCTTTGGAGTGCTCTGTTCCTTTGTGGAAAGACTCTCCCGGGTTATAATCCTAAGATTTAAGCTCACAATAAACTCACCCAAATTTTCATTTATAGATTGGTTATGGATTATTTTCGTGGACAGTTCTTACAGAGATTCAGATTTTCCTAAATGTTTCTTCATTTACTGTATGCCCTTAGGACGATATGCAGATTTTAAATGATTATTTAAAAAATTTTTTTCACCAGTGATGGTAGTTATGGTGGGCAGCAGATTGGAGCTCCTCATGTAGCCATTCCAGAAGTCATCTGTTTAATGTTAATGTTGTAGTTTATCTCACCAAAAACAATTTAAGTTTATTCATATTTATCCCTTAGGATATTTAAAAAATGAAATTTTGATAATCTCAAAACCCAAAATACTATTAATTTAAAAATGAATAGATTCTCAATAAATTTTTAGTTTAAAAAATATTTATCACTCAGAAGACAAAAAACTCAGAATAAAACCACATCCAAGGTAAAAAAGATATGAAGACATGAATTGTAAAAGAATATTAATTTGAGCAAACTTTTCTGTTAAGTACAATTGTAACTGCTTTTGTGCTTGTTTGTAAATCAGTTCGCTCTTTGCTATTTTTCTTTGACATCAAGGACTGTGTTTTAATACACAGCTATTTAAACCATAACACCCAGAGACACCAGCCACCACCAGCCAGGAGCAGCGCTCTTCACTCACTGTGCATGCAAATCACGGGGTCCCCAACATCAGGAAGAGTAAGGACCAAGCAAGCAAATCTGGCTTCTTTTTCCTGTAAATGCTATTCATGGCTGGCTTTCTTTAAAAAATTCTGGAACACAAATGAAGTTTTCTTTTTATAGATCTTATGGACTTTTGAATAATTATTTTCTGTTGCTTACTACTGAGTTTATAAAAGCCACAGATGTTGGGCATAAAAGCCATAGGTTTGTGTGTATAATTTTTTTAACAACTAAAGATGACTAGCGAATATTAACTTAACCTAAAAAAAACCCCTATGAAGTGAACCTTTCATTTGCCTTCACCATTATTGTTATACTTCTAAGAAAGGGATTACACAAATTATGGTTAAAAGAAAAAAAATCTCCTCATGTACTTGATTTCCAAGTAAAAAGTTTTGCTAATAATTTTCACCACCATCGTTTCTTTACTGCAATGACAGAATTATTTTTAGTACATATAACAAGTATACAATTAGTAAACATTTAAATTACTTTCCAAAATTTTAAAACTTCTTTAATTGGGAATCTGATACTTCAAACTATGCTGCAGTTCAAAGTGAAGTTTATATTTGCACTATAAACAAGTATAAAGAGTGGCAACTAATTCTATTCTAATCCAAAAATCCATTTTAAAGAATGTAAGCAGAACAATTGCTTAAATGTAAATGGCACGGAGAACAGAGGACGCTGGTCAAGGACAGTTTACAAGAGGATTTTGCAGGTTTTGGAGGTTAGGCTAGTGTTCAATGGTTTCTAAGTCCCTTTTAATTCTCAAATTCTATGATTCTATAGTTTTCCTAGCACTTAAGAAACAGCTATTCCTTCTCATCATTATGGCCAGATTATGTCACACACAAATGGAAATTTTAGGTTGTTACCATATGTGCTTAAAATAAATGTCATTCAGAATACGCTGCAACTCACATGTGTCTTCTGCCCATGTGTTCTAGATTGAGTCTTTGCCCCTGTTTGTTTCAGACTGAGTTTCGTTATGCTTGAATGGGACCTATTTTAGCCTAAATGTTCTCTTTTTCTTGGCAATGTCATAAACAACACAACAGATAAAATGAATTTTAAAAACATTCAACAAATGTTACATCTCAAATTCTGAAATAAGCACCTGTACTCAAACTCCCTATGTTAAGCTACAATAAATTATTTCAATGCAAACAGTTGGTACACACGCTGCTTACTCAGTTCTCTCCAAATATGGCTTACGTCTGTTATAAAAAGAAAGCAGCTTCAGGTTAAATCATAATGCTAAGATGCTAAGTAACTATGATTACCACTTTTGTAATTCACTGTTGGATTCCTGGTTCTGGACGCACACACACACACAGATTTTCTTTTATGTAGATGACAATTTGGATTGAAGATATATACTTTGCAAAATATTCACTAGAGTTAGATCTAAATGTTATAAGACTATACAACTTTAAGTAATCTTCTAATATAATTTTCTATTTTTGAAATACAAGTTCATAAAAAACAAATCTCCATGAATCAAACTACTATCCTCTGGCAGCATGGCAGTAAATTATACCGAAAATCAGGTCTACAAAAGACACTTTCGAATGCCATTGTTTTATGTCTTAATTTAATACTGCCTGAAAAGATCTGTTACTCTTCAACTATCTCAGCGTACTTTGAAATATAAAATAATTCTAGTTGGAACAGTTACTCTAAATCTAAGTAATCTCTGTGGCAGTATTTGTTTATTCGGAACATATTTTCATTTCAAATATATGTAAAATTTCTTACAAAGTCAGAACACAACTCACAGTTTGAATAGAAACTTCAGTGTTTAAATCTCAACATTCAGTAAAATAAACACTACATATTAGGTTGTTTTTGAATACAAATCATTCATTTAAGAAAATGTGATATACTTTCTAACTTGTGTTAAAAGTGAAGAAATAATTTTTTATGTAAAGCCTTGACCAAAATCCATTAGTCAAGTGCAAGGTCACCATATTATGGTACAGCTCAGACTGCTGCGGAAGCCTGCTGGTTAGGGTCTGGACGCAGAAGAACTGCCTCGCGGGGTGGACGCCCCTAGCTCCGGGGTGAGACAGGAAGGCACACCAGGGATGAGGCGCCCACGTTTCCTCCTTCACTGATAACAATGCCTACTTTGTCTACTCAAGAATGCTGCTTCCACTGAAGATACTCTTCTAATTTTATAATGCCAGACAGCGGGGGACAAAAGAGAGGCCCACTTTTAAAAAATCCATTCTTTATAAAGTTATTTAACCATACTCATTAGGTATGGAATGACTCTTCATTTTCTGCTTTGAAGACAACCAATTTTTTTTAAAGTACTGACTTGCCAATTTATTTTTGACAAGTGATAAGAAAGACAAATAAATCTTCTGACTTTACAAATAAAAATGTTAATAAGAATATATATATTCTGAGAAGTTATGTCCATGATCTGATCCATACTTCTGATTTAAAATATAACTAAGTTCTCTCAATAAACGGCATTAATTTTAAACTTTAAAATTAAATCACCCTTACTGTTCTGTTCTCATTCTCTTTACTTTCTATTTTTACATTATTTCTACAAATACTCAAATTAAAAACTAAAAATCCCAAATCTTGAAACCAACTTACATTGGAGCTCTGAGGTTAGTTTATAACTTTTAAAATATTTTGTTAAAATGTAAAAACCCTGAAATTACAAACAAAAATTTTACCATTTTACAGTACATATCTAATTTATTTTTTTAAAAAAATATTCTGAACTGTTTTTATACAAGTAATCAAGTGTTATTTTTTCAAATGAAACTCCTTTATAGGCTAGAAGAGGGTATGTGGTATTGCCCATTAAAAATGAATACAAATTTCATTTTTTATGCCGGTACTTCAACTATTTCAAAGTAGTCATTTGGTAGAATCACATAACCTCTTTCTGATACGTCGTCTTTTTCTTTCTGGAAGTGTACGACCTCCTTTAATTTTTCAAGCTGTCGTTCTTGTCTTCGGCATCGCTGCTGCGCGGTCTTGAGCTTCTTTCTGAGTTTTTCAACTTGTTGTTCTAGCTGATGAATCCTTTTTCTCTGGTGCATTGTATCCTCCACGGTATAGTTGTGGTCACAGAAAACTGAGAGGTTATCAGGGGTCTGAAGGGGAGGCATCAGCAATCCAATAGCAGCGTCAACCTGGGAAACCGGAGGCGTTAAAGGAGGCGGGGGAGGCTGTTCCTGTGGCTCCAGGAGATCTTCCTTCTAAAACAATAACGCAGAGTGGGTTTGAATTTAGTAACTAAAAGCAACAGTTCAAAAGAATTCATCTGTGGAATTTAAGAATACTAGAATTTTTTGTGACTCTGGTATAAAAACATTCCAAAATGAGAAAATCACTTAAGTTTTAATTTTACTTTTTTACCTGATGTAGGAATGGGATACAAGAAAGAACAAGAATGATTAATAAGGTTTAATTAGTACTAAACACTTAAAACTGAGGGGAAAAATACTTCGAAACTGAGCTGTCATTGACAAAGAAAAACCAAAACTTATCAACATACAAATAGGGGTACAGAGTGATCTTAAAGGAAGTTACAAATGTAGACTGAGTTTCTTAATGTGAGGATGTTTAACTTTAATAAACGGCATTTAGTATTTTTTAAAAGTATACCACTGCTAACAGTGATTATTTACATAAGTGATGGGTTCCAGGTAACATTTATTTTCTTAACAATACCCTGAATTTTCCACATTGAACACATTAATTCTACAAATAGAAAGCAAGCCGATATCTTCAAACACGCATCACCTTGTCGTGCGGTTCAGTACACAGGAATATTGTGGGGACAGCATTCTCCTTCAGTAGCTTGTTGTTGCACTCCCTCTTGAAGCAGTCTGGAGTAAAGTGTTCCGAACAAATACTGCTATACTTGGTGGGTTTAAAGTTTTTTCTTCTCACAGCCGCCTCCCATTTTTTACAAAGACTGGGTCGGGTAAGAGGAAACCTGCAAAGAAGACATTATTCAGTTCTCTAACCTTATCAAAAAAAAAAAAAGGTACAGACAAATTTTCCTGCTTAGAAAGGTGTTAACACCAACAGAAGACAGTTCCATTGTATTTGACTAAAACACTAGCTCCACTATCTCTTTCTTTTTTTGTGACAGTTTTTAGTTATGCCTTTATTCACCTTAGTTCATTAAAAATGTACTTGTTTTCATGACCCTATAAATAAAGTGACCACCCGCTAATGTGGGATATGTCACCCCTCTCAGCATGGTGTGTTTGCTTTTCCAACAAGCAGTTTCTCTTATAGGAATCTTACTGATGACACAGCAGTTACAAGAACGTCAGATATCACGATGTATACAATCTACGCAAGACAGGCTGATTAAGAATTTACATATGGAAACATACACATATTCCAAGTTAGCGTGTGCACAGAGGCAGGCAGCGGGAGAGCGGTGATGGGAGGTGGGGGTCGGGGGCCCACACGCAGTACTGCTGCTTTTCCCTTCCATCACAGAAAAACTCACTAACAGATACACGTATGCACACACATCTAAAAACACAAGGGTGAATTGGGTGGCTCCACTATCTAGTTATCTCATTTATTAATGTTTAACTTTTTATATTGAAGACACAAAGTTTCAAGTAAAATACATACTACAGGGTGAATTTGTAGTAATTTTTATTTTTACCAGTGATTTTCTGTGTACTGTAAAACAAAACTGCACGTTTATTTGTATATGCTGTGAGCAACGATCAGTCTAACAAACATGAATCAAGGAAATTACAGTAAAATCATAACGATGAGGAAACAACATGATTTATCTTGATTTACCTCTTAATCTACATGAAACACGTCTGTTAGGCCCAGAGGAAGGGAGGCAGAGTTTAAATTTACTGTGATTTTACTTTTCCTGGTCAAGGATTTAGTAAGCTGGGGGACTGGAAAGAAGCCAGAAGGATGTTTGACTCCACGTTCCCGTTACTCTTCCACTAAGGAACGCCAGAGCCTGACCCCGCTGTGGTCACCAAGAGCTAAGCAATCTCTAGGACAGTCCTCTTCCTTCCAGCACCGCCGTTCCACCGTCGCAGCAGGGACTGCGGGAAGCAGCACTCCCGGGAGACCCCGCTGGGACGGCCACCACCGGGCCACTCGGGCACCTCGGCCCCCGACTCAAGGACTGCAAAGGCTCAGGGACGTCTGGGAGGGTCTGCCAAGATCTTTCCCATCCACTCCCAAAAACGGTTCTTTCAGATAAGGGACGAGATGCAGCTTGGCCCCTCTTTCCATTCAATCGTGTAACAGGCGGCAGACACTCAGTATTTCTGACGTGTGAATGAAGGTTTCCAGTCCGTATTTGTAGATTCCCTCTGCCAGATCGTTAGAAGTGGAAGGTGGGGAGCTGAATGCGAGTGATTGCGTCACCACCTCCCCGCCTCTTCCTACGCTTAAAAGTACTGGAGGCCACTTCATCAACTTCCAGGAATTCCAACAAATCAAGAAGCAATACTGGCATATACGGAACTGAATCCTGAAGTGATAAGTGTTCTATCCACTCTCCAGATCTCTCCGTGCTTAGACACTCGTTTCTGTCAGGCGCCGCTCATTTTACATCACACGCAAAAACGCATCCACACCCGCTGTTCAACATAAACGGCTCCCGCCAAAAAAATCTGAAGGAGTATTTAAAATTTTGCTTTTGTAATTGTTTAGCTATAAATAATTCGCATAGTTTGCCACTGATTCTAATTCCTTACTATCATCCTTTTATAGTCGGGAATTCTTGCAAAAACAATTTTAATGTAAATGCAATAAAACTTGTCGATACTGAATTACTGAATGAAAATGCCACCGTGTCACATTTTGCATACATTTGATGACCATTAAGTCATTTCCATTTTGCTGTTTCCTCGTCAAGAGAACACCTTCCCCGCTAGGACTCTGCCGGCAGCACCTCTGGATGGGCAGCCGTGACGGCCACAGGCGGGGGGCGGGCTCCCCTCTGCCGGCTGCTCTGTGCGGCCCTAACGGCCCGCGCCGACCTGAAACACGGCCGCCCACGACCGTCCAGGCACCGCGGCTGAGCGCTGGACACACGACCGCCCATCCGGCAGCACCAGCCGCTTTCTCTAAACTCAGAGGCCCCTAAAGGCTGCTTCCCAGAAGCGGGCGCAGCCACGCCCTCCGTGACCCCCTGGCCAAACACCAATCCCTGACTGCGACGCTGGCCTCCGGTCCTCGGCAAGGGCGAAAAGGGGGCCTTCTCCGTGTCTAAACGTCTTTGTTCCCACTTCAGTTACTTCTGAAGTTACCACCACCAGGCTTCTCCCTGACCGGTGGGGAAATTCCGACGCCTCCCGCGGGGCCTCCAGGCACCGCCCGCGGGCCCCGAACCCGCCGCCCAGAGGACGAGAAACGGTCGCCG
Source organism: Equus asinus (assembly GCF_041296235.1). NCBI lineage: Eukaryota > Metazoa > Chordata > Mammalia > Perissodactyla > Equidae > Equus > Equus asinus. The sequence goes on along the minus strand of NC_091816.1, from coordinate 1,750,527 downwards.
CGGCGACGCGCGCCGAGACCGCGCAGCCCGGCCGCCAAGCGGCTCCGAGCTCAGGCGCCCCGCCCCTGCCCCCGCCCCCGCCCCGGCTCCAGGTCTCGCGCGCGGCGCGCGGCGCCCGGCTCCGCCCCCGAGCCCTACCGGCCGCGCGCCCCCGCCCCGGCTGGAGCGGCCCCCGAGGCGCGCACGGTACTTACTTGTGGAAAGAAACGGGCTTATCCTTATCGTATCGGTTCTTGCAGCCGTAGGCGGAACAGGACTGCACCATCCTTCCGGTCCTCAGTCACTTCGCTTCTGGCTCCCCAGCAGGCGGGGGAAGCTGCTATCGGTGTCGCCGCGCTCGGCTTTGACGCCCGCGCTTCTTCTGTAGCTTTGGTCAACAGTTACAGTGAAGATAGCCTCACTCGGGGGTGACTAATGTGCCCGTTTTGTTGTTTGCATTAGCAGAAAGACCACAACCATCGCCCGTCTCCCATCTCCAAGATGGCGGAGGCTGCTTCAAACTCACCTCTCGCGAGGAGTTCGTCCTACTGTCTCTGATTAGCCCTAAGGTCAGAGGTAACGTTTCCTGGGAAGCAGGCCATTGGCTGAGGCCCGGCGTGTCTTGCGGCGTGCTCAGCGTTGCGGAAGTGGGCAGGGCCTGCGAGCTTCCGGAAGGAAGAGAGGAATTATTTGGGAGAGGAGAGGAGAGGAGGGGAGGGGAGGGGAGGTGAGGGGAGCCCACGCCCTGGTTCCCCTCCCGTGGTGTTTTCCGTGCCTTAATTTATCCGGGGCGCTTTAGGGTGGAGAACAATCCGCTCTGCTGGGTCTGCTGGCCTGAGGGGCACAGGTGTAAAGCTGAGGTCGTTGGTTGATTGCGCCCATTCTTGAAGGGGCGGCCACGGATAGTGTATGATTTGTAGAACTTTGTGGGCTCCTTGTCCAGACCGCTAACCTTCATCCCATCACCTGTCTCTTCGGGTATCGCAAGGCTCTGCGAGGAGCCCAGGTGCAGAGTTTTAGCAATGAAAGCCCCCCACCGCTCCCACGCCGAACCTTCCCGGGACCCTCGGTGGGCTGTGGGCAGCAGCCGTCAGGTCGACGCTCCTGAGGTCGGCCGGTTCCGTGGTGATCTCCAGGTGTTTGGCGGAAATCGAACTGCGACAGGGAGGTTCACAGCGGAGGGAGGTTCTGCCTCCGTGTTGCGTGCCCCTCCTGTGTGTAGATCAGAGCCTGGAGGCCTGAGAGCGGCCTGTTGAGTAATTTCATGGCTCTGACACTTTTTCCGACCCCCCACCCTTTAAATGTTGATGTTACCCCAGGGTTCCATCCTCTCGCTCTAAACACCCTGCTGCTTGAACTGTGTCAAATGCTGTGATTTTCTAAATCTTGAATTTCCTAGGTAAATCTGTTCTGCCTTCAGTGTTATCAACTGAATTATCTATTCAGTTGCTTAAGCCAGAAACCTTAGAGTCATCTTAGATTTCTTGCACACCCTCCACGTCCCTTTGATGACCAGTTAATTTTGTAGAGTAAATACTTAAATCCATCCCTTTCTATCTCCTTTGTCTGTTCTTATCAGGCCCGCATGGTCTCTTACTCTTGCAGCAACCTGAAACTGTCCAGGTCTCCAGTGTTGCCTCTTTCCAATCTGTCCTCCACAGAAACTGACACTCCCTTGCTCACATCCTTCAGAAGCTACCCTCTCTTCTGGATAAAATCCAAACTTCTTATGGTGAGCCATAAAGCCCTTTAGGATCTGGTACGTCTGCTTATTCACTATTTATCTCCCTCCACTTGTCTTTAACTTTGTACAGAGGGCAGAATTTGTCCTGGCTTCCTTAAATAGGCTATTTCCCTTGGCCTGAAATGCCCTTCCCTGACCTGTCCACCCTTAAAATGTGCCCTGAGTGTTATGTTTTCAAAGAAGCTTTACTTACCCTCTCTTCCTAGCCTCCCTAAGTTAGGCACCTCTCTTGTTCCAATGAAAACTTCCACTGAGCTCCATATACAATTACGAACCTTATTGTAATGTCTGAGTACTTGTCTGTCTTCCTCATCAGAACCAAGATCCTGTTGAGGACAAGGACTGTGTCTTAGTGTTGTAACCCTGGCAGCTTGCAGTGTCTGGCATAAATTAAGTATCCAGAAAATGTTGCTTAAATCAACCAGTCCTAGAAACCGAATGTCTAAAATGGTCCCAGGGGCCCACTGGGTGGTGCAGCGGTTAAGTGCGCATGTTCCGCTTGGCACCCCAGGGTTCGCTGGTTCGGATCCCGGGTGTGGACATGGCACTGCTTGGCAAGCCATGCTGTGGCAGGCATCCCACATATAAAGTAGAGGAGGATGTGCACAGACGTTAGCTCAGGGCCAGTCTTCCTCAGCAAAAAAAGAGGAGGATTGGCAGCAGTTAGCTCAGGGCTAATCTTCCTCAAAAAAATAAAATAAATAAATAAATAAAATGTTTTCAGAGCCATATCCCTGTACCAAAGTACCAGAATAATAGTTTATTAGCGTTTCCAGGGGTATTGAGAGAGGTGGCAATTTCCTCTGTGGTTTGCTGTGCAATAAAAATCAGAATGTGATACCTGTTTGTGAACTGAGAAAGTATATTTTCACTAGAAAAAGTATATTTTCATTAGAGTTCACTGAAATCCTTTACTCATCAACTGATGGAACAGTTATTGACTGAACGTTGCTGTGTTCTGATTTCTGCCCTCATGAAGCTAATCAAATAGGGGTTGGAGGAGGCAGACCAAGAACATAGGTGAAAGGTGCCATGTAGGGGTGAGGGGGTTGTGATTTTAAATGCGATGGACAGTGTTAAGAACAACAGGCCCCAAACCGAGTCATTGCCTCCATGACAGGAAACCAAGACTTCATTGCAGTTTCAACCTCCCCCAGAAGTGTGACCTTTAACCAGTGAATCTGGAATTAGTGAGGTAATCTGCATGATAGACCCCCGGCCCTTCCCCCAAAGGAAGGTGACCTTGCCTGAAACAATCCATCTATTAGAAACTTCCTCTCCTCCTCTTGCCTGTGAAAGCCATTTTGTACAGCCCCTGGAGCTCCCTTCTATTTACTAGATGGGGTGCCGCCTGATTCATGAGTCTTGCATAAAGCCAATTTGACGTTTAATTTACTCAGTTGAATTTTGTGTCTTAACAACAGGATAGGCCTAATGGAGGAAGTGACTACTGAGCAAAGATTTGGAGTTGGTGAGAGTTTACGTGGATATCTAGGGGAAGAAGCTTGCAGGCAGAGTGAATGGCTAAGGCAAAACTCCTGAGGCTCAGTGTCCCAGTGTTCAAGCGACAGCAAAGAGGCCGGTGTGGCTGGAGCAGAGTGAGCCAGAGGGGACAAATATGAGAGAAGGTCAGAGGAAATGGGACAAGGTCATGGAGGGCTTTGGGTAAGGATTTTGACTTTCACTGAGTGAAATGAAGAGCAGACTTAAGCAGAGGAGCGAGACAGTCTGAAAATGGTCACTCTGCTGCGTTGAGTATAGATAGCAGGGGGCAACTTAGAGGCAGGGAGACTGGTAGTGTTACTGAAACCAAAGTGGGTTCCCTCCTGGCAAGTTAAATAAGACTCTCCACCAGAGTAGTTGTCTCACAAAGTAAAGTGTATTTGCAGCAAATAGACCGTGAGGAGTCATTTCCAAAGTCATGGCGTCTTCGAACAAAGGGAAGCAGGGACGTTTATTTCGGATGGGTAATAAATATTCAAAAGGGAGAGGTGGGTATTTGCTTGCGCAGGCTCAGCTGGAAAACACGCCTGCACACACCCTGCTGGGAACGGTAATAAGGCCTAAGCTCCTCCTGGAGAGATCTTAGCATTCAAAATGAGGCAAAGGTCACAGGCATAGCTCCCCTGTGAGGCCTGGTCCGTTCAGGGTGGGTGGTGATTGCGTCTCCTTAACATAACAAAAGGGAAAAACAACTTGGAAAAACAGTTAAATGCTTCCACACCCACCCTTGAGTTTGGGGGCAACTAGTGGGTGACAGTAGGAAGGCTTCCATGGTCATATAGGTGAGAGGAGATGATGCCTTATACCTGGGAGGTAACAATGAAGGAGAGATCTTTCCTTGTCTCTTCTCCCTTCCTTTTCCTTTCGTTTCTTTATTAACTTTTATTTATTGACGACCTATTATAGTGGTGGCATTATGCCAGGTCTGGGAATATATTGGTGAGCAAGACTAACATAGTCCCTATCTTCATAGAGCTTATATTCTAGTGAGGGGAAGACAGACAATAAAAATATAAATGAAATAACATTGTGCTAAGATGCCGCAATACATTAGGATGCTGTAAGGGTGAATAAGGGAAGAAAGGGTCACCACTGCTTTAGCTCGGCAGGTAGGTAGTCTGGCTGAGGAGGGAACATTTGACCTGAGAACCAAAGAAGGAAGAAAATCTGGTAATGTGAGGAATGAAGGTGGGGAGGCCAGGGAAAGCATGCCCAACACAGGCAGTAGAGGATTCCATCTTTTCTGGGAACTGAGTGGAGGCTGTGGTGGTAGAGTCCAGGGAGCCAGGGCAGAAGGGCATGAAGGGAGGCTGAAGTAGGGGAGTTGGTGGCTTGGGTTTTAAGTGCAGTGGGAAGCCACGGGACCATTTTAAGCAGGGGAGAGACGTGACCTAATAAACACTTGCAAAAGGTCATTCTGGTTATTGTGTGATATTAGAGGGGCAACAGTGCAAATGAGCAGGTAATTAAGAGGCAGCTGCAGGCAAGCAAGAGATGTTGGTAGCTTGGTCTAAAGTGGTGACAGTGGATATATATGTGGGAGGTAGAAACACCAGGGTTTGCTGATAGATGGAGATGAGAATGAGGAAGAGAGAGGAATCCAGGTATCAAGGGTTTCTGGCTTGAGCCTGAGTTTCTGGCTTGAGCATTTAGATAGATTGACGGTGGTGCCATTTACTGAGATGCAGATGGCCTTTGAAAAAGAAGAGAGCTAAGTCCCCTACAAAAAGAGGACTCGGAGGGGTGGGAGGGTTTAGGAACCTGGGTCATCGGCTGTGGGGTTGTAGGACTGGGGAATGTCAGGAAAGAAAGAAAGTATAAAGTAGTTCTCAGAGGTTGGGCATGCAAGCTAATAAAGAAGCGCGCAATCACTGGCCAGTGCGGAGGACCCTTTTGAGGTTTATGATCATTAGTCAATTTCGAATGAAACCGATCCATTTAGTTGTTATCTGGTTGGATTTCCCTCAAGAAGTTCTCTTCTTCACTCCCCTTTCTTCTGTTTTCTCTCTCCCGGCTATCCATAATTTGGAATGAAATATACATTTTAATTATTTGTTGAATATAATCCTAATGTTTCCTTACTTCAGAATGGTAAATTTATTGGTAAGTGACTTGCATACAATTAAAAAACATATATTGAACTGAATGTTGAATTTTTCTTGGTAAAACATCCCCCAAACTAAATTTTCACTGTGTGGTCTGCCAGTTAACTTATTTGATTAATAGAAAATTAGTTTTCACTTCCTCTAAACTAACTTACACTAGTTGTCTGTTTTTCTTCTTTTTCCTTTGCCCATTTCTTCTTAACATTTCCTAAAGTTGGAATGATTGTTCTTTACTTGTCAAGGGGTGACTGCAAGGAAGCATTTTTACTTTCAAAGATGTTTGTCTGCCTTTTAAATGTTGATGGAAACCACCCAAAATGTCCTTTAACAATTGAATGAATAAATTGTGGTACAGTCATACAATGGAATACTATGCAGGAATCAAAATAAAGAAGCTACAAGCCACAGCACTGTGGACCCACAACAGAAGGTTGAAGAAGTCAGACACCAAAGAAAATATACTGTATGATTCTGTTTTTTTGTAGAGTAAAAAAATGTAGGTAAAAGTTAAGTTAGAAGAGGTTACTTTTGAGGAAGGAGGGCTTCTGGGATGCTGGTGGTGTAGCTCTTGACCGAGGTGATGTTTAAACGCTGTGTTCACTTTATAATTCATCATCTGACCTTTATGATTTATAAAATGTTTGGCGTGTGTTCTACTTTAATAAGACAGTATATAAGCCAAAGAGGGCCACAGAAGATATGCAAAATTGCCCTTTTTTCTTACAGAATGAGATATACGCTCATTTGACCCCTTCAATAAATATCAAAAATGAATATATGCCTTAGCTTTATGTGACCATTTAAGGGAAAGAGAATAAATAGGGATAAACTGAAGGTTAGTTGAAAGTTTGATGTTTTTCAAAGTCTTAAGAGGCCAAGAACTAATTCATTTACTAGTAGAACACATTTAAGGAAAAAAAGAAAATTTAACCCTTGACATTAAAAGGGTAAGTTTTGTCACAATTATTCCAGAAGGATAAACTTTGTCTTCTTGTTTGATAAACTGAAGAAAAATCAGCCACTTATTTTGATGGAGGAGAGAGCTAAGGGTTAAAGATGTTTAAATTCACTGATATCTATCGGTTTAGATTTTAATTTCTTTTTTCTATTTTTAAGATTGGCACCTAACATCTATTGCCAGTCTTTTTTTTTCCTTTTAATTTTTCTTCTTCTTCTCCCAAAGCCCCCCAGTACATAGTTGTATCTTCTAGTTGTAGGTCCCCCTGGTTGTGCTATGTGAGACGCCACCTCAGCATGGCCTGATGAGCGGTGCCATGTCCGTGCCCAGGGTCCAAACCAGCGAAACCCCAGGCCACTGAAGCAGAGCACGTGAACTTAACCACTCAGCCACAGGGCCAGCTCCTTAATTTCTGTCTTACTACACTTTTTCTATAAACAGTTTTTATTAAAAATTACCTTACCATTCATTCTCTCTGGACCTCATTATCTTTATCTGTAGAGTAAGGCTGTGGGACTCAGTGAAGAATTCTTTTCTTTTTTTTTAAAGTTAATTTTTATTGAGTCGATGATAGTTTACAATCTTGTGAAATTTCAGTTATACATTACTGTTTGTCAGTCGTGTAACCCAATTATTGTTTGTCAGTCGTGCACCCCTTCACCCTTTGTGCCCACCTCACCCCCCAACCCTTTCCCCTGGTAACCACTAATCTGTTCTCTTTGTCTACATGTTTAAATTCCTCATATGAGTGGAGTCATACAGAGATTGTCCTTCTCTATCTGGCTTATTTCAGTGAAGAATTCTTAATTTGGAATCCATGAATGGTCAGGTCTTTGAATCCCTTGAAAAATGAGTTCAGATTACATATACATATGTATATATGCATTTTTCTGGGGAGTTATCTATAGCTTTAATCTGATTTTCACAGAAAAAACACAGAAACTAGCCAATTTCTAAGATCCCTTATAGCTCTAATATTCTAGGATTAGTGAAACAAAGATTTTCCTTTTTTTTGAGGAACATTAGCCCTGAGCTAACATCTGCTGCCAATCCTCCTCTTTTTGCTAAGGAAGACTGGCCCTGAGCTAACAACCCTGCCCATCTTCCTCTACTTTATACATGGGACGCCTACCACAACATGGCTTGCCAAGCGGTACCATGTCCGCACCCAGGATCCGAACCCGTGAACCCCAGGCTGCCGAAGCAGAATGTGTGAACTTAAGCACTGCACCACCAGGCTGGCCCCCTAGAGTAATTTTCATTAGATATAGTAGATATAAATTATAGGTTTTCTCTATAATTAGAAGGGTTAGTGTTTTGATCTGAACATCAGGTATCTTTACGTAGTTTTTTAAAAAACATGTTTTTAGGGCCAGCCCTGGTGGCCTAGTGTTTAAGTTTGGTGCACTCCACTTTGGCAGCCTAGTTTCGGTTCCTGGGTGCAGATCTACACCACTCGTCTGTTAGTGGCCATGCTGTGGCAGCAGCTCACATACAAAAAGAGGAAGACTGGTGGTGGATGTTAGCTCAGGGCAAATCTTCCTTGGCAAAAAGACAATTTAAAAATTTATGTTTTTAAACAGAATATAAACTGTTAGGTATCAGTGAGTTTTAAACATCTTTAGCCCTTAGCCCTCAGCCCTTTCCTACATCACATGATAGATTCCACTCAAAAGGCTCAGAGCCATACACCGCTAGTCTGAGAGAGGATAAGGACAGTGTCCAGACATGCTCAGTGTCCCTAACAGGGGGTCACTCCTCTCAGGTACCCTTCGGGCACATGGAACAGGTCAGAGGATGCACATGGATGAAGAAGAGTGACTGGCAACGCCTCAAATGTGCTTGCACTCAAGGACTCGATGCTTAAAACAAATACTGATGCCATGAAGAGGGTCTGGTTCTGACAGAACAGCAAAAGCTCAGTGGCTGTCTTTATCTCTGTGGTAGCATCGCCTCCTGTCAGCAGCCCTTGACCTACTGGCCTAGTCCGGGGAGACTCTGAAGTCTCAGGGCCTTAAAACCTTCAGTGCCCTTTCCAATTCCAACCCAGCTGGAACCCAGGTTTTGGGTTGCTGTTTAGCACAACAGAAGAGCCTAGGGTACATTTAGTGTTTCAAAGAGCAGAGAGGAGGAGGGGAGAGTCGGTGTACACATAGGGCACAGACTCAGCAAAGAACATTCCAGTTATCAGTTTCATAATTTCAGTTATCAAATGTACACTCAAAAGAAACAGGAGTGGGGAATCAAGGAACAGGCCTACTCTAATTCCAATCCCACCCTACTGTCCAGAGTTAATACACACTGCCCAGATGAAGTAATTTTCCTCAAAAGGAAAACACTTCTACTTTTTAAATTTAAAAATATCTGAGCAAAATTAATTAGAAATATGATGAGATATTGGATGTCCATTAGTGAAAAAGAAAGCCCCTGCAACCATTATACTGGATGCTGTTTCTGGAGTTCTGAATATTAAACAAACAACAGCAAAGAAACAGGCAAGTAACACCTACATTTCCATTTTAGATATGTTGCTTTTATTCAAAAGAATAGCTGCTTGACAAACTTAAATCACAAGGTTTGAACGAAACCAAACCGTCGATCCACTGCAACAACTCTGGGAGGTAGGTGCCTGCACAGCCACAGGCACCAGCACAGTCCTTTCTTCCCTTGCTCTCAAAGGCTGAGAGCTGCAGTACTGAAACCGCTGTTCCAGGCGGCAGTTAGAACAAGTGTTTCCTCCGTCCTGTTCCCCACAGAGCTGCCCAAGTTATCATCTGCTCCTGGGGTTAGACCATCTGTTTTTGTGAAAGTTACAATCTTGCTGTTTACAAAAATACAAATTGTTGCTTTGATTTGTATGGTTTAACTCTGAGTCCTAGAAGGATTACTATAATGTTTAAAACACTGATTGACTCTACTTGCTTTAAATATTCTTTCAGATCCCATCTACATTTATTATTGGTGATCAATAAAGATGACATAATAAGCAGACAGATCTAAAATTCTGAGATGTCAGCATGTTCCCTTTTCAATTTAATAAGACTTCAGATCACACAGTTTTTTATGTTACAAAATTTGGTACAATACACTTCTACCAGGAAAGTCTTAGGAATTCTAAATATTACAATAAAATTATTGTAACTAGAAGCAGAGCAGAACACATGCACAGGAAATTAAATCCTTTCAAAACGACACCGCTGCAGCCCACACCAAATCTGTAATTGGTAGGAAATGTGTTTCTAGTCTGGTAAATGGTGGTGTAACAAACTCCTACTCATCAGCTTGTCAGGTTGGTGACTACAGCTGACATGTTTTCTATGAAGTATGCCACCCTATTAGATGTTTGATTTGGAAGTGTAGAATTAGGATTCAGGAAATCTCGATATACCATCTTTCTAGACCTTTCCTTTGAGGAGCACCCAAGCTATCCTAATCCACTGTGTTCCAGAAGACTTTGAAAGGTCCCAGTTTCTCCCCTGCATCCCCTCTTCATACCAGTCTTCGCTTCTCTGAACCCACACAGGAGGCCTAGGAAGCGTCTAACACCAGTTCAGTCACTTATTTGTGTGCGGCTTCAGGCAAAAAAGCTTTCGTCTTTAACATAGAGATTCCACCTATGAAAAGGAAGGCAATGCCCTGCCTTCTTCACATAATTCTTAAGGACAAAATGAAAAGTATGTGAGAAATCGCTTTAATTATAGTGTGCTATATTTAAGCATTATTGTTTTTCTCTATGACAAGCAACAGCTTTGTCCTAGGCCCAAAATGAGAAAACACTACTGATATTTCATTTGGCATCTTGTTAGTTGATGGCTAATCTGATTAACTTGGGAGAATGTGACCAATTTCTTCTTTTTCTCCCTGTGTATTTATAGTGAAGCTCACTAATACATGAATAACAGTGTGACCATCAGTGATTACAGGTGACAGAGCTAACACGAGCCTTGGGCATCAATGACTCGGTCCAGTTCACTAATGAGCAGTGCCAGTGAGAGTCAGGATTTCATAATACTCGTGGTTTTAATTCTTATCAAACAGAAAACTGCAGCAGAGAGCGTTAGATACTTAATGCTGTAGCCATCAAAGAACCAACAGAACTTTCCTACTGAATCACCTCAGACAGCACTGGCTCATTCTGCATGAGATGGATGTATCTGGGCTATCTGCTCCCATTTGGGGACAGGATTACAAAAGTTTTCTGACAAGAGAAAACTAACCACATTTGTCCATTCTGTTGCTATAGCTCACCAGTAATTTCTCTTGTCAAATTTAAATAGTGTTCCTAATATCCTCCTAAGTCTTTGATGCTCAAAGTCATGAAGATCCACTTTCCTCAGAAATGCATCAAACTACTACGTGTTGCAGTATTACCCAGGTTCCTGAAAAAAATTCCCTTTTATAAGTTACTTTTATATACTATTCCTATAAAAGGACCAAACTCTTGTTTAACTGTCATAACTAAGACCATCAAGTGTGCTGACCAGAGATTAATATCTTACATCTTGTCACTTTTTCTATTAAGAAGTGTTTTCTAAACCAGAATAGAAATCAAATTATAAAGTTCAAGTTTCTTCTTTCACTTTCAGCTGATAATGGAGAACTTTATATCAGAATGGAAAAGCAGAACTGCTCCAAATGCACAAAACTTAGCTAGTACTAAAAAAATGACTTTTCCCCAATATTGTACAATATTTTATTGTAACAAAAATATTTAGATGAGTCTTATAGCAATAGATTATCGCATAGGTACTCACTGAGAAGGACAAATTGGGTAAACTATACTGTTAACAGTATCTTACTATACAGCCAATTAATGAGTAATTTGGGGGAAAAGAGAAAGATTGAAAAGCATCCCTTTTTATGTAATTCCATATTTTTTCCAGAGACCTTTAGACAACACACGATCAAGATACAACTGTAAATTATTATAATTCTAACCTTAATATTAGAATCTGCAACATGTAAAAATTCCAGTCCTATATGGCTAAGCGTTTGCCAAATGATAATCAAATGTTTGTTGTCATACGGTGGTTTTAAGCTTGTAAGATAATTTTCAGATGCTTTACACTGCCATGGGTCCTTCTGTCTGATTTTACACATTAGCTCTAATACTTCAGTAAACATTGATTTTCATCTGTTCAGTCTCTGTGTTATCACTTCTCGGTACATAATAGAGATGTAGATAAGCAACAAAAAGATGACAAAGAAATCATCTAGAAAGCCTAGAATCCCAAACAAGGCTTCAGGTACAAAGTCTAGAGGTGATATAAGATAGAAAAAAGCCCCCATTAAACAAAGTATTATCCTGATACGGAACATCCAGAAAAGGCCCCCGACTGAAAACATTTCCCTGAAAGCATGCCGCAGTAAAGTGGGTAGGTCCATAATTCTTTCCATGATCTGGTAGGGGGAAGAACAAATATTACAATTTGACATCTAATGTGGCAGACTTCAAAATGATATAATTTTCTTGCAACGTGCAAACTCAGTTAACATGAATTAAGGAGTTTCACATATTGATTGAACACTATTTTATAGTTACGCATGTTATCTAAAAACAGTCTTTTGATTACTAGGTTCTTATAAAATAGGTCATTGCAGCTAACTGAAAAGCAACTAAAATGTCAACAAACTCAAAATATAGGCTATCGTAATGCAGAACTCAAGTTCTCTCTAATTTGAGATAGTAAAATAAACCAAAGGAAGGAATAATGAGTAGGATAGAGTCTGAGGCTTGAGCTTAAGTCTCAGCTTTAAAGTCAGACGTGGGTTTGAATTCAAAGTCAATCACTTATTAGCGAAGTGACCTTGGGAAAAGTTGTTTAACCTACTAGAGATAAGTCAACAACTAATTGCTTATTTATCTGCCACAAGGACTATTAAGAACTAAAAGAGATATTGTATATAAAAGACCTTTATAAATTCCCAGACAATATATACGTAGTATATATTAAACACATCAACTTTGATGGCTTTGACAGTCTAAGAATAGCAATGAAACTGATTCCTTCGTAGGACGTTTATGCTGTTTAGTTTAAGTGAATTACTAATTGCTGCAAAAATTTTTGGAATGCCAGGCCCTACTTTTCTGAAAATAATTGTTTCTGAATATGTACAGAAACACATCAATCACTAGGTTTTTACATAAATGAGCCTAATTTTCACAGCTGAAATTTAACAAATTACATAAATTTTTAGCAATTGAAGGATGTGGAGAAATTGGAGCGCTTATACACTGTTGGTGGGAATGAACGGCCCCTTTGGAAACATGAAACATTTTGGCAGTTCCTCAAAATGTTAAACATAGAGTTATCAAAATATCCAGCAATTCCACAAGGCTTACACCCAAGAGGAATAAAAACATATGTCCACACAAAAACTGGTACATGAATATTAATGGCAGCATTATTCATAATAGCCAAAAAATGGAAATAATTCAAATGTCCATCAACTGTGAAGAGATAAACAAAATGTGACATATTATTTGGCCATAAAAAGCAATGATGTACTGAGATGTGTTGCAACATGAACTTTGAAAACATTATGCTAAGTGAAATAAGCCAGAGACAAAAGGCTATATATTATATGGTCCCATTTAAATGAAACGATGAAATATCCAGAATAGCCAAATCTATAAGAGACAGAAACTACACTAGTGGTTGCCAAGGACTGGGGAGAGGGGAAGGGAGAGAGGAGAATGGGAAGGAACTGCTAAAGCTTTTGGGATGATGAAAATATTCTAAAATTAAGATTATGGTGATAATTAGATTATATCTACTCTGTAAATTTACTAAAAACCATTGGATTGTATACTTTAAACAGGTGCACTTTATTGCATGTAAATTATGTCTAAATAAAGATGTTAAAAAAAAAAGTACCAATATCTATTTGTATGACCTTGAGAAAGTCAGTTTGTTCTCCGACTGCAAAGTGCTCCTTTGTTCTGTAGTTGTTGACAACCAGGTCCAAGGTCCCATGCAGTAATGAACTACTGCGACTCTCAACACAGCTGCTTCTATTAACCTCATTTCTCAGGGGTTGGTCCACACCAGGGAAACTGACCAGAGGAAGTCAGTCACTTCCTGTGGTCATTCCACTGCCCACAGTTCAGCTATTTTTAGCCATCTATATAAATATCATAACTCCAATTGTAGGTATGTATTTTATTTGTTTAACAAGTGCCAAATAAGCTGAGGAGATGGAGACAAAAATGGGAAGAATTGAGCAAGTGATGAGAAAACAATTTTAAAATTCCACCAGATAAAGAAAATCTTGTAACTCTTTGGAAAATTGGTCACAAAAGAACAAAAATGGACTTTTTAGAATCACTTCCTATGTTTTCTATTCTTTATGGAAGAAACTAATATTTAAAGCAAAACAGCTACACAGCTTTCACAAGGTCTGTGGTGAACTGCTTTAAATATTCTAAGGACAAGCCAGTATGTTTTTTGAATACTTTTCTATCCTTTATCAGAGCTATTTTGTTCACTTCTCATATGTATCATTTATACAAAATCTGTAATAATTAGATAAGAAATATGAAATGGGTTATTAAGAAATGTTTGTATATTAATCACAATCATACTCCTTTGAGTAACTTTGAACGAGGGAGAATACCAAAGTAGGAGCTAAATGTCTTCATTATATTGTAATTTCATCACATACTAGACTTTCCTACTCATTAAATATCTGACACCTACAAAACAATAGTAATTGAGCAATGGTATGCTTCACATTAAAAATATGAATAAATATCCTAAAATGATGTTTTTTAAGTTCAGTGCTAGTTCTTGAATTTGAAACATGTTGACTTTCAGAGAAGCATCCTATAGATGTCACTGGAAGATATGTAAAAAACTGCTGCGTGAAAAATAGCAGAAGAGGCTTCCAAATAACTATGGAGGACAATAGTGATTGGATTAAGTTTTTGTTGTTGCTTAAACATCTAAAAGATTTACCCATTATTGTCCACAACAGGTGAAACTGCATGCCTGTGATGTCCATGACATCACAGAAAGAGGAATATGTGCGAGGAGGCATATGAGCACACGGGTTAATGCTGAGCGTTTTAATAGCTTCTACTCTCGGCTGGAAGTAGTAGTATCAATTTTTATCTTAAGGCTAACTCATTAATTTATTCAGTAAACATTAAGGGCCTACTGTATCCCAAGCACTGAATTTGGGAATAAGAATATAGTAATGAGTAAATAAACCCAGTCCTTGCCCTCATGAAGCTTCTAGACTACTGAGAGAAAGACAATGAACAAGACCTGAGTACTGTTTGTGAAAAAGCTATGAAGGAAGTGTACAGAGGGCAATACTAGAGAATACCTCAGTTGATCAGGGAAAGCCTCTCTGTGGAAGGTCTGTTTAAGAAGGACCTAAAGGATGAAAAGTCAGCCATGGGAAGAGCAGAGGGACAAGCATTGCAAACAGAGGAAATGGCATGTGTGAAGGCATTAAGGTGGAAAGACTGCGAGTGTCTTCTGAGAGCTGAAGGAGGCCAGTGTAGCTGAAGTATGGTGGGTGCCGGGGAGAGTGGCCCAAGGTGTAGAGACCGAGGGAGATCTTGGGTCATGCAGGGCCTTGTAAGCCACAAGTAGGGAGTTGGAACATTATTCCAAAATGGAAGTTTTAAAACACAAGAGCTTCATGGTCTTACTTATGTTTTCAAAATATTACTTGGGGGGCTGGCCCAGTGGTGCAGCAGTTAAGTTTGCATGTTCCATTTTGGTGGCTTGGGGTTCGCCAGTTTGGATCCCGGGTGCGGACATGGCACCGCTTGGCAAGCCATGCTGTGGTAGGTGTCCTAACATATAAAGTAGAGGAAGATGGGCATGGATGTTAGCTCAGGGCCAGTCTTCCTTAGCAAAAAGAGGAGGATTGGCAGCAGATGTTAGCTCAGGGCTAATCTTCCTCAAAAAAAAAAAAATTACTTGGGCTGCTGTGCAAAGAAAAATGTCAAAGTGAGGGGCTGGCCCTGTGGCCAAGTGGTTAAGTTCGTGTGCTCTGCTTCGGTGCCCCAGGGTTTCACCCGTTCAAATCCTAGGTGTGGACCTAGCCCCACTCATCAGGCTATGCTGAGGCGGTGTCCCACATTGCAGAACTAGAAGGGCCTACAACTAGAATATACAACTATGTACCGGGGGGCTTTGGAGAGAAGAAAAAAAAAGATTGGCAACAGATGTTAGCTCAGGGCCGATCTTACAAAAGTCAAAGTGAAGAGGCCACTGCAGCTGTCCCAAGCAAGAGATGGTGGTGGCTTGAACCAGCATGATGGCTACAGACACAGGATGCTTTTATGAGGTAAGAATGACAGGATCCACAAAAAAGAGAAAAGAAATGATACAACTTATCTATAGATCAAATGAGGGAGAGGAGGAAGTTAAAACTGAGCTAAGAAAGGCTGAGAAGAGACTGAACTGAGTTAAGGAGGGAATCAGTTCGATATTATGCATGTCAAGTTTGAGATGCCTATTGAACATCCAAGCGGAGATGAAGGCTAAGCAGCTGGATAGCCAAAGTCGAGAGCTCGGAGGAGAAGTCTAGGCTTTCCACATACATTTGTACTTAGTATGTTCTGGGTTTTGAAGTGCATATTCAGTCATACACACACTACTAAAATTCTTTGTTTGATTTTCAGAAAACTAGAATGAGTCAGTAAAATGTGACAGTTTTTAATCTACCAAATGCCTTTTTCGGGGGAGGTCAACTGTAGAATTAATGTGTTCTTTAAAAATAGAATGCTTTTGAATAGCTAAGATGACATTAAAAAAAACCCCTCTAAAACCTTAAGGAAACATTTCAAACAGGTGGCCAGGGTAAATAAAACAGAGTGGAACACAATTGTAAAACTCTCCAGGAGTTCTCAGTTTAAGTTTTCTCATAAGACAAACGCTATTTATGTTAGAATTACATAGGAGTTGATAATTTTACATTTCCCTCCAGTTTTTCCTATTGCTTTTTGCTAGTATCTCATAAAGAGTTTGGTAATGTCTGGTTTTTTTTTTAGATAGAAAACTAGTCCTTGGGAAAGCTGTGACTCAGTGAATGACAATAATGACGAAGGTAAAAACTTTACCCAACACACATAACTGAGAGATTTTTCATAGTCAAAGAATATTTGTTGGTAAATCTCACTTTACAAAAGAGAAGTATCATTCTCCTCTAACTTTGCACCTGTTATAACATTACTTACAGATCTGGGCTGCCCTGAGAATCTCCGGTTATAATCATTAATATCTTGACGCAATGGTGTGACATCCTGAGACTGGTCATTTTCACTAAAGACTGTTAGCAGTAAGGTTACCTGTATATCACAGAAAAAAATTGTTACAACTTTCTGCATTACTTCTTTTCATTTTGTATTATTATTCAATAGAATGAGAAAAGCTTCTGAATTTACATTTCACTCATTTCTTTTTAGTAAAGGAAACATGGTGGGGGAATAAATTATTATTGCCTTACAATAAAATCCAATGCAAAATGGCAATTTCGTTGTGTGAACATCACAGAGTGTACTTAACAAACCTAGATCGTCTAGCCTACTACATACCTAGGCCACATGGTACTAATCTCATGGGACCTGTATGCAGTCCCTCATTGACTGAACATTGTTGTGTGGCTCATGACTCTAATGATGTCTGAGAGTGAGGACTTCTGCCTGGGGTGTCCAGAAAGCTTGAAACTTACGCTAGCGCTTGAAATGCACCAGCCCTTGAAACGCTGGTGTGTGAGTATGTGCATTCAGGAGAGAAGTAGTGAGCATGCTCCAGTCAGAGGCAGCAGCCTGTGCATTACTATTTCCAGTGAAACAGGAGGTGGAGCACTTGCCACTTGTCTTGCCTCCAGGATGAATTACTCTACAGTTAAGGAACCAAAAGTTATTATATTAACACAATCATATCTTCACCTTTCTAGCTCTAGCCAATTTATGGGTGGTCCAAAGGATACCATCTGCTAATGCATATATCTGCCCTACGAAAAGCCTCCGTAGAGCCAAGAAGAGTGAGGTGGCAGAACTAATTCTTTAATGAAAGACCTATGGCCTGGTCTCAGTGTTGCTGGCGGATAGCTTAAGATGATGAGAGGTGGTATTGGCAAAAAAGCTTCAGTGTTGACTGCCTAGTGTCACACATCAAATCAGCGGAGAAGCAGTACCAAAAAAAAAATCAATTTTCCTCCTGACCAGGTGATAAAAAGTCAAATGTGAAAGAGGTAGAAGTTGGGAATCTAGAAGCAAGAAAGAAGAGAAAAACCTGAACTTCTCTCTCTACACCAAAAAAAAGGGCAGTGATGGGGGCAAAGTGGATAGCCAGAACAAAGGCTGAAAGGTATATATACGAGTGTGTGTATGTGCATGTATGTGTATATATATTTAACAATACCTCCTGTATGGTTTTATCTAGATAAATTCCAAAAATCAGGCAAAACTAAACAATCTTAGACCTAGCTAAGGTCATAAAACTATAGGAAATCAAGGGAATGCTCATCATACAAGTCAGACAGTGGTTGAGAGGGAGAGGGTGGAGGTTTGAGAGGGGCCCTAGGAGGCTTCTGGGACTGCTGGCCAGCTTGTTTCCTCATCTCAGCGTTGATGCTCAAGTGCTGCTTTGTGATAATTCAGTGAGCTGTACTTCTCTGTTTTGTGTGCTTTTCTGTATGTCTGTTATAGTTAACAAAGAATTTTTGAAAAATGATCGCCTCTTCTATCATTTACTTTATTTGTTGGTCTCTGTGGGTTTATGCCTTCACAAAGTGTCCTTTCTGTTGTTTCAGTGGGGTTGCAAGAGGAAGCAAAAGTAAATATATGCGTTCAACTTGACGTCTTTACCTGGAAGCTCTCTATCCTTTGTAGGACTTCACTGTGCACACTGGAAGACTTCCCAAGGAAATGCTGTCTTTTTACAAGTTCATAACTTGTTATCAGAAAGGTATATATTTTTAAATGAAAAATAAAATAAGTATAAAAGAAATTATGAAAAACTGTATACAACTGATAGAATGTTCTATTTTGCTATATTTACTAATTAAAAAACTAAGAACTTTAGTTTCTCAGATTTTTCAGTATTTTTTCTAGTTTGTCAAAAAAAATTGAGAAAATTTGGCATATCTCATCTGTGCTGACATTTCAGTCTTCAATATATGTTTATAAAAACTTACTACCTCCCTCCTGAGGTAGCTTCCACGCTAACTATAACGTTCTATCTGTCCTGGATAATGCAATGTGGTTATGCCTCCAAAAGGGACATTTAAAAAAATTATTCTTCATCATTTAAAGCTATCTGAACCCTCACTGGAGAAGGGCAGATTAAAAATAAATTAAAAAGGAAAAACAATTTTTTTCCAGAGCAGTATAGGGAGGGGATATTTGCTTACTCGTGATCAAGTTCAGTGATCCCTTTGCTGGTATTACAACACCTATTAGGATTTGGGCGAGGAATCATTCACCAGTTGCTTTTCACTACAACTGAAGGATTTCAAAGGGAATTCTCTTGTTTTGAGGCGTCTTAAAGACATTTAAAAAAAATACCGGGGTAACATCATAGAAGCTTTGGATAAATGAAGTTCTAGTGAAAATATCAAAATAAATGAAAAGTTAGACACAAAAGTATAAAAATTTACAAAATGAACTGGCATAAATGATGCTTTCTGGATACAAACATTACCGTTTGTCTACAGATTGGACAACTGATTGCCCCCAGCCATGAACCATATCGCCAGTACGCAATAATGCAGGTACCTAATGGGAAAAAAACCCCATCAATAGGGATGTTTTAAAGTCCATGTATCCTGAGAAACTTTCAAATATGTGAAATATTTTAACAGTACCACCTTATTTTAAAATATTTTTTACTTCATCCAACCCTTCAAATTCAAATCTAAAAACAACTCCCAGCCACTGAAAAATATTTTTATTTAAACTACCAGCTAAGATACAGACATTTTTACACAATCAAAAGCAAGCATGCATCAACTCCTTCAAATGCTATGAGGCTTAATAGAAAATACTGCATTTCCTATGTAAAATAAATAAAACACTAATTAAACATCATTGTAAATATGACAACCAACAAATCACAGCATAGGTTTTCTGTTCCAAATTTGGTATGTATGTTACAAAAATAGAACTATTTTTCTAAGAGTTTAGAAAGCCAAGTTACTTAAGTATGAATAATAGTAATGAAGTAGTACAAGCAAGGAACCAAAGGATACAAAGAGTAATGCTCTCTGCCCTGATGAAGTTCATAATCCACTTCAATAATGGAATCAACGTTAGACTGGATGGATTTGACTCTTCTGCTTGAAGGTGTTCATGAGCAGCAAAACAGCTAAAAGCAACCTAAAGGAAGAGTTTGCAGACCTTGAAAAGTGGCAGGTGAGCAAGAGTTCAGACCAGGAACAAATGAATTTTTAAATACTGTGTGATGTTTAAGGGGCCAATTCGTTTTCTTCTCTGCAGGACACCTGTTTCTGGGGCCATCCAGGTCCCAGTGTGAATCTGAACCAAGTGCTTCTGTCTCCCTTCTACCCCCAGGGTCTTCTCTCTAGTGTTACTCTTGCCTGAGCAACCTAGCTTAGCCCTCCTGTGTTCCCTATGCTGATTCTTCCAGATCAAATAAATGTCCTGAATTCAGAAGAAGCAGTGACAATCAAATTGAAGAGACCCAGGTGACATACTTAAATCAATCAGAAGGTATTAAATCTTGAACCGTGTAATACTAAGTAAGTACAAAAGGAGTGCAGAGAGGGAGGATTCTCTGGGATGCATTAGAGTAACCTGTAGAGGAGAAAGGATCTGAACTGAACTTTGTAGAAGTAAGACTTAGGCAGAAAACAGGAGGGAGGACGCTCCAGGGTTTATGAATAGCAAGAGCAACACCAAGGCAGAAATAAATGGTGTGTGGAGGCCGGTGAGCAAACCCGAGGCTGAGCACAGGCCGTCCAAACAGGACCCCACAGTGACTGTGGGGAGAAACCGGCTCGACAGTGTAAAAGCCAAACAATCCCTATTTGATCTCTTCTCCTCCTTTCAGAGGGCTCTGTTAATTAGATAATTTTTTTTTTAAAGATTTTATTTTTTTCCTTTTTCTCCCCAAAGCCCCCCGGTACATAGTTGTATATTCTTCGTTGTGGGTCCTTCCACTTGTGGCATGTGGGACGCTGCCTCAGCGTGGTTTGATGAGCAGTGCCATGTCCGCGCCCAGGATTCGAACCAACGAAACACTGGGCCGCCTGCAGCGGAGCGCACGAACTTAACCACTCGGCCACAGGGCCAGCCCCTGGATAATATTTTTTAAGTACTTTGAGCAATCTAATTTCACATAGAAACTATATGAAAGCAAAATTTGTATCTGATAGTAGTATTATTACATCTGTAATGATGCCTTAGATTTAGCTTCTCACCCAAAAGTTCAGTGTGTTTTGACATATATTAAGTGTTTCAATCTCACATCTCTTCTCTACAAATTAGGGTATAAGTGTCCTTGTTTTGCAAGTCACGTAAGGGACGCTTGCCTGCACTGAAAAGCTATGGTCCAGCAAATGGGACACTTCAGCTCAGACACATCTGCAATGACACGCTTTCCCCTTCTCTTTAAAAAGACAGATCCACTTAAATAAGATGCTGGGAAAGATGACTCAATGACTTTAATCTGGGGCACAATCTCTCTAAATCTGTGTATTTGTAAAATGGGAATAAGACCTCATACGACTGCTGGAGAATCAAATAACATAAGGTGAGTTACGAATGCAAGTAAGATGAAGTCTGTTGCTGCTATTCTTAACTCACCGTAAAGGAGCGGAGTGGTAGTTCCCCGTACAGAAACAACGCTAAAGTACTCCTGATGCACGTGGCATCAATGGACTTGAGCTACTATTCAAAGAAGCACATTTCTGTTTGAGAAGCTGAATAGTGTTTTTTAACCTGTGAACCTACAGACAGTAAATCAAAGTGTCTACCAAGTAGAGCAGGATATCAGAAGCAATCTACCCTATTACCTCAGACCCAGAGGTAAAAGCAAGAACACAGTCCAGCCATCTTTCATCTGACCGGGTTATCCACTCAGTGAATTACCTAACCCTCGATTGGCAAACAGAGTTCATCTTGCCTGCCAGGCCTCACTGATTCCTAACACCTGCCTGCAGTGCTGCATGACGATGGTTGAGGCCACATCCAGACTCAGAAATAGAGCATCAAAGTGATGAGGAGTATCTACCAGAGAGGGGGAAAGGTGTCTGCTTTCTCTGATAGCCATTTAATTTTCCCAGTCTCATCTTCATTATTTTTGCTGCTCATTAACATTTCTAGCAGATAATTAAAGACAGACACTGAAATAGTGTTTTATAATTTGTTAGCTACTTAGGCAAAAACCTTAGGGAAGAGGTTGAAATTAATGGATGAGGTAATAATGGGATTTGTCAGTACCTATTAAATGAGCACAAGGTATAGGAAACCCTGCATTGCATGGTATGGATTTCAAATACTTACGTCATCCCCAACAGCATAAATAATAACATTACATACTTAAGAATTCTATATAGTGAATCTTAGACAAAAGATACAGAGAAAGCAATTTATAGGATCATTCTGTTCTATAGTTTAAATTAGTCTTTATATGGAAATTGGGTACATTTGGGGAGCAATTAGAACCCTATCTTGAATACAGCTATTCAAACAGAAGAAATACTACCAATAAAAAAGTATTTTTCGTGACTGGCTAAATCTTAAGTAGAGAGTAGTTGTATAAGCCACCAATCACATCGTCGAATTGAGCATATGGTTTGAAGTTAGATCTAGTTTTAAAACCTGGCTATGTCCCTTAGCAGCTGGGTTACCCTTGGTAAAACTTCTTAACATCTCTGAGCCTTGGTTTCCTCATCTGTAGGGCTAGATGAGATGAAGTATGTTAAGTGTCCAGCACATAGTAGGTTTGTAATCACTGACTCTCCCCAATCTTGTATGACCGTAACAAGCAATGACTATATGGTATCTCGTTATTCTCCACAAACTCTTTCCAGAGGGTCAGGAAAAAATGCCCAGGAGTAGAAGGCACCCCTTACTGATACTAAGTAAGTGTGACCACAACATTCCCTTCTGTTTTTTAAAAGATTTTATTTTTCCTTCTTCTTCCCAAAGCCCCCCAGCACATAGTTGTATATTTTTAGCTGTGGGTCCTTCTAGTTGTGGCAGGTGGGACGCCGCCTCAGCATGGCCTGATGAGCGGTGCCATGTCCGTGTCCAGGATCCGAACCGGTAAAACCCTAGGCCGCTGGAGTGGAGTGTGTGAACTTAACCACTTGGCCACAGGGCCGGCCCCACAACATTGCCTTCTTGTCCCACTACATGCTCTAGGTTTTCTCATTCTCCCTCATCAGACCTCTTGGGGCCACAAAGAAAGAGAGGCTAAGAACTTTTGTACTGACTCAGAGTCAAAAAGAGGCAGCAGAGCTAAAGGAAGTTCTTTGAGAGAAGCTTCCTGCCTTGGGAAGGAAGAATAATCAACGAAACCACCAAAGAGTGATGAACAAGGAGGGATTATTGATGTGCTTGAATTACCATTCAAAGAAACACATTTCTGTTTATCAAGAAACTGAATAACTAGTGTTTTAAATTTCTGAACCCACAGACACTAAATAAAAGTGGCTGACAAGTAGAACAGGCTATCAGAACCCATCTACCCTGCTCACGAAATACAAATGTGACAAAGAGAAAAATTAGGAATCCAGCCTGTGTACAAACATGGTCTAAATCGTCACGTTTACCAAGTATAGCACTGTTTGCTTACCACAAAAGAGATGTCCACAGTTTGTTTCAACAGGGAAGGAGGCCTGATGTAAGCAGATTGGACAGTACATGTCAGTGTAAAACTGGTGTCGAGTGGCAGCTGGCGCATCCTGATGAGAAAATACGTACATATATATACACATATGACACACAGAGGCTTTTCAAAATTATCTTTCTGTTAAATTATACTTAAGAATACCGTCAATACTGTGTAATCCTCACCAACTTTTAGATGTGCCACAGTTTGAGGTCTTATAAATTTGATAAAGTATGAGGCTATATTGTTGTTTTATTTAAACTGCACGGTCTCTATCCTCCTTCCTGAACACAATTTAAAGATAAAAACCTAGAGGAACTCAGGAGTTTCTCTTTTACTCCATTAGAATAAGTTATTCTGAGTAACAAAAGGCTGAGCTAATGCGTAAGCTACAGATTATCAAATTTTAATGTTTCTCAGTTATATCACTATTGTGATTGTAACAGGAATGTTGAATAGAATCACCAGTACGAGAAGCATCAGATATCAAAGAACCCACTAGAATGTGAGTGCTATGAGGACAAGGACTTCATTTGTAGGACTCATTGAGTAATACACTAGGAACTAGAGAATTATCTAGTACTAGTACCTAATATGTATCTCGTTTACTTAACAAAACCTGTTGTTTGTTTTGCTGTTTTTTGGTGAGGAAGATTGGCCCTGAGCTAACATCCAAGCCAATCTTCCTCTTTTTGCTTGAAGAAGATTGTCCCTGAGCGAACATCTGTGCCAATCTTCCTCTATTTTGTATATGGGATGCCACCACAGCATGGCTTGATGAGAGGTGTGTAGATCCACGCCTGGGACTGAACCTGAGAACCCTGGGCTGCCGAAGTGGAGCATGCGAACTTAACCACTACGCCACCAGGCCAGCCCCACAAAACTTGTTTGTATAGCACCCAGCACACATCTTATAAACAAAGTAGCTGGCATTAAAAATATCAAATTATCAAAAAAAGTATCAAATTGCTAAATATGAGCTATTCTTAATTGCAAACTAAATCAAAGATTTTTATCACCCCAAATTAATAAACCATAACTAAAATCCCCTGTCCTGAAACAGTCCTAAAATACTAGAATATTCTATAAGCCAAAGTCACACCTTGATATTATAGTCTTTTATGTCATTTTTAATGGTGCAGAAAAGAAAAACATACATCACTTAATGTCCCCTTCTCTACCTTTTCTCTTCATTATTCTTTTTTGGAAATTAATTTACAAAAAACCAATTACCAGTGCTGTCCAAGAGAACTTTATGCAATAATGGAGATCTTTATCTGTGCTGTCCAATACAGTAGCCACTAGCCACGTGTGGCTATTGAGTACTTGAAATGTGGCTTATGTGACTAAAGTACTGAATTTTTTATTTTACTTAGTTTTATTTAATTTAAAATTAAGTAGCCACGTGTGGCTAGTACCTAGCATATAGGACAGCGCAGAATAGGCTAAGTTACTAGCTTTATTCAAATGAGAACTATATGTCATGCCTGAGGAAGGTGTGAGGCAGATGAATGGGAGAGAGGTACAAAGAACTCTGGAAGATCCAGCTCCATCTGAGACTCCTATATAGCTAGATCTATTCAGGTAATCCTAGTGCGAATTTACTCAAATCTTAGTGATCTACTATTTTAAATGGGGATAATAATAGTAGCCTTACTTATCACGTTTGAAGATTAAACAAGATAGTTGTATGTGAAATGACTTTGTAAATTATAAAACACTATCCCAGCATGAATTATTGATAACAACAGCTCTGGAACAGAGTACTACTAAGACACTTAAACTATTTTTTTGCATCAATGAATTTAAGTTCTATGAAGGCAGGAATTCTTGTTTGTTTAGTTCATGATTGAATTCCCAATATCTACAACAGTGTCTGGCATATGACAAATGTTAAAGAAATATTCGGTGAATGGCTAAATTATAAAACGATCTTTGGAATTAGTTTGATTGGTGGCTAGGAAATTAATTTTTAATTTTTGTTTTTTGATGTTTGCTATCTTGGCATGAAGGTGTACAATATCCTACTTAATCCAGCCTTCATAAAATATACTACATTTCTGGTTGTAGAGAGTCCATCTAGTTAAAAGCAAAGAAGAGGCAGAGAAGAAAAGTTTTCTTCTTTGCCTAACTAGTTTTGTTAACTTCTGACCACTGAAGCAAAAGAAAAGAAAAAAAAAGCTACCCCTCATGATTATTGCCTTGTAGGTCTTAGGGGAATACATATTAGAAAGACTGGTTCTACCACATTTCAAGAAAGCCAGTTAGACAGTGATTATTTCCTCGCAAGTCAATAATAAGAAAACTGCTATCTTTTAAGGCATGTTAGAAAAAACAACACCTGAAAACATCTGAATAGATTGTCTAGTCATTTGCCTAATCTAAAAATATAGAATCAATAGAATAATTTAAGGTAACTTGCAAAGCAGGAAAGAAGCCCATGTTTCCAAAAAGTAATTTATTAATATTTCATCACAATTTCAGAGGAAAGGGGAGTAATAACATCTACTCCTCACACAAATGCGGATGCTGATATGACAACAGTTACCTGTTCTGATTGAAGCTGCTCCCGAAGCACCCTCACTAACTCTTGGTTTTCTGGGTGAATGTTTTGATGTGCGTTTCTGTTGAATAAAATAGAATAAACTTTAAATATAAAATATTGTCAGATGAATCCGTTTTCTTTAAAGGTCTAATTTTCAACCTAGAACCACTAGTAACTTAATAGATGTAAATGATGGTATACAGCTATACTCTAGTACCAGGACTGAACATTCCAGGCTGTTCTGAGATCACTGATGATCCGCTCGTTTCAGGTTTAACTGGTAAATGATGAAATCCAGAGGCCTAATACCTTGGGGATTTAATGTACTTGCAGGCTTACAAATAATATAAAGAACAATTAACATATTTATTTTGTAAAATTCCTTCACAATAAGCAGCTATATAATTCTCTATATTATTATGCATTTGACCACTTTTCCATATCTAATTGGGTCTTTCTCCCAACTTTTCATCTATGAGGGGAGGGGGACAGAGAAAAACAAAAACTAAAATTATGTAATATAGGAAAGCCAAAACCTAACATTCCACTAGTATCTTTTTTTTCTTTTTTTGCTGAGGAAGATTTGCCCTGAGCTAACATCCATTGCCAAGCTTCCTCTTTTTTTTGCTTGAGGAAGATTAGCCCTGAGTTAACACCTGTGCCAGTCTTCCTCTATTATGTATGTAGGTCACCACCGCAGCATGGCTGATGAGTGGTAATAAGTCCACACCGTGGATCTGAACCCATGAACCCAGGCCACCAAAGCAGAGTGCATCAAACTTAAGGCCATGGCGTATCTTAACATTAACAATTTAAATGGAGAATCAAAGGTAAGCAGTTAGTGGCTGATATAAGAGGATGGCATAAGACATGTGAGTACTGAAATTAGGAGTGATAGCTAGGTTGGTATAGAGAGGGTGAGTCAGCTTAATTTCATTTGGCTGTATAAGTTTTTCTAAACTTAAAACTCTTTAAGAGCAATAATCTTAAGTCCACACAATCCGAATGTTACTCTATAGAAGAGCCTTTACTCTCTGGATGAACCAGTATCCAATAGAGATAAGAACCGAAATCAATATTCTAATGGGATAGGGAAAATTAAAGAAATCCAAAACAATTTAAAGTCAAATATGTAATCAGAAGCTCAATATAAATACAATGAAACTATGTGAACTCTGTTTAAACACCTCTAATTTTGGTGGGTTATTTATTTTAAAATGTTACGTTCTTGTGACTGAATAAATGACCTATGAAAGAAAGCTACTCTGTGGTGAAATTAGTCTATCAAGGAACAGCTCAGGAACCATCTCACTTAAATACCAGTAAATAATTCTCCATTCTTTACAGCGGAAAACTATTCCCTTTTCAGTGGCAAAAGATAATCATGACTTTTCAGAGTATAGATATAAACCATGTGACTGGCAGGTCTTTCTTTTGGTTTCTTTCCATAAAAGAGAAGACACGCCATTCTTAAATCTGGTAGTAGAATATTAGAAAAGTCAAAGTACAGCCAAAGAATAAGAACAAACAGCCCAAGATGCTGAACATGACCTGTAGCTCAGGTAATTAAACGCGATTGGCAAACTGTGAGTAAAGAACCAAAAATCTAGAAAACAATGGGATAATTAAGATAGACTGAAAACTAGATTAGAAGATCTGGAACATATAATCACCTTAGCTATGAGAAAATGACAGGGCATTTGACACGAAGCAGGTCTAAAGTAAGATGCCAAGGAAAACAGTGGCTCTTATACAGAACTGAAGTACATTTGTTGTGATTATTATATTTACGAACAATTTATGGTCCTTCTTTGTTCTTTGAAAGAAGAAACCAAAACTATCAAACCAGTTAAGTTATATGGGGCCCTGGAAAGGAGCCAGGAACCTCAAATATGAGGAAAGAAATGATATCCAAACCCTGGGTCAAGAAAGGAAGTTTGAATCAAAGTTTACAAATGTGCAAGTATGTGGTTTATGGGTTAAACTGCACACCAGTTTAAACTGCATACCAGACTGGCTTCTGGTATGTCAACAAATGGCAGCTATTTACTAATAGCTTAAGAAGGGAGAACAAATAATAAAGATTTAAAAAGAAGTTAATCATAACTACAGAACATTGCTGAAAGAAATTAAAGACAAATAAATGGAAAGACATCCTGTGTTCACATAGTGGAAGAGAATATTCTTAAGATGTCAATACCACCCAAAGTGCTCTGTCTACAGATTCAATGCAATCCCTATCAAGATCCCAACAGCATTCTTTGCAGAAACAGGAAAACCCATCCTAAAATTTACATGGTATCTCAAAGGATCCCAAATAGCCAAGATCATCTTGAAAAAGAAGAACAAAGTTTTAGGACACACACTTCCTGATTTCAAAACTACTACTACAAAGCTATAGCAATCAAAATAGTGGGGTACTGGCATAAGGACAAACATATAAACCAATAGAATACAACACAGAGACCAGAAATAAACTCACATATGTAGTCAATTGATTTTTGACAAGGTTGTCAAGACCCTTCAATGGGGTAAGGAGAATCTTTTCAACAAATAGTGCTGGGAAAACTGGATATCCATATGCAAAAGAAAGAATTTGGATCCTTACCTCACATCATATACAAAAATTAACTCAAAAGGGATCAAAGACCCAAACTTAAGAGCTAAAAGTATAAAATCTTAGAAGAAAACAAAGGAGAAAATCTTTATGACCTAGATTCAGCAATGATTTCTTTAATGACACCAAAAACACAGCAACAACAACAAAAATAGATAAACTGGACTTCATAAAAATTAAAAACTTAAAAAAAAAACCACTGTGCCCAAGCCAGTTTGCAAAAATAAAAACTTTTGTGCATCAATATAAAGAATATATAAAGAACTCTTATAACTCAGAAAACCAAACAACTCAATTCAAAGATGGGCAAAGGACTTGACTAGACATTTCTCAAAAGAAGGCATACAAACGGCCAATAAGCATATGAAATGATGCTCAACATCATTAGTCATTAGTGAAATGCAAATCAAAACCACGAGATATCACTTCATATCCATTAGGATGACTCTTATCAAAAAAACAGAAAGTAGCAAGTTTGGACAAGAATGTAGAGAAACTAGAATCCTCATGCATTGCCAATGGGAATGTAACATGGGGTAGCCACTGTGAAAAACACATTGGAGGATCCTTAAAAGTTAAACATAGAATTACCATATGATCTAACAATTCCAATTGAAAGTAGGGCTCAAACAGATACTTGTACACCAATGCTCATTAGCAGCATCATTCAGAATAGCCAAAAGATGGAACAACCCAAATGTCCATCAACAGATGACTGGATAAACAAAATGTGGTATACGTATACAATGGAATACTATTCAGCCATAAAAAGGGATGAAATTTTGATACATGCTAGAACACAGATGGACCTTGAAACATTATACTAAGTGAAATAAGCCAGACACAAATGGACAAATATTGTATGATTCTACGTTATGAGTTATCTACAATAGGCTAATTCATTGAGACAGACAGTAGAATAAAGGTTTCCAGGGGATAGGGGAGGAGTAATAGGGAGTTACTGTTTAATTGGTACAGTTTCTGTTTGGGATGATAAGAACGTTTTGGAAATAGATAATGGTGATGGTTATACAACACTGTGAATGTACTTAATGCCACTGAATTGCATACTTAAAATGGTAAATTTTATGTTATGTATATTATTACCACAATACAAAAAAGAATTAATTATAATGACTAAAAATATCAAAGAAATTACAGAAAAGAGATAGAAGGTTCCTTTGCTTGAATTTTAAACTGCATGCTATCCCTCCCCCAACTCATCCCTAATTGATTATTTCAGTTGAAGTAACAGGATTACAAATGTCAACTGAATTTTAATCTGAAGAGAGGGACAGGAACTTAAACTGACCTCCCACCCAATCATTTGACAGATTCACGACACTGTCCAAGTAATGGGGAGCACCTTATATAATTTGAAAAGCTATTTCCTAGGGTAAGCCCAAATCTCATTATTTATCTTTACCTATTGGCCCTGGTTCTACCCATGAAGCTACACAGAATAAATCTAATTCTGCTTCAATAAAACAAGCCCTCATCATATTAAGACAGTTTTTATTTGTCTTTTTCCCTAAGCGATATTATCCCCAGTTCCTTGAAGCATTTTTGTATATTTGTTTTGGTAGCTTTACCCATTGTGATAACCTCCCCTGAGTGTTTTCCAGTTTAAAATTCTTGACCCAAACTGAATACAATCCAGAGGTGACCTTTATTTGGGGATTTTGATTAACGCAGCCTAATGCTGTTAAGTCTAGCGTCTACAACACACAGTCGGTTATTAAACAGAAACTTTCAGTGTGGGCTTCACATCATTCCCATCTGGGGGAAAAGACTTTTATTAAACAAGTAATAAATATCCATGGTAGAGAAATTAGAAAAGCAAATAATTGAAAAGAAAAACATTTTAAAATAAAATTCATCTTATAAAAAAATACTTTTTAAACAAAATGAGTTACTTGATTTATGGTTTTGTGATGTGTCTCTCAACAATTTATCACAGAGAGTTTCATATGACAATAAAGTCCTATCTGCATCCCATTCTTAATAGGTAAAGAGCAGATACTTTATTTGTATTTGCCTAGTCATGACCCATTTTTTATTTTATAATTATTGAGATATAATTCACCTACCATACAATTTACCCATTTAGAATGTTCAATTCAATGGTTTCACAGATATGTCCAACTATCACCACAGTCGATTTTAAAACATTTTCATCACCTCAGAAAGAAACCGTATATCCTTTAGTTCTCACCTCCTATACCCCGCCCGACCTTCCATTTCAGTCCTAAGCAATCACTAATCTACTTTCCACCTTTATAGATTTCCTTATTGTTGACAGTCATATGAACAGATTCATATGTGGCTTAGTGTCTGGTTTATTTCAATTCGCATGTTCTTCAAGTGTCATCCATGATCAGTATGGCATTCCTTTTTATAGGTGAATAATATTCCATTGTATGGATATACCACATTTTGTTTATCCATTCATCTACTGATGGATATTTGGGTTGTTTTTGCTTTTTGGCTATTATGAATAATGCTGCTATGAGCATTCCTGTTCAAGTTTGTGTGTAGAGATAAGTTTTCATTTCTCATGGGTATGTATACCTAGGAATGAAATTACTTGGTCATATAGTAACTCTATATTTAATCATTTGAGGAACTGACAGTTTTTCCAAAGTGGGTGCACCATCACATTCCCACCAGCAGCATATGACGGTTCTAATTTCTCCACATCCTCAACAACAATTGTTATTATCTGACTTTTTGATTCTAGCCATCCTGTGGGTATTTAATTGTATCTCACTGTGGTTTTGATCTGTATTTTCCCCCCCAATGTGGAGCATTTGTTCATGTGCTTATTGGTTATTTGCATATCTTCTTTGGAGGAATGGCTATTCAGATCTTTTGCCCATTTATTAATTGGGTTGCCTTTTTATTACTGAGTTTTGAGTTCTTTATATATTCATATACAAGTGCCTATGAGATACATGGTTTTAAATATTTTCTCCCATTCTGCCGATCGTGTTTTTACTTTCTTGATGATGTCATTTGAAGCACGAAAGTTGTTAATTTTGATGAAGTCTAATTTATCTGTTTTTTCTTTTGTTGCTAATGCTTTTGGTGTCATATCTAAGAATCCTGACAATTTACTCCTATGTATAGGTCAGCTCTTACATTTAGGTCTTTGACCCATTTTGAGTTAATTTTTTCAAATGCTGTGGTATGGGCCCAACTTCATTCTCTTGCATGTGGCTATCCAGCTGTCCCAATATCATTTGTTGAAATCTTTCCCCACTGAAAGGTCTTGGTACCCTGGTCAAAGACCAGTTGATCATAGATGTATGGGATGGCCCATTTTCGAAACTTGATTCTGTTTTACCAATACATTTGCTATCTTTCCCAACTGACAATTTAATAAGCATTCTTCTTATGTCTTCTTCATCCAAGTTGTTAATAGAAATGAGTAGAAGAGGCTCAAGGGCAGAGCCCTGCAACAATTCAGTATCCTCCTTTTTTGGTTTACATTTGAACATTAGTCAGTACTCCTGGGAACAACCTGTCAACCAGGTGTGAATTCACAGAAATCTGCTATCTTCTAGTCCTCACTTCCTCATTAAGTTCCTAAGTGTATCACCACTTAAGTGTAAAATATCCTACTGAAATCAAGATAACATTACCCTAATAAGAAACTAACCATGCAGAGGTAAAAGAGTAAATTAATTATCATTTTTTCCTAAGTGTTCACATTCTGTTTAATAATCCTTTCTATAATTTCTGCAGGAAACTCACTCATCTGTATTTTTGGAATTAATCTTTTTCTATTTTATACTTTTTTGTCCACTTCTGCTTTCAATAATATACATGAAATTTTACTTATCTCTATGTGTTAATACTTAAATTTCTAGTTTATTACCTAGTGTCTATCTATTAGTACATAGATATCCGAGACCTTTAAGTACTATTCCAAATTCTATAACAGTAATTTTAACTCTAATCTTAATCCCCTCAATCCTATCCAAGTTTTTTTTGCCTCAATTTTTCCATTTAAAAACTGAAACTATTTTGCACTTATTCTATCACCTACAAGGTGATGGATTCAATTATGAAAATTACATTTTTAAACTGTGATACTCCTATAGAAAATATTGACATTTTATTCAAAATATGGATGATAAATTTAACTTTTATCTGCTAAGACAGTTGATGACAGGAAAAATATATGGTGGCATTTAGAGCCTAGAGGAAAATAAAATACCTTAGTAAATATACACAATTACTGAAATCTATTACTTGCTTTTCATATTAAGTATTAAACATTATTGGAAGCATTGAGAAAGTCAGTGGCCCTTGGAAATACATATTATTTCAATTCTTTTGTCCTTTAGTCTCACCTGAAAAGTGCATATACCAGGGTAGCAATCAAAGCGAAACTGACCACAACTGCCACAAGTACTTGGTCACTTACTCCTTCTATGACTGAATCATCATCCAGTTTCAAACTTTGAACTTCACCTTGATATGTGGCCATTCCAAGTCTAAAGATAAAGAAACAAGATGAAAGTTACAAATGACACAGTAAAAATGAAATATACCAATAAAAACAATATAAATATAACTGACTTCTAATATATTTAATTTTTTGTAGCGCCCACTTAAGGTAGGTTGCATTACAACTCCAGTAGGAATTGCCCCATTAATGAGTTCTTTAAAATTTGCCAGACATTATTTTGAGGAGTACAGAATTCTATTTCCTTTAAGAAAAACAATTACTGTAATTTATCATCCAGTCACATTTTTTTAAAACAAATTTTTAAAAAAAATCCTTTCCTCTTCAAGCTTAGCTGCTTTAATTTTAAGAAAAAAAGACATTCCTCTTGCACAGCTGCTCTTTTCTTAGTCTTGAATACCAAATAAATTCTCCAAGTAAATCAGATCCCTCTCTCCCTCACAGCACTGAATGTGCGCAGGGAACTGACCATGTACGGATAGGGGAGGAAGCATATTGTCTTCTTCCGTAAATATTCCCACATTACCTAGAACAATGCCCTGTACACAGTAAGGCCTAACAAATATCCGTTTAAATAAGAGTGATTTCCCTTACTTATAGTGTTAGTAATTTGAAAAATAAAAGACATTGAGGCTATAGGACATTTATATCTACACTAAGACTACTTGAATTAATGGAAACTATTAGCCTCACCTGGGACTAAGCTCAGGTTATGGTTCAGAATTCTTTGAACTGCTGCAATACGGAATCACGCTGAGGCTGCATTTCCTTATGAAGAGAAAAGGGAGGATATGAAACTCTCCTTTCCATACTCTAAACTAGAGAAAAATGGTAATGCCCAATCTCTATAGGTTTGAGGGAAGACAGCCCAACCACACTGGTGTATGTGTGAATTACATAGGTAATTCATATTTTTTTCAGATGGCAAAACACTAAAGTTCAAAGTCTTATAAAACAACTCAAGGGAAATAAAGGAATAAAATATTCAATTACATATATCTGACTATTCATAATTAAAGTAAAATTCTGTATTTATGTAACTTACCTCACTGGAAAACGTTTTTATTCAATATCACCATTAATCAGGTGAATCTCTGTTAAGAGGAAACTTTGAGCTTGAAAGTCTAACACTTTTGAAAAGAATCTGAACTGACAGCTAGTAAGAAAATCACCTCTCCTGGAAGGAACTTAAGGAAACGAACAGATCAAAGGCAGCTTTCATCCACTTTATACATGGTAATAGCCTGATATATCAAGAACTTTCTACTGACAGGTTTCAAATCTCCATAATGAAGACGTACACCAGGAAACTCAGAGAAAGGGCTCTTAACTTCAGTATTTTCACTCAAAGGAACCATCAAATGACCTGCCAGCTGAAACTGAAGAGCGTCCAATAATCCAGGGGGGCCACATAGTCAATTTCGATTTTTATTTTATCAGGTTTCTTCTTTTTAAATAAGAGACGCTATGGCTGTCAGAAGTCCTAAGGGCAGGGAGAGCTACTTGCACCTGCTCAAAGATAACCAAAATGTTATCCCGTGTCAAGATTCCCAGCCTCTAACTTCTGAAGCTAACTACTTCAGAGTTGTGGGGACTTTCTCCTATGTATACATTGACAGAGTTTACTACTTGGTACTTTTTTTTAAAAAAATGGGTTACACTTGTCCCCATGTCCTTCTAGGTTTAATCAGTGGTAACGTGACTACATTCTACTGTACAAATTATATATATTCTACTGTATAAAAATATAGAGAGATGTTTGACTTCTACACAATTACACCCTGAAGATATTGCTTCATGCACAATTCCAAGAGCTCAGAGATCCACGATACTTTAAGTGCGTCACGGCCGTATAATGTTATTTGCATCATTTTATAGCAGAAGTTCCCAATGTTGTTGAAATGAAGAGTTACTTTTTATTTCCATAAATTCTGGTGTTACCAAAGAAGGTGCTTGACCTGACGGGAAGAGGGAGAAGACAGCTGGTAAGCTTCTGAGAGGAACAGAGGTCAGCTGCATTCTCCCGTTGTCCAGAGCTCTCACAGGGAGAACTACTAATGGTGTCTGGCCTACCAGGGGGCTTTAATAGTTCAACTTCTGCCAGTCATTTTTCTTATAATCAGAGTGAAAAAAGGAACTGTAGGAGCTAGAGGCTCAAAAATGAGGTATTCTAACACCTCCTCCATTTGGAAAGAGGCCGATATAAGATTACAGGCGATAAACAGTAAAAAGAAATACAATTTTCTACTTGAGGAGATGACCTAAGACCTCAGTCCTGAAAATGAACTCCTAAGTCAACCTGAACTTCAGTTCTCCAACTTTTGTTTTTCGCAGTCCAGACTTGTCTAGAATGGAACAGCGCTGCTGACTTTGTCCAGGGGCACAGGGGCTCAGCTCGAGCCGAGCGTTGCTGCGTGCCCATTAACAGCCCTCAGGGTAGTTCCAGCTCTGCTGCCACAACTGTGACCCCACTAAAGCTCTTAGGGCCTCTTATTTTCCGCAAAATGTAAAAGCTGGACTTGAGGATTTCTTAAGTTCCTCCCACCACGACATTTCTCTGATTCAGAGTCTTTTGGAATAGAAAAAACGTCAGGAAAGATAAATACCAAAGGTTAAAGTGGCTACAAGTGGGGAGCAGGACTGGGCGAGCCAGATCTTCACCTTGCCCAGGATACAGTTCTATAGTTTGAATTCTTTCCAAGTACATACAACTTTAACAATAAAAATAAAAGCCAGTGCCTGCTTCCTCCCTTGAGAGATGAAAATTAGGCCTCAGTGCTCAAAGATTTAAGAGGTCGTCTCCAGGCCATTCTTACCTACCCTCCTCGCCACACTCAGCTTCCTGAGGCCGCCTTCTAAAGATCTCAGCAAAGGGCACTGGGAGGCACCCACACTGACTACATCTCATTCCCCTGAGCAGCGCACAGGTACATTACATGTTGTAGGGGCCACTAAATGCTGCTTACTTGAACCCGGGAGATGTTATTAGTCGATAGAACATGGTAGTTAATCTATTTCATGAGATCCATCAAATACGAAGAGTTTCTAGTACTCTGTTTTTAACTATTAGAGATTTATACAAACAAAACACCATAGATCTTGGAAACTGTATGTTTTAATTGACAGAAGCCTAAAGAGGAACCAGTTTCTAGCTTTGGCTTTGTTACTGATTAGCTGGCCAAATCTTATCAAGGAATAGCTTAATATATCGAAGATGCATCAGCTTTGTAGTCAGACAACTGTGTACTTATGTAAAATCTGGGTCTCAGCTTCCTCATACATAAAAGACATAAAATTAATTGGAACCATATAAAACAGCCGCTTTTTTGGCAAAAGGAAAAAAAAGAGCCTTGTTTTGTGGAGTTTACGACATAATGAAGGTAAAGCATTTAGCATATTGCTTGGCCCATTATATGGGCTCTCAGTAAATGGGACCTATACTATTTTGATTACTATTATTAACAACCATTAAGGAATCAGCAGAACCATGATAAGACTTAGCCATGCCTTCCCCATAGCTGCACTAGGTAGCCTCTCAAACTCTCTTTAATCATAGCTCTAAGTACGCATTCCCTAGGAACTCGAGAACATTGTCATGCAGGACACCACCATGTTTACCTGAATCTGATAAACAATTGTAGATGAGAACTAGCCTCCAACTAACCCGAGTATGGAGACAGCTAAGATAAGTTCCACTCATCTCTCTGGGCTTTTCCAAAACTTTGAGAAAGGAAGGAGGGAAGGAGGGCGGAAGGGAGGGAGGAAAGGAGAAAAGAAGAGAGGAAGGAAGAAAGAAAAATAAGGGAAATATAGGAAATTCCATAACTTCAAAGAAGAAACTGAAGGTCTTTTTACACAAGCTCACGTAGAAACATGATGGCCACATGGTTTCAGCAGACAATTACTCACATCCAAGAAGCTTTTAATATAATTTCCTTCATCCAATGTAATTGGAGCTATAGGATGAAATCTCAATTAACACTGTCATATCCTGCACAAATGAATTGTAGATGAGCAGTCACACTTAAAAAGGCAGTTTAGGCTTAGACTTAGGTTTAGGCTTAGGAAGCTGGCCTGGTGGCGCAGCTGTCAAGTTCCCACGTTCCGCTTCGGAGGCCTGGGGTTCCCCGGTTTGGATCCCAGATGTGGACATGGCACCGCTTGGCAAGCCATGCTGTGGTAGAGATCCCACAGATAAAGTGGAGGAAGATAGGCACAGATGTTAGCTCAGGGCCAGCCTTCCTTAGCAAAAAGGATTGGCAGCAGATGTTAGCTCAGGGCTAATCTTCCTCAAGAAAAAAAAAAAAAGGCGGCTTAGGTCAATTGTGTCAAAGCCTTGAAAACCTGAGCAGCTGGAGTAAAAGTGCTCACTATCCCACAGTCCTCCAGAAAAGGCTAGCATCTTGTTGTCCTCCACATCCAAAGACAAGTTGCCCAGGAGCCGGGTTTACTTACTACCTTTACCTGTCTAACAAGGGTAATGATCACTTAAAGTGCTAGGGGTTCGACAGAAACAACTAGCATGGAATGTAGGAACTCTGGTTTGACCAAGATCCAGAGGCACCATTAGAAGAAAGAAGGGCAGGAGAGATACATATTTATCATTTCTAAAGGCTTCTCTGGCCTTGGTGTAGGGAAGAATGTTTAAAAGAAAGACCGTTGAAAGACTCGAGAAGACTTCGGGGTAAGATTTTTCAGATTCGCAAAATGATAAATCATTACGTGTGAACTGTCAACTGGTACTCTGTTATGCATCACTGAAAACTCAACGCTGTCTTGGCAGTTCTGAACGCTCAATGACAAAACCTCCTCTTAATGGGAAAAGGGTGAGGGAGGGCTCCATGAACTGCAAACCAAAGACGTGTCCTGGGAAGTTACCTTTGCTGCACCCCAAATAAAAGTGTGGCATTATCTGGTAAAGTTATGCCTAACTATGACTCAACATTTCTCCTGGGACTCCAAGGCATGTATCCTAAAGAAACTCTTCCACGTTTGCACTAGTAGCTAGGTATCAGTATGCTTATAGCGTTGTTCTTAGTAGCCCCAAACTGGAACAACAAAATGCTCATCAGCGGTACAATGGACACACTGATAGTCATACAATAGAATACCAGACAGCAATGAAAAATACCTATAGATATACACAAATTTACTATTAATTCAAAGCTACATGATTCCACTCATAAAAGTCCAAAACCAGGCAAAGTAAAACTATATTGTTTAGGCATGCATACATAAGAGGTAAAGCTATAAGAAAAAGAATCATCAACGTCGGTCTATGGAGGGAACTGTGCTCAGAAAGGAACACAAGGTGCGGGTGAAACTCCTGAGGTACCGGCAATGCTCTTTATTTTTATCTGGGTGTTTTATTATTAATGACTCTTTAAATATGTACGTTGTATGCACTTTTCTGCATATGTTACATCTCATAAAAGTTTATTGGTAGTTCTGCAGAGATTCAGGCCTCTAATAGGTGAGAGCCCAAGAGGATCTACCTAGTCACTAGGAAGAGGCCAGCTCTCAGCTCGGCCCTAGGAGAAACAGGCCTTAGGAACCGTGGGGGTCCTCAAGGACGGGCGAACGGCGCCCACCGCTCCCCACTTTAAGGCTTTCGGGGGCCGAGGCTCCACGCGACCCACAAGGGGCGGCAGGCTCTCCTCGCCGCCGGCCCAGCCCGCCCAGAACCACCGGGACGCCCGCCGCGTTGCCCTTCCACGTCTCCGGGGCAGTCTGGGCCCGAGCCCGGCGACTCCAGGCTTAGACCCCGGCTTCCAGAAGGAAGGCGGGGTCCTGGGGTCCGAGGCCGCAACTCCCCCGCCCCGAAGAGCCTCGGCAGCCCCGAGGCGACCCCCGGGCAGGCCGCGCACGCCTGAGCCCTCCCGGCGGCCCCCGCGAGCCGGAGCCGGGGGAGTGGCCGCCGCGTGCGGCGGCGGGGGGTGGGGGGGGGCGCGTACCTCTCCACCGCAGAGGATACCTCGCCAACTCCCGGTGACTGAGAACAGAGATTATTTCCGGGGACGGCCCCCGCCACCCTCCCGGGCAACCACTAGCTGTCCCTTTCTACTGTGGAACGCTGCACCGGCGCACGCGCACTGCCGGGCTTCCGCGAGGGCGCGTGCGCGTGCGCGTGCGCGCCGAGACGCAGCGGGGGCGGCGGGCGCGCGGCGGGAGGCCGGCCGGATCGTGCGCAGTGGCGCGGCGGCCGCCTCTGGCCGGCCGGCGCTCTCGGGGGGAGGGCCGTGAGGCCGGGGGCGGGGCGGCGGGCGCGCGCGGCGGGCGCGCGGTCCCGAGCGAGAGGAGAAGGAGGGGCGCGGGGGTGACGGTGCGGGAGCCGCAGGGAGCGCCGGACAAGCGTCGGCGCCCGGCTCGAGGAGGAGGTGGGCCAGAGGCCCCGTCAGCTGCCCGGACCCCCGACGCGGCCCAGCCCGAGCGGCAGCGGTTTCTGGCGAGGCGGCAGGCGCTGCCAAGCCGCAGCCGGGGAAGATGTTCAGCGTGGAGTCGGTGGAGCGGGTGGAGCTGTGCGAGAGCCTTCTCACTTGGGTATGTGGCGCGCGGCGGGTCGGGACCCCTCCCCCAGGCCGCCTTTCCGGGATCCCCCACGCCGGAGTGGGGGGCGAGCGCCCAGGGCGGCGGTGCCGTCACATCCGGGGCCTGGGCGGGCGGAGCCGGGGCGCGGGCCGCGTCCACCGGGGCGGGCCGGGGCGGCGGCCGCGGGCTCCCGGGGAACTGGCCGGGCTGCCGGGCCGGGGTGCGGGCGGCACGCAGTTGTGCGCGGCCGTCCCCCGCCCGCGCCGCCGGCTGCGGCCCTCGGACCCGGTGGCGGCGGCCCTCGCCTTTGTTGTCACGCGCGCGGAGCCTGGAGCGGAGCCCCGGGAGGGGCCGGCGCTCCGGGGAGGAAGCGAGCAGCACTTTTCAGGGAGAGTAGGGAAAACGCGAGATGCGCTTGGGCGGTTAGAAGGCAAGCGGTGTGGAGATGCTCGTTAGAGGTGATGAAGGTAAAAATAAATCTGGAAGGTGTTTGGGAATCAGTAATGGAACTCGACATTTTGGGGCAACGTTGTGGGATCCTAATTTTAAGTTATTACGCGCTTATTAAAATTCTCACTTTTTGGAGTAAATATGTGTTCAATTCTCATGCCGACTATCGTACATTTGGCGGCGTCTTGAAGAGCTGAACATAAACCCTTTCTTGTGTGTTTCTCAAACTGTGATTCCAGTTTTTGGTGTGCGTGTGTAGAGGTCTGCAGAACCACAGGATAAACCTAGTGCTTCGTTAGGGAGCATTCGTTTTACTCATTGCTTAAAATGTAAAATATCATTTCTAGAATAAAACACTAATATATTTATGGAGGTGACTGCCGCATTTGTTTTAATGTCAAAGGTAAAACATGTCAGAAATTCTGTTAGCGGTGCCGTGGGTTACAAGTTCGGATCCTTGGAGTATTGACGTCACTCTTTGCGTGGGGCACTCCGGTGGAAGGTTAGAGAAGCATTGCCTTAGGCTGGTTGTAACAAACGTAATGAAAATAGTTTGAGATTTTCATAATTTGGTTTATGTCACGAATCAAATTATGTTTTATGAAGCTGCATATAATAATAGAGCTTCATATAGTCAGTAACTTTTATACTAGGGCATTCTTGGGATTTCAGATGGTTTCTAGCAATATGTAGTTAACATACAGGTTACGACTGTCATGGGTTCCAATTTCAGGCCGGGAGATGGGTTTCACTGCTGTATTTTAGAGGAGAGAAGTTGGTAAGCTTCGTAAGGTGGCCAGGGTTTGACTAGGCAGGGGAGAGATAAAGGAAAGAATTACCACATTCTTTGATATTGTGGAAGAAAAAGATGTGTCAGCGGTTGTAAATAGAAGATTGATGATCTTAAGATGTGTGTTTTTCAGTCTGTACAAGTAGTGCCTTCCTCAATTGTAGAAAAAGAGGCAAGAGGGCAAAGATGAGGAAGCTAATTGAATCTGAAGTGGGCCTCCATTGTTTAAAGTCTAGAAAGATAAGTCATGGAAACAAAGAAGTGTATTTGAAGGGCGTCTGCAAAAAGATACTGCACTAATTTGAGTGAGGAATGCTGATAAAAGTGTAGAGGAAGAATCCTGGAGGGAAGTTTGAAGGAATACTAACAGAAGCACACAGTACAAGAGCATCTATTTAGAATCTGCTAAAATGTCAGGAAAACAGATAATCCAGGTTATCAACTGTAGAGAGGTCAAGGAATATGGTGTCATAGAGAAGACTTTTTGAAATGTCACAGGAAGGCTCATCAAGAAAAATTTTGGAGAAGATAAGATTAGAGATTATCAGTGAGGAAACTGGTGGGGAGAATCCACAGGAAAATAATACAATTCTAAGATTTGGAAACAATTTAAAACATTGTACATTGAAATGTTTCAAATTAAACGAATTTGAATGTGAGGTTTGTTCTCATTTAGTTGTTACAAAACGCAAAATAAATGTCTATGTGAAAAATGTTTGAGGTGGCTGAAAGTGTATGTTTAGTCTAGTAGCACCCCTCATATCTGGAGACCAGAGTAATGCTGAATACAATCCCAAAAGCACATGTAAGGGAAAAAATGTATGCAATACACTAAAAAAAAAAAAAAAAAAAGACTCTCATTTAGAATAACTTACTCTGTTTTACATAAACTTCTAGGCAACTTAGTTGTGTGGTTTCTTTGCATCCAGCAGGTTAGAAAGTAAGTGCAGCCCTAAGCAAAACAGACAGCTGTCAGTGACAGACCCAAGGACTGGAAGTTCAGTCTGGGTGAGTCAGATGTTGAGCTGACAGCCTGATATACTTCTAGAAGCCTCCATGTTCAGTAATTGAAGATCATAATTATGATCCTGAATAGCAAATAAAAGGTTATTTTCACTATATACCATCGAGTTTGAGGTAAGAGGTATATAGTATATTTTAGAAATTCCTCTACTAGATAGAAATGGTTAGAATAATAAAAGCTCAAGCGCTTAAAGAGTGACTGTTAGTCACTGATGTAGAATTCATTTCCGTGGAACATCTCATTGCCCCAAACGCTGGATAAATGGCTGTTTATCAGAGAGCTTACTAGCCCCAGGAACAAATGTTTCAAATTTTTGTTGAGGAATACTTATGAAAAGACAAAGTATCATCCTACAGTGGAAAACATCTTAAGCTTAAATTCCAGATCAAAGTTTACCCAGCAAGCAAGTTCAGCAGGATGTGCTTGAGAATTTCCACTCTGCCTCCTCTCCCCACCCTCTGTGTCAAAACGTATTCTTACCTGTTCGGAAAATCTGCCCTTCCTCTTACACTTGTCAAGCCTAATTTCTTGAAATGTACATGAAAAGATTGCTCTTCCCTATGTTTTAGAGACTGAAAAGCCAGAAGGAATCTGGAATGCTGTCAGTTAATGGCAGGAAGATAAGTGGGGAAGGATCATCACAGGGGCTTAGTGTGTCTCTTCTGGGAAACCCAGCAGCAGTAACATATCCTTATAATTTCTGTATTACTTCTTTAGCAGCCTATAAAATGCGTACCAGTGTATGGAATTAGGGAGGGTATCATTTTTTATGATAATGTGCTCCTCATTCCATCCTCTCTGCTCTGCCTAACTCCACTGTACCAACAATTTTTGTCTTCTAATGTAGGAATGAGAAAATCAGATGTACAAACGTTAAAGCACGTATTTTTTTAAGGCTTTCATTTTCTTTTGTGTGTGTGTGTGTGAGGAAGATTGTCCTGAGCTAACATCTTGCCAGTCTTCCTCTGTTTTGTATGTGGAATGCCACCACAGCATGGCTTGATGAGCAGTCGGTGGGTCCATGCCCAGGATCTGAACCCGTGAACCTGGGGCCACCGAAGTGGAGCACATGAACTTAACCACTATGCCACTGGCCTGGCCGCACTTTTTTTTTTTAATCAAGGCTATGTATAACATGGTAGTTAAGAGTATAGGTTCCATGTCGCCAGAGGGGAAGGGAGTCCGGGGAGGGTGAAAAGCATAAAGGGGCACATATGTATGGTGGTGGATAAAAACTAGACTATTGGTGGTGAATATGATGCAGTCTATATAGAAACTGAAATATAATAATGTACACCTGAAATTTACACAGTTATAAGCAATATGACCTCAAAATAATTTAAAAAAAAAAAAAAAAAGAGTATGAGGGCCGGCCCTGTGGCCTGCTGGTTAAGTTTGGCACACTCCACTTTGGCTGCCTGGGTTTGGTTCCCAGGCACAGACCTCACCACCCATTGGCAGTCATGCTGTGGCAGTGACCCACATACAAAATAGAGGAAGATTGGCATGGATGTTAGCTCAGGGCAAATCTTCCTCAGCAAAAATAAATAAAAAATTTTAAAAAGAATATAGGTTCTGAGATTAGACCACCTGGGTTCAAGTCCTTTTTTTTGTTTCCTCCTGTAAGTGATATTGAACAAAACTTCTGTGTTTTGATTGTGTTCAATTTAACACTCAGAGTGGTTCTTATATGTTAGCATTGATCAGCATCATTGGAGGTCTCGTTAAAACACTCATTGCTAGGCCGCATGTCCAGAGTTTGTAGTTTAGTGAGTCTGGGCTGGGGCCTGAGATTCTGCATTTCCAGCAAGTTCCCAGGTCATGCTATTATTGGTGGCCTGGGGACCACACTTTGAGAACCACTGCTCCAGAGCAGGGTTTGTTAACCTTAGCATTATTGACACTTGGGGTCTTGGTTGTAGGCAGTCCCCTGTGCGTTGTAGGACGTTTAATAGTAGCATCCCTGGTCTCTGCCTACTAGATGCCAGTAGCACCCACCTCGTTGTTACAACCAAAAATGTCTGGTAAGGAGCAAAATCGCCCCTGGTTGAGAACCACTGCTCTAGAGTACTAGTTCCAGGTGATCTCATGCTTTACTCTTCTCGTGCTTTTGCGGGGGGGAGGGAGAGGATTGGATGGTGTTAATAGAGCTGCTTGGAATTAAAAGAGGTTATGACCCTCCGGGTAGAATTTGATGCCATAATGCAGTTAGGTACAGTTATCTTTAAATTTTACTGTACTGCTATCCTGAAATATCCTGTAGATGTTAACTCAGAGTTTATGAGAACTGGTAGGTGATAGATTTTTTTTTAGAAATTAAAATATAATATACATACCATAAAATTCATTCTTTAAAGTGTACAGTTAGTGGTTTGTAGTATGATCAGAAGGTTGTGCAGCCAGCCATCACCACTATCTAATTCCAAGAACATTTTCACCACCGCAAAAGGAAACTCCACAGGGATAGATTTTCTTTGGCATCTGCTTTACTTTTATCTCAAAGCAGAGGTGGACAGGGACTGACCCGCTGGTGCAGCAAAATGCGCACATTCCGCTTTGGTGCCCTTGGGTTCGCTGGTTTCGATCCTTGGTGCCGACATGGCACAACTTGGCAAGCCATGCTGTTGTAGGTGTCCCACATATAAAGTAGAAGAAGATGGGCATGGATGTAGGCTCAGGGCCAGTCTTCCTCAGCAAAAAGAAGAAGATTGGCAGCAGATGTTAGCTCAGGGCTAATCTTCCTCAAAAAAATAAAAAAAGCAAAGGTGGACATCTTGTAGCCCTCATGAGCTGCTATTTACCTCAAGAGCCAATACAGAGAAACTAATTGTTTGGAAGCCACCTTTTAAAAATCAAAATGAAAATAGTTGTTTTTTTTTAAGTCCTGAGAGAGAAATAGATAGTGCCTTACAACTAAATTACTTGCATTATTGAATTACCTGCTGTGTTGAGTTGTTTCTTCTGATTGGCCAAGGGCGGTTTTCTGATCTTTCATCTGTTATATTTGCTCCTGCTTCGGATCAGAGAGTTCTGAATGCCAAATCAGTGTCCCGATGCCTAAGAATTATTCAATGAACCTGTTAGAAATAGATTCCCAACCGCCTCCAGCTTCTCAGATGACTCTGATGTACACCCAAGTTGGGGAACTACTGCTTTAGACTTTTCAAAATACCTAAAAGGGGTTCTTTTTCTCATTCATTCTTTAAGGAACACACACCTCTCCGTAAGGTATTTTTCCCAATCTATACTGAAAAACATTCTAAGAGAGGTAAAGTGGCACATCCAGGGTCAGGCAGCAAATTAGGAGCAAAGCTGGGGATAGGATTAGTTCATTACATTGAAAGCATATTCACTGAGGGCTTATTCTGTATCAGGCATTGTGCTAAGGT
The DNA here is from genome assembly GCF_041296235.1 of Equus asinus. Lineage (NCBI taxonomy): Eukaryota > Metazoa > Chordata > Mammalia > Perissodactyla > Equidae > Equus > Equus asinus. Next base: position 1,705,598 of record NC_091816.1, on the reverse strand, counting down.
TAGTGATAAAGAGAGAAATGAGATATGGCCCACACTGCTGCCTCTTTTTCATTCTAAACAAACCTACAAGAAAGAGATTGATTTAGCACCTGTAATATGAAAGCAGATGCTTATTTCTTTGTAAACTACACCATTATCGTATTACCGTTGAGGAGGCAACTGGAGGTAGTGTGGAGTAAAATTCAGTATCAGTGCCTGCAGATGATGTTTATTTGTTTTCTTTATTCATTTACTAATTATTTACTGAACTTCTGCCATGTATAAGGTTAGTGTCAGGAGGTGGCTGGGAAAGGGCCTCTTTTCATCACCTCTCTTACATAAATACCTAAGTAAAAACCACCTGCTGTGCAATCTTTACGATAATTAATCCCTTGGTTTCCACCACCATAGTCATCACTACCCACAAGACTCTCCTGTATAGAAAACACGTAGAAACTAACTGCGCTTGTTAATAGTACTTTTTTTTTTAAAGATTTTATTTTTTTTCCTTTTTCTCCCCAAAGCCCCCCGGTACATAGTTGTATATTCTTCGTTGTGGGTCCTTCCACTTGTGGCATGTGGGACGCTGCCTCAGCGTGGTCTGATGAGCAGTGCCATGTCCGCGCCCAGGATTCGAACCAGCGAAACACTGGGCCGCCTGCAGCGGAGCGTGTGAACTTAACCACTCGGCCACAGGGCCAGCCCCCAATAGTACTTTTTTTTTTTAAGATTGGGAGATGATAAGGTACAGAGAAGTGGATGCTCACCCGCTGTTAGTAAATCGCTATAGCATTTATTAAGGGCAGTTTGGCAATATTTATCAAAAACCTTAAAATGTGCATATACTTTGACTCAGCAGTTTTACTTCTAGGATTATACCCCAATAAATAAACATGTGTGTTGACAAATGGTTACCTGAGTGTTATTTCCAGTGTTTCCATTGTCACTACCTAGCGTGGCCTCGTCTGCGTTCGTATATAAACCTGCTGGAATAGGCCTCCCTGCCTCCCCTCCGGTCTTGTCTTCGTCCTGCAGCCAGTGTGATCCTTACACAGCGCAGTTCTCACGGCCTCGCTCTCCTACTGACACTCCTTTGCCTCCTCCTCAGTGCTCTTAGGATAAAGTCCTGACGTGGCTCATGAGGTTATGCTCGGTAATCCTTCCTCTTTAACCCTATCTTTCACTGCTTTACGCTTTTCCCTCTTAGATCTCTTCCTCTGATTCCCATCCCAAACTGCCTTTCATTCCTAGGTTGCACCACACTCTCACTTCTAATCTTTGTGCTTGCTATTTACATTTCCTATAAAACTCTTTCATTTTACTAACCATTAAACTGTGTGAGAACATGACCTGCATCTGTCTATTCTCAGTGATTTATTTCCTTCTAAGTCCTGGTTGCACTACTGGGTATAATCATTTTAGCTGTATTATCTTACTCATAGAAATAATTTCTGCTGTTTCTTGGCCACATCATGTTGACCAGTACTAAGTTAGTTCTAATAATTCAGAAATACATTTAAAATCAAAATGAGTGCATATCTAACCTAATTGTAGTAACTGTGACTTCTGCGTCAGTATAAAGATATTTTGGCTCTAAGTAAAAGCATTCTCAACCTGGCCAGGCTTAAACAAGAAACTTATCTCACATAATAGGCTTCAAGTTTTCTTAATTCTGTGGCTCAATTTTGGCCTCAAGGACCTAGTTCTTTGTATCCCTCTTCTTTGTCATCAAGTGCATTGGCCTCATCCTAAGAGTAATTCCCTTAATGGTCGTAAGATGACTGCTGGTGGCATTTGAGGCAGCGCATTTACTCCCATCCAGAAGAGATTGGGTTTTTTTTTCCTAGAAGCTCAAGTGAGCATCCCCTTGCATCTCTTTGTTCCAAATTGTGTTTGCCCTGTGCATCCCTGAGTCAGTCACTGGTGGAGAGGATCAGAGTACCATGACTTTCTGTGGTGGCAGTCAAGAAATAATGTACAGCTGAAATCTCACATTGATGTAAACTATTATGAACTCTATTTAAAATAAAAAGTGCCATGACTTTCTTAGATTGGTCATCTGTGAGGACAACGGATGCTGGAAAGTCACCCAGGGTCCACCACAATTTCTCTTTTACCGAAGGGAAAAAATTAAATAATAACCTGTAGGAAATTTCCCATAAGGGAAAAAATTTCCAACTGTTCTGCTTTTTAAACTTTGTTCCAGCTCCCAAGATGAGGTAATCACAAAAACAAGCCTGAGAAATCTTCTGTGTAGTTAACCATGGAATCTTCTCCCCTCTCCCCCCCCGCCCCGCTTTTTTTTTTTTTTTCAGATCCAGACATTTAATGTGGATGCATCATGCCAGACCGTGGAAGATTTAACGAATGGGGTTGTGATGGCCCAGGTTCTTCAAAAGATGTAAGAATAGATTACTTTATTGTCTTGTATGTTCTTATGCATGGATATTTATTAGATTGAAAACATGGACAAAAAAATAAAAGTGCTTACATGAAACTTGTGTTGCCTATGGAATAAGAACGGTAAGCAGCAGCTGTAATTTTGATGGTGCGTACTTGTTTAGGTACAGATTGACTGGCTGCAAGTTTAAGTATAGCTGTATTATTGTAGTGTGCCAGTGGTTTTAGCAGAATTATTTGTTGTGTTTTTCATCATAACTTGGTAGAAATTTACATGTTAATGACCCTATTTTACCACTGTAGTAGAATGTAAGAGGTTTACTCCCGTTTTCTTTAGGATTCTGCTCAAATGTTGTATCAGTAAGGCCTTCCCTGGTTGCCCATATAAAATAAGCAGCAGCCATTCTCCTGGGCTACTCTGTATCCCTTTTAACCTTTTGTGTTCTTCTCCGAAGTATTAATACCATCTGATATACCATATATTTGCTTGTTTATTTATCTGCTGCTCCCCCCTCCCAGCCTTCCACAAACATGCACAAACAGACACACACATAATGTAAGCTCCACACAGAGGCTGGGAATTTGTTTTGTTCACTGTTGCGTATTAGCACCTAGGGCAATGCCTGGTGTTGGGTTGAACAGTATGAAAATGCCCTTCTTTGTAGGTCAAAACCGGTCAAATAACAGCAGTTTCTCATGGTTCAGTCTGCATCAAGAGTGCTTATATTTACTGAATGACTAAAGGAATGAAATATTTGTTTGGGATATATAGAGCATACGTGATCCTTTCCTTCTAACTACTTTGAAAACATAATGGTTATAAAATTGATTCTGTATGGCTGTCTTCAACTTTTGACCTAGAAATTGTTCAAATAAAGAATTACCTGTGACTTTAAGAGGTCATTAGGTGTGACATGATTTGGGGATACTGTTGTCTTTTGAAGCCCTGATCATCTGTCAGCCTGATGATGCTAAAAGATTTGCATGTGACTAGCTGTGGTTTGCTGCGGTTCTGTTGAGAATCGTGTCATCATTCAATTAAGTCTTGCGACTGCTCACCCTGCAGTGAGTTGTGTAGGGTTGCCTGTCTGGGAAGCAGCTCAGTTGCCTGCATTTCAGAGAATCCATGCACCTGAGGACTGGGGACTCGTGCTTGAAAACTATAGCTTGCTGTTGCTTTCTTCTGTGACGGACATGACACATCTCTCCACATATACAGGCACACAGACTTTTTGATGGAGTTCGAGAGGGCTCATTTGAAACCTGACCAGCCCTGGTTCTAGCGCTCTAAGAAGAGTGATCTTGTGATTTTCATGGTCACCTCTGAGTGGTGCCCAAATAATTTTGAGCCTTTGAATGGTTTAGAGAGTTTCACCTAAGTCCTTTTTTTCTTTTTCTTTTTGATGAGGAACATTGACCCTGAGCTAACATTTGTTGCCCAACTTTTTTTTTTCTCCCCAAAGCCCCAGTACATAGTTATATATCCTAGTTGTAGGTCATTCTAGTTTTGTGTGGGATGCCACCACAGCATGGCTCGAGTGATATATAGGGCTGTGCCCAGGATCCGAAGCAGTGAACCCCAGGCTGCTGAAGGGAGCACACAAATTCAAACACTACGCCACCAGGCTGGCCCCTCGGTTTTTTTTTTTTTTTTTACCACTGTCAGATCAGTACTTCCTATCTTTCTATCTTACTCCCTCTGGTACCAGGTCTCCAATAATTCTTCAGTTCTCTAATGCCAGTGGAATCTCAGCACTGTCCTTCACCTTCCCCTCTCTTTCTTTCCTCTTATTCAGCTGAAATTCCATAGTCAATCATAATCACTCCTCATTTTTGGCTCCTCTGCACCTCTCTCATTACTTTGTGTTTGTTTGGCAAAACCACCACTCTGGTTAAATCTGATGTCCTTTCAGTTCTGCTTCTCACTTATACAGCTGAATCTAGCTGGAAAAAAACACAAGTATGCTGAGGAATCTTATTGAAATTTATCACTGTGAAACCACACGTGTTACCTTATGGAATCCCAAAGCCAAACTGTACTTCCCCAGTCCTTTCACTCTTCTAGATGACTATCTCACACTTCTCTCTTCAGACCTCCAGTATCGCCTACCCGCTCTCACTCATCTGCTCACTGTACAAAGTAGGATACATCCTACTTCTGAGAAAGTTGAAACAAGTAAAAGAGAATTTCCGTAGAATCCCGTGACTACTTTTACCCACTTCCAGCATCAGTTTGGCTTTGCCTTGCTGCCTTTTACTGCATACAAGCTGTGGGGTGGGAGGAAAGGTCCCATCTTAAAATCAGTACCTGCACTTTGTATATTGGATCCCATTGCCTTTCACCTACTGAAATCATCACTTTACCAATTCTCTCCTCTTTCCTACATGGTCAGTTTTCCCTTCTTTACTGGATCATATCCATTAGCATGCAAGCAAAGTGTTATTTCTTTTCTCCTTAAAAATACTTATCGTGAGGGAGCCAGCCTGGTGGTGTAGTGGTTAGGTTCACACGTTCTGCTTCAGCAACCCGGGGTTTTGGGGTTCAGATCCTTGGTCTGGACCTATGCACCACTTGGCAAGCCATGCGGTGGCAGCTGTATAAAGTAGAGGGAGATGGACACAGATGTTGGCTTAGGGCCAGTCTTCCTCAGCAAAAAGAGGAGGATTGGCAGCAGATGTTAGCTCAGGGTAAATGTTCCTCAAAAAAATAAATTTTATTTCTTAAAGTACTTATTGTGGGGCTGGCCCAGTGTTGTGGTGGTTATGTTTGTTTGTTCCACTTTGGTGGCCTGGGGTTCACGGGTTCAGATCTTGGGCATGGACCTTTACCACTCATCAAGCCATGCTCTGGTGGAACCCACATGCAAAATAGAGGAAGATTGGCACAGATGTTAGCTCAGTGACGATCTTCCTCAAGGAGCAGGAGGAAGATTGGCAACAGATGTTAGCTCAGAGCCAATCTTCCTCACCAAAAAAAAGAAAGAGAGAAAGGAATACTTATTATGATCTCTCTTCTGTCAGTCATTATTTTATTTCATTTCTCCTCCCCTTTGCAGCAAGACTTCTTTAAAGAATAGTCTATACCCAACTGTCAGGGATTCCTCTCCTCTTGCTCTCGTAAATCCACTTCAGTCAGGGTTTTCCCCACCATTATATTAAAACTGCCCTTATTAGGCCACCAGTTATCTGCACATTGCTGATACTAATGTGGACCTTATCTGGACGTGGAGCAGCATTTGAAGGACGCAGGCTCATCTGCTTACTTCCCTGTAACAGTTTTTTAGAATTTGGCTTCCAGAGTACTGTTGCCCTCCACGTGTTTCTCCTCTCTTGCTGGATGATCTGCATTTCCTTTGCTGGTTTTTTCTTTTCTCTCCTACTTCCTGATGATGCTGGAGTGCTTAAGGACTCTGGCCTTGTTCCTCTTCTCTTTCCTATTTGCTCTCACTCCCTTGATGATTTCATCTAGTCTCATGGGTTTAAATATCATTCGTGTTGTAATGACTCCCGTGAATCTTTCCTCTGAGCTCAGACTTGTCTGATTGTCTACTTAACATTTCCAGTCGGGTCTATTAGACACCTCAGAGTTATCATATCTAAGCAAAACTCCCTGTCTTCTATCCCAAACCCACTCAGTCAAAAGTCTTCTTATTTCACTTGTTGGCATTTCTTGCCTTCCAGTTGTTCAGACCGTAGAGCCTTTCTTTCTTTTTATCCCCATCCCACATCCAACCTGTCAGGAAATCCTGATGACTATACTTTAAAAATATATCTTAATCTACCCTTCAGATGTAACTTCCACTGTACAGAAAAATACAGAGGCGAGAGGAACAAGTTAAATGAAGTCAGGAGGAAACAATTAGGCAAATCCAGAAAGTGGGCTGTTTTACAGCCTGCTTGACCTAGTCTCCTCAAGGCAATGTCATGAGTAAAAAGGAAGGGGGTGGACTGTTCTAGACTAAAGAGTCTAAAGAGATAGAGACAGGCAGACACTACCCAAATGCGTTGCGTCGCTCTTGGAAATCTTGCCGTATGCGACAACACGGATGAACCTGGAAGACTTTTATGCTGAGTGAAATAAGCCAGTCACAGAAGGACAAATACTGCATCATTCTGCTTACAGGAAGTGTCTACAGGAAGTGTCTAAAATGATCAAATGCGTAGAAACAGAGAACAGAATGCTGGGAGTCGGGGGAAATGGGCAGTTGCTGTTCAGGTATAAAGTTTCCGTTATGTAAGATGAGTAAGTTCTAGAGCTCTGCTGTATGGCATTGTGCCTATACTGTACTGTGCACTTAAAAATTAGAAATTGTTGAGAGGGCAGATCGCACGGTGTGTTCTTACCACGATTTCAAAACCAATGCAATGTATAATTCTTCTTGGATCTTGTTTGAACAACCAACTATAAAAGACATTTAGAGAATAATGGAGGAAATCTGAATATTGACTGAGTATTAGATGGTATTTTGGGAGTATTTCTGTATTAGGTGTAGTATGAGAACATGAGAATACATTCTCATGTTATACGGGAAAGTGCCTTACTTATTAGAGATGTATAGTGGAGTTTTTAGGAGTAAACATAAAAAAGAAAAAAACCCAAATAACATGGAGCAAATATGGCAGAATGTTAAATCTCTGTGATTGGCATATGGTTGCTTGCCATAATCTTCTTCTCTGTATGTTTGAAAAAGTTTACTACCTTTACTGCTACCACATTGGTCTGGCCGTTGTCATCTCTTACCTACATCACGTTAATAATTTCCTGACTAGTTTCTGTGTTTCTGCACTTGCCTGCCCACAGTCTAATGTGAATCCAGCAGCCAGAGTGATTTTTTAGTGTCACATTTTCTGCTTAGAACCCTATGTTTGTGCCCCATTTCACTCAGTGTAAAAGCCACAGTACTCACAATAGTGTATAAGATCCTAAATATCTGGAACACTTGTTACCACTCTGACCTCATTTACTGTAGTGTTCTTTCCCACACAGGCTCCCATGCTCATCCTCAGGCGTATCAGGCTTCTCTTGCCATGGGGCTCTTGCATGGCCTTTCTCTCTATCCTGAATGTTTATCAATCAGATATCCACATAGCACTTTTCCTCCCCACCTCACAGCCCTCACTGAGATTGTCAGTTTCTCAGTGTAGCCCACCCTGACCACCTGTTTAATATTGCCACCGCCCTTACACTCCAGATCGCTTTGTCCTGCTCTGTAGTAGGTGTTCTGGAAATATTTGTTGAATCTGTGAATATGGAATTGTAAGTTTTGACTGAAATTAAAAGAAAGCAACTTTTATCTTCTTTTATCCTTTGTCTCCAAGAAGAGTTTACCACTATGTTATTTTCCATCAGCTATTTCCCTGACACCAACTAGGTGTCCTACAGTTCAGTTCTGACACTAACTTCCTAAGTTAAACCCTGCAAGTTAAGGTTAAAGTCCTTCAATTTTGACACTACCTGTAGTTGATGCAGACTCCACAAGTTAAGGCCGCGGTCCCAGAAGACTGTCTTCACTTCAGACACGAGGTAGACAAGTGTCCCCTACAGTTCTGCCCAGTCAGCCACAAATTCAAGAATTCCCATGAACTCCCTCAGGTTTGATAATTTGCGTAAATAACCAAAACCCAGGAAAGCACTATCCTATGATAACAGTTTTTTTTGGTTTTTTTTTTTAAAGATTGGCACCTGAGCTAACATCCGTTGCCAGTCTTCTTTTTTCTTTCTTTCTTTCTTCTTCTTCTCCCCAAAGTCCCACAGTACACAGTTGTATGTTCTAGTTGCAGGTCTTTCTAGTTATGCTATGTGGGATGTAGCCTCAGCATGGCCTGACGAGTGGTGCCATGTCCACTCCCAGGATCTGAATCAGAGACCCTGGGCTGCCGAAGCGGAGCATGTGAACTTAACCACTTGGCTGTGGGGCCGGCCTCCTGATGACAGTTTTATTAAAAATAGTACAACTCAGAAACAGCCAAATGAAAGTGATAAAAAGGATGAGGTATGGAGTTAGGGCAGCGCAGAGCTTCCATGCCCTCTCCAGGTGTGTTACCCTCCCAGCACATTGATGTGTTTACCAACCCGGAAGCTCCTCACACCCTGTTTTGAAGGGTTTTTATTTGGAATTTCATTACATAAGACATGATTGAAATTATTAGCCATGTGCTTGAACTCAATCTGAGTCCCTTGCTGGAGGTCAGGGGATGGAGCTGAAAGTTCCAACCGTCTAATCACATTGGTTCCTCTGGGACCAGCCAATCCTGAAGCTATCTAGGAGTCCCACAATAAATCACCTTATTAGCATAAACTCAGGTGTGGTCTGAAAGGGCTCATTATGCATTACAAAAGACACTCCTATTAGGAAATTCAAAGGGTTTTAGGAGTTCAGTGCCAGGAACCATACACAAGACCAAATGTATATATGACAACCATGTATTAATTGAAAGAGTAAGATCAGAAGTAGTAAGTTATTCCTGTAAAGTGACATTAATTTTTGTTTTCAAAGTTCAGGAAAGAGGGAAAAAGAAAATAGATGAGACCAAAGGAGATAAAATGAAGGTCAGGCTGTGGACAATGGTGGAATGCCTCTTAAATGGATACTTTTCCTTTTATAGTACTCGCCCCGCGTTGCCTGTCCTTGGTTTGGAGCCTGCCCCTTATGTGCCTGGATTGCTTATTTTGACACAGTAGAGGTTAAGCATAATTTGCTGTGTTTTTGTTGTCATTATGGATGTGAAATTTAATTAGAGCTAACTCTCCAATACAGATTTAGTGGCAGGGGACCAAAATGAGTGTTTTAGCTAATTAAAGACTGTTAGAAAATAGATCTAAGAATCAGTATAGCTATAAAAAATACGAGAGTTTGCTAATAAAAATCCATATTACGGAATGGAATGGATTCAAAGTACAGTGTTTATTTTAGACCCCATCTTAATTTGGGGAAGTTCAGTAAGAATATTACAATGCTTAAATAGTTTTAGCAGTAGAAATAAAATGTAATTTTTCGGTTTCTGTGAAAGGAACTGACTGTAAGCAGACAGTGTATTCCAGGAATTAAGAATTAAAATTAGGGACTGGCCCCATGGCCAAGTGATTAAGTTCGAGCGCTCTGCTTCGGCACCCCAGAGTTTGCCAGTTCGGATCCTGGGCACAGACCTACACACCACCTGTCAAGCCATGGTGTGGCATGCATCCCACATATAAAGTAGAAGAAGATGGGCAGGAATGTTAGCTCAGGGCCAGTCTTCATCAGCAAAAAGAAGAAGGTTGGTGGCAGATGTTAGCTCAGGGCTAATCTTCAAAAAAAAAAAAAGAAGAAGAAATGGTTTGTATGTTTCGTGGTGGTTTTTTTTTTCTTAATAGGAGTCAGGACATAGTAAGAAGCTAAAGATAGCTTCTTGCTCTAGCTTCTTACTCATGAAGAATACTCAGTAAGATTATCAATTGCTATTTACATATCTGTACAGAACTATAATCTATTAAGATTTTGGAGAAAGTTAACTTTTATGTTGTTTGATCCTAGCCTGAGAGCATTATTTTAAGGGCTACTTAGAAGACATTGCTGATTAGGACGTAGACATCTTTGGAGCTTCCGCCAGCCACCGGGTGACTTCCCTGATCCACCGAGGCAGTGCATGCATGTTGGGGTTACCTTTGCCTTTTCTATAAGTTGGACCAAAACATCTACTTAAGTTCTTGGATTTGTACCATTCCTTCAAATAAAGTAATTTAGTACCCCTGCCAAGAAAGAAAACATTGCTGAAATTGTAAACTACTTATAGAAACATTATGGCTAGATGCCTGCATATTGAGTCAAAGTTTGTTACTTGGAAAAGTCATATTGAATATGAGAAGGCTGTAGACCACTGTTCTTGCTATGTTCTGCCCAAGTAGGAGATTGAAGCTTATTAAATAAAAGTGCCATCACTTTCCCAGTGTATTTCAGTCCACAGGTATTTATTGAGAACCTGCTGTGTGTCAGACATGAGGTAATGGGCAGTACAGTAGTGAATGAGAACAAACATCTGCCCTTAATGCATACAGAGTATGGTGAGCTATGTTGATCTTTGTCTCTTTGTGACCTAGATTACTGAGCATGGAGGAGATCATTAGCCACAGGACCTTGGTCTTGTTTGCTAAAACCAGTGCTTTGTTGAACTCTACTGATATTTTTTAACAAAAATGATTGTACTGTCAACTCTGTCCCTTAACTATTTGTTTGAACTTGGGAACATTACTTAATATCTGAGTCTGATATTCCTTAATGGTAACGCGGGGTAATAATTCTGTCCTTGTGATCTGCCTGTGAGTGTAAAGTGCCTGGTACAATGCCTGGCATCTTGTAGGTGCTTAGCACATGATAGCAGCAGCTGTTTCTGTTGTCTTCTCCTAGCTCAGATGTGATTCTGAGACTTTGCTTTTATACTCTTTTAAGAAATAAGCAAACTGCATCATAGTGATTTGACTGATTTTTTTGAGTTCTTTTATTCATAAGAATTCATTGCTCTAAATTGCAAATGAAATATCCCATAATCTTGGAATTCTTGGAGTATGTAATTTCTCAGACGTTTTAGAGCATTCTTTTTTATAATGTAAGGGGTTTTCTGGTGAAATATAAGTATCTTTTAGCTGTGTAACTCTGAATTGCCACTCAGCCAGTAAGCCCAGTGCTTTGGCTTTGGGTAATCATCAGCCATGTAGCACCAAACCTACCAGTTGCCCTCCTTATGAGTCCTTTTTGGTTGAAAAGACTTACAATACTTGGTTGGCAATGATTGTGCTTTTTGGATTATTTACATATCAAAAAATATTGAAGGGCCAGCCCGGTGGCCTAGTGGTTAAGTTCAGCCTGCTCTGCTTTGGTGGCCCAGGTTCAGATCCCAGGCACAGACCTACGCTACTCGTCAGCAGCCATGCCGTGGCAGCGACCGACAAACAAAATAGACGGAGATTAGCAACAGATGTTAAGCTCAGGGCATGTCTTCCTCAAACAAAAAGAGGAATATATATTATTTTTATAATTACTTAATATTTTAGTAGAATTCACTTCAGTTGTTTTTCCTTGCACTACCTATTTTTATTTTTATAAGAGATTTTAAGCAAAGAAGACGGTTTTTTGGGGTTGTCTGTGCAGTTTACAACAGTCACTTTCTCTAAAAACTCACCCCTCTGGTGACGGGTGTAATTCTTCCACCTAAAGTTCTGTGTGCCCTACTTGGAGGCTTCCATCCTTTTGGTCACATATAATTGGACTAGGGATGAAAAACAGACTCTAGCTGGATCATTAAGATTTTCCTGGAAATTCAGAATTGGAACTGAGTGACGGCTGGTCTTTAAACTATTTGCTTGAACTGAAATAGTGAAGACTTGGACACGTCTGCAGTTATCTTCAGCATTGTGTATGTAGAAATAGAAAAAAGTTGATCTACAGAGAGAAAACGGTATAAATGGACAGAAACAAAGAGAAAAGTCAGAGGGTACTATCTGGATTCTTAACAGCTTTCTGGATCATTATTCCAGGACTTCGTGAGGGCCAGCTATCTTTCAGTGCCATAGTATCCCTCAGTGATCTTCCACTAGGGTTCCTTTTTTTGCTCAGGTTTGCTCAAATTAGTTTCTCTTACTTAAAAACAAAAGAACCTCAACTAAAGAAGCTAGATTAAGCTTAAAACAAAAATAGATGAGTGTGAATATCCACGTGTAGAAGAATGAGGTTAGACCCCTTCCTCACACTGTGCACAGATGGATCACAGCCCTAAAACTGTGACACTCTTACAAGAAAACATAGGAGTAAATCCTCCTGATCTTGGATTAGGCAAAAGCTTCTCAGATGCAACACCAAAAGCAAAAGATAGATAAACTGAACTTCATCAAAATTAAAAATGTTTGTACTGCAAATTATGCCACCAAGAAAGTGAAAAGACAACTCATGGAATGTGAGATTAGGCCTGATAAGGGGCTTTTTGAATACTAAAAAAAAATCCCAGAACAAAAAAACAACTACGACTCAATAATAAAAAGACAACCCAATTTTTAAATAGGTGAAGACTCTGGATAGACTTTGCACCAAAGAAGATATACAGATGGCCACTAAGTCCATGGAAAGGTGCTGAGCAGGGCCTGGCTGGTGGCGCAACAGTTAAGTTCGCACATTCTGCTTTGGCAGCCTGGGGCTCACCAGTTCAGATCCCGGCTGTAGACCTACGTGTTGCCTTTCAAGCCATGCTGTGGCAGGCGTCCCACATGTAAAATAGAGGAAGATGGGCACAGACATTAGCTCAGGGCCAATCTTCCTCAGCAAAAAAAAAAAAAAAAAGAAAAGGGGATTGGCGGAGGATGTTAGCTCAGAGCTACTCTTCCTCCAAAAAAAAAAAAAAAGGCACTCAACATCATTAGCCATTAAGGAAATAAATGCAAATCAAAACCACAGTAAGATATCACTTCATATCTGCTAGGATGGCTATAACTAAAAAGACAGATAATAATAAGTGTTGACAAGGCTGTGGAGAAATTGGAATCAGCATACATTGCTAATAGGAATGTAGAATGGTGCAGCTACTTTGGAAAACAGTTTGGCATGCTTCAAGTGTTAAACAGAGAGTTATTATGGGGCTCAGCAATTCTACCCCAGGCATATACCCACGTGAAACCTATGTCCACGCAAAAACTGGTACACAAGTGTTCAAAGCATTGTTATCTGTAATAGCCAAAAAGTGGGAACAAGCCAAATGTATATCAGCTGGTGAATGGATGAACAAAATGTAGTATATCTGTAAATGAAATGTTGTTGAGCCATAAAAAGGAATAACGTTGGTACGTGCTGCAGTATGGATGAACCTTAAAAAGATGCTGAGTGAAAGAAGCCAGACACTGAAGACCACGCAGAGCATGATAGCATTTATATGACATGTCCACAGTAGGTAAACCCACAGACACAGAAAGTACATTAGTAATTCCTAGGGGCTAGAGAGAGAGGTAAATGGGGAGTGACAGCTAATGGATACAGGGTTTCTTTTGGGGAAGATGAAAATGTTCTAAAATTAGATTGTGTGGTAGTTGTACAACTCTGAATATGCTAAAGTCCATTGCGTCATAGACTTTGAATGGGTGAGTTGTATCATATGTGGATTATGTCTCAATAAAGCTGTTTTTAAAAGCAGAGAGACAGTAAAGTTAGTATGTTAATTTTGATACAGTCTTCAAAAATAATAGATTTCTACAGAGGTAATTTTTTTACACTGTTTTTCATAAATACTTATGCCTAAATAAATGCAGTTTTTCTTTTTAAATAAAATTTTAAAATTCTAAATAGCATATTACTTTGTTTAAAGATAATTTGAACAAAATTTAGTACAGATTGTATTTATCAGTTTGATTGACAGGATAAGTTGAAATGTAGATTTTCTCTAAGCTGTTTCTCTCATTGCTATTACGTTTTTGAGATGAATGGAGACAGTTGTGATGTTATGGAAAGATCTTGGACTTAGCACTTGCTAGAGCAGGACAGACATAGGTGTTCAGTCTATGATCTTGAACAAATTTAATTTCTTAGCGTATTGGTTTCAAAAACTTCAAAATGAAGATCATGCTGGACTAAAAGTTTTTTTTCTTTCTAGCGTTTATAGAAGTTTGAGAAATTTTCCTAAGAAAAATAAGCATAAGTATATTCAGCTTCTGTCGTTTGAATTTGTTTGTCCACACTAATGTACTCTTAGATTTTAAGCCTTTTGCAAACAGAAACAGTGTCCAACTTTGTCTAATGCCTAGTATTATATCTGAGAATATAGCTTCTCAATTCATATTATTTAAAGAAATTGAAATTTAGTCAACATTATTTGTGACCTTTGAAGTATTAGGTGATAGAAGTCATTGAAATATTAACTGAAAAGCTTATTTTAACCTTCTTAATATATTTCTTTTGTCTACTTAAAATTGTGTCATTAATTTTAACTGTTTTTAGATATTAGTGTGGTATTTACAAATTATGTCAATTCCAGATTAGTGTATAATTTGTTTTTAAAATATGTTAACTGTATGTTATTTTTGACCTTTTAGGGTTTTTTTTAATAAAATATATAGTTTTTAATGAGCTCGTAACAGTTAATTTTAGAGAAATCTATAATTGCATCTGGTCTCATGTACTGGGTTCTTTAGTGGCTGATATGTGGCAAATACATTTTTTTTTGTTGCAGTTAAGTGATGATACAGGATGGGTTTTGATTTTCTTTGTTTTAGCTTGATAGCTACATGATCTTAATATGCTAGTTTTTTATTTGCAGAGATCCTGCATATTTTGATGAAAATTGGCTAAACAGAATCAAAACTGAAGTAGGAGATAATTGGAGACTAAAGGTATTTAAAAAAATTTTTCCATGTTAATCAATCTAATGTGTGTATGATATTTGTTGATTTTTGCTCTGGTATGTCCAGTGAGTGTTAGAAACCTAGCCTCTAGTGAAATCATCTAGAATTGAAGATTAGAGGGAGCCTGAAGTTGCTCCCCAAGATACAGTGGAAGTCAGTAAAGCACAGTGACTGAGGGCATGGTCTCTGGAGCCAGAGTGCTTGTGTCCATATCACAGCCTTACCATTTACTATCTCTGGGATCGTCTGTTAACCTTTCTGTGCCTCAGTTTCCCCATTTGTAAAATGACGATTGTAATAGAATCTACTTCACAGAAATAAATGAGTTAATATATGTGATGCGCTTAGGATAGTTCAGGACACTTCTAATGTTAGTTGCTAGTGTTATTAATAGTGAGAAAATATTGATCATTAACTGTGTCCAAAACACTCAGAGAATGAACTATTTTTATTTCCTTCCTAGTAGTCTTAAGTTCTATTGTTTCTCAAGCTTCTTTGACCAAAACCCCACAATAAGAAATATAGTTTACACTGCAACCTGCTGCCCAGCTAAATGTATATGCATATATAGTTGAACAAATTTTTAACCTTACTTTATGCAGTGATGTTTCTGTTACATTTTTTAAAATACCAGTTGCAACCCACTAAATTATATTTTTGACTTTATATTTTGAAATAATTATAGATTCACAGGGGGCAAGGGTGCAGAAAAAAATGTACAGAGAAGTTCTATGTACCTTTAACAGTTTCTCCAGTGGTAACATCTTGCATAATTATAATACAGTATCAAAACTAGGGAACTGACATTGATACAATCCACAGTTTATTCAAATTTCACCAGTCTTACCCTCTTTTTGAGTTTGTGTGTGCAGGTCTACTGAGGTGTAGATTCATATGAGGACCACCACCATGAAGACAGAGAACTGTTCCATTTCTGCAAAGCCCCTGCTGCTGCTTTTATACCCACATCCACACGACCCCTCGCCCTAATCCTGAGCAACCACTGATTTGTTCTCCATCTGATCATTTTCTTACACTAAATTGATTTTTGTAACCCAGTAATGGTCATGGCTAGCCGTTTGGAAAACTCTGAATCCATTTCTTTTTGATATAGGTTGGTAGAGACTCAGAAATGCAAATGATTAAGCACATGAAGCCCCTGGACTTAAGCTAAGCTTAGTTTGTCTTTATATTTCCCCCATAAAACATGCATTTGATGAAAAATATTTGATTGCTTAGCTATTGAGCATGCCAAAATCCAATTCTTTCTTTTTTACTAAGCTAGAGTGAATGGACACTGCTTAATGGCACTGTTTTAATTTCTAAATAGTCTTTCAAGAATAAGCAATTAAAATGATTACTTCTCAATGTTATAACATGTTTAAAACAATTCATGAATGTTTAAAATAATGCTACTAATCATTTTATGTTTGCTTGCTGGCTTGACCAAAGAGAGTTGGATGTCCCACCTGCCACACACACAATACGCACATAAACACACCACACTGTCTGGAGTGTCACAAGTGTGGCAAAGGCAGTAATATAGAGAAGGGAAAAAGTTTATTATGTTCTTCTGAAAATGTCAGTTCTGATTTGCATTCCTGTTCTCTGTATTTTATCCTATATTTTATTTATTTAATTGTAAGAAACCATGGATTAATAATGAGATTGATAGCTTTTTTAATAGGAAATAAACTATCATTTTAAATGAACACATTGATTTTTTATAACTTTCTAATTAAAATATTAAGATAGGAAAAAGTGAACATCCTAGAAAAAGGAAATAAAGTATGTATCTTTCATGTCTTCAGATTTTTCCAGAAGTATAAACATTTTAGTTTTATTTGAGATTTTTTTAAAAGTAAGTTTTCAGTTTATTTTCTCCCTTAAAAATAAGTATGCCTTCGGCAGCCCAGGGTTTCACTGGTTCGGATCCTGGGCACGGACATGGCGCCGCTTGTCAGGCATCAGGCCATGCTGAGGTGGCGTCCCACATGCCACAACTAGAAGAACTCACAACTGAAAATACACAGCTATATACTGGGGGGGGGGGCGGGGGGGGGCCTTTGGGAGAAAAAGGAAAAATAAAATCTTCAAAAATAAAAAAATAAATAACTGTCTTTGACTAACCACTGGGTTGCATTGCTATGATTCAGCCTATTTTGTTTGATAGCCACAGATACTGTCTTCTATCCTAGGACATCTTCAACTGCTAACATTGGCTAGCAATGGCTGGATAGGTGATCTACAGAATCATATCATATATACATTTAGCTTAACATAAATTCAACCATGTGAGTTGGGTCAAAAAAGGCGGGAGGTGGGGGGTGGTGAGGAATACCAGTTCACAGTAAATAGTGCAGGTCATTCTGCCTTTCATTTCACCCCGATGGCATATGGCCAGTAAACCTCTGCTCCAGAGTGAGTGAGTGTTGGGAGATATCTTTTGGTCCTTCATCCTGTCTCATTTCTAGGATGCTTCATATAGCACAAGTATCTTGCAATGCTGAGTGTGATGCTAGCATTTCAAGATTTTTTTTAATCTAATAGCTCCTAAATATTTACTTTGGTGTTCAACTAAAGAAATAGCAGTCGTTTCTGACAGTGGAAGGATTTGGAGACATTATACGTGATAGGTTACTTTAAGAGATTTCCAAGGCCAATTTTTACTATAATTTATTTTTAATGCTCTAACCTTAGAATTTAACCTCCACTTTTCTAAGGAAAACAGCGCTGAACTTGGTCTTCATTAAGGGTGGCATGTTTTTTCTTCACCCGGAGAAAATCTAATTAATTTAATCTTACTGTTAAGTCTTGTTCAGTTACCCTCCATTTTTTCTCAGTGTGGTCATAACATTGAAACTTTAAGATAATTGGAGACTTAATTTGTTTTATAAATTTTTTATATCAAATAAATTAAGCCATTGATAGTCCATAATAATTCATATAGGCTATTAAATTTTATTGTTTGTGTTTACTTTATGATTAAAATGATTAGTTGATTCAGAAATTTTTCTGTTAAACTATATTTTGATCTGTGCTTGCCTTTTACTCAGTTGTTTTCTCTCTTTTTAAACAGATAAGCAATCTAAAGAAAATTTTAAAAGGAATCCTGGATTATAATCATGAGGTAAGGACTTTTTTCTCATTCTATTTGAAGTGTTACTATAGGATAGTTTAATTGTATAATATTTTACAATATTACTTGAGACAAGTAAAGGAAAAATTACCTCAAAATTAATAATCAGTTTATCTTCGTTGTATAGATTCTAGGACGTTCGTTCAAACCGGCATCTATTAGGGGGTCACAAGAGAAATATCCTTCTCACTATATTATGGATAGTTTGTAGATATTTATGTTAAAGTTTCTGTTAAAGTTTACTTTGTGCTACCTGTTAACTCTCTCCTCTCTTCCCTTACTTGTGAAGGTAGTTTATAGTACCTGCATTATTGTAACCAACTCCCTTGCCTACTTCCAGTTTATTCCTTGGCAAACCCCCATCCCTATATTAACTCAGTTTATCCTCTGGGTCTGCTTCAGAACAGTCAAGACATTCCTGAGGAAAAGAATCAGGCAGTGGAACTAGTTTCCTTTAAATGTTATGACCACAGGTATCAAATGGACACAGCCCTAGAAACCTGTGTTGTTTCCTTACTGTTTCCCCCACAAGCTTGCCTGCAGTTTTACCTGTGTGTATGCTTCAGTTATCTGTCTTCATCATCTCAGTAAGTGACCCTACCATGCACCCTATTGCTCAAGCCCAAAACCTAGAAATCATTTTACGGTCCATCCTTCTTTTGATATCGTCAGCCAGATCTATTAGTTAGACCTCCAAAATATAGCTTTTCTCTGTCTTTACTGCTGCCACCCATACCAAGCCATTATTAGCTCTTGCTTAGATCACTGGAGACCCTGATTTCACTCTTGCCTCTCTACAGTCTGCTCTATACTCTAAAGCCAAGATGATTTTTAAAAATAAAAATTAGATTCCGTCACTCTCCTCCTCAAAGTCTTTCATGGTTTCCTATTGTGTTGAGAATCAAATCCTTACTTCTTACCAGAAGCGACCAGGTACCGCCTGACCCCTTTAACCTCCTCTTATGCTGCTCTTCCCCTCACCCATAACACTACAGCCACATTCATCTTGTTTCTGTGCTTTTAGGATCTTCTTTTTTCAGTGTAGAGTTATCAGACAGTGACCTTATATTTACATGTGAGTCATTTCTTTTGGGGCCAGTCAGTTTCCCCATACAAAAGTCTTCCATTCTCCTACCTGATATAAGTGTCTTGCTATCAGCGTTTTGGAGTCAAATGGAGTGGAGGTAGCTAGAAGGAATCTTACTGTCGGGAACATGAACCTGTATTTAATCTCCACTCTTTCTGATACCCTCTGGTTCAGAACCTCTCTAGCTCCACTTCTTCAGAGGGTACACATCCAGTCTTTCTAGGGGTGGTAGAGGGATCGATAGTACTCAGTATCTTTGCTCAGTATGCATACCACATATCAGATTAGGGCCTAAGTTGCTGTGACTCAAGATAGTTATATCTTAGGTATAGGAGGTAAAAGTAGAAATTGGGAAGTGAGAATGACATGACAGCTCTGGGCTTAGCGGTGAGTTTCCATTGCTGACAAATTAATCTCTATCACATATTTCATTTGTTCATATAAATGTAAATGCAATTCTAATCCTTTTGTCTCCATTCAGATTTTAGGACAGCAAATTAATGACTTTACCCTTCCTGATGTGAACCTTATTGGGGAGCATTCTGATGCTGCCGAGCTTGGAAGGATGCTTCAGCTCATTTTAGGCTGCGCTGTGAACTGTGAACAGAAGCAAGGTAATTTATTTCAAGTTAGTGTATGTATGCATTTAAAATAACAAGGAAAGTAATATATATTGTACGTTTTATATATAAATCACCAGTACAAATGATAGCATCTTTTTAAGGCCGCTCTCAAAGCATGCCATTTTCTCTGATTTCGCTAATTTGTTTGCAAGCATAAAAGAGTTTTGCAAGTTGTGATAAATGTGATTGTGATGACACTCTTTCCCATTCTGCAAGATTACATAATTCTTTGAGTAGATTACTTTTAACTACCCTGAATGTAGTGAAATTTACTGTTAATTGGACAAAGTCCAGCTAAATTAATTAATAATATGAGTAATAATGATAATGATATACTGGATCAATTCAGCTCTAGGAACTTAAAATTGGATATTTTAGATTGCAAGTACAGAGGATTTATTTCACAAATATTTACTGAACTCATGCATTATGCTGGAGCTAGGAACACAGTGTCAGGTGGAACAGACACGATGCCTGCCCTCCTGAACTCGTAGGTGAATGGAGGGGGCGGGCAGTAAATAATGCCACATGTAACTGTCTGAGTATGATGAGTGCTTGAAGGTAAAGTGTATGGGGACAGTCTAGGTTTGGGTCAGGGAAGTTATTTAAGCAAAGATATGGAGGGTACTGTATTAAGAGGAATCCGAATCGTAGAAACTGAATGTTAGAAAGACCTCCATTACCTTTGAGGGATTAAGATAAACCCACAACTGTAATTGGAGAATAGGGAAGAAGGTGCAAAGAGATGAAGCAGGAGGAAAGTTAGATAGGGAGTGCTAAATGATGATGGCACAGTATTTTACTGTTATTTACATGACTTTTGAAGAAGGTGGGGTTTTTTTTAAGCCTAAAGGTATTTTTCTTCTTCCTCCTACCCCATCTCTGGTCATGCAAAACAGATTTTTATTAATTTGTCTGTACTTTTTTGGTGTTCTAGTGATGTTTAGTAATAGTTAACATTGTTTTCTTGAAGCTATGGCTAGTTTTATTGGTCTCTGATTCAGGAATTTTTTTCTAACAATGTATTTATTTCTCTCCAGCCCCATTGCTTTTAGATTTTAGCATGCCATGGTCTTTTCGTAAATTTTACTTTTTTTATTCAGTGCAACTCAAAATTTAAATAGAGAATTTTCTACATTCGTGATTTTTGTATATTATTGAAATGTCTAAGTTTTTTTGTCAAATTTTAGACGATTGATATAAATAAGATTCAAGACATTAAATCTCTAAGTAGATGTTTTGATTTTAAAGGGTGGATGAAAAATTATTTAATGTAATTCATTGAGTTCAGATGGCTTCTTATGTATTCTGTTAGGAGATTCATTAATTCTTAGGATTATCCTTAATACATAAGGGTCCTTGGAAGTGTATAACTGTTAAGACTTGGCTAATTATATTTATTACAGGGTAGGAATAGGAAAATAAGGATGTTACCTATATCCATATTCCTATGGAAAAGAAGACAATCATATTTATTTATTGAGCTTGTCGCATAGACCAAAGTTCTGTATAAAACCTAGACTCAGTTTTTCCACTGACATTGTATGTAAATGATGAAAACTTTGAACAGTATTTTAACATCATACTTACCTGGAGGGTGTTCTCTGCTCTCAGGAACACAGTTGAGAACAAAGATTCAAATTAAATGGATTTTTGAATTAAGTATTACCAGTCACTGCACGTTGATGATACAAAATCAGGATATAAAACCTGATAGTCACAAGGAGTAAATGAAGTTGTCTGGGTGTATTTGCTTTGTAATCCATGAAGTACTATACAAATAAAAAGGGCTTTGTGTTTAGATCATTTTTTCAATTAGAAGAAGGGAGGGCAATCGCTCAGAAAGTTGACTTTACATTTATCTTGGCTATCTGACTTCTCCATTTGGAGCAAATGAGTGGTGGTAAATTTGAAAAAGCAAAGATTAGTAGTAGAAAACACAGTTAATAACAATATTTACCAGGGCCAGCCCGTGGCCCAGTGGTGAAGTTCATGTGCTCTGCTTCAGAGGCCCAGGGTTTCCCTGGTTCAGATCCTGGGCGCGGACATGGCCCCACTCATCAAGCCATGCTGAGGCGGCATCCCACACAGCACAACCAGAAGGACCTACAACTAGAATATACAACTATGTGCTTGGGGGCTTTGGGGGGAAAGAAGAAAGGGAAAAAGGAAAAAAGATCGGCAACAGTTGTTTCTCAGGTGCCAATCTTAAAAAAAAAAAATATTTACTGTGTGTCTCCCTTCTGCCTGGTACTCTACTGAGCACTAACAGAACAAAAAATACTGTTTTCAGATTAGGAAATTAAGACTCATAAGTTTATGTGACTTGCCCAAGATGTCGTGCTTTTGAGAGCCTAGGGAGGGACAAAAGCCCATGTCACTTCCACTTGTAGACTTAACACTCTTTATACTGAACAGCACTGTAGATTTTGGACCTAAAAGCTAGCTTTTCAGGATAAACTCCCTGACATGGCACACCTCATTTTCCAGCATTGCCTCATAGATCTGCACCTCATAATCATATATGCTTGTATTTCAGACATTTAAGATTTGTAAATTTTTTTATTTTTCAAAAATTGTACATTAATGTAGTTCTCATCATCATTTTATCATTTAGCATTCTACGGTGTTCGCGGGGAAGGGCCTTGACGTGGCAACACCGCTTCTTAACTAACGCTTCCCCTCTCGCACCTTACTAACTGCGCAGCCTCTCTGCTCCCACTGCTGTCTTCACCTCCAGGAAGCCACCATGAGTTTTCCTTCCCCGTTCTCAGGGCCACTGCTGCTTCTCTTCTGTGTTCACAGACTTTTATTTGGGGGCTGTTTAGTCATCCTAGCTGGGCCATTCTCTCCATAGCCTGGAATTCTGTTTCGTGCCTCTGAGCAGAATATCTAGAAGCACTCCCTTGTATTCCAGCACTCCTTTGAGGGGCTCCCCATTAACAACAAAACAAAACAAAACAAAAAATCGAGCTTAGACTAAAGGAATTTTCTTTTAACCAAATAGTGGGTCAGTTAGGATATATTTCTACTGCTGGCTGAAGCACAGTGCCTGTGATCTAAGTGTGCTGTGTATATTTGTGTCACCACACATCTGACTGGGTACAAATATCCTTAGGACATGACTTCCTGAAAAACATGTTTTGCATTAACTAAAAGCTTTGGCATTAACAACCAGAATGTCAAAATGTCATAATTTAATAATGCTTTCAAAATACTTTTTTTTTTTCAACAAGTTACCTGTCAAGCACAGGATTAGAATTTGGCATTTCAAATACATGTCTCTTTCTTGCCAAAAGATCACTTGAACGATTTCATACTAAGACTCCTTCGTGTAATAGTTGGAATGCTGAGACAATTTTTCGGTGTTTGTTTTTTGGATGTGTTAGGGGGAAAGGCAGGTTGAGGCTAAAATTTCCTAATCACTTTACCCTTTTAAGTGTTTCTTCTTAAAACATTTACCATATTTGTTGGAATCCAACTGGCCTGCTGATTTTTTATGTGTAATGACACTTTCATTATCCATTGTTGGATTTGAAAATAACGAAAACTACTTCCGGGGCTTTTTTAGAAGGCAAGAAATTGTTTTTTCCAACTTCGTCACTACTGATAGCTAAGAGAGTCTTCTCTTTCTTGGCAGTGGTGAGAGTAGTAAGATGGATGGAGTTGGTGCTTTAGTATATTAAAGATGTGGGTCACTGGGGCCGGCCTCGTGGCCGAGTGGTTAAGTTCATGCGCTCCACTTCAGCAGCCCAGGGTTTCGCCGGTTCGGATCCTGGGCGCAGACATGGCACCACCCATCAAGCCACGCTGAGGCAGCGTCTTACATGCCACAATTAGAATGACTCACAATTAAAAATACACAACTATGTACCTGGGGGCTTTGGGGAGAAAAAGGAAAAATAAAATCTTAAAAAAAAAAAAAAAAAGACATGGGTCACTGTTTTAAAGCCCAGTGTTCTACAATATTTGTTTAACTATGTTATCAGTTTCTACCTCAAATTCATCATAATTTTTTGTTCTAAGCAGTTTTCAGGTTCATTAAGTTTTTTCTGTAGTAGAAAATAATAAGGTAGGGATTATACGCAATTCAGTGCTTTAATGTCACATAAGAATAAAGCCCAAACTTCAGAGTTTTTTAACATGCAGCAAAGAATAATGTGAAAGACAGATAATGTTCAGATTTTAAGAACAGTAATATGGAGTCCTTTCCATCCTGGCTTTCAGCTTTCCTATTTCATTTGTTTTAAGTTCCTGAGATCCTGCATATTTGTGACCTTTAGCTGTAGCCTCAACTTTATAAGGAATGGTGGGTGGGGGGAATATTATCTGAAGGAAAGATAAATACTGTGATTCTCAGCTTTTACTTTACCTATGGCACATTTGTTTGACTATATATATGAGGAATTCCTAGGAAGACTCAAAACAGGAAACTCCTTATAAGAATCATGAAGTGTTAGCCTTTATTCCCTTGACTATCTTTAACTTGAACAGTGACATTCCAGATTGTTCTTGTTTTTAGAGTACATCCAAGCCATTATGATGATGGAGGAATCTGTTCAACATGTTGTCATGACAGCCATTCAAGAGGTACGTTGGAGCTTCGTACTTACAGTTTGTGAAAAATTGAAGGAGCAAACATGAGTTTAAATAATTGAAGTAGAAATTTTAAAAAGAAATTCCCCTACTCACTTTCTGAGAATTTTTTCTTTATACTTAGGATATATAGCTTCTCATTTTTATTAAATCATAGTCCTGTAAATTTCTTATTTTTATTTAAATCTCAAACATTTATCTTGCAGGTATAGATATTCAGTAACTATTCCTAATTTTTTTAAATGGCCTGATGAACTAGGAATAGTAGACTAATTCCTAAAGCCGTTAACATTTATCTTAAACCAGCAGTCTACCTCCCACTTAACTATTGGTTTCTTGTTTGGTAGAAAACAGATCTTCAACTCCAGCCATACCCAAAGCAATTTCTAGGTGAATGTTTATATTGAAACTGTTTGGGAGGAATCCTCTACCCTTCCAAATTCTTGGCTGAGGCTTCTGTAGCAAAAGACAGAGTAAGAAGTGAAAAGCGTACAAATTAATTTAATATAAATTTTATGACACAGAGCCTTTGCAAGAAGTGAAGGCCAAAGAAGTGTTTAAACCTGTGTTTTGATGCTAGGTTTGAGGAAGAGTGGAGAGTCGTGGAAAAATGTCACATGGCAAAAAACAGAGTTTAAGCTAAGTGTAGCAACCTGGGGGAAACAGCAAGTCCTGTTCATTCAGATTGCTTTCAGTGTCCCTCTGTCTTCAGAGATAAGGATGCTCATTTTCTCTGAGTGTAGGGGGGCCACCTATCACATGAGGGTCTTAAGATCTGCTTCACTGGAAGGTCAGAAAATCTTCCTGATACCTGCTGCTTCTCAGATTCCTTCAGCTTGAAATATTCAATATGCCAATGTGCCGTATTTTGGAATAGCATGTCCTGAACTCCATCAAATGTAAGACCTAAAACTGTAATAGTAAAAATAAGATAAAGATTAATAACTAGTTGGTCTCAGGATGTGAGGATGCATTTAATCATACAAGTAATGGAAGAAACCCTTAAGGAAACAAGAAGACAGTATAGGACATGAATATGCAACTAACAGGGAAAAAAATACAACAGTCGTAAAAAATGCTAAATGGAAATTAAGATAAAGTGTTTTATTTTAATTCTACCAACTGACTATAATCCAGGGATTCCCGCTACCCCCTCAGGTTTGATAATTCGCTAGAATTACTCACAGAACTCAGGAACCGTGACAGTTTTGTTATAGCAAAAGGATACAAATCAGAATCAGCCCTCCCTCCCAAAAAATGCATAGAGGGAGGTCTGGGAGTATCCCAAAATTTCTGTTGTCCCCTCCCCATGGAATCAAGATATCACCCTCCTGGCACATTCATGAGTGACAATAGTACTGCCAGCCAGGGAATCCCCCCTGAACTTTTAGGTCCAGAGTTTTTATTGGGGTTTCATTTTATAGGTATGATTGATTGGATCATTGCCCACGAGGTTGAACTCAATTTCCAGCCCTCCTCTCCTTCCCAGAGGTCAGGCTGATATCATGTGGCTCAAAGCCCCAACCCTCTAATATGGTCAGTCTTTCTGGCATGGGCAGCCGCCAACTGGAGTCATCTCCTTAGCTTAAACTATCTAGAGGCCCACCATGAATAACAAAGACACCCGTATTAGTAGGGAAATCCCAGAGATCCAGAGGCTGCCTCCCAGTAACTGGGAGTAAAGGCCAGCCAAATTATTACACAGGACCTTTCAAAAAGCAAAGCAGTTAAAAGATCATCACTTTGGCAATCAGCATGGATGATAGGAGGGTAAACTGGTGTATCTTTTTAAAAATGTTATATTCAGGCCAGCCCCGTGGCCTAGTGGTTAAGTTTGCCACACTCCACCTTGGCAGCCTGGGTTTGGTTCCTGGGCATGTACCTAAACCACTCACCTGTCAATGGCCGTGCAGTGATGGAAGCTCATGCACAAAATAGAGGAATACTGGCAACAGATGTTAGCTCAGGGCGAATCTTCCTCAGCAAAAAAAGTTATACCTTTATATCCTGTAAGATATAAGGTGAATGTTAAAATACCAAAATGATGATCACCCAAGCAAGATAGAAGTTTAATTTGCTTTTAAGTGGTCCTGAGTTGGCTCTGTAGTCATCAGGGACCTAGCTTTCTTCTATCTTATTGTCTGCCATCCTTAATACATGATTCTCGCCTAGTGGTTCAGCTATGACTTCGAAAGTTTCAGCTATCACGTTCACATTTCCAACCAGCAGGAAAGATTGAAGGAGAGGTTATCCACTTCTAGTAAACTTTCAGGAATTCTCACTCTTATTAGTCAGATATTACTCACATAGCCACACAGGGAAACTGGGAAATGTGGTCTTTATTCCAGGTGGTCATGGACACAACCAAAATTTGAAAATTTTGTTACTAAACAAAAAAGAATAAGGGGGCCATTAACAGTTCTACCTTACTGTAATTTTTGCTGTGTTTCTACTTTCAGGAATTATCCTAAGGAAATCTGAAATACAAGGATACGTAAGAGTAGTAGTAAACATTTATGCAGCACCTATGATGAGCTAGGTAGTACTCGTACTTACTAAGCACATTCCATCTATTAACTCATTTGAAATTCACTGCAGTTGTAATTAATGCTACTGAAATGTACACTTAAAAATTATTAAAATGGCAAATTTTATGTTATGGATATTTTACAATAAAAGAAAAAGAAAAAGAATAACTAATCCTTGAGGTATGTGCTGTTATTGTCCTCACTTTATAAAAGAGAAAATTGAGGCGTAGACATGTGAATAACTTGATCAAGTTCACACAAGAAGTAGTGGCAGAATCAGAACTCAGATCTAAGCAGTCTGAATCCAGAGCCTACACCCATAACCACTGTGCTGTGTTGCCTCAAGATTATTTCAGCATTATTTTCTAGCACTGAAACATTAGAAATAATCTAACTGTCCAGCAGTAGGGGAACAGATAAATAAATTATGATGCAATAATGTATTGGCATATTACATAGGCATTAAAGCTTATTTTTGAAAAACATAATGACGTGGGGAAACCTTACAATATATTTGGTAAGAAAAGGTAGGCTAGAGAGCACAAGAGCAGTATAATCCCATTTCTGTTAAAAATTAAAATGAGTAAAAACAAACTTGCCAAAATGTTAACTATCTCCACATGGTTGGATGTTCTAAACTCTTTTCTCTGTTTTCCAATTTTTCTATAATAACAAGTATTGTATCTATAATCAGTATTTTTAAAATTAAAGTCTGTGACTGAGTGATTTTCACTTTCTGGATCTATCCCAGGGAATTCTTTAGAAATTCGGACCAAGATTGGGCACAACAGTGTTTATCAAACTATTTGATATTAACAGAAATGTGAAAACATTGTATATCCCTTGGTAAACAAGTGTTTAAATCATGATACTTCTAGCCCATGGAATATTATATAGCTGATAAAAATTTGTTTAAAAAAAGGGAGGGAGTTGTCTTATGACAAAGGGAAAACATTTAAAATGTCAAGTGAACAAAGCAATACATACAGTTAGATCGTAAGAATAGATTATGGGTCTATTCATTTTATTCATTGAGTAAACACTTATTGAGCACCTACTATGCAGCAGGAGCCGTAGTAGGCATTAGGGATGCAATTATGAAAAACATAGACATGGTCTCTTGCCTCACAAAGTGTAAGTCTCATGGGAGAAATGAATGAACAAGCAATTCAGATACTTGCAAAGTATTCAAAATGAAAAGTACCCCGATGGGGAAAATGTAGGAGTACCTCAGGGAGTATAGGACTCAGTCTGGAGACGTTCAGGAAGGCTACTCAGAGGAAGTGTCGTCTAGACTGAGCACTGAAGGAGGAGATGAGGTCAGAAAAGGGCAACAATTGTTCTGAAGTCCAGGCGACACGAATAAGCAAGACCTGCACGGCGTGTTGGAGGCACTGAAAGAAGACTGCCTGTACGTGCAGAGTGCTTAGACATGAAATGAGACGTCAGATTATTAGGATATTGAGCAGTTTTGTTAAAAGAGTTGGAATTTTGGAAATTAATGAATAGATTTTAAGGAGAAAGTGCATTGAAGTCTGTATTTGAGAAAATCCATGCAGTGAGAAGAGTGGGTTAGAGGAAAACAAGGCTAGAAAAGAGGAGAGCAGTTGAGAGACTTTAATAATTGTCCAGTGAAGAATGATGGAAGGCTGAACTAGGTGATGGCAGTCAGGGTGGAGAGAGGTGGACAGATCTGAAAAGCTCAGAGCTCCAGTCAGCAGGCTTGATGACCTAGGAGGAAGGCAGGGGTAGCTGGGTGAAATGATGGGACCGAAGAAGGGTTTTTGTAAGATGGTAGTTTCTCTCTCTCTCTCTCTCTTTTTTTAAAGGCACATTCTATTTTTATGTCTTTATTAAGGTGCTACTGACTTTGATTTTTTTTTTATTGTGGTAAAATACACATAACATAAAATTTACCAGTAGTGATATTTAGTACATTCGTAACATTAGGCAAACATTACCACTATTTAGTTTCCAGAACTTTTTCATTGCCGCAAAAGGAAACCCTGTACCCATTAAACAGGCAAGACTCATTTCCTCCTCCCTTCAGCCTTGGCAGCCAGTAGTCTGCTTTCTGTCTCTATAAATTTTCCTATTCTGGATATTTCATATAAATGGAATCATATGATATGTGGCCTTTTATGTCTGGCTTGTTTCACTTAGAATGTTTTCAAGGTTATGTTGTAGCATGTATCAATACTTTGTTCCTTTTTATGGCTGAGTAATCTACTGTTGTATGGATTTACCACATTTTGTTTGTCCATTTTTCAGTTGATGGGCATTTAAGTTGTTTCCACCTTTTGGCTATTGTAAATAGTGCTGCTATGAACGTTAGTGTATAGGTTTTTTTTGAACACCCGTTTTTAGTTATTTTGGATATATATCTAGAAATTGAATTGCTGGGTCATATAGTAATCCTATGTTTAACCTTTTGAGAATGCACCAACCTGTTTTCCATGGGAGGTGCACCATTTTACATTCCCACAAACATTGCACTAGAGTTTTGATTTCTCCACCTCCTTGCCAACACTTGTTATTGTCCATCTTTCCGATAATAGCTGTCCCAGTGAGTCTGAAGTGGTATCTCATTGTGGCTTATTTGCGTTTTCCTAAACACTAATGATGTTGAGCACCTTTTCATGTATTGGCCATTTGTGTGTTATCTTCTTTAGAGAAATGTGAATACAGTCAAGTAAATGATAGTCTTTTAACTATTTAAATGGTAATAGGAAGAAGGCACAAGAAAGAGAAAGTAGAGGTTGAGATAGAACGAAGAGGATGATAAATGGTACAGGGTCTGTGAGAAGCTGGGGAGAGACTGGGTTGAGAGCACAAGTGGAGGGATTAGTCTTAGATGGGAAGAATAGCACTTGTATTATAACAAAATCGAAGAAGGAAAGGATGGGCATGAATGTTGCCAATTTTGTAGGTTAAGGTATAGGAAATTGGGGAAATTCTTATCTGGAAGCAAGGTTGGGTGAAGAGTGGGGGAATTGGTGAGGTTAGAGAAGTAGGAAATGTTTGGAATAATCTTTAAAGGGAATCAAGAGGCTGCTGACTGGGGAAGCGTAACTACTTTTTGGGCAACTTTGAAGGCCCAGTTGAGATTCGAAACTATGTATTAATAGTGTTTTATGATTTTTAAAACTTTTTTACTCTCTTAGTACTTGGCAGTCAGGGTATATAGCCAGAAGAATTAGGTAGTTGGATTGAACTTGCATTGAGATTTTGCTGGGAAGAAGGAATTGAGGTAAGAGGAGAATTGATTATATTGACAGAAGTCATCAACATAATAGACCACGAAATCTAGGCTAGAAAGAGAAGATCATTGATTAAACAAATGACAAACCATGGAAGCTAAAGTGGGGAAGGGGAGATTTCCAAAAACAGGTTGATATTAGAAAAAAGAGGAGTGAACTTCAGGCAGGCAAAACAGTGATGTTCACTCAAGAGTCTAAGCAAAGTAAGGAAGAAAATGAATATAAGGACTGTGAAAAGCAGGGAGAGAGTGGAGAGGTCTAGGGCCTGGAAGTGCTGAGGAAGTCGAGGAACAGATAGACCAGATGTAACTGAACGAGAGACTTATGAAGGGAGTGGAATACCTAGGTTTTTATTCAGAGGTGTTGCTGTGTTCTGAAAAGGACTACAGTGTAACAATAGAAGAAAAAACACTGAGAGAAAATACTTCCACTTCCCTCTCCTTCCTGCCTCTGAATTAGATACTTCCTCTCTGAATATCTGTCACAACCCTTATCACACCATAATGGATTTGTTTTACTCGCTTGAACTGTGCTAGACCCATGGTTGGCACAGGTAGCTTCTTAAATATTTCACAGTTTTAAAGGTGGTTATTTCTAGATGGTAGAATAATGGGTTTTCTGTCTTTATATTTTTTTTCTGGATTTTATTTTCTGTACAATGGATATTTTTTCAGTTGGAAGAAAAGTCTTTTGAAAATCTTTTTATTAATGTCCTCAAAATAAAAGCATAAAAATTGAAGCCGGTATTTTTATTCTGAGAATTTCCCCCCATATTTATGCCCAGGGACTTTGACCTCTTCTCATTACGTTAATGTAGAGTAGTGGTTCTCAGACTTCGGTATGATTCAGAATCACTTGGAGGACTTAAATTAAACAAGTTGCTGGGCCCTAACCCCTAGTTTCTGATTCAGTAAATCTGGGCTGGAACCCAAGAATTTGTGTTTCTGACAGATTCTCAGGCAATGCTGAATGTTGTTGATTTGGGGACCTCACTTTGAAAACCACTGATCTTGAGAAAAAGATACAGCTGAACATAACATTTCAGTTCTCTAGAGAGTGGGATGAAGGCTGAAATTACAGTATCTCTCAACAGCACAGCCCCACATTTCTAATTGTCCCTCTCTCTTTTGTCCTCAGACAGAACATAAGAAGGAAACAATAGAAAATTGGGCCCATTTGAATCTGCCCCTGACATTTGTCACAATCGGAATTTTATCCCCTTCTCCCTCAAACCCTCACACGCCCTTTGGACCTTCTCTCCTTGAAACACAAGGGTGAGAGAAGCTAAAACAGATTCGTGTGTGCGTGTTATTAAACTGTAGCCAGTTAATTCTGGCTAATGTTGATGTTGCCCACATTTGTTCTTTGGAAATAGTTACTTAGTGTTACCATATTTTTACTGAAAAGTCAATGTTTTCAAATATTTAGCCACATTTTTAACTTAGAGACTTGTCTTTTTAGTAATAAGAATAAGTAATACTTGATTCTTATGCCTGGACCTACAGTGACAATGAGCACCAGAATTTAGACATGTAATTTTAAGTGAAGGCATTATCCTGAGTGAAAAAAAATTTCCGGAGTGAGAAACTTTCATGTATAAGAAAATGTTCCTTTTACCTTTGTGTTTTCATTTTAATTTTTATAATTCTTTAGTGGCTGAGTGTTCATGTTTGTTGTGTAAGTATATTGTATAGAATGTCTCTTTTGTCTCATAGTTATAATCATTTAAATCTTAATTCCAGCTGATGAGTAAAGAATCTCCTGTCTCTGCTGGAAATGATGCCTATGTTGACCTTGATCGCCAGGTATTTGCATTGTTTTTATCCATGCAAAGATCGAAAAGGATAAACTGTAGATATTAATGAAAAGAATGTTTTGATTGAAATAGCTTATGAAATGTATTGGTGTAGTTCTTTATTATTTATCTAAAATTCAAGAACTGAAGCCACTTTACTAATAGATATTACACATTTGTAATTAAATTTGTAATTAAAGTGTTATTGCATAACCCACTTTGAAATAAATTAACTTATTTAACTTATTGTAATTCATGTTTTCTAGTCATGATTTTTCTTTTTTCGTTAGTGATACTTTCTAAATGCCACTTTTAATACAATAGATGCATTCCTGGGAAGTTGTATGCATTTAATCTTATGATTTATTAATCATACAAAAGATATTTTGCCTTTTATTTAATGGTATTCTTCAATTGAAGATATCTCCTCTACCCTTTATCTTGTGAAGAGGTGAAGATTTGTCAATACATATTTAAATGCACTAGGGAACTTTATTTTTAAATGAACTCTGCAGTGTATTGCAGTTTTAACAGAAAAGTTATTTTGTAATTTTAATTTTATTTTTTAATAAAATGCTGTTACTTACATTGTCAGTTTCTATGTTCCAGCTATTCTGGGACATCTGCTCCAAAGCATGAACAGAAATCTTTGTATTCTTTGTCTTCTCTCATTTCTTTCCCATGATTTCTAAATGTTTTGCAGGAAAATCTTTGGATGTGCTATAATTTTAACCCAAGTTGTAATTTATCTTTCCTTTGCCTTATGGTGTTTGATTTTAAAGTTGTCACCTTGAATGCGTTTTTTTGTAATCAATTTTTTTCTTTCGTTTTAAAAATTAATTTTAATTATTTTTTGTCATACTTTGCTAACTTAGAGTTTGTGTAATAATGGGACACAATTCGGGAATGTTTGGTTTGTGTTGAGAATCAGAATAATAAAAATCTTTTATTTTAAAACTGATATACAAATTATCACAAAGATTTAATGTGACTAAAAAACTTGTGTTGAAATACACTAGTTGTATATTTTAACACTTGAACCGATATTCCTCTAGTGCAGACATATGTCACCAAGGTTAAATTTCTACCTTATTACAGAATCAACATTGCCAAGAGCCAAATAGCCCAGAGAGAAGACGACATGTAAGAAAACTTGTTATGAGGAAAGAACAGAAAAGACAAGACTTAGGACTAAAAGATGTTTAAAGTTAGAAGTGCAGTCTTTTGACTCTTGGCAGAGGGTTCTTGATTTCTCTCTGCCTCTCAGAAAGAAAAGGGAAAAATGTTTTATTTCGATATTGTACATATGTAATTATTAATTGTTGCCACTTCATATTGAAGTGTTTATTGTATCTCTTTGTTTCTAATCAGTTGAAGAAAACTACAGAGGAACTAAATGAAGCTTTGTCAGCAAAGGAAGAAATTGCTCAAAGGTGCCATGAATTGGATATGCAGGTAAGAGGTCTGTTCTGTGTACCGCCTGTGAAATGCACTTCTGTAAGTACCCCCAAATGTGCTGTGTACTGCCACACAGTACAGTTTGACTATATAATGCAACCCTAGTTAAAGACAAAAAAGGAAAACAGATTTCTGGTTAAAGATAGTAGACTGAGCAAAGATATTAATTTTCTTTCCTTCCTGCCACTGCATTAAATTTATAATAAATGAATTATAATGATGTAAGCCCACAAGAAAAGAGAAAGAGGAGGGGTAAAGAAGAGACAGAGGAGCTATCAGTGCCAGCTCTCAGGAGGGGTGAGGGAGATTTTTAAAAGCCCTGATCTGTAGTGTTTGCCAATTTCTGTAGTATGAATACTTACTTAGTGGTCAGTTTGAAGGTATTAAGGGTTTAACTCACAAGACTCAGCTCATAAGACTCCTGAATATTTAAAAATCAGCTTGGGTGTAGCCAGCAACGGCACACCACTAGTTTTCATCAACCTCTGAAGCCAAAAGATAATTAGAAAAGTGCTGAATGGCTAAAAAGAGTAAGGAATGCAGTGGGCAACAACACCCGTAGAAGGGGAAGGAGGCAGCTGCTGTAGCAGAGCCCGGAGAGTCCACAGATAATGATGAAAGGCTGAAGTGAGGCTGGAGCGAGAGGCATACAGAGGATAGTTGGGCCCCATCATCAACCCTGTCACTGACTGCATGTAGACTGACCTATCACCAGGTTCCCAATCAGAGGGTTCTTTTCTAAAGTAATTAAACAGAAGTATAGGGAAATTAGACTGAGTATTAGTATTGCAAGGTAAGGTCCTTTTCATTTCAACCTTCCTAGGTTCTCTAATTTAGTTTCATGTAGATAAGCCCTAAAGTGAAACCCATGCTTGCATAGCTTCCAGTTACCTTTGCTGTTGACCAATTCTTAAATGTGAGGAAATCTGCATAACCAAACAAAGGATCAAGATAAACAGGAAGCTAGCCCTAGAGGAAGTAGAGAAAATTTGGATAGTAGAAGAAATTTTTCTTTTTAATCTAATACCCTCAGTGAAATTAGGAAAGATATTGCATCTATAAAATAAGGATAAGATTCTATTTTAAAAAGGAAAAGTCAGAGATCAAGAAACACTTAAGTCGGGGCTGGCCCTGTGGCTTAGTGGTTAAGTTTGGTGTGCTCTGATTTGGTGGCCCAGGTTCACAGGTTTGGATCCCAGGTGTAGACCTACACCACTTGGCAGCCATGCTGTGGCAGCGTCCCACATACAAAGTAGAGGAAGATGGGCACAGATGTTAGCTCAGGGCCAATCTTCCTGAAGCCAAAAAAGAGGAAGATTGACAATGGATGTTAGCTTAGGGCAGATCTTCCTCAGGAAAAAAAAAAGAAACACTTAAGTAAGTTAACAATAGAATTGTCAAAATAAAAAATTCAATAGGATAAAGATAAAGTCAAAGAAATCTCTCACATATAAGATGGAAATAAATAAAAGTATTTGTCTGGCAGAGAAAGACAAACTCTGTATGACTCCACTCATAGGTGGAAGTTAAACATAGAGACAAAGAGAATTGATTGGTGGTTACCAGGGGAAAGGCGGGGTGGGGAGAGGGCACAAAGGGTGAAGTGGTGCACCTACAACACGACTAACAATAATGTACAACTGAAATTTCACAAGGTTGTAAACTATCATAATCTTAATAAAAAAAGTTAAAAAAAAAGTATTTGTCTGGGATTTACCTCAAAATCAGGGAGGTGAGGAGAGTGGATAGAGGTGTGGATGAGACATAATTGGCCATGTTTTAATAACTGTTGAACCTGGGTAACAGATACACAGAGTTCACAATATTTTATGCTGGAAGCATTTTACTTTGAAAGGCCTAGGAGTCAGTCATTGCTTTGGATGTATATAGGAGGGAGTGTAATCCTAGCATATTTGTTGGGTTATATGGTAAGTAATATTTATCTAGTCATAAGTAAGCACTGTTAATTGGTTTTCGAGTTTTAGAACTTTACACAAATGCCGAGTTACAATAATAAATAAATGAGTTGATTATTTTTATGAGCAGTATATAAATGTTATCTTTGACAATATAGAATTAAAGTTATACACTAGGATTGGCAAATGACAGCTTGCCATCTGTTTTTGTAAATAATGTTTTATTGTGGCACAGCCTCACTCATTCATTGACATATTGTCTGTGGCTGCTTTCAGGCTATGATGACAGAGTTAAGTACATGCCATAGAGACCTGTGGCTCTCAAAGCCCAAAATACTCACTATTTAATTCTTTGCAGAAAAATTTACCAATCCCTGGTATAGACGGATTGCAGAGTGAATGGCAAGGTTGCAGAGAGGTTATGAGAAGAGAAGAGCTAGCCTTGTAACACGCTTAGCTCTGCAGAAAACAGTACTAGCACAGTCGTGATAATGTGGTGTCTAATGTAATTATGCAGACTGTTGGTTGTCAACATTTAGAATTGTCCTGCAGAGAAATGGTGCTGTAAAGTAAAGGTACAGATGATAGGGGTTGAGAAGTAGGACGAGACAGGAGCAGTGAAGGAAGGTGGGGCCCTAATGTTCTCATCTCACCTGGAAGGTTGTCAAGAACCACTTCTGTGGAGCAACAATCATTACATGGCTAGCTGCTTCTTGTCATCCAATCTCAGCTCAAAATCACCTGATTCATTTGTCATAAAATATTTTATTGGGCACTTAGAGGTGCCAAATACTAAATGAGGCCTCCCTGGGAAGGCCTTCCGTGGTCAGTCAATCTAAAGTAATCATCCAGTCTCTCCTCTTAGTCTCATTTTAACCCTCTGCATAGCACTTTTCACTCTATTTTTGCATGTATTTATTAATTTATTTTCTTGTTTAATATGATTTGCTTTTGCTTATATATTTACTATGATTTATTGAATATATTACACGTAGGAATAAGAACTTCTGCTTTGTTCATCACGGTGTCCCTTGCACCTAGAAAACTGCAGCAGTGCCTAGCAGGTAGTTTGCACATAATGAGTATTTGAATGAGTGAATGAATGGGCGAGTGATTGAGTGAAATGAGCAGTTGTTTAAAATTGCAGAGGTGGGCCACCCCCTGGCCAAGTGGTTACTTTTGCGCACTCTACTTTGGCGGCCCAGGGTTTCACCAGTTCGGATCCTGGGCACAGACCTAGCACTGCTCATCAAGCCATGCTAAGGTGGCATCCCACATGATACAACTAGAAGGACCCACAACTAAAATATACAACTGTGTACTGGGGGGGTTTGGGGGAGAAGAAGGAAAAATTAAAAAAATAAAAAGTAATAAAAAATCTGAAATTGCAGAGATGACCCACGAAGGATGTGAGAATACGATATAACTATATTTGTGGAAGAGAAAGATGGCACAAGTTGCTGTAATTTAACATGTCAGAGGAGAGAGTCACTAGATAATGCCTAAGATAAATCAAGAAATAATGATGTATATCATATTATTTAGAGATGTAAACTAATAACCAAAGCAGTAAAATTAGGAACAGTTAAAACTAATTGTCTCTTGGGAATGGAGAAACTCAACAGGAAACTGCAGTCTTTCATTGTAAGCCCTTTGCCTTGTTTGATTTTTTCCTTAATAAACCTTGTTCATGTATTATTTTTAATTAGTCTCCTTTTTCTATGTATATGGAAAGGATTTCTACCAAATACATTGAATGAAAATATTTTAGCAACATTTGCTACTCTGATAAGTCTAGTATTAAAGTTTTGTATTGTACACTTGGCCTTTATATAAATTGACCACATACCAGGCTATAAAGCTATTCTTGATAAAATTCAAAGAATCTGTGTTTTTTAGATCATGCTCTCCGACCAAACTACAATTAAAATTAGAAATTAGTAGCAAATAAATGAGTTTTTAAAATTTAAATTTTAAAGCTCTAAATATTTAGTCATGTGCCGCATAACAACTTTTCAGTCAATAATGGACAGTATATAGGACAGTGCAGATTGGTGTGTGATAGGCTATACCATCTAGGTTTGTGTAAGTGCATGCTATATGATGAAATGATGAAATAGCCTACCGATGCATTTCTCAGAACGTGTCCCCATCTCAGTGCGATGCATGACTGCATTTTAAAAAGAAGAAAGAGCAGAAATGGATGAAATAGCCCAGTGGCATTGCATAGAGCCACTGCTTTATTCTAAGAAAAGACTCATGCATTAATGGAAATCTGACAAATTACAGAGCTAGCATTCCAGATTCATTCATTTATGCAGCATTTACTGAGCACCCACTGTGTACTAGCCACTGCTCTAGTTGCTGCAGAGACAGTGAAGATGGGAGGAAGCGACAGAAATAGATAAAACATCCCTGTTCCCAAGGTGCTTATGTTCTAGTAAAGAAGACAAACAATAAACAAAGTAGGAATATAGTCTGTTCTGTGGTGATATGTATTCTAGAGAAAAATAAAGCAGAGAAGGTAGAATAAGGAGTGTGGGGTGGGAAGAATTAGTTTTAAATTGAATAATCAACAAAGGCTCGCCAGAAGGTAACGTATTAATGAAATCCTGAAGAGGTTAGAGGAGCAAGTGTCTCAGATTTCCAGGGAAAGAGCATCATAGGGCAAGTGCAAAGGCCCTGAGGTGGCAGTGTGACTGGTCCTTTCAAGCAAGAGCAAGAAGATGAGGATGGTAACAGTGGAAGGGAGCATGGGAAGAGGAAATCAGTCTGGAGAGGACTTTATAAGCTGTTGTAAAGACTTTGGCTTGAGTAAATGGAAGCCATTGGAGGATTTTGATCACAGTTGTCCTGTGGTCTGAGCTTTGTTTTAATAGGTTATTGTGGCTGCTGTGTGGAGAATAGACTAAAGGGAGGCAGGGGCCAAATCAAGCAGACTAATTAAGAGGCCGTTGCAATAATCCAAGCAAAAAATTATATTGGCTTAGGTCAGAATTTAAGAGTGGTCAAAATATGTTTGAAGGTAAAGCCAGTGGTATTTGCTGACAGCTTGGATGTGAGTGTGAGAGATGTTAAGGATTGTGACTGAGCAACAGGAGGGATAGAGTTACCATTTACTGAAATGGGAAAGACTGTGGAAGAATGGGGGGAGGGGAGGGAGTAATTAAGAGTTCCACTTGGACAGTTCAAATTTGAGATGACTATTAGACATCCAAGTGGAAATGATACCCAGTTTAGGATTCCAGGCTAGAAATAGAAGTGTGCGCGTTGCCAGTGAATAAGTGGTGTTTACAGCCATGAAACTGGAAGCCATCATTGTATTTAGGAGAAAAAAGCTGTGGGGTTCTCCAGTGGCAGGCAAATAAAGAATTGACTACGGAGGAAGAGAAGGCAAGACCAGTGAGTTGGTACAGAAGGAGAGTAAGATGTCCTGGAAGCCAAGTGAAGAAAACGCTTCAAGGAGGAGGATGTGATCAGGTGTGTCAAATGTTGCTGATGGATTGTAGTGATGTGGAGTCAGCAGTGACCCTGTTTTGAGCAGTTTTGGTGGAATGGTAGGGCCATTAGCCCAGCTAGAAGAAGTTCAGGAGAAACTGGGGGATGGAGAAGAAGAATTAGAAATGGCAGGCAACTTTTGTTTTTACAGCCTCATTGATATATAATTGACATCAGTAAACTGCTCGTATTTAAAGTGTACAGTTTTGATGCCTCTTGTCATACCTATAAAAATGTGAAACCATCACCACAATCAGTATAATGAGCCCATCATCCCCAAGAGTTTCCTCATGACTCTGTAATCTCCCTCTAGTCGCCTGCTCTTTCTGTCACATCTTCTAGAATTGTATATAAAAGGAATCAGACAGTGTATACTCTTTTTTGTGTGTCTCCTTTCATTATTTTGAGATTCATTCATGTTGTCAGTATCAATGCTTAATTCTTTTTATTGCCAAATAGTATTCTCTTGTATGGATATAGTACAATTTGTTTATCCATTCACCTGTTCATGAACATTTGTGTTGTTTCTAGTTTTTCTCTATTAGAATTAAAGCTGCCATAAACCTTCTTTGTAAGTCTTTGTGTGGACATATGCTGTTTTTTCTCTTGAGTAAATAAGTACCTAGGAGTAGATTGGCTAGGTCATGTGGTGGTTGCATGTTTAACTTTTTAGGAAAATGCAAAACTATTTTCCAGAGTGCTTGAAACATTGTACGTTCTCACCAGGGGTGTATGAGACTTCCATTTGTTCTACATCTTTGCGAGTGCTTGGCACAACCAGTCTTTTATAATTCTAGCCCTTCTAATGGGAGTGTATTGGTATAGCATTGTGGTTTAAATTTGCATTTTCTTAATGACTAATCATGAGTATCTTTTTGTGTGCTTAGTTGCCATCTATGTATCTTCTTTGGTGAACTGTCTTTTCAGATGCAAAGTAAAGAATGAATTCTTGCGTACTTTCACATATTGCTCTGCCTATGCAGTTTTCCAAAATAATGTGAATGTTTTAAGTAGAGGTTGAATGTACTTTGTTAAAAACAGCCTTTAGTTCATAATGATAATTCACAAGTGATTGTGATGATGCCAGGGTAATTAGAGGAAGTGACTACTGTCTTCTTCTATTCTCACAGGTTGCAGCATTGCAAGAGGAGAAAAGTAGTCTGTTGGCAGAGAATCAGATATTAATGGAAAGACTTAATCAATCAGATTCTATAGAAGACCCTAACAGTCCAGCAGGAAGGAGACATCTGCAGCTCCAGACTCAATTAGAACAGCTGCAAGAAGAAACTTTCAGGTAAAATACCTCTCACTAAAATCTAATTTTTAGAAACTTGGTAACTGTCTTTTAAAGGTAAGAATGTAGTGTTAGGACTTCTGGGGAGCTGCAGACCAAGGAAGCTTTGTAATAAACAACTTCCCCCAAATCTTCCCACGTGGTATAAAATAGCTTCACATCGCGGAAGAGTTCTGTCAAAGCTGCACTTCAGGATTACTTGAAGACACTGTGTCCCGACTGACATATAACTGTGCATGAAAGGAAGAAAATAAACAGCCTCACAGCCCCCACATCACCCCCACTTCTCTTCTGCCATGTACTTTGAGGTGAGTAAAGGCAGACTGAGAAAAAAAATTAGGAGGAGACGAAAGAAGAAAACTAGGGAAGGGGCCTGTGGGTGAGTTGGAGCCGTTACCAGAATGATTAAATTCACTCAAAATCTGGAGTTACTTTCCAAACAAAAAAAGAGACTATACCACAAACTGCAGGAAAAAATTTCAGAGGAAATGCATCTTCGTAAAGGGCCAGACATCATAAAAAAGTATAGGCGCTGAATTTAAAGAGACTGATGACCTTTCCAGGCGCAGGGTTGAGAGACATAGGCCAGATGTGTGTTTATAGAGACAGATTTCTAAACGTACCTTCTGGGAGAGGAAAAGGCCGAAAGGAAGGAAGAAGGGCCCTTTGGCAATTGGATGGTGAAAGAGTAAAGAAGAAAAGGAAAAATTTGGTGTCCTATAAGACAAAATAGAACCTCGAAATTGAAAGACCTAGCAGGATGAGAAAATATATTATGACATGTTTCTTTTCTTTTTTAGAATTATTTTATTGAGGTCGCATTGGTTAATAACATTGTTTAAATTTCAGGTGTACATCACGATAATTCGACTTGTGTATAGACTGCATCGTGTTCACCACCAAAAGTCTAGTTTTCATCCATCACCACACAAATGTCCCCTTTTACACCATTCGCCCTCCCCTCACCCCCTTCCCCTCTGTTAACCAGAACAGAACCAGTCTGTTCTCTCTATCTGTGTGTGTGTGTGTTTGTTTATCTTCCACATATGAGTGAAATCATACGATATTTGACTTTCTCCATTTGGCTTATTTCACTTAGCATAATACCCTCAGGGTCTATCCATGTTGTTGCAGATGGCAAGATTTCATTTTTTTATGGCTGAGTAGTACTCCATTATATATATTCACCACAACTTCTTTATACATTCATCCGTTGATGGGCATTTAGGTTGCTTCGAAGTCTTAGCTATTGTGAATGATGCTGTGATGAACGCACGGGTGCATATGTCTTTCTGAATTAGTGTCTTCGTGTTCTTGGGGTAAATACCCAGAAGTGGAATAGCTGGGTCATATGGTATTTCTATTTTTAATTTTTTGAAGAATCTTCATACTGTTTTCCATAGTGGCTGAACCAGTTTACACTCCCACCAGCAGTGTATGCAGGTTTCTATTTCTCCACAGCCTCTCCAACACTTATTTCTTACCTTTTTAATTATAGCCTTTCTGACAGGTGTGAGGTAATATCTCATTGTAGTTTTGATTTGCATTTCCCTAATAATTGGTGGTATTGAACATCTTTTCATGTGCCTGTTGGCCATCTGTATATCTTCTTTGAAAAAATATATTATGACCTGTTTTGTACCTAGCCATAGATTTTCAGTGTTAAAACAGTAAGAGAAATATTAATTAGATTTTTACATTACCAGGTAACTTTATATGGTAACATATCAACTATCCTTCATTATTTCTCAATGAACTGTGTCTGGATTTTTGTTTTTGTTTTTTGCCTTAACAGGAAAAAATTAAAAACTTCTCAGAAACCTTAGAAACAGTTCATTCCCTATGATCTACATCAGCAGTTCAGAGTGTGGTCCCAGGAGCCCCACAGGTTCACTGAGATCCTTTGAGAGAATCTTCAAGGCCCTCTCTTTTCCAGCTGCATATCTGTGTAAGGCTGGATTTCCTCTTCATACTTCAGCCAAAAACTGTCATGACAGATGAATGTAGAAACACATATGAGAACCCAGCTGTCTTCTATTAAACCAGATTTTTGAATCGCAAAAATGCAAAACAGTGCCACTCTTCTCACTATTTTTTTGTTTTAGAAAATGCAGGTTTTTTTCCCCAAGTAATTTTATTGGGATTATAATGGTTTTATACCATTGTGTAATTTCAGGTGTACATTATTGTTTATCAGTTTCTGAGTACACTTCATTGTGCTCACCCCAGTAGTCTGATTTTTATCCATCACCATACATATGTGCCCCTTTATCCGTTTTGCCACCCTACAGTTATTTTTCATAAATGATGTTTTGTCTGTATTAACATAATAGGCTTATTACTGTTATTTTCAAATGAACTAAGTAAATGTATTTAGATTTTTCAGCTTTGATTTCTAATATGATAAATATCGATAGAGAAAACCTATATAAGCAAAAGTCCTTTTGAATCTCAATAATTTTAAGGGGGTGAAGGAGTCTTGAAACCAAAAAGCTTGAGAACCCTTCATCTGCATCTTGACTTTCTAAGACAGTGTCAGTGGATAGTAAAATTTAAGTCTGACTTTACCCTTTTGTTTCTAAATCGTGACTAGTTTTTAAAGTATGGTTTCGGGGAACTGGTATTTAAAACTGTCTTACATTTTCAATATAAAAGAAATAATGTCTAATGCTTTTATTATTCCAGATACATATTGCAATACTATATTTTGAAGTACTTCAATGTTTAAATATTTTGTCAGTACTATATATCACTATTTTTTATTATTTATATTCAAATGTAATACTTCTGGCTCATGCTTAGTATGAGATTGTACCTTCATCTTTTTCTTTTTTTTTTTTTTTTAGCATTGATGGCATTTAAGATTCCAGTCCCATAGATTGTTAATTACAAAGGAGACATCACCTTAACCAAAGCATCAAACTTAGCAGCACCACCAGTGGCATAGGACACCCTGACATTGTGTGCCTCATGACATGATGCTATAAGAAGTAGACAGCATCACTTATGTAGTATTTTTGCCAAATATTTAACCTGAATTTAATCGTGAAGAAATAATCAGAATGAGGGGTATCCTTTAAGATGGCCAAGACTACTTTAAAAAAGTCAATGTCATAAAAAACGAAACAAGACAGAAAAACAAGAGATGTTACAACTAAGGATAATGTATAAATTTTCATTGGATCCTGGATCAGGGTAGGGAGAGAGAACTATAAGACATTTTT
The DNA here is from genome assembly GCF_041296235.1 of Equus asinus. Classification (NCBI taxonomy): domain Eukaryota; kingdom Metazoa; phylum Chordata; class Mammalia; order Perissodactyla; family Equidae; genus Equus; species Equus asinus. The sequence goes on along the minus strand of NC_091816.1, from coordinate 1,662,446 downwards.
ACTACTACTGGGGAAATTTAAATACAGTCTACATTTCAGGTAATATTGTTGAATTAATATTAATTGTCTTAGATATGATAATGATACTGTGATTATGTAAAAGATTATCCTTATTGCTTAGGTATTTGAGGGTGAAGCATCATGCCCTCTGTAGCTTACTTTCAAATAGTTCTCAAAAAACTGTGTTTGTGTGTTTTACATATGTGTATATACATGAAGTGAGTGAGAGAAAGCATATGAGGCAAAATACTAACAATAGGTGAATCTAGCAAAGGGTATACAGTATTCATTGAACTATTCTTTCAAATTATAGATTTGAAATATAAAAAATAAAATGGTGGGGGAAAGAAAGAAGTTAGATTCAGTATTCTAGACAATGATAACAGAGTGTAAGCATTTACCTCCACTTCCCCCTCCCTGAAATCAAAGCCCACAGAGATAATTTTAAAAAAAGAAAACTGCTAATATCCCATTTATAAATATTCTTTAAATAATCCTAAATAAAATAGTAGTGAATTTAGTTCAGTACTATATTAAAATAAACTTTTTTTTTTTAAAGATTGGCACCTGAGCTAACAACTGTTGCCAATCTTTTTTTCTGTTTTATTTCCCCAAATCTCTCCGGTACATAGTTGTCTATCTTAGTTGCAGCTCCTTCTAGTTGTGGCATGTGGGACGCCGCCTCAACGCGGCCTGATGAGCGGTGCCATGTGTGTGCCCAGGATCCAAACCGGCGAAACCCTGGGCCACCGCAGCAGAGCGCAAGAACTTAACCACTCGGCCACAGGGCCAGCCCCTAAAATAAACTTTATCCCAAGATTGTTAACCTGTTGAATATTAGTAAATCTATTACAATAACTATTAAATCTGTTTTTATAACTCCTTCAATCCATAAGTTAAAGGAGAAAGAAAAGTATAAAATAAGTTTGTGAATATGTAAGATTCTCAGTAAAGAACAAGATGAGGATGAGTATTAATCTGTTTGACTTTTTCTAGACGTTCTGTAACTCCTGGCTTTGCCACGTACCAGCTGTGGAAGCTTGGGCATGCTTTTACTTCCTCCACTGTAAGGTGGACTAATAGTATTATCTATTTTCTAGAATTTTTGTGAGTATTAAATGAGTTAATATATGTAAAGTACTGAGACTATTGCTGGCACATAGATGCTATATAAGATTTAGCTGTAATTATTTTCCTAGAAAATGAAATGAGAAAGAAATGAGCTGAAAATATTGGAAAAATGAAAAACAAGTCATCATTATTCGTGGATAATACATTTTGTCAACCAAAATACTCTAAGTACTCTAGTATATGGAGAGAGAACATCATATTTTTACATGTTTTTTGTGGAGCATTGTAAGAATGCCACTTTCTCTTAAATTATTATATAATTTGATCTTGATTCCAATTTGAATTTTACGTTCATCCACAAGTATTAATGAGCAAGAGATTCCTAAAACATTTTGAGAACAAAGTATAATGAGGGAGTACTAGCCATATTCAGTGTTGAAATATGTTATAAAGCTATACTAATTAAATAACTTGGTACTCGTCCTGCAAAATATAGTGACACAAATGAAGATCCAGAAACCAATCTAAGTGTATATAAAAATGTCTAATGTGATAGGTGGCATTTTCTAATTAGTAGGGAAACGTTAAATTATTTGTTAAATGGTTTGGGGACAGTTGGTAGGTATTTTGGCAGGAAAAGTCAGATTCCTACATTATATCATATACAAAAATGAATTTCAGGGAAATTGAAAAAAAATTTTTTTTCTAAGATTGGCACCTAAGCTAACACCTGTTGCCAGTCTTCTTTTTTTCTTCTTCTTCGTCTTTTCTCCAAAGCCCCCCCAGTAAATAGTTGTCTGTTCTAGTTGTGGCATGTGGGATGCCGCCTCAGCATGGCTTGATGAGCAGTGCTAGGTCTGTGCCTGGGATCCGAACCAGGGAAACCCTGGGTTGCCAAAGTGGAGCACACAAACTTAACCACTCGGCCACGGGACCAGCCCCTGAAATTGAGAACCTTAATGTTAAAAATAAAACATATATCGGGGCCGGCTTGGTGGCGTAGTGGTTAAGTTCACGTGCCCCACTTCAGCGGTCCGTGGTTCGCTGGTTCAGAACCTGGGTGCGGACCTACACACCACTCATCAAGCTGTGCTGTGGCGGCATCCCACTTAGAGTGACGAGGAGGACTCACAACTAGGTTATACAAGTATGTACTGGGGCTTTGAGGAGAAAAAGAAAAGTGGAAGATTGGCAACAGATGTTAGCTCAGGGCCGATCTTCCTCACCAAAAAAAGCAAATGTTGAAAAAAATAAAATGAAACATATAAATACTAACAGGAAATATAGGATTAAAAGAAGAAAACTTTTTTTTTTTTGAGGAAGATTAGCCCTGAGCTAACTACTGCCAGTCCTCCTCTTTTTGCTGAGGAAGCCTGGCCCTGAGCTAACACCCGTGCCCATCTTCCTCTACTTCTGTATGTGGGACTCCTACCACAGCATGGCGTGCCAAGCAGTGCCAGGTCCGCACCTGGGATCTAAACTGGCGAACCCCACGCCGACAAGAAGTGGAATGTGTGAACTTAACTGCTGCGCAACTGGGCCAGCCCCCAAAAGAAGAAAACTTTTTAATCATACCCTAAAAATGGAAACTATAAAGCATAAGATTGTCAATTGAATTACATAAAAATTAACTTCTCTACCTTAAATACATAAGTAAAATTAAAAGTAAATAATAAATATTTGTGACGTGAGAGACAAAGAATCTTGTAAATCAAAAGGAAGGATGTATGTTAAGCAAAACAAATTAAATAGAAGTAGGAACAGAGTTATCATATTTTGAGGGAAAAATATCTATGAATAGAAATCAAACTGGAGGAAATACTCCAAAAATGTTAACAGTAGTTATCTATCTAGATTAGTACATGATTTTTATCTTTTATAAATTTTCAACAAGGAATATATGCTGATTCATAATAAAAAATAAAACTTTAGATGAATTATATCTGCTGTATTTTAGGAAAATATTACTTGATGTCTAGCTTTCTGAAGAGCAGACTGGTGATCTGTTATCATCTTTCCACAAGCCTCGGAAGAGTGGGCTTCATTTTCGGGAGAATTAAAACTTAAACTATAGCTTATGGTCACAAAAGTAGGAGACAGATTCAAGAAGAGTTAATTCTTATGTTTTTCATTTTCTTTTACTGTCCTAAGGAGAATGATTAGACAGTAAATAGTGCTTTCTTGGTCTTTTTTGTTTTGGTTACAGACTAGAAGCAGCCAAAGATGATTATCGAATACGCTGTGAAGAGTTAGAAAAGGAAATCTCTGAACTTCGGCAGCAGAATGATGAACTCACCACTTTGGCAGATGAAGCTCAGTCTCTAAAAGATGAAATAGATGTTCTTAGGTAAACAAATCTTCCACCATGTGACACACTAGGATCTCTGCGCACATCAGGGGGTGCTGAGCGCCAGGCCACCCTGAGTTCAGATCCCAGTGCTGCCATTTGTTTAACTTCCATGTAACCATTTTCTCATCTGTAAAATGAAATCATACATATACCTATCTCAGATTTATATGTGGAATTAAGTGGGTTTCTATTTGCGAACACTTGAAACAGTATCTGGCAAATAATTGCTATATAAATATTAAATAAAAATTAGTCTCTGACCATCACTTCATCATGTGTATTGCTCTGGAGCTTTTCTTATTACTGCTCCTGTTCTTTAATTTTGAGTCCTCCAGTCACTTGGCCTTCCTTTTTCTCAGACACTGTCACACCCCACGAGACTGCATTTCCTTGCTGGAACTTTTTGTCTTCACCTCAACTGTTGTGTCACCAGGCACCTCACTCCCTGCCCACCTCATTTTTCCACCATTCCGTTTCTTTTATAGTCTGTCTTCTGTTGGATCATTTCAACAATCTTTTACACTTTTGCTCTTTGAACGCTGAGAATGAATGGAGAAAAACCACATAGTGATACAGTTTTGTCCTACTACAGATTAATGATCTCGACTCTTCACTGGGTTTTTACCACTGGTCCAGCATTCTATTGCTCATAGTAGCTAGCTCCATCTGCCGTTTCTCTCATAGCTGTTACACATTTTCATAACTCTTCTCACCTGAATGCCCACCCACTGCACCTCTCCCATGCCTTAGTCTCAGTAGGTGACATTGTCTCCCACTGTGTAGAGGAAAGAGGTGCTGTGGGCCTCTCTATGTCCTGTATCTGCACCTCCAAACTTCCCTGCATTCCCACCCATCTTTTCTTTCTTGCTTCTAGAGTGTAGACTTGTTATTCTTCCTCTGGCTTAGTACTAATTCCTTCTTCAGGGCTCTGGGTCTCCACCCTTCTTGCCTACACAGAGACTGTGTTACATTAATTATCATTTCTCTTCATATTTTGAATCTCCCTCCTTAGCATATATTTATGTTTAGGTCTCTCTCATCTTAGAAAAAGAGAGACTTACTACTCTCTCCTTCCCTCTAGAACAAATTTAGATTACACAAGGTAAACTTTACCTTCTCTCTTTAACCCCCTACAATTTGCCACCGTCTGCCCGCATTGCTCCACTGAATCAGCTATTCCCGTGGTCACTAAGAACATTCAAACTGCCGAATCATTTGAACACTGCACAATTTGTTTTGCTTTTGTGCTGCATGTGACTCTGCTGGCTGCCTCACCTACTAGGTCTCCTTAAATTATATAATGTTCTCTATTAGAAATTTTGCTATAATTTTGGTCATATTTTTTAACCTGAGCAAAAATTTAACCTAGGATCACCTTTGGTCTTATAATTTCATTAGAATGTGTTATTTCCTAGCAATTCCTCTTGGTCTAGCACTATGTTAAACAGCTTTACAAATGTGATTGTTGTCTTCCTGATTTCTGATTTCCCATCTCATTCTAGACATTCTTCTGATAAAGTGTCTAAACTAGAAGGCCAAGTGGAATCATATAAAAAGAAGCTAGAAGATCTTGGTGATTTGAGGCGGCAGGTTAAACTCTTAGAAGAGAAGAATACTATGTATATGCAGAATACTGTCAGTCTAGAGGAAGAGTTAAGAAAAGCCAATGCAGCTCGAAGTCAACTTGAGACATATAAGCGACAGGTAAAAGAATAGTAACAGAGTTTCTTAATACTGTTTTCAAGCAAGCTCTCCATTATAACACTACGGCTTATCAAAAATCTACTGACTTTTTAGGGGCCGGCCCCGTGGCACATTGGTTAAGTTTGCACGTTCTGCTTCCGCAGCCCAGGGTTTGCTGGTTCAGATCCCTGGTGTGGACCTATGCACTGCTTGTCAAGCCATGCTGTGGCAGGTGTCCCACATATAAAGTAGAGGAAGATGGGCACAGATGTTAGCTCAGGGCCAGTCTTCCTCAGCAAAAAGAGGAGGATTGGCAGCAGATGTTAGCTCAGGGCTAATCTTCCTCAAAAATATATATATATATGTAAAAAAAATAGAAGAAGAAGAAATCTACTGACTTTTTTTTTCACAGTATTCTATTTTTTACCTATGAAACTTAGGTCTTATCCAGAGGTTATCTATTGGCCTCTATAGCAGATCCTTTTGTTGTTTTTTATTTTTCATTTATTATGTAATACTTAAGAAATACACAAAAGTAAAAGAATAATACAGTAGGTATCCATGCTTAAAAACTAAAACATACTGTTCCCCTCCTCATTATAGTAACCACTCTACTGTTTTGTGATTTTCATTCTCATGCATCTTTTTTTTTTTTTTTAAAGATTTTATTTTTCCTTTTTCTCCCAAAGCCCCCTGGTACATAGTTGTGTATTTTTAGTTGTGGGTCCTTCTAGTTGTGGCATTTGGGACACCGCCTCAGCATGGCTTGATGAGCGGTGCCATGTCCACATCCAGGATCCGAACCAGCTAAACCCTGGGCTGCAAAAGCAGAGCGCATGAACTTAACCACTTGGCCACGGGGCCGGCCCCCTTGTATCTTTATTTTTTTGCTGCATATATTCATCCATAAATATATATATATAATTTATAACATTTTTGACATTTCAAAAACTATATGAATGCTATAGTGAAAGGACTCTTCTGCAGTTTCCGTGTGCTCAGTAGCATATTTGTGAGATCTGTCTGTATTAGTCAATACAGCTGTACTCCATTCATTTGCACTGCTCTGTAGTATCCTGTTGAGTAATGTACACAATCTATCCATCTTTCTGTTGAAGGACAGAGAGAATGTTGCAATTGCTTTTTATATTACAAGAAATGCTACTGTTAATAGTATTGAACATATCCTTATCTGCACGTGTCAAAGTTTTACAACTATCTGGAATTTAAGGATCTTCCTTTAATTGGGTACTACCAAATTGCTCTCCAGAGTGATCGTATTACCAAGAAGAAGTTTGTATGAATTCCTGATTTTCCACATCATCGCCACTGCATAATATTGCCAAACTTGCAATTCTGCCAATTGGATGGATATGAAATAGTGTCTCATTATGATTATACTTTTCTTTACCCTGATTACAAATATATTTCCTGATCACTTTTTTGTGTGACTTGCCTGGTTTTATCTTTTATTCATTTTTAAAATTAGATTATTTTTCTTATTGATTTCTGAAAGTTCTCTATATGTTCTCTTTTTTTTTTGAGAAAGATTAGCCCTGAGCTAACTACTGCCAATCTTCCTCTTTTCGCTGAGGAAGACTGGCCCTGAGCTAACATCCATGCCCATTTTCCTCTTTTCGCTGAGGAAGACTGGCCCTGAGCTAACATCCATGCCCGTCTTCCTCTATTTTATACATGGGACGCCTACCACAGCATGGCTTTTGCCAAGCGGTGCCGTGTCCGCACCCAGGATCCAAACCAGCGAACCCCGGGCCACCAAGAAGCTGAACGTGCAAAGTTAACCGCTGCGCCACCAGGCTGTCCCCGACCTTTATATGTTCTTGATATTAATCTTTCGTCACATGTTGTGTTTATTTCCTGCCAATCTGTGACCTGTCCTCTTAGTTTTTTTGAGATTGATAATTTTAGTATAATGAACTTTAAGTATCATTTTCTTTGTGATTTGTGCTTTTTATGTCTGATTTAAGAAATCATTTCCTGCATAAAGATGTAACACTAATCTCTATTTTCCTAATAAAGATTCAAAGCTCGCCTTGAACATTTAAGTCTTCAATCCACATGGGATTGGTTTTTGTGTAGGGTGTGAGGTTAGGGGTCCATTTGATACTTTTTGTCTGTGGGCAGCCAGTCAACCTGGCAGCATTTATTTAAGTCTCTTCCACAATGACCTGCAGTTCTACCTTACGTCTAAAGTTTCCATGTTCTGTGTAGGTTTGTTTCTGGGCACTCTCTTCTGTTTCATTGCTCGGTTTGTCTACTTTTACACCAATACCCTACTGTCTTACTCTCTATAGATTTTTAGTAATTTTGATATTTGGTAGTGCAGACACCCATACCTTGTATTTCAAAATTGTCTATTCTTAGACCTTTTCTTTCCCTTTATACCCCCAAATTTTGGAGATTGGAATTACATTGAATTTGTTAATTTGAGGACAGTTGACATCTTTATGACAATGAATGTTCCTATCAGTGAGTATAACTTCCTTCTATTTAGTTCTTCAGTGTCTTTCAGCTAAGTTTTATAATTTTCTTGTAAATATCACACATATTTTGTTTCATTTACTCTTAGGTACGTTTTGTTACTTGGTTTTAGTAAATGCAATTAGAAAAAGGATACCATTTTCCATTTTCAATTTGTTCCTCATTTGTATGATTGAAATTGGTTTTTATACATTGATTTTTCATCCTTGCCAAATTCTCATATTGCTTCTAATAACGTCTGTAGGGTCTCTTGTCAGAAGTCATATAGTACACAAATGAAAGCAGTTTTGTTTTTCTTTCTACTCTGTACCCTTTTTTCTTCTTAATCAGCCTTCTAACCTTTAACACAACTTTGAATAGAAGCAATAATAGTAGGCAACGATTTCTTGTTGATTTCATACAAAATACTTTAAAAGTTTTACCAGTATATTAGAGGATTGCTCTAGGTTTTTGTAGCTCCCTTTTATTAGGATAAAGAAATTCCATTGTATTCCTAATTTGCTTAGGGCGTCTATCTTAAATGGATATTGAAGTTAACCAGCTACTTTCTCTGCACCTGTTGGGAGATTCCTTTGCTGCTTCTCCTCTCTATTAATGTGATGAGTTGCGTTAAAGGATTTTCTGTGCTTAAACAACATCCTTGCAATCCTCACATAAACTCCCTTTGGTTACACAGGATTTATTTGTTGTGTTCACATTGTTAGATTTGCTTTGTTTATTTTACTTAGAATATTTTGCCTCTATGATTCACTTGAAGTTTTCTTATCTCATACTTTCCTTATCTGATTTTGGCAACAAGATTATACTAGCTTTCAATAAAATAAGCTGGAGAAGTTTTAGTGGTATAGACCTGTGCACCATGATTGGCTGGCAAGTTTTTTTTTGGTGAATACCTTTTTTCCCAACATTTTATTATTAAATTTTTCAACAGACAACAAAGGTGAAAGAATTAGTAAACTTGAATACGGACTGAGAAATTACTCAAAATAAATGTAGCCCAAAGAAACTGTAAGTGAGATTAAAAGGTTTTAAATTAAAATGAGAAATGATCTAATTAGAATTCCAGAGGAGGGAACAGAAAGAATTATAGAAGACATTTGAAGGAAAGGATGGTTGGACATTTTTCAGAATTAATAAAGGACATCAGATTTAGTATTAACATTGAATTACAAACGAAATAAGTAAAAAGAAATCTATATCTAGAAATATTATAGTGAAATTACATAATACAGTAATTCTCTCTACCTGTTTCTGATCTGGAACTTAATATATTTTATTTTTTAATGATAATGTTTTTCTTTCTACAAGTTCTCCTTTGGGTGCTCTTTCAAACCTGTCTGATTGTTTTTGATGGTTTCTTATTCATTCCATAATTTAGATTTTCTTCTTTATTTTCCTGACGTATTAAACTTAGTATTTGATATCTGATCATTCCAATCTGAAATCCTTGGAGGTCGTATTCAACTATTTTGTTGTTGTTATTGCTGTTAATGTTTTTTTCCTGACCATTGTTCATAGTGCCTTATTTCTCGTTTTTGGTGAGGAAGATTGGCCCTGAGCTAACATCTATTGCCAATCTTCCTCTTCTTGCTTGAGGAAAATTGTTGCTGAGTTAACATCTGTGCCAATCCTCCTCCATTTTGTGTGTAGGATTCCACCATAGCATGCCTTGATGCCCATATTCCGAGCCTGCAAACCCCAGGCCACCAAAGCGGAGCATGCGGACTTAACCAGTATACCCCTGGGCCAGCTCCCAAAGTGGCTCATTTCTTTATGACCTTTGTGGTTTTAGATTTGCTCTTTCATTTGGCTTATCTTTATCTTTGGGAATACCGGGGGCCTGGGTCGAGGTTGTGTTCCTCCAGACAGTGTGTGTTTTGCTTATGCAGATTGTCCACAGCATTACCAACTAGGACTACTTTAAGTTTATTGCTTGGCTTAGGATTTGCCAGACAAGGCATGTGGTAAAAATTCAAATGCAAATGCATGTATTAGTGGGCCATAGTTGCAGATTTTCAAGTTAGACTTTCTTAAGCCCACAGCACTTACTTTAAAACAAATTTCCTATTGATTTTTTTCCAGCTGATGGATTTTTTTCCCTAAGCCGCTGTTTACTGACTCACTACCTTTTAGGGCACAAGGTAGTTTAACAAACACCTGTCCCTCATTAAATTCAAAGCTCTAGGTTCCTGGTATTGGCAGTTGGCACCTCATGGTACCCATAGCTTCTGCCCAAATTCCCACTCCAGTTTTAGCCCATGGGTTTTCCCTTATTTTCTTGTAAGTTTAACTATGCACTTGGATTTTTTTCTCCTGGGATTTCTTTTCCTTTATGCTTAAAGGGTTTGAGACTATCCAGCTATCTGTATTATAGGGAATGGAAATCCTATAGGTTCTTGTATAATTTTGAGCACTGTTACTCTGGATGATCTGGCTTCAGAACCATAGTATCTGGGCAGATCTTTGTTCCTAGTTCCTAGTTCTCTCCATTGGGTTAGGCTGCTGTATCGTATATGTGTTTTTTGAGTATTTGAGTGGTGAGAGTTTTCATAGATCTGTAGAAGAAAACAGTGATAACTTCTAATGTTTCAAATTATAAAAATTAATGGTACCTTTCTGTATCAGGTAGTGGAACTACAGAATAGATTATCTGAAGAATCGAAGAAAGCAGATAAATTAGATTTTGAATATAAGCGGCTAAAAGAAAAAGTTGACAGTCTTCAAAAAGAAAAAGATGTGAGTATATATACTAGGCATTTGGTTTTGAGCACTGCTAAAATTAAGAATATTTAAGTCATGTTTGGACTACATTAATTCCTTCTAAATTTAAAAATTAGAGATTCTGTTTATTTTTAAATTACCGATTTATGTTTGTGTTGCAGAAATAGATCTAAAATAAACGATTAAAAGAATGTTTTACTTCCATTCTAATTTCTTTTATTATATTTATCTTTTCTACTATTGTTGCCTCATTTACGTGGTTCTGCTTGTGACTTTCTATAAATTTATGGAGCTTTTCTACTTTCTATATGATTAATACAGAGGAGAATTCTTTTGTTGTTCAGCATATTTTGAATGTTTTAAGAATGTTTTTACTTTGTCATGATTTGTGAATATTTAAAATCTTTGATCTTTAATAAAAGAATGTTAATTACATAAGATACTTATTGTTAAGGATGGAATAGACAGTTTTGTTTCTTATGTTTAACTGTGAATAGCGTGTTGCCTTGCACATAGTAGATATTCAGTACTGTTAAATGGAAAAACTGTTGTAATCTTTTCCTTCTATGATGTTTCTATAGAAACAGATCAAAAGGTAGAACATGTCCATGTTCCCTACTGTTTACCATTCTGTTAGGTAAGGCAGAGACCACCAATGGACAAACTCATAAATCTTGAAGCTGACTTTTCTTGTTTCTAACGTCCCTCAGAGGTTAAGAACAGAGAGGGACTCTCTGAAGGAGACCATTGAAGAGCTTCGCTGTGTACAGGCTCAAGAAGGGCAGCTCACAACTCAAGGTAAAAGCATTTCAGTAGCCCAAACAAGGTTATTTATTTCTAATAGTATCAGCAAAAATATTAGATTCATTTTAAGATGATTGCACCAATAGATGAAAATTTAAAACTTGGTGAAGAGGCCATGAAAGTGATATAAATTTTAAACTGTTACCCAGATTTTATGGCAAATGGGCTATAGTTATGAGACCAGATTTACTAGCTTACTTTATATTTTAATTATTTTTAAATATTTGAGTTTTCTTAGGTCAAAAGCATAACAATTTGTTAAATAAGCTCTGTTAGTAATAATTATGGAAAGTTTCTCATCACCACTTCAAAAGTATATTAAACTTTGTAAATCAGTGGGTTTTTTCCAAGTGAGATGTGAGGTGGGTATCAATCCATAGAAAACCACTGTCATCACAGCAAAGGAGCAGCCCCCAGCTGCAGGTTCACCCTCCCCCTCTCTTCCATGGGCACGCTGGGGCACGTGGGCTTCCCACTCATGGCTCGGACAGCTCCCCTTTGTTCACGCCTCCTGTAGTAACCAGCCCTTGGCTTTTCAGTCACCTGAAACTGGAATTTTCCTTTTCTTCTGCCTACAATCTCCTTTTTCTCCTCATTCCTTCTGCCAAACCTGCTCATTTACTTCATTTTACCTTTAACCCCACTCTGATGTTTCTATTGATCGACTCTGGCCTCATCCTCTGGCCTCATTTTCCAGCTTACCCAACCTGCATGTCAACTAGTATTTTAACTATGTCCTTCTCATCACCGCCATCTTTCCTTAACCCTCTTGACCTATTTCTAGACCAGCTTGTCAAACCCTAATTCAGATAGGCTAAAGTTTTTTCTCTATGCCAAATTACCAAGGCTAGCTAAAGAAACTTATGTATCTTTCTTTTTGTTTCTTTTTTTTATTGAGGTATGATTGATATATAATGTTATATTAGTTTCAGGCGTACAACATAATGATTTGATATTGTATATATTGCAAAATGATCACCACAATAAGTCTAGTTAACATCCACCACCATATGCAGTTATAAATTTTTCTTCTTCTGATGAGAACTTTTAAGATCTACTCTCTTAGCAACTTCCAAATGTGCAGTACGGTATTAAATATAGACACCATGTTGTACATTATTCTCAGTCATGTTGTAGGTGCACCTGTTCACCCTTTGTGCCCATCCCCCGCCCCCCTTTCTCCTGGTAGCCACTAATCTGTTCTCTTTGTCCACATGTTTAAATTCCTCAGATGAGTGGAGTCATTCAGAGCTTGTCCTTCTCTATCTGGCTTATTTCACTTAACATAATTCCCTCAAGGTCCATCCATGTTGTTGTGAATGGGATGATTTTATTCTTTTTTATGGCTGAGTAGTATTCCATTGTATGTGTATATATACACCATATCTTCTTTATCCAGTCATCAGTTGGTGGGCACTTAGGTTGCTTCCATGTCTTACCTATTGTAAATAATGCTGCACTGAACATAGGGGTGCATGGGACTTTTGGAATTGCTGACTTCAAATTCTTTGGAGAAATACCCAGTAGTGGGATGGCTGGGTCATACGGTATTTCTATTTTTAATTTTTTGAGACATCTCCATACTGTTTTCCATAGTGGATGTACCAGTTTGCACTCCCACCAGCAGTATATGAGAGTTCTTTTTTCTCCAAAACCTCTCCAACACTTGTTACTTTTTGTTTTGGTTATTTTTGCCATTCTGATGGGTGTAAGGTGATATCTTAGTGTGGTTTTGATTAGCATTTCCCTGATGATCAGCGATGATGAACATCTTTTCATGTGCCTAGTGGCCATCTGTATATCTTCTTTGGAGAATGTCTGTTCATGTCTCCTGCCCATTTTTTGATCGGGTTGTTTGATTTTTTGTTGTTGAGTTGTGTGAGTTCTTTATGTATTATGGAGATTAACCCTTTGTCAGATATATGACTTGCAAATATTTTTTTCCCAATTAGTGGGTTTGTTTTTTTGTTTCAATCCTGTTTTCCCTTACCTTGAAGAAGCTCTTTAGTTTGATGAAGTCCCATTTGTTTATTCTTTCTATTGTTTCCCTTGTCTGAGAAGACATGGTGTCCGAAAAGATCCTTTTAATACTGATGTCAAAGAGTGTACCGCCTACATATTCCTCCAGAAGCCTTATGGTTTCAGGTCTTACCTTTAGGTCTTTGATCCATTTAGAGTTTATTTTTGTGAATGGTGAAAAAGAATGGTCATTTTTCATTCTTTTACATGTGGCTTTCCAGTTTTCCCAGCACACTTTGTTGAAAAGACTTTCTTTTCTCCATTGTATGCCCTCAGCTCCTTTGTCGAAGTTTAGCTGTCTGTAGATGTGTGATTTTATTTCTGGGCTTTCAGTTCTGTTCCGTTGATCTGTGCACCTGTTTTTGTGCCAGTACCATGCTGTTTTCATTACTGTAGCTTTGTAGTATGTTTTGAAGTCAGGGATTGTGATGCCTCCAGCTTTGTTGTTCTTCTTTCTCAGGATTCCTTTAGCAATTCGGGGTCTTTTCTTGCCCCATATGAATTTTAGGATTCTTTGCTCTATTTCTGTGAAGAATGTCATTGGGATTCTGATAGGTAGAATGGACATTTTAACTATGTTTATTCTTCCAATCCATGTACATGGAATGTCTTTCCATCTCTTTATGTCGTCATCCATTTCTTTCAGACAAGCCTTGTAATTTTCGTTGTATAGGTCTTTCACTTCCTTAGTTAAGTTTACCGTGAGGTATTTTATTCATTTTGTTGCGATTGTGAATGGTATTCTGTTCTTGAGTTCTTTTTCTGTTAGTTCATTTAATAACTAGAGTATAGAAATGCTTCTGATTTATGCAAATTGATTTTATAACCTGCAACTTTGCTGTAGTTGTTGATTACTTCTAAAAGTTTTCCAGTGGATTCTTGGGGTTATCTATATATAAGATCATGTTGTCTGCAAACAGTGAGAGTTTCACTTCTTCCCTCCCTAGTTGGATTCCTTTTATTCCTTTCTCTTGCCTAATTGGTCTGGCCAAAACCTCCAATACTATGTTGAATAAGAGTGGTGATAGAGGGCATCCTTGTCTCGTTCCTGTTTTCAGGGGGATGGTGCTCAATTTTTCCCCATTGAGTATGATGTTGGCTGTGGGTTTGTCATATATGGCCTTTATTATGTTGAGGTAGTTCCCTTCTTTGCCCATTTTGTTCAGAGTCTTTATCATAAATGGCTGTTGGATCTTGTCAAATGCTTTCTCTGCATCTATTCAGATGATCATGTGGTTTTTATTCCTCACTTTGTTGATGTGGTGTATTACGTTGATTGATTTGCAGATGTTGAACCTTCCCTGTGTCCCTGGTATGAATCCCACTTGGTCATGATGTATGATTCTTTTGATGAATTGCTGAATTCGGGTTGCCAAAATTTTGTTGAGAATTTTTGCATCTATGTTCATCAGCGATATTGGCCTGTAGTTCTCCTTTTTCGTGCTGTCTTGTCAGGCTTTGGTATGAATGTGATGTTGGCCTCGTAGAATGTGTTAGGAAGTGTTCCCTACTCCCTAATTTTTTGGAATAACTTGAGAAGGATAAGTATTAAATTCTCTCTGAAAGTTTGGTAGAATTCCCCAGGAAAGCCATCTGGTCCTGGGGTTTTAGTCTTTGGGATGCCTTTGATTGCTGTTTCAATCTCTTTCCTTGTGATTGGTCTGTTCAAATTGTCTGCTTCCTCTTAACTAAGCTTTGGGAGATTATAGGATCCCAAGAATTTGTCCATTTCTTCTAGGTTATCCATTTTGTTGGCATATAATTTTTCATAGTATCCTCTTATAATCCGTTGTATTTCTGTGGAGTCTGTTGTTATTTCTCCTCTTTCATTTCTGATTTTGTTTATTTGAGCTTTCTCTCTTTTTTTCTTTGTACGTCTGGCTAGGGGTTTGTCAATTTTATTTATCTTCTCAAAGAACCAGCTCTTTGTTTCATCGATCCTTTCTACTGCCTTTTTTGTTTCAATAGCATTTATTCTGCTCTGATTTTTATTATTTCTCTCCTACTGCTGACTGGGCTTCATTTGTTCTTCTTTCTCTAATTCAGTTAGGTGTAGTTTGATTGCTTATTTGGGATTTTTCTTGTTTGTTAAGATGTGCCTGTATTGCGATGAATTTCCCTCTTACTACAGCTTTTGCTGTATCCCATATGAGTTGGTTTGGCATGTTATCATTTTCATTTGTCTCCAGGTATTTTTTTATTTCTTCTTTGATTTCTTCAGTGATCCATTGCTTGTTTAATAGCTTGTTGTTTAGTCTCCACATCTTTATGCCTTTCTCAGCATTTTTCTTGTAAGTAATTTCTTGCTTCATAGCATTATTATCGGAGAAGATGCTTGTTATTATTTCAATTTTTTTAAATTTGTAGAGGCTTGCCTTGTTTCCCAACATATGGTCTATCCTTGAGAATGTTCCATGTGCACTTGAGAAGAATGTGTATTCTGCTGTTTTTGGATGGAGTGTTCTATATATGTCTATTAAGTCCTACTGCTTTAGCTTTTCGTTAAGCTCCACGGTTTCCTTGTTGATTTTCTGTCTGGATGATCTGTCCATTGATGTGAGTGGGGTGTTGAGGTCCCCTACTATATTGTGTTATTTTTGATGTCTTCTTTTAGGTTTGTTAATAGTTGTTTTATGAACTTTGGTGCTCCTGTGGTGGGTGCATAGATATTTGTAAGCATTATTTCTCCTTGATGAAGTGTCCCTTTGATCATTATGTATTGGCCCTCTATGTCTCTCTTTACCTGCCTTATCTTGAAATCTGTTTTCTGTGATATAAGCATTGCAACACCTGGTTTCTTTTGTTTGTTATTAGCTTGGAGTATTGTCTTCCACCCCTTCTCTCTGAGCCTGTGTCTGTCCTTGGAGCTGAGGTGTGTTTCCTGGAGGCAACAAATGGTTGGATCTTGTTCTTTAATCCATCTTGCCACTCTGTGTCTTTTTATTGGAGAGTTCAATCTGTTTACATTGAGGGTGATTATTGATGCATGAGGGCTTAAGGCTGTTATTCTGTTGCTCGTTTTCCAGTTTTCCTGTGTTTCCTTTGTTTTTCGTCCTGTGTGTTTTAGCCTACCCATTGACTTCTGCAATTTATTATGCTGGGTTTCTTAGATTTTTCCTTATTTATGGTTTGTGCCTCTGTTCTATTTTTTTTGTGTAGTGGCTACCCTGAAGTTTTTATTCAGAATCTCATGCATAACATAGTGCATTTACTGGCGGTCTCTTAGTTCCTTAGCCTAGACTTTTTCAGTCCCTTTCCTCCTCCCCTCCTAAATTATTATTTTCACCTCTCATTCCAACTTGTGTTGTGAGTTTGTGGTTAGAGTGATGGGTTTGTCTTTGCTGTGGTGATTTTGATCCCTTTATCCTAATTCTGTAGTTGAATATTTGCTATCTTGTTCTGATTCTATTTGTCTCCCTACTCTGTGTTTTGTGACCCCTTTCTCCCTTTTTTTCTTTTTTCAGATATGAGGGCCTTCTTGAGGATTTCTTGTAGTGGAGGTCTTGTGGCTGTGAATTCCCTTAGCTTTTGTTTGTCTGGGAAAGAGTTAGTTTCCTCCTCATATCTGAAAGATATTTTTGCTGGATGGTGTATTCTTGGCTGAAGATTTTTATCCTTAAATGTTTTGAATATGTCATTCCAATCTCTCCTAGCTTGTGAGGTTTCTGTAGAGAAATCGCTGAAAGTCTGATAGGAGTTCCTTTGTAGGTTATTTTCTTCTGCCTTGCTGCCCTAGGTAGTCTTTCCTTGTCATTCATTTTTGCCATTTGTACTACTATATGCCTTGCAGTAGGTCTTTTTACATTGACATATCTATGAGATCTGAAAGCTTCCTCCACACGCATTTCTCTCTCAATCCCTAAATTTGGGAAGTTCTCTTCTATTATTTTGTTGAGCACACTTTCTGCTCCATTTTCCTTTTCCACGCCCTCAGGAATTCCGATGATTCTTAAGTTGTATTTTCTCATTGAATCTGCTAATTATCGGAGAATTTCTTCAGTTTTTTAAATTCTTAGTTCTCTTTCTTCCTCTGTCTGGGGCCATTCAACCTGTCTATCTTCAATTATGCTAATTTGCTCCTCTGTGGCATTCAGGGAATCCATATTCTGTATTATCTGGTCCATTGTATTTTTCAACTCTGGTATTTCTGATTGATTCTTCTTTATAGTTTCAATCTCTTTTGTGAAGTAACTCCAGAACTCGTTGAGTTGTTTCTCCATATTTCCCTTTACCTCATTGAGTATTTTGATGATAGCTATTTTGAACTCATCTTCACTTAATTTACTTATTTCCAAGCCCTCAGGACATACTTCTGTATTTTTACTGTTTTCCTTTTGGACTGGAGCTTTTATAAATTCTTGGATGGTAGAGGACTGGTTTTTGTGCATGATGCTATTATTCAGTTGCAGTTACAGTCTGTCACCACTAGAATGGGATCGAGAGCCACACGTTCTGAGCCCTCCGCCTTCAGGTGCAATGGCAGAGCACAGCGGGGATTCGGGGAGGAGGGGCACTTTCTCTCCCATGCCAACCTGGATTCTGATCAGCTCTCACTCTCTGGTTTCTTGGGGCCCTGGCTTGCTGTGGTTCCCCCACACAAAAGCTTTCCCCCATTAGACGGTTTCCGCTGCACGGGCGGTGGGAGTCCTGGAGGATCCCCGGATGTGTGGCCCCTCCCCTGCTCCTTCCCTCCCCGACAGCAGCAATCCCAGTCTCTAGGGGAGGGAGCAAAGATCTCTCTTACCTGGTTCCAGCTTCTCTGAGGGCGGCTCCAGCCTCTCCGCCCTCCGTCGTTTGGCTGCTGTGGGTCTCTGATGATCTCTGTGTTTTTAGGGTGTTTTGGTTGAAAAGCAGTTGCTCCTTTTGGTTGTAATTTGGAGGGGAGAGAGTCTGGGGGGAGCTCACCTGACGTCACTCTATTTTTAATTTTTTGAGGAACCTCCATGCTGGTTTCCATGGTAGCTGCACCAATTTGCATTACCACCAGCAGTGCACAAGGGATCCCTTTTCTCTGTATCCTCACCAACACTTATTATTTCTTATCTTTTTGATAACAATTCTAGCAATGAGGTGCTATCTCTCTGTGGTTTTGATTTCCATTTCTCTGATGACTAGTATGTTGAGCATCTTTTCGTGTACCTGTAAGCCATTTGTGTGTCTTCTTTGGAAAAATGTCTTCTCAGGTCCTCTGCCTGTTTCTTAATTGAGGGTTTTTTTTGGCTCTTGAGTTCTATGAATTCCTCATGTATTTTGGATATTAACCCATTATCAGATATATGATTTGCAAATATTTTCTCCCATTCAGTAGATTGCCTTTTCATTTTGTTGATGGTTTTCTTTGCATTGTGGAAGCTTTTTAGTTTGATGTAGTCCCACTTGTTTATTTTTGCTTTTGAGAAAATTGTATAACTTTCTTGACTGTCTTCACCAAAAAAAATCATTTCTAATCATAATTGGATCTTCACTGCTGCCTAGCACTGCTTTCATATGTCTCTAATCCACTCTATTTGAGTTTTTCCAAAATTTTAAGAATCTAGCCTTAACTTTAATTGTTCAACTCTCTCTCTTGTGTGTCATCAAGAAAAGAGAGATCATCTTATATAAACTTTCACATTTGTTTCTTTGCTACCTATAAACCTGTAATGTTTTAACCTTCTTTGTGTATATATTCATGACCTAGCAATTTTGCTGTAAAACTTTACCTTAATGAATTAAAGCATTGTTTATAATAATGAAACTTGGAAACAGCCTAAAAGTTCAGTACTACCGGAATGGCATTCTCATTTAACTGTATATTGTAGGGCCATTAAAAAAAAATGAGCTATATGGGGCTGGCCCAGTGGGATAGTGGTTAAGTTCACATGCTCCGCTTCAGTGACTCGTGGTTCACAGGTTCAGATCCCTGGGGTGGGCCTAGCACCGTTCGTCAAGTCACACTGTGGTGGCATCCCACATAAAATAGAGGAAGATTGGCACAGATGTTAGCTCAGTGACAGTCTTCCTCAAGCAAAAAGAGTAAGAGTAGCAACAGATCTTAGCTCAGGGCCAATCTTCCTCACAAAAAAATAAATAAAATAAAAATGAGGTATGTCTTATATATGCCTGACGTGGAGAGATGTATATGTTATATCACACAGTTAAAAAAAGTGGGTGTCATCATTCATAATAAACACTCTCTGCAGACTAGGAATAGAAGGAAACTTCCTCAAGTAGTAAAGGACATCCATGAAAAAGCTACAGCTAACGTCATACTAAATGATGAAAGACTAAATGCTCTTCCCCTAAGATCAGGAACAAGACAGGGATGTTCACGCTTGTTACTTCTGTTCACCATGATATCAGAGGTTCTAGCCAGTGCCATCAGGCAAGAAAAAGAAAGAAAAGCCATCCTTAGGAAGGAGGATGTAAAAAATCATAGATTTAATAAGTGAGTTCAGCAAAATCTCAAGATGTAGGATCAGTATACAAATACCAATTATATTTCTGTGTACAACCAGTGAACAATCTGAAAATGAAAGTACAATGGGATCATAATAAAATGCTTAGGAATAAATTTAACAGAGGTACAAGACTTGTACACTGAAAACTATAAATCATTGCTAAGAGAAATTGAAAATCTAAATAAATGGAGAGTTACTTCATGTTCAGGTATTGGGAAATTCACTACACTTAAGACTGCAGTTCTCTTCATGTTGGTCTAAAGATTCAGTGCAATCCCAATCAAATTCTCAGCAGACTTTTTTGTAGAAATTGTCAAGCTCATCATACAATTTATATGAAAATACACATCAAGTATTCCCAAAAACAATCTTGAAAAGGAAAAGGTTGGAGAACTTACTTATCCTGATTTCAGCACTTCCTATAAAGCTACTGTAATTGAGCAGCATGAAACTCACATGAGAATAGATATCACATTAATAGAATGAGGAAAAAAAACCACATCATCTCCATTGATGCAGAAAAGGCATTTCACAAAACCTAACACTCTTTCATCATTAAAAACTCAATGAACTAGGAAGGGAACTTCTAGAACATGATAAAGGCCATATATGAAAAACCCACGGCTAACATCATATTCAATGGTGAATGACTGAAAGCTTTTCCTCTCTCAGGAACAAGGCAAGGATACCTACTACCACCACTTATATACTTCTGTTCAACATAGTACAGGAAGTTCTAGCCAGAGCCATTAGACCAAAAAAACAAAATCTGAATTGGAATGGAAGAAGTAAAATTATTTCTCTTTGCAGATGACGTGATCTCGTGTGTCTAAAACCCTAAAAAATTCCACAAAAAAACCTGTTAGAACTAATAAAATGAATTCAGCAAAATTGCAGGATACAAAATCAACCTACAGAAATCAGTTATATTTCTATATGCTGAGAATGAACAACCGAAAAAGGAAATTAATAAAACAGTTCCATTTACAGTAAGATCAAAAGGAATAAAATACTTGGGAATAAATTTCACCACGAGGCAAAAAGTCTTGTACCCTGAAAACAACAAAACATTCTTAAAAAAACTTAAAGAAAACCTAAATGGAAAGATATCCCATGTTCCTTTAAGACTTAATATTGTTAAGATCACAATACTAAGTACAGTCCTTCTTAAAATACCAATGGCATTTTTTGAAGAAATAGAAAAACCCATCCTAAAATTCATAGGGAATCTCGAGAAAGGGATCCCCAAATAGCCAAAACAATCTTAGAAAAGAAGAAAAAGGTTGGAGTATTCACACTTTCTAATTTCAAAACTTAATATAAAATTAGAATACAATACAATAAGGACAGATATATATATACCAATGGAATAAAATAGAGAGCCCAGAAATAAACCCTCATGTATGTGATCAACTGATATTCAACGAGAGTGTCAAGACCATTCAGTGGGGGAAAGGACTGTCTTTTCAACAGATTGTGCTAGGAAAACTGGGTATCCACATCCAAAAGCATGAAATTGAACTCTTATACCATATACAAAAATGAACTCAAAATGGGTCAAAGACTATAAAACTTTTAGAAGAAAACAGAGGAAAATGTTCATGACATTGAGTTTGGCGATGATTCCTTGGAATTGATACCAAAAGCACAGACAACAAAAGAAAAAATAGATAAATTGGACTTCGTCAAAATTAAAAAGCTTTGTACACCAAAGGACACTATCAACAGAGTGAAAAGGCAACCCCCAAAATGGGAGGAAATATTTGCAAATCATGTGTCTGATAAGTGATTGATATCCAGAATAAATAAAGAACTTCTGCATCTCAACAACAAAAAACAACTCAGTTCACAAAGGACTTGAGTAGACATTTCTCCAGTATAGATATACACATGGCCAATAAGCACATGAAAAGATGCTCAACATCCTTAGTCATTAGAGGAATGCAAATCAAAACCACAATGAGACAGCACTTCACACCCTTTAGGATGGCTATTACCAAAAATGAAGAAAAATAACAAGTGATATTGAGGATGTGGAGAAATTGGAACCCTCCTGCATTGCTAGTGGGAATGTAAAATAGAGCAGCCACTGTGGAAGAGTTTCATGGTTCTTCAAAAAGTTAAACTTAAAATTACCATATAATTGAC
Organism: Equus asinus; assembly: GCF_041296235.1. Lineage (NCBI taxonomy): Eukaryota > Metazoa > Chordata > Mammalia > Perissodactyla > Equidae > Equus > Equus asinus. Next base: position 1,640,708 of record NC_091816.1, on the reverse strand, counting down.
CAATTCCATTCCTGGTTATATACCCAAAAGAATTCAAAGCAAGGACTCAACCAGATACTGGTATACCAGTGTTCATAGCAGCATTATCCAAAAAGCCAAAAGATGGGAACAACCCAGGTGTCCATCAGCAGATGAATGGATAAAGAAAATGTGGTATGTACATACAGTGCAATATTATTTGGCCATAAAAAAGAATGAAGTTCTGATAAGTGTTGCAATATAGATGAATTTTGAAAACGTTATGTTAAGTGAAGTAAGCCAGACACCAAAGGACAAATATTGGTATCATTCCACTTATGTGAGGTTTCTAAAATGGGCAAATTCATTGAGACATACAGAAAGTAGACTAAAAGTTATGAGGGGCTAAGGGAGAAAGGAATGGGGAGTTACTGCTTAATGGTTACCGAATTTATGTTTTGGATGATGTGTTTTGGAAATAGATAGTGGTGATGATTCCACAACATAGTAAATGTACTTACAGCCACTCAGTCGTACACTTAAAAAATTGTTCAAATGATATAATAATAATGTAAGGCAACTCTAACCTGGTCTTTTACTTGATTTAAACAAGATTTCAGCTGTTAAAATTAATGCTCAAAGTTGGGTTTCATATAGAAACCAAAGGAGATGGTCATGTTCTCTCTCAACTTTGCGTTCGTGTTTGTATATTTTTAGGGTTAATGCCTCTGGCAAGTCAAGAATCTTCAGATAGTCTGGCAGCAGAGATTGTTACACCTGAAATCAGGTAAGGACATCATGAGGTTCACAGTCACACTGCACTAACACTTTGAACATGAACTCAGTATTAAATGTCCGTGTTTTCAGCATGTAAAGTTAGAAGCTCCTTCAACTAGCCCCAGAGACTTGAATTTTGATTTCGATAGGACGTTTCACACGTACACAGCAATCTAATAGATCTATGCTTGGGTATCCTTAGCAGACATATACAATGAAACCAGTTGGCCCAAAGACAAAGGTTATGCTTAGCCGTCAACCTGCAAAATATTTAGTCCCTAAGATTTATCTGTTAACTACGTGGAATGGTCTGGGAAGGATAGAATGCAGTAGACAGGAGGAGTTATCTCCCTATCTCTACTACTCTTCCCTCAGTAGCACCTTACATTTTTATTTAGTCATAGTAGTTTAAAAATTCCATTTATTGGGGCTGGCCCCGTGGCCGAGTGGTTGAGTTCGCGCGCTTCGCTGCAGGCGGCCCAGTGTTTCGTTGGTTCGAATCCTGGGCACGGATATGGCACTTCTCATCAGGCCACGCTGAGGCAGCGTCCCACATGCCACAACTAGAAGGACCCACAACGAAGAATATACAACTATGTACCGGGGGGCTTTGGGGAGAAAAAGGAAAAAATAAAATCTTTAAAAAATAAAAATAAAAAAAATAAAAAATAAAAAAAAAATAAAAATAAAAAAATTCCATTTATTTCAGTACATACCTGGCTTTATGTGTAAGAATGAAAAATTGTTGCCGGGGGGTGGGAGAGTGGGGGCAGTGCAGGTAGGCACCAAGTGTCCAGCAGAAAGAGAACGATTACTCCTGAAGATTGCTTTTACCTTCTTTGGGTATATTTGCCAACTTTTTAAATTGACGTTGGCCTTGATTCTTCATAACATTCTTGAGGGTATTAAATAAAATAAAGGTTGTAAAAGTTTTATAAACTGTGAAAGTTACAATAAGCATTCAAATACTTGTTGAATAAATGGAGACAATATTAATAGATTGTTGTGGCATTTAAGGAGGACAGACGAAAGGAGTATAAAGCAACAGCAGCTCTGGGAGCATCATCTATGCCTTTTACTTTCTGCCATCTGATATGGTACTTCATTACTGAACCAGTAAAATTTGTTGATTGAATGAACTCTTATTATTAATGAATATTTATAAATAAATGGTTATGTCCAAAAAAACAATTTTTAAGGATCTTATAGGTAATAGTTGGATTTTTAAACTGAGGAAAAAGAACATGATAAAGATTCAACAAATAAAATGGCTTTTTTGAGTATGACTCAGTACAAATTAAAATATACTCTGTCCAGAAGAGAGCTATCAAGAAAATGAATGGTAAAAGGGATGAAAATTTTGCAACATAGGTCATAGACACTAGGCTAATATTCTTAATACATAATGAAATGTCTGTCAAATTTTCAAAAGCTTGTGACAGTTTTCACTGAGTTAGTTAAGGGTGTGGAGAAATTGGAAACTGCATAAACTAGGATAAAAGATTAAAGTGGTACAACTTTTTTTTTAATTATTAATTTTTTGAAAATTGAGATATAATTGGCATATAACATTGTATTAGTTTTAGGTGTACAATATAATGATTGGGTATACGTATATATTGTGAAATGATTACCACAGTAAATTTAGTTAATATCCATCACCACACATAATTTAAAAATTTTTTTTTGTAGTGGTACAACTTTTCTTCCAAGCAGTTTGGCAGACTGTATATTGTCTAAGCAAATTTGCCTATCTTTTGACTCAAAAATTACTTTGCTGGGAACTAACCTTAAGGAAATAACCAAAAATATACATACAACTGATCATTGTTAACATGTTAAAGCTCAAAATGGGTAACAATAAATGTCCTATAATTGTATGTTGATTAAATAATGATTCATCTATGTATTTTAACATGTCATTTAAAATATTAAAGTATAATATTCAATGATATGAAAAGATTATGAAACTTTAAGTGTAAATATCAAATGTCAACGTAATATGTGCAGTGTGATCCATTTTTAAGTGGCTGCATGTATGTGCATATGCATGGAATTAGAAGGCTGTATATAGTTCAGCAGTAATTATTTTGTACCACTGGGTTATGGACGGTTTGTATTTTCTTCTCATTTATTCCTTTTTTCCCCATGTTGAGTGTTTTACATTGTTATATAATTTTGTAATTACGTTGTAATTAATTACAGTCCTTGAAAAATATGATAAAGTCATTGTTGTCCATATACAAAATGTATCGAGTTCTATATAATTGCTTAACTTGGACCACAGATTTGACTCTCATCTTTTCAGTAGCAAAAGTAAAAGCACCTTATAAGATCTGTGGTATTTACAAAATAAGAGCAGACTATTTTGTGTATTTATTATCTTGTTTTTGTTTTTTCTTTTTCCATGAGAAACATAGCTTTTCATAGTGCCTGGTATTGGTAGTAATCTTCTTGGGGCCATCTAAAGATGACCCTACGTAAAGAATGAATTAGGTCTTCAACAAGTATATCTTGAATTGTATCTTTATATGAATTGATGTTGAGTTATATCATCTGTGCAGTAAGATAGTGGCAAGTTTTGTGTAGCCGTTGCTTTTAACATCCCTCAATCTAAGCTTTTGGCATAACACAAAGAGCACAAAACAGTAACTTGGGTCTGATAATCTGGCTTGTTGCAAGGATACAACTTTATGTATCTGTAGGAGTTGGTGGACTGCACATCTTGAAGGCATTTTTCATTGAATATTATAATTTTCCACCAAATGATTGGTAATTTAAGAGCATAGCATTAGAGATTAGAGATCCTGGTTTTTTGATGAGGACCAAAGAACAAATGTATAAGTGCATTCATAGCTTTAATATTTACATCAGAAAGGAAATAGGATTTCAAAATCTCTTTCATTATAAATCATGATATTTGAAGATTCTGAATCTTTAGATTATCTTTTCTAAAGTACTTACTTAAGACCTAAAATGTAACGTCTTAGCCAGTGACAACAGGAACTACATTTTTTGCAGATACTTTGTTTTCCATTTCTGTTCTTTGTATTAGATCTGTAGCTGTGCATAGCTGGATTGTGAGAACTATACTATATTAATGTACCAGATAATCAGTTTTTCTTTTGCTCACTCAGGGAGAAACTTATTCGCCTTCAGCATGAGAATAAGATGTTAAAACTTAACCAAGAGGGTTCAGACAATGAAAAAATTGCCTTATTGCAGAGCCTTCTGGATGATGCAAATCTACGCAAGAATGAACTGGAGACAGAGAATAGGTAGGACTGTTTACAGGCGACAGCCTTTAGCATTTAACAGATTTTCTCTTTTTGCCTTGATTTTGATTCCCTTAAACAGAGGTTTGAATTTATTTCAAAAAATGATAATATATTATCTCATTTTCCTTTTAAGAATATTTTAATCCATTTCTCCACTTATGGACAGACTTGCCAAAAAGTATTGTACCTCTAGAATAGTATTTTCCTCTTTATTTCTCAGGGAAAAGGATACCAAAGCCCTACCATTTTCCCTTTCTGATCACTGATTAAACTAGAGGTTTGAAAGAAAATGACCATTAATTCACAATTTCAATTCATGATCGTTATCAGATTAATGATGTTTACCCTGTTTTTATAAGCTCATGTTTCAGAGGATCGATTGGTGTGAGAAAAATAGTGGGATCCATCATAATTGAGTTGACAGAGCATTCTTTTAAAAATCTGTTATCTCTTGTGACTGTAAAAGGAAATCATTCATCTTACGAACAATTCAATTATTTTGAGAATTTAGAATCTGCAAATTTAACAAGAAAATCAGTTTTCTGTTTGTAAGTTTTCAGCGTTGGCATTATGCTGTGATTCAAAGCCACTTTAAAAGCACTTGCTTATTCTGGCGAGGGTTACTTTTATACTTTGTTGGGACAATCTTCTGCTGCTTTTCCATTTTGGAAATATTTCTTAGACACCAAACATGTGGTGTCTTTTTTTTTTTAGTGCTGTGATATTCTGTCATTTTTTAAGGATTTGGCGTTTTTATTAACAGTTTCATAGTTTGCCTATCACAGATTCTTTATTATGCCTGATTGATGTGGCATTTTCCAGATATGAGTCAGTCTTGTGAGTCAGAATTGTTATGACAATTTACATACCCTGCCCATCCTCCTGTAGCTCTAGCTTTGTTTTTTCTTTTTCTTTTCTTTTCTTTTTTTTTTTCTTGAGGAGGATTGGCCCTGAGTTAACACCTGTGCCATTCTTCCTCTATTGTTTTTCATGTGGGATGCTGCCACAGCATGGCTTGACAAGTGGTGCTAGGTCCATGCCTGGGATCCAAACCCCCAAACCCTGGGCTGCTGAAGCAGAGTGCATGAACTTAACCACTACGCCACAGGGCTGGCCCCCTATAGCTCTAGTTTTTAAAGCTACTGAGGTAGCACCTGCCAACAGTATAAATACCAGGGCGATTATTAGAACATAATTAAGCATAAACAGAGGGAGGACATTTTCATATCAATTCTAAGGAACATAAAGAACAAATACTCTTTTAAAAATGCTTAAAGTGGAAAATGAGCAGGAGAGGAAGAGAAGTTGTAGCTAACAGCTGGCGGTTACGCAGTGCGCGTGGTGAGAGCTCCGTGTTCACATCCTCGCCCTTTGCCTCTGGGCTGCTCTTTAGCCGGCTTGGTCAGTCAGCCTTCTCCCTACCCTGTTTTGCGTTCGGTGAATCAGCACCACTTCTTTATAATGCTTTGCATTATTTCTCACAGGTTTTACAGCTATTGCTTTTTCTCATCAGAAACAGAACAGCGAGTTGTCATCCATACAGTACTCATGTGGGTGGATGACTGATTCCTCCAAGGCCCTGTGTTGTTTACAGCTGTTTGCAATTTAGTATTGTGTTTGTTTCCTAAATTACAACCCTGATGATAACTTCCTTTCAGACTGTATATATCTGTGACCTGTAACAATGATAATAGCAGCTCCTGTTTGTTCCAGCTGTTGTGCTAAGTATTTTACATATGTGGTCTTATTTGTTGAGCTTCGCAGATGAGGGCGTTTGGGCTCAGACCCAGGTTACCTGACTCCAGAGCCTTTCCCTAACCAGTACCCTCCTTCTTGCCAGTTTATCTTCTGTCATGTTTGTAAAGCATTTATTTTTTTCCTGCCTTCCTCTTCACAGGATGCTTTTTCTCTTAACTTTACCCTAAGTTTGTTCTTACTGAATTTAGGAAGTATTTACTTTACCTTGTCTCTGCCGCAGTTTACAGCACTGGACTGATACCAGGAAACCCAAGTTTTAATCCCACTGAGTGTTTTAACTGTACGACCTTAAATACAGTTTGCTTACCGCCCATATGTCATCTCTTAGAAGGAAAGGTTTGTAGTAGACCTCCACAGTCCTTTCCAATTAGTTTTCCCAATGAGTCAGCGTTTTTAAAAAATCTGTAGTCCCTTCTGACCCTCGAACAATATTAGCAGAGGCGTGAAGAGTTGAGAGGAGAGCCATATCAGAACGGCTCAGGGAGCTTTCTCAAAGCACACGTGATCTTGGTCCTGTGCCTCTCAGAGTATATCATGATCTCAAGCGCACCCTCTCCCTACACCCCCCAGACAACTAACCTTATATGATTAGACTTCCATTAAAATGTTAACTAGCTAAATTCCTGAATGGGGAGAAAGAAGACAGGCATTTATAGTGTACCTATACTATAAGGTACTGAACTAGATACACTTTATATGTTATCTCTCTTAATCCCTTAACAGGCCCATGGGGGCGGGCATTATAGTCCTCATTTATTTTGTAGATGAACTTTTTCATATAGATTTACATGTATTTGTATGGCTTCAAATGTGTGCACGTGCACATGCACGCACATGCTTCATATCTTAAGAGTTTTGTTACTGTGTTTACTTGTCCATTCCCCATCACTGGGCTTTTGAGTTGTTTTCAAATCCTTCCAAGAAACATCTTGGTTTGGTGTGATTCTGTTTTATGACGTTTACCATGGCCTCCACCTAGTAGGCTTACAATATTTGTTGACTAAATAATTTGAGAAATGGCTAAGATAGTTGAAATAGTCTTATAGTTTGATATATATTTCCGTATTGCTTTCTGAAAAGATTGGACAAAGTTACAGTGTCACTAGTAATATATTTATGTACCCCGTCCTCATATCAAATATGGATATATTCAGCTAATTCTTTAACTATTGAAAAGCACTCACATTTTCTATTCCTTGATGTGAAAACATCAGTTATTATAACTGATTGCATTTTTACTGTAATTCTTACTAAATTATAGAGCCTAGAAGGTTTATAATAAGAATTTCTTACAACATTGAATAAAAAAATTTCTTGTTGAACTTTCTGGCTGTTTTGATTCTAATTTGGGGCGGTCTGGCTTTTACTACTGTCGTTTCACTAAAGCATTTCTTACTAAAATAACCAGTCATCTCTTAAATGGCCAATCTGATGGGAATATTCAAGACTATCTTTCCTCGTCTCTTTACTAGAGTCAACCATCGCTTATCGACGGAGATACGTTTTGAGAAATGCGTTGTTAGGTGATTTCATCATTGTGTGACTATCATAGGGTGTACTTACACAAATCTAGATGATACAGCCTACTACACACCTAGGCTACACGGTACTGATCTTGTGGGGCCACTGTCGTGTATGCAGTCCATCGTTGACCTAAATGTTATGCGGCACATCACTGTATATTCGTTATTGTTGATCATTTCCCTCTTCTTCACATTTTTCATTTTCAGTAACATCCCTCTCTTAGGTTTTTCTTAATTCTCTGATTATTCTCCAGGGTGAGATTCTTCTTTCTGTCCTTTGGTTGGTGATCTGCCATGGACCATCTTCATTTCTCTTCCACTCTTCCTCACATCTAATCAATATTGTTTATGCTCATGGCTTCAGTTAATTTCAAATAGCTCCCAAATCTATTCAATTCAGGCTTCTCTCTGTGCTTCTAATGCAGATATCTAACCATTTGACAGATATCTCTAGGCACTTCATTTTTAACAAAGACAAAATGAGATTCTTTATGTTCCTTTCTCAATAAATGGTTCTTGGTAGCTCAAACCAAAATCCTAAGTGTTATTTTTTTATTCCTTGTGCTCTTTTGTCTTCTCAATATATTTCCCCTTCTGTTCCCTCTGTTTCAGGCGTATCTAGTAATAGCTGTAATGACCTCCTCCCGCTCTTCGTGCCTGCTCTGTGACCGTTTCTAATACTATCTTCCACTCTCAAACCAAGGTGATCTTTCTAAAATGCTGTCTAATTGTGTTTCTCCCTTCTTGCAGTCCTTCAACGTCACCGAGACCTAGGTAACCAAACTGGTCCACTGGTCTGTGAATGTTGCATCATAATGTCCTAGAGAATTTATGAAGATCGAGCTCCAGAATCAGCGTTATTAAAGGCTGGCTGGGTTATTCCAGTTCCAGCCAAATTTTAGACAAGATTTTTGGATAAGTTCCCAATATTTTTACATTTCACACAGGGTTTTACCCGACCTCTCCTTTTCTCCTCTAGTTCCATCTCCAGTCATTCTTCCCTCCCAACTTGCTGTTCAGTCGTACCATTCCTGAGCTCACTGCACCCTCTCATTTTCCTGTGCACTTTGGACATGTGGAATTCTCTCTTGAATCCCCTTTCCACCGCTAACCGCAGAAGTATTTTATTTATTCTTCCAATCTGAATTCAAGTGAAGCCTATCTTGACTTCTCCACACCGTTAGGTGCAGTTCTTGCTCGTTGAGCAGCCATCCTTCCTTTTGTATGCCTCTGGTCACTGTTGAAGTATTTCTCTTGTATTTTATTTGTTTACGTTTTGCTTCTCTACTAAATTCCTTGAGTGCAGTGATCTTTTAGCACTAGTGCTGAGCATAGTGCCCAAGACAGTTTGAATAAACATACATTAAAGTGAATTTCAGAGAACTAGATATGCATAAGTATACAAGTTCAACAAAATGTGTCCACCCACACACTATGTTGGAAATCATAGAAATTTCAAGCGATATGAAAAATTATCAGGAAATGAGCCACTACTACTATAACATGAGGCTTTGTTTAGCTAATTATACTGTCTAACCAATATGACAACCTAAGGAAAAGGGCGTAAGTTAAGTCAGAACTTGGGAAATTAATGTACCTTTGATTTCTAGGCTGGTGAATCAGAGACTTCTGGAAGTGCAGTCACAAGTCGAAGAACTGCAGAAATCTTTACAAGATCAAGGATCAAAAGCAGAAGATGTAAGTTTTGATGTGTTAACAACCATGGGCCAAGAGTTTATAGTGTTAAGAAAACCTGTAACTTTTATTTTTTATTTGGGGATCTCTGTCAAAATAATTTATAATTATATAGGTTATAGAAAAGAAACAGTGTTTTCCTTTTACTAACATTTCTTATAAAAAGAACCAGACAGTACTTTATTGTGTCTTTCAGATTGACTCTTCTGGGAATTAGAATTTCATTTGTAATTATCAGCTAAGGAATTAATTGAGGCTTGATGTTTTAAATGTGCTCAACTCAATATTCAAAGTATATGGGTTTTGGTTAAAAAAATGCTGGTTAGAAACTTACTGTGTTCAAGTAGAAATTTTTGATGTAAAATTGATATTTAAGAAAATAGTGCCGTTCCTAGAATCCCACCATCTCTAAATTTCTGAATCCCTCTTACTGTCCTCCCACACATACAACACACGTTCATGTATAAGTTCCGTGACCTTTTTTTATAGTCCCTTAGCACTCTACATATCTCTCATAGCCCTTGGCTGGCACACTCAAAGCCAGAATATAGTAAATGCCTTGAGCCAGGAGCTAGGTCTTCATCTCCTCATGCTCATCATCTATCACAGTGCTTGTGTAGCATATCATAGTCAGTTAATCCTGGTAAAAGTGTAAATAAATCATATTTTGCAAATCCTTTACATTTAATGAGCAGTCAGCAACAGACCTACGACTATAAAGTGCTCAAAAATAGTGCAAAGGGGAAAAAAACCTAAATTTTAGTGACCAACCTTTGCTTCAGCCGGTTTTTTTTTTTTTTTTTGCCAGTGTGATTTACCATAACTCTGGCCTTAGAGTATAAACCTATTTTCTTGTTTCCATTAGTAGAGTCATTTTGAGGATCATTGTCCAAACTATAGATAGATCCAGTTTCATCCAGCCTTATTAACGTATGAGCGTATAAAAACAAAAGGAATCAAAGAAGTGGAGTTAAATTCGTGTGTTACTTAAAACCTGAGATATGAGAAGCTCATCAGTGACCTAATTTTATGAGTTTCTTAACATACGTCTAGCTTATATTGGCAGCATACTCTTCTTTCTAAGATCGGTGGTTTTAGTTTATCCTTTAATTAATGCATTGGTAGTTCTTGGATTCCCAGATTGATTCCAAATTCCTGAAATTGTCACCAATGTTTAAACTGCCTTATTCAGTTATTAAAATGTCCTGGTTTACATTTTAGACATACTTTTATCCAGAAGGTTAAATCACAAAGAAGTGAAGCGAAACTACCTTTAGTGCATTAAAATATCAGTAAGCCTAATGAAGAGTACCTTAGAGACGAACCAAAGGAGCAGTATTTCTTAGTTTGCTAAAATCACTAGGTCCGTTAAACTGAGGTGAATGTGAACTTCATTTTGTTCTCTAAAACTTGGGGGAGACTTTTTGTTGATTTGTTGTGGTAAAAAGGGGAAGGGTGTGTGGTACATGGAAAGCAAAAATGGCAGAATATCAGGATCAGCTCAACCTTAGTATTAGAGCAATAACCATTGTACTTGATTCTCTTACTTATACTGAAACATACTTAATGAAATTATTCTGTAAAAAATACTTTTGCATAGCCTGATTAGGTATCACTGTGGTAGTCAAATCTAATTAAATATGCTATGTGCCATTACTTGAAGAGAACATGTTTCTGAAGTGAGATGCCAGCCCTATAAAGTACTGTTTGTGTAAATTAGTCAGTTTATTTGTCCAGATGCTAATGAGATATCTTGCTCTAAATTCTTGGAAATTCTCTCAGAGCTCTTTTCTATATATGGAAAAGATTCAGATAGAAACTTTTCCTGATGATATGCCTCAAAGTGCTTTGGAGAAATAGTGTGGCACAGGACATGTGGTTCTTCCCCCCAGCAGATTTTTGATATTTTTGTCTTCTCTCTTTCACTAACCTACAGTGTTACATCTCAGGAATATGTGCTACTTAGAACAACCTGCCAAATGGAATTGGTCCCCCTGAAGAGCAACATAATTTCTGCCTATTTCTGTTGTCAAAAGCACAGTCCTTTCATGTGACCTTAAGTCAGAGTAGGATGGTTTGCACATTTTTATTATTATTTTTATGTCATTTATTTTTAGCATGGAAGCAGAAAAGCATTGTTATATCCAGTCATATGGATAATTTGAGCTAGCCACAGTGTATAAAACTCCAGAGAACGAGACAGGATGAGGAGACCATAGAAGAAAGAAAAATGTACATTTTTGAAAAAAAAAAGCATATCTTTTACTTCTGTTCATGAATTACTAAATGGTTCCTTCTATTGGCTGCTGTGTTTGCTTCATACTAATATGTCCTCTCTGTCTCTTGGCATGGTTTCTGCTCAAGGCTATTGTAAGTATGGCTTCCTATTCATTTCTATATATCAAGCAGTTTTTTAATTTATACATTATCTGCCATCATAGTTGATGGTATTGAAATTTTAAGTTATGGGAATTTTATGCACAATGAATGTACCAGTATTACTTGCCTTATAAGCTTATGCCCGTTACAGTTAAGATACTTAAAGAATATAAAAAATTTAACAAGTCAAACTAAAGAGACTCTGCTCTTGTTTTTTTTTTTTTCCTCCCATCCCGCTCTGCCCCATTGCTATAATTAGGTTGTTTTAAAAATTATTTTGAAGCTAGCTTCCTATCACAGTCTGGTTCCCTCCTGCCACATATTTTGATAGTAACAGTCCAGTTGGAGAGGCATTGCAGCATAGAAAGCATGGAAGTGAATGAAGACCATGCACAGACTTTGGGGTCTGGCAGACCTGGGTTTTAATCTTGGATCTGCCACTTGAAAGCTAGTGAATGTCTCCTCACCTTCCTCAGCTATGAGATAGGGCTAATGTTACTCAGCGCTGGGAGGTTAACACAAGACAACGTATATGACATGATGTAGTGCAGTGCCTGGCATTTTAACCACTCATTAAATAATTATTTTAGTATGTATCATCTCAGAGTTAAAATTAACTTTACCAGGGGCCGGCCCAGTGGTGCAGCAGTTGAGTGTGCACGTTCCACTTCGGCGGCCTGGGGTTCGCCAGTTCGGATCCCAGGTGCGGACGTGGCACCGCGTGGCAAGCTATGCTGTGGTAGGCGTCCCACGTATAAAGTAGAGGAAGATGGGCACGGATGTTAGCTCAGGGGCACTCTTCCTCAACAAAAAGAGGAGGATTGGCAGTAGATGTTAGCTCAGGGCTAATTTTCCTCAAAAGAAAAAATAATAATTAATCTTACTAGAACCTCATCAAAACATAAGTGTAGGGGCCAGCCCACTGGCGTAGTGGTTAAGTTCGTGCGCTCCGCTTCAGCAGCCTGGAGTTTGCAGACCTACATACTTCTCATCAAACCATGCTGTGGCAGTCTCGCATATACAAAATAGAGGAAGATTGGCAACGGATGTTAGCTCAAGGACAGTCTTCAACACACATAAAGAGGAAAAACAAAAGAAAACCATAAGTGTAAATTAAAGTTAAGGTGTTTAAAAAGTATTTTCATTTTACCCTGTGTACCAAAGAAGGAACAAGCAATAATCTGAAGTTAACAGATTTATCTTTTTTTAATATTTAGGGGAGGCAATGATAGAGGATGCTGTGGTCCACTGACCTAGCTATAGTTAACATTGAGCAAAGAAGGGAATTTGAAATATTCCAGAGCTGTGTTAGAATGGGCTTGAATAAGCAATTATGATAATCATTACTGAATAAGGTGACTAAAAATCGAAGAACTTAGTGCGAGGGTTTTTTCTTCCCTCCTCGCTGCTATTGATTGATTGGACAGTTTGTTTTATAAGCCTGTATTAATTGGCTCATGATTGGTCAATTCTGATCTCCTGTTCTTCAGAAGACCTTTTTCCTTTTTCCGTTAGTACCCATTTAAAGCTGCATTCTCCAGCATATTAAATTCTCTGCATATAATATCAGTTCTCATACCATCACATAAATTATCTGCAATCTGCGTATTTGTAAATGAGTGATTAAGTCAGTAAATAGTTATGGAAATTGCTCTCTCACTTTATCATGATGCAAGTTAAACAACATAGCAGATTAAAAGTGTCTTAAGGAAAGTCTAGTATTACTAGAGTTCTGCATGCCTATTGAGTCCAGGAATATTTGGTCTATACATAAGTGGCCTTTTTATTCATTTCCCTGACTGTAAATAGAAAATTCAGATGTGCAGTTTCTAGTTATTTTATACTGATTGCTATCACTTACAGGCTGCTCTCTCCATTATCAAAGAAAAATAAACGTGGGTACCTGGTGTGTTTTCAGCTCTTTGACAAGAGAGATTACTGAGGACTGATTTAGAGTTAGCTACTACTATGCTCTTAATTTTTAAAAAATAATTTATTAGTTAAAATGTTAAGTAATAAATTATTGTTTAATTTTCCATTTTCAGTCAGTTCTTCTAAAAAAGAAGCTGGAAGAACATCTGTAAGTATAAAAGCCATTGAGGCTCATTCTTGTATCATCTCTTGTGTTAGGTGGTTACAGAGTATCTAGGCAATAGCATGGGTGTCCCTGGGAGGTACAGAACCTTATAAGACATATTGATAGCATCTATAGGGTCTTGCCTACCCAAGGTCCTCACATCAGAACAATGACTGCTTTATAACTTTTCTCAAATGAGATTCCCGGGGTCTATGTGTTCATGACAGTATTTATAATCATAGCTAGGAGTTTGAGACACTCGAGTTCAGAAGTCAGAAACTTTTTTCTGTAAAGGGCCAGATAGTAGTTCTTTTAGGCTTTGCAAGCCATGGTCTGTGTCGTACCACTTAGCTCTGTGGGTGTAGCGTGAAAGCAGCCGTGGATGGTAAGCAAACTAATGTTGTGACTGTATTCCAGTGAAACTTGCATACGAAGAGGGGCGGCAGGCTCAGTTCAGCCCACAGTTGGTAGCTGTCCAGCTCTGGAGTGTAGCCCCTCAATCTCCCTCTTTAAGTAATTTTTTAAAGTATTATAAAGCTTATCAGTAGCAGATTTTCAAACATTTCCTTGAATTGCAAACATATCTGAACGTGACTTTTTAATCTAAAAGATGAAATAAAGTTTAAAATATTGCATTTGTTTTCTCATGAAGAAGAAATCTTCCTCCATCTTTGTCTTTAGTTGAAGTTGACAATGTTAGGAATGTTTCGTGATTTTTTTTCTCACACCCAGTAACAACTTTAATCCTTCCTATTACTTTCTAGCAAAACTCTCTCCTTGCAAACACTGAGTGGCCATGAATTGCTAGCCTGTTGGAGTATTACAGTGTTACCCTATGGTAAACCAGGCATCCTCAATACCTCAGAGATAACTATGACTTGCTCTGCTAAGATTGGAAAGAAATTCTCTAGTTTGGCAGCTTACCTCATGCTGTCCAATTTTCTTTTTATAATGTGGGAAAAGTGAGATACACCTAGCAACTGGCACTTGCTGCCAAGTCTAACAATGGGCAGATTCCTAATGTACTAGAAGAATAGAAAATATTGCCTCCCAGCCATTGTGAAGTTACCTTGAGTCAGAATTTAGTACCGAATTCTATCCTGTTTTTGTTTTCCATTCCTTTATTGCAAAAAATAGAATACCTGTTGTTTTGTAAAACCACTGTCTGATCATTGTTCTGTGTTGTCATTTATATGGTCAAAAATAATTTACTTCATCAAAAATAATTTGTTAGTGAGTGAACATGAAGCTTGTATTCGTTTCTTCTGGTTGCCATAAATTGCTACAAACTGAGTGGCTAAAAATAATAGAAATTATTCTCTAACTGTTCTTGAGGCTAGCAGTGTGAAATCAAGGTGACAGCAGGATTGGCTGCTTCTGGAGGCTCTGAGGGAGAGTCTGTTCCATGCCCCTGTTCTAGCTTCTGGTGGCTGCCACCAGTGCTTGGTGTTCCTTGGCTTGTGGACACGTCGTTCCAATTTCTACCTCCATCTTTACATGGCCTTCTCTCTGTCTGTGTCTTCATATGGCCTTCTTATAAAGACACCAGTCATTGGATTTAGGGCCCACTCTGATCTAGTATAACCTCATCCTAACTAATTACATCTGCAAGGACCCTGTTTCCAAAAGTCACATTTACAGGTTCTGGGGGGTTAGGACTTCACCATATGTTTTTGGGAGACACAATTCAATCCATAACAGGTCTCATAGACATCTCAAAAAATGGTCATTCTCATGCAGATTTAAAACTACACTGGAGTCCATTTTACACACACCAAATTGGTAAAGTTTAAGAATCAGACAGGGGCCGGCCCGGTGGCGCAGCGGTTAAGTGCACACGTTCTGCTTCGGCGACCCAGGGTTCGCCACTTTGGATCCCGGGTGCCGACATGGCACTGCTTGGCAAGCCATGCTGTAGTGGGCGTCCCACATATAAAGTAGAGGAAGATGGATATGGATGTTAGCTCAGGGCCAGTCTTCCTCAGCAAAAAGAGGAGGAATGGTGGCAGATGTTAGGTCAGAGCTACTCTTCCTCAAAAAAATAATAAATAAATAAAAATTTAAAAAAAAAGAATCAGACATACTAAGTACTGCCAAAGATATTGAGCAGTTCTCATCCACGGCTGGTAAGAGTATACATCAGTTTACTTAGTAAACTTGAATATGCACGTATTATATGACCCATCAGTTCCACTCTCCTGTACATACCCTGATTCCTAGAGATGGTATAATGCATGTGTACCAGGAGACTTATAGAAGCAAGTATGGAGTAATGTTGTTTGTAATCATAGAAAAGTCAAAATGATACAAATACTGCCAGTTGTAAAAATGATAGCTAGAATGAGGTGTATTCAAACAGTTGAACACTAGACAGCAGTAAAAATGTGTGAACTAGGGCTAACACATCAACATGGATGAATCCCAAGGACATAATGTTAAGTAAAAGATGGAAGTCACACAATAATATATACAGTGTAATTTAATGTATAAAGGAAAAATTGGGAAATATTAAGCAATATTTTTTTAGGAATACAGACAAATGCCTGTCACAAAAATGAAAATGATTAAAATTCTGAATTTTGGTTACCTCTGGGAGGGGGTTAGGGACACATGGGACTTCTGAGGTTCTGGGATAATTTCTGTATCTTCACCTGTTTCTTTGCTGGGCTTAGTTTTTCTTGTTCTTTAAAGTGTATATATTTATTTTGTATATATATATTTGTGTGTTTGTGTGTGTCACACCCTCAAAAAAGAAATTGTTGAGAAATAAAAGAATTTATTAAAGTATTATGCATAGAAAAAACCAGAAAAAGGCGTAACAAAATACTCTGGTTTTTTAGTGTTTCTCTCTGTTTTCCAATTTTTGTAGCCTTGTTTCCCTCTCATATTACAGAGTGCCTCACTAGGTACTATATAGGGAGAATTACACATATTATATAAACACCAGGAAAAACGTACTTTCTGTACATTCCTTCTTTTTACTATTGTATTAGAATATACCTTACATACAGTAAAGTACACAAATCCTAAGTTCCTAAGTCTGCCACTTCATGAACGTCCTTCTACATACATAGGTAACCCAGATCAACATATAGCGTATTTCCAGCAGCCCACCAGGATTCTTCCTTCTCTCTTCTAATTGATTGATTATATCCCCAAGCTCATCACTGTGTTGATCTCTATCACCTTTCATTAATTTTGATAGTCTCTGAACTTGATATAAATGGAATCATACAGTATTACCCTTTCATGTCTGACTTCCTTTGTTCAACCTTCTGTGAGATCTATCCATGTGGTTGCATGTATCAATTCATTCCTTTGTATTGGTGTGTAGTGTTCTTTCTGTTCTTGTTTTTAGAACTTCACTTCTTTTTCAGTAAGATTTTACATTGTAAAATCTCTGCAAATTTGTAATTTAATTTTTACAATATCTTGTTCCTAGAAAAAATATTAAGATCATTAAGTTCTTTGTACTCTCTTGTTCAGGTTCATGTAAAAGAAATTACTACTACTTCAAACTCTGAGATTTTTGTCTCTATTTTTTTCACTTATTTAAAAAATATATTGGGCCAGCCCCAGTGGCCTAGTGGTTAATTTCGGCACACTCCACTTCAGCAGCCTGGGTTCTGTTCCCAGGCGTGGGCCTACACCACTCGTCTGTCACTGGCCATGCTGTGGCAGCAGCTCACATACAAAAAGAGGAAGATCTGCAACAGATGTTGGCTCAGGGCAAATCTTCCTCAGCAAAAAAAAAAAAATATATATATATATATATATATATATATATATATATATAATTCATGTTGAATTAGTCTTTTCATCTGTGTTTCATAGCGCTGTGTGCTATGCAAGTATATTCCAAGAGTAAAGAACTTAGATTTTTCGTTTGTGGAAAAAAATACAAAACAGTAGTAGGTGACACAGTGTTACATACTTTGTTACAGAGAGAAGCTGCATGAAGCCAATAATGAATTGCAGAAGAAGAGAGCCATTATAGAAGATCTTGAACCAAGATTTAACAACAGCTGTGAGTTTTTCCCAATTAGCACAGTTTTAAATTAGTTAGCCATATATTACCCTAGTGATAATGAGTTTATATAATATTGTTTCTTTTAGAAATAGGTCCTATGACATTCTAGCAATTAAAGAATTTGCCTTATTTACAAAAAGTATATAATCATCTTCATAATGTTTCTTAAATTTCTAATTATAGCAATGAGATTTTCCTTAACTATGGATGCTAATGAATATTTTATGAAGTTAGTTATTTCCATAGTGTAGTTGCATGTAAGTCAGCCAAACTTTTACTTCTGTTGATATTTACACATGTGGGTAACTGACTTTATTAATTCTCTGGTGTGGAGGTGGGAGTAGGATGCAGACTTTTACTGTTTTTTATTGTGGTAACATCTACATAACATAAAAATAACCACTTTAACCATTTTTAGTTATACAGTTCAGTAGCATTAAGTACATTCACATTATTGTGCAAACTAAATCCATCACTCAACTATCCAGTATATTGATATTGTACAACCACTGTCCATCTCCAGAACTTTTTCATCATCCCAGACTCAAACTCCATACCCATTAAACAATAACTCCCCTCTCTCCCCTAACCCCCCTGCCTCTGGAAACCACTATTCTGCTTTCTGTCTCTACGGATTTGACTATTCTGGGTAACTTATATAAGTGCCATCATGCATCATGTCTGGCTTATTTCACTCAGCATAATATCTTTAATTTTCACTTGGTAATGGCTCCATGTTGTAGCATATATCAGAATTAAGGCTAAATAATATTCACTTGTATGTATTTACCACATTTTGTGTATCCATTCATCCGTCAATGGTTACTTTTTAATTTATTCACTTCCATACTGCAATTTTTGTTTATAAAAAAAGCTTTTTGTAAAAACAAAAATTATAAATTAGGGTTTTTTAAAGAAAATTATATGTAGAAATAGACCAAACAATCTCTCAAAGCTGTTACCTATTTACTGTTTGTCGGTTGATATATTTTTAAAGTTGTTATAATCTCAAAAAAATTTTTTGCTGTCTCATCTGCAGCCTTAAAAATTGAAGAATTACAAGAAGCTTTACGAAAGAAAGAAGAGGAAATGAAGCAAATGGAAGAACGATATAAAAAATACTTAGAGAAAGCCAAAAGTGTAAGTATGAATTTGTGGGTATCTCTACTTTCTGATCATATTTTACTGACGTCTCAGAATATAGTGCACGTACAGCGACTTTTCACACAGAGAGCTGTCAGGAGAAGGTCAAGAACTGCCAAAACGACAATGTATCTTTATGTAGGAAATAAGTGGCAGTCATCACCTTAACTAGTAATCAAAATTAGCTACACTAATGGTAGGACAACCAATATCTTGTGCCTCCTGGTGGGGTATCATTACCAATAATATTTAACCTGAATCTAAGCAATATTCTAGACCTAACTTTCAGTTCCCAGGGAAAATGTGGTTATTGGAACAAGTTAAATAGCACCTTCAGGAAGTCATCAGATAAATCCAGAATTTGGCATAGAAGTCAATGTTATAGAAAAACAAATATAGACAGTGGAGTGTGAGGGAGCTGTTGTAATTTAAAGAGCCAAAGGGACCTAAATACCAAATGTAGTGCATTAATATTTGGGTCCTGGGCTGGGGGCAGAAATGAGCAGTTTTGAAAGACATTTTGGAGACAGCTGTGGAGATGTGGATTTGGACTGAATGGTGATGATTTCTAATATTGTTAATTTCTTACAGATGATAATGGTATTATGATTATGTGGGGGAATGTCCTTAGTCTAAGGAGATGCACGTTGAAATATTTCAGAGTTACGTGTCATGAAGTCTGCACATTAATTTAAAATAGTCCCCAAAACAATCAGGCGTGTGTGTGTGTGTGTTTGTGTGTCTAGAGAGAGAAATCAAATGTGGTAGTGCAGCTATTGGTGAATCTGGGTTAAAGGAAATGAATTTTTATTGTTCTGTTCTTTCCAATTTTCTACAGATTTGGTTATTTTTGATAGTAAAAGCGTTGGGCCAAAAAGCAAAAAGACTTCCCGGAAAACTTCTATTTGGTTAACTAGAATTACATCACATGCCCATGCTTAAACTGGGGCACTGGCAGAGGAGGGGATGGGCCACAGTGATAGGCTTTTAAACCATAAGGACGTGCCCCTAAGTCCACCTCTGGTCAGAGGGGAACACTAGCTGAACCAAATCAGAGGAAAGGAAAAGGAGACAGCTGTCAGTAGTGTCTGCTGTGGTATTACTTATTAATTTAAGCCAGAATTACTTCTTTTTTTTTTCCCTTTTTCTCCTAAAGCCCCCTGGTACATAGTTGTGCATTTTTAGTTGTGGATCCTTCTAGTTATAGCATGTGGGATGCCGTCTCAGCATGGCTTGATGAGCAGTGCCATGTCCACGCCCGGGAGTTGAACTGGCAAAACCCTGGGCTGCCGAAGCAGAGCACACGAACTTAACCACTTAGCTACAGGGCCGGGCCCCAGAATTACTTCTTATACTTGATTCTTGTACATAATTAAAAAGTTTTATAATTGAAAGTTACAAGAACTGAATATTATTTCATACATTCACATTTTAAAGTATTCATGTAAGACAGCTTTTGATTCTCATAAAGTTTATCCTTTGATTTTTTTTTTTAATTTTCTTTTATTGCTTTTTACAGGTTATCCGTACTTTAGATCCTAAACAGAATCAAGGAGCAGCACCAGAAATACAGGCTCTTAAAAATCAGCTCCAGGAACGGGACCGACTGTTCCATTCATTAGAGGTAGTTTACTATACTAGATGATAAAATATTTGATTTTCGATTCTTTATTTTCTAGGAGCCTTCCTCTATACAATTGTGTCCATTAATTTAGACTGTTAAGTGTGAGTACTTCATTGATATTGAATTGTTTTTTATCTTTAAATATTTACATGTGCTTGCTTTTCAGAAAGAATATGAGAAAACAAAGAGTCAAAGAGAGATGGAGGAGAAATATCTTGTTAGTGCCTGGTACAATATGGTAAGAAAATAACACTTGAAATCATATTGCAAAGTTCAGTGAATATGTAATATTTATTATACTCCCTCTACTGTAGAAGTAACTCTACCAAATGAATCTGAAAGTAATTGCCATTCTAACACAAACTAACAAAACCTTAATGCTAACCTTAGGACTGAAAAGCAGATAAGAGAACCACCATAAACAGGGTTAGGGCGTTTTGAACACCTCATTAAACCTAGAGGATAGAATCAGTTGGATTTTGGCCCCTCAGAATCATTTTATTCTAGGGGAACGGGACTGTAATATTATCTACACAAAATTGCAGTAACTTTTGTTTTGTGGGACTATTTCAGTGCCTTTCCAGGAGTGGTACTTATACCAAGGCTACTTCAGCTATCTCGTTTGTGGTTGTTGACAGTTAGTGCCATCCTCTCACCTTCCCGCTCTCTATCAGACAATGTTCTGCTGCTATTCATAGGGTTTTGATGGCCAGTTTTTTGGAAGCGGGTGGCCAGGTCCTTCCTCCTTATCTTTCTTAGTCTGGAACTTCTGCTGAAACCTGTCCACCATGGGTGACCCTCCTGATATTTGAAATACCGCTGGCATAGCTTTCAGCGTCACAGCAGTATGTAGCCATGACAGTATGACAACCGACAGACTGGTGGTGTGGTTCCCTGACCAGGAAATGAACCCAGACCGTGGCAGTGAGAATGTGGGATCTTAACTATTAGACCACCAGGACTGGCTAACTATCTCATAGGGTTTGGAAAATGTTCTAACTGGTCTAGCAGTATTAGACCCTGAACGACTGGAGGTTTTGAGGTTGAATTTTCCAACACAAAAAAACTTTAAATGTATTGCAGGGGAAAATAAATGCTCATCAATATCTGGGCTTCAGTAACATTTTCTAGATATAAATAGCTATGAATTTGTAAGAATGCTGTACTTTTTTCAATATTTTTTTCTAGACTTTTTGTCATCTTTTCCTTCTTTGTTCTTCTTTGTAAGACCACTTTTGCCTTTTCGAAGTGTCAGTTGTGCAAGACAGGAAATTGGACCAGATTCTTTTCGTCAGACCCCCCCTGACTCTATAGTTGTGTTATTGGCACAATGCCATTATTTCTGTTTTACAGTTATAATTGATGCCCTGTCTTAAAGGCTAGTGTCCCAGGCCTTCTAATAATGTGATTTGATCTTGTCAAAAATTTATACAATTTTATGACATAGTTCATTTATATTTGCCTTGGTTAAAACTACATATTTAAGATTTTATCACAATTTTGAAAAACAAAAGAGGAAATTGTATTGTGTTTAGAATACTATTATTGTTAACAAATATAGATTTCTTGAAAATTAAAATTTAAAAGATAGGGAAAAAACTCTATATTTAAGGAAATTCTCTAGGAACTAGTCCTGCCTCCACCTATTCTCTTTCCACTTTGTCCTTGTTAAAAGTTAGTGTTAGTGACAAGAAAATAGTGGAATTAAACGAAAAACTAGACCAGCTGGACTTAATAGAGATATATAGAACATTCTATCCAAAAGCAGAATACACGTTATTCTCAAGTGCACATGAAACATTCTCAAAGGTAGACCATATGTTGGGAAATAAGGTATGCCTCAATACATTTAAGAAGACTGAAATCATATCAAGCATCTTTTCCAACCATAATGCTATGAAACTAGAAATCAACTGCAAGAAAAAAGCTGGGAAAGTGACAAATATGTGGAGACTAAACAACATGCTACTGAACAACCAATGGATTAATGAAGAAATTAAAGGAAAAATCAAAAAATACCTGGAGACAAATGGAAATGAAAATGCATCATACCAACTCCATTGGGATATGACAAAAGTAGTCCTAAGAGGGAAATTCATAGCAAAACAGGCCCACCTTAACAAACAAGAAAAATCTCAAATAAGCAATCTTAAACTATACCTAGCAGAACTAGAAAAAGAAGAACAAACAAAGCCCAAAGTCAGCAGAAGGAGGGAAATAATAAAAATTAGAGCAGAAATAAATAAAATTGAAACCAAAAAAATAGTAGAAAGGATCAATGAAACTAAGAACTGGTTCTTCAAGAAGATAAACAAAATTGACAAATCCCTAGCCAGACTCACCAAGAAAAAAAGAGAGAAGCCTCAAATAAATAAAATTAGAAATGAAAGAGGAGAAATTATAACTGACACCACAGAAATGCAAATGATTGTAAGAGAATACTATGAAAAGCTATATGCCAACAAATTGGACAACCTGGAAGAAATGGGTAAATTCTTAGACTCATACAACCTCCCAAGACTGAATCAAGAAGAAATAGAGAATCTGAATAGACCAGTTCGAAGTAAAGAGATTGAAACAGTAATCCAAAACCTCACAGAAAATAAAAGTCCGTGACCAGATGGCTTCTCTGGAGAATTATAGCAGACACTCAAACTATCCTCAAACTATTCCAAAAAATTGAGAAAGATAGAACACTTCCTAACACTTTCTATGAGGCCAGCATCACCCTGATCCCACAGCCAGAAAAGGACAGCACAAAGAAGGAAAATTAAAGGCCAATATCACCGATGAATATAGATGCAAAAGTCCTCAACAAAATATTAGCAAACTGAATACAGCAATACATTAAAAGGATCATACACTGTGATCAAATGGGATTTATACCAGAGACATAGAGATGGTTCATCATCTGCAAATCAGTCAATGTGATACACCACATTAACAAGTGAGGAATAAAAATCACATGATCATCTCAATAGATGCAGAGAGAGCATTTGACAAGATCCAACATTCATTTATGATTTAAAAAACTGTCAATAAAATGAGTATAGAAGGAAAGCACCTCAACGAAATAAAGGCCATATATGACAAACCCACAGCCAACATCATACCCAATGGGGAAAGACTGAAAGCCATCCCTCTGAGAACAGGAATAAGACAAGCATGCCCACTATCAACACTCTTATTCAACATAGTACTGGAAGTTTTGGCCAGAGCAGTTAGGCAAGAGAAAGAAACAAAAGGAATCCAAATAGGCAGTGAAGAAGTAAAATGCTTGCTGTTTGCAGATGACGTGATTTTATGTATAGAAAACCCTAAAAAAACCCATCTGAAAAGTATTAGAAATGATCAACAATTATAGCAACGTTGCAGGGTACAAAATCAACTTATAAAAATCAGTTGCACTGCTCTACTCTGATAACAAGCAAACAGAAAGAGAACTCAAGAATACAATCCCCATTTACAATTGCAGCAAAAAGAGTAAAGTATTTAGGAATAGATTTGACCAAGGAGATGAAAGACCTCTACAATGAAAACTATATGACATTATTGAAAGAAATCGATGATGACATAAAGAAATGGAATTATATTTCATGCACATAGATTGGAAGAATAAACATAGTTAAAATGTCCATACAACCTAAAGTAATCCACAGATTCATTGCAATTCCAATCAGAATCCCAATGACATTCTTCATGGAAATAGAATAAATAATCCTAAAATTCATATGTGGCAACAACAAACCCCGAATTGCTAAAGCAGTCCTGAGAAGAAGGAACAAAGCTGGAGGCATCATACCCCTGATTCAAAATATCCTACAAAGCTATAGCAATCAAAACAGTATGGTACTGGTACAAAAACAGGTACAGTAAATGGTGTTGGGGGGCTCACTTGGTGGCATGGTGATTAAGTTCATGTGTTCCACTTTGGCAGCCCTGGGTTCACCGGATTGGATCCTGGGTGGGGACCTACTCATCACTCATTGAGCCATGCTGTGGCAGTGTCCCACATACAAAATAGAGGAAGATTGGCACAGATGTTAGCTCAGCAACAATCTTCCTCACCAAAAATAAATAAATAAATTGTGTTGAGAAAACTGGACAGCCACAAGCAAAAGAATGAGAGTATCTTTCACCATACACAAAAATTAACTCAAAATTAATTAAAGACTTGAAAGTAAGACATGAAACCATAAAACTAGAAGAAATATAGATAGTACACTCTTTGACATCAATCTTAGAAGGATCTTTTCAAATAGCATGTCTACTTGAGCAAGGGAAACAAGAAAAAAGGAACAAATGAGATTTCATGAGACTAAAAAGCTTCTGCTAGGCAAAGGAAACCATGAACAAAACGAAAAGACAACTCACCAACTGGGAGAAAATATTTGCAAATCATATATCCAAAAAGGGGTTAATTTCCAAAATATATAAAGAACTCACACAACTCAACAACAACAAAATAACCTGATCAAAAAATAGGCAGGGGATATGAACAGACATTTTTCCAAAAAAGATACACAGATGACCCCCAGGGACGTGAAAAGATGTTCAACATCACTAATCATCAGGGAAATGCAAATCAGAACTACAATAAGCTATCACCTTACACCTATTAGAATAGCTGTAATTACCAAGACAAAAAACAACGAATGTTGGAGAGGATGTGGAGAAAAGGGAAGCCTCATACACTACTGGTAGGAATGCAAACTGGTGCAGCCACTATGGGAAACAGTATGGAAGTTTCTCAAAAAATTAAAAATAGAAATACCATACAATCCAGCTATCCCACTACTAGGTATTTATCCAAAGAACATGAAATCGATGATCCAAAGAGACTTATGTACCCCTGTGTTCATTGCAGCACTATTCGCAATAGTCAAGACATGGAAGCAACCCGAGTGCCCATCAACTGATGATTGGATAAAGATGATGTGGTATATGTACACAGTGGAATACTACTCAGCCATAAAAAAGACAAACTTGTACCATTTGTGACAACAGATGGAACTTGAGGGTATTATGTTAAGCAAGATAAGCCAGACAGAGAAAGACAAACACCATATGATTTCACTCATGTGGAAGATAAATAAATACGTGGACAAAGAGCTCAAACTAATGGTTACCAGCAGGGAAGGGGGTTGAGAGGTGGGCATAAGGAGTAAAGGAGCACACAGATTTGGTGACTGACAAATAACAATGTACAACTGAAATTTCACAGTGTTATAAACTATTATGACCTCTATAAAATCATTGTTTTTTTAAAGTTAGTGATCCTGGAGCTCTGCGCCTCAATTCTTATTAGTAATTTTATGTTCTTGGTTGATTTTTTCCATTGTGGCTCCTCTCCCTTCTAAGCTAGTAGGCCACTCTTCTCCTGTCTTCAGGAAAGACCCCTTGCCCTCACTTGGGCCCTCTATTGTGGGCTTTCAGGAACTTTTCTTAGTTTGTTTGAGAATACAAGTCTGCCTGAAGTGAAGAAGAACAGCATGGTGGTATGTATTACACCTACGGTGCCTTTCCACCTTCAGAAACAAGTGCGTTTGTGTTTCCATTCTAACTAAACCCTGTGAATTCCACAACCCCATGTGAATCAATTGCTTCCAATCAATTTTGCTTTTTTTCTTGGAAAATCACTTTATACATTTGATTGGAAAGGGAAGTATGTTATGATTGGGTATGGGTAATATATTTCAAAAATCTGTCTTCATGATCTATGGTTTTGGTTATTGTAAATTCAGAAAATTAAGCCTTAATTTTTCCAAAGGAAGATTTGTACCTAATTGTTGGAACTAAATTGTGTCTGTAAGATTTTTATCTCTAATGAGCAGAATTAACATACCTAATTGTGCCTTATGATACTGTGTAACAAATTCTGCTTGATGAAATTTTCTTTTATGAGAATATGTTCCACTATTTTTTCATTGATTATTTTTTTCTGTTATAGGGAATGACTCTGCATAAAAAGGCAGCTGAAGACAGACTTGCTAGTACAGGTTCAGGGCAGTCATTTCTGGCTCGGCAAAGACAAGCGACCAGCACCAGAAGATCTTACCCGGGCCACGTTCAACCAGCCACAGCAAGGTAGACAAGTCTTGCCATTAGAATAAAAAATACCCTGCATTCAAAACGTACTTCTGTTACATATAACAACATTTCAGGAAATTCAGCCAGCTTAATATTTGTCTCGATTTTATGTTAATATTTAGTAGTTTCTCATTTGAGGACTTTTTCCTGTATCTATAATGTTTTAGTTTCTTGGTCCTTTATTTTGTAGTCCTTTCAGTTCCTTTTAATGTGCCAAAAATTTTTAAATGCCCAATTAAAAGCATTGTATAATAGTGTAGTACTTTTCTTTGTATGAAAATGTCCTTTCCCCGATGGTGTAGGCTTTGTAATGAATTAGATTTTCTGCCAATAATTGATATACAATTTATATTCTTTATTGTGCCTCTGTGTTCCCATGCTTTATAAGAATGTCTTTGTTTAAAGGGAATTAATCTTTTTATGATGTATTAATCTGTGTTTTCAATTGTTTTCCAAATGCACTTCAGATAACTTGCGTATTTACTATATAAAATGGTTGGCAAGTGCACTTTTTGCAAAGACATAAATACATTGGCAGAGGTGCTAATCAGATCTTACCTAAAGCACCTGATAGAACTATTTAGAGTAAAAAATGAGTTTTCACATTGTTTTCTAGGAAATTAAATTTGTCCGAAGATTTGGAAACTATTTTTAAAACATAAATACGTAGAATTTCATTATTTTCTGCTATCTTGTTTGCTGGCAGAAGTGAATGCATGGAGTAGGTTATTTGGGGGGAAATTGCAGAAGAAGAAAATCTAGCAGTGCATTGGTTTTTTTCTTGTTTTGGAATCTCATAGTAACTGAGAATCAAATCCCAGCAATGTGGCAACGTTTGTAAAGTCAACTGCCCTCCACATCTAAAAGACTTATTTTTCACGTACTTAGAAGTAATAGGTAGCCTTACTTTTGGGGCAATTTCCTTGTTGACTCGCACCTCCATTTGTTTTACTTTCTCCTTAATAGAAACCCTTCTATTTCTCAGTAATTCCTAACACCTAACATTTTAATATCAGTCATTAAGATCAGTAAGTGACTTCTTCTATGTAATGTTGTGACAGGTCTCTCTCACATTTTTTCTTAATTCTATGTCCTAGCCCAAGAATTTGCTACTGAATAGATTCTCTTGGGTGTTTGGTGGCCTCAGAGTGCTTAGATTTGTTGACAGGTTGTAAACCATGTTTATTTACATTGACAAATGGCTGTCAAGTAATAATAATTTTCAAGCACTTTGACTATTTAAGGAGCTATATAAATGCAACATATTCATTTGAAAATGAAATGCCTCTGCTTAACTTTCCATATTGACGTAAGCGTCGGGTCCCAAATTATATTTAAGTTGCCCTGCAGCCTTTTTCTTGCACCATAGCCCATCTTTTTTAAAAGCAAAAAATTACGGAAATTAGGCTGATTTTTGTTTTTGTTTTTAGATAGGTTATCTAATAAGAGGATTTTATTTCATGTACTTGCTATTTGGAAGTTCAGGTTTAATTTAGTTTTGTATATTAAATACAAATGAATAATTTTAAATCAAGATAAATATAATTAAGAATTTTCAGCAACTGTATGCCAAGTGTTTGATTTTCAGTCCTTACTTAGTTTTTTATAAGAAAATTGACCTAAAAATTAGTAGTATTTTCATTTGTCCTCAGAAACTGTCCTTGCAGAAAGGTATTATAGTATACACAGAAATGACTCCGTGCATGTGCTGATTTTTGTGTTAAGTGCGGAAGTCTGAGCGCAGTGTGAGCACTTCTGCCGGATCAGGCCGTAAAGCAGGAGGAATTAGTAGTAGTGGAGAGGACCACGCGAAGAGGACACGTCGTGGGTTTCAGGAGGCTAAGCAGGCCTAGGCAACGTGGAAAGTTTTGGCAATAAAAGATTAAAAGCAGTTTAAGATGGTTCTTAGTTCTATCCCCTTATTTCGCAGGTGGCATAAGGATTCAACTGTTTTAAAACAGAGCATGAACACTAACCTTGGTAAAATTAAAATTACTGGGAAATTATACCCACAAAATAAGATAAATGAAAATAAGAGAGTCTGTGAACTGTTCATTACATGGATTCTATCCCATGCAATAAGAGGTTTTAATTTTAGTTTTCTGTTTACTGCCCCACTCCTGGGCTCCTACCCACCCGTCTACTCAGATATATTGCTCTAAACGGCTTGGAAAGATGCCAAGCTTTTAGAAGGAAGTTTTATTTATTTTTCTTCAGCATGTGTTGCATGCTGTTATTTTGGTGTTTACATTCATAACTTTCACTGTCCTTTACCTGTAAAGTTTAGTATATTACTTTCATTATATAGAAGAAATTATGTTTCTAAACATCCTGTAATTTTTTTATGTTTTTTAAAGCAGGAATAAAACAGCTTTAACAGCAACAGTCCTGTCTCCCTTGCCCAACTTTGGACAGGATTTATGAAATTTCTGTTTCTTAAGTAATGATTAATAATTTCTCAGAAGGTTTGTGATGATGCGTAGTCTGTCTGAAAGTTAACAGACATTGGATGCTTTATCTAGATGTGAGCCGTGTTGTGCCATCTTTCGCAAACCCCCGGATACAGCAGCTTCATGAAGCCGCTGTTGACGTGGACAGTGGGGCTAGTCCTGGCCTCAGCGGTGGAGTGAGTGCAGGGTGATTGCCTTAGGTTGGGTGAGCCATCACCCAGTGTCCAACTGCTT
Source organism: Equus asinus (assembly GCF_041296235.1). Classification (NCBI taxonomy): domain Eukaryota; kingdom Metazoa; phylum Chordata; class Mammalia; order Perissodactyla; family Equidae; genus Equus; species Equus asinus. The sequence continues at coordinate 1,611,692 of NC_091816.1, read as the reverse complement.
GTAAACAAAAAGCTTACCTTCTGGTTTTTTTCTAACCAGGGTAAGAAAATACAACCTAAATAACTAAAGAATATTAAAGCATAACATTTATATTCTGCAGTGTGTATTTAAGAAGTTTATAATGGGGGGAAAAATCCAGCAAATATAGTAGTTTACTACATCTAAAAGAGAGAATAAATAATACAATTGTACATATCTTAAAAGAACTTTCAAAAACTCGATTATATGTTTTTATCATTTGTCTAATTACTTTATAATAACTAAGAAGTCCCTAAATAAAGGACCCATGTTCCAAAATTGATCAAGATTGAGTTATTTCTGTTAGATAGCCCTAGCCTGTCAAAATTGGCTTAATGAATTATTAGATTATAATAAGGATGATATTGTCCTCTGTAATTTTGTCAAGGTTTTCTTGTTTTGTTTATATAATGAGAGCTCAATTGTACAAAACTAACCTAAATATTACCCAGTCAGAAACATGAGCCTGTGTATCCTGTGAGTCCTCACAAAGGCATTAAAGTCAGTCTGTGCCAATGAACAGCGGTAAGTGATTGTTCAGTGAAAGACAAGTGAGGTTGAAGCAGAGGTACATCTTATTTATGAGCTACTTTACTCACATCTCCTTTTCAAGAGCAGTTTTGTTTTATTCTTGTTACCTGATGATACGAAATATTTTTGAGTGTCTCTTGCTCTTAGATAAGCATTCATCTTTTAAAGATAACACCATGTTAAAAACTTGAAAAGTTTTATTCCAATGTAAGACTTATCTTGAAACAAAAATCTAAATTTTTAAAATTTCTTAACTCTCTGCATTTACTCTCCAGTTGTCAGATCTCAGACTCCAGGGCTGTTACAGTTATCCCCAGTTGGAACATGTGAGTTTTACCCACAGCTAGTGTAATCCTAGCTAGTTTACAGCCATGTGGATAAGACTATCTTTGATCCTAAAGTGAGAGGAAGGTGCTTGGCATCTTCCTTTTTGCTAAGGGCAAAATAGCAACATAAAGACAAAACGCTTTTTGTTGTCTAGTCATTAAACTATGGAAGAATATTTTGACTTTTTATCCTCGTATTATGAAGGAACTCTGCCTAGCAATGGCTGTCAAACTGATGTAGCATTGTGCTTCTCGACAGTGAAGCCTGTCTGATACTCTGAAGTAGGGTGAGAGGGTGTACTGAGCAAGATAAGATGGGATGTCAGAATCTTTGCGAATTATTGTAGCACGTTTTTCATTTTTCCCTTTTTATAAGTTAAAAGGGTTTTCCATTCAATAAAAACAATCTCTTTTTCTGTAGTCGCAACTGTCCAAATGGCCGCTTGAAGCTTTGAGTGGTTGTACAAGCCAGTTTCATTACATTTAGAAAGCGGTGTCACAGCTTATTCTTTGTAACTATAATGATTCGAATATTTTATATCATGAGGTTTTTATATCAGGAAGGCTATTCTCAATGTATCTGTCATCCAGTTTTTTTACTGTCTATAAAGTATATTTAAATAATAATTGGTGTATGTTCCTTTTATTGAAACTTTTGAAAATGTTTTATTGTCCAATGTCAGCACAATACTTTCATTTTTCTAAAGTTTTCCAATAAATACTGTTCATTTCTTAGAAGCCTAAAATACACAAAATAATTTGCTACTGGCACAGCTAATGTCTAGCCCTCCCCATTTCCCCAAATTATGGAAGTATTAATATTTAGCTTCCTTTTTATAAAATGAAGACATCACAAATGTGATGACATCCATCTCTTTTCAATCACTGATTATGCTCCTGGGAAGTATTAGTGATTTTTTTTAATAGCCTTTTATCAGTCCAATTCACATGTATCATCCTTATGAATATAAAAGCTTATAAAATTTATATTTAGTCTTATGTTGAAACACGAATATACTTGGATTCTTCACATTGCACTTAAAATGATAGAGATGGGATATTAGTTTGAGAAACCAGAGTCCAGAACCTAATTGTGGCAAGTATATGAGTTTTGGCAGTTGGGGGGGGGGCGGGGTCTGTAAATGTTTCCTTTCAATTATATATCAGCAAACACCTGATGTCTCTTTTCAGTGTTTTTCTGTTTTCTTATATTTTTAAATAATATTCTATAAAATTAGGTTTGTATACTACATATAAATGAGCATAGAAATCTGAGAAAGTGACAGAAGGCTGTTGAGGCAAATCCATTCCTAGAGAGTAGAACAGATCATTGGGATAAGAAATGACCTAACTATAAACAGATATCCCGGCAGATGGAAGTACTAATACAACTAAGACTTATTAAGAAATGTCCCTAAAGGGACAGTTTACATGAAATCTTCGGTCTTTATTACATATGATCATTCAGGAAAAAAGAGTAGCCACAAATATAGTTTATTTTCTAATTCTCCTTCCCTTTAGTGGGCATTAACTAGGCACACAATATTAACTATATGTGTCTATCAGTGGAGGAGAAAGTATTTTCATTTTGAAACTGTTAAACCATTACTAAATCTAAGATAGTGATTTAAGGCCATTAAGGATACTGTGATTTGATGAGATAAGAAGAAATTTGTGGTGGCTGAAAATCACTACCAACTTCTTAATAGTTACCTAGATCTGCCACTTTATCTAGTTTACAAAGCGTACCCTCAATTTTATGCCCCCCTTAATTATACTTAGTAACCCCACAGGAAATTTTGTTTAAAATGAACTCAGGAGTAGACGCTTTTCTTAATATATTCAAGGAGACCCTTTATGTACCTGTACATTACCACCAGGCTCTGAATTAGATGCTTAGGGTCTGAAGAAGAAATCGTCAGAGAATGTGTCCATAGCCTCAGAATTTTGGGTCCGTGGGCCTATAAAATATCCTGAACTATATCTACTTAGAGCTTTAAGGAAGAATTAAATGTCATGAGAGAGCAATCTCAAAGCGAGAGAAAGAAAACTCCAGAGCATGCTGAGGCTCTAACGTGTGTGGGGGACTTCTAAGCAGGCGTTATGGCTTTAGACCTCTAAATTGACATCAGAAAATAATTAGTGTAGCAATTATATTAAAAAATTAATACAAGGGATTCATGTTTATTCTTGGGGTATTTGTTAACCTGTGAGCAGTGATTACTGTATATACATTCTATAGTGTGTTTATTTTATCTGTCACTATTAGAGATGAGTGTCTTGATATTATTTACTATTCTAATCATTTATGTATTATTTATACTTTACCGCAATATTCACAGCACTTTACTAATATTAGATAAGTATTTTCCTTCTCCCTTTCTGGGCATTTTCTATTAATATCTTTTCCACTGGGATTCTTCCTTGTTTTGGAGCGCTTGCTAAGAAAAATGTAAAGGATCACCCAAAGAAATGGGTTTTGTACTCTTCCTGAATTTTTTTGAAGTCAGATCTGAAGTTCTAAGTCTAGAAGTCTATTTGAAGCCAGGCTGGGGCTACTAGGCATGAATTACATTCTATAGTTCACATTAATAAGACTCCTTTATAAGTTAATACTTGTGAAGCCAAGTTATCTCAAATGCAAACACACTTGAAACTGTTTTCTCGAGTTGCATTAATAAAAACGAAACAATCTTCTAGTTAATCAGAAGATGTTCTTACCTTTGATTTTCCTGTCTCCTGAAATACAAACATACAAACCGTCCTTAGCTTTCATAGTTTCTTCATCATTGCCTATACCCAAAGCCAGGATAAAGAAAGCCAAGTTCAGGAGCCCGAAGTCAGGGAACCTGGAAAATGGTAGGAGCCAGGTGATGGGAAAGGCAGATACTAAAGATGGCAGGATGCTACAAAATATTCTTGGTTCTGCTGTAACAGATATACTTCATGAATTTGGCCAGTTTTCTTACGTTCAAATACAGCAAATTCTTCAGCTTGTTCTATTGAGAGATGTTTTTAGGAGTCAGGACTCTTCCGTTTGTAACTTGAATATATTTGTATTCAAATTATAGTCCAAAAGTACTGAAATAATTCGTTGTTACGTAAACATCGACACGTATGATTACTTCCAAAGAATAGGGAGATTTGCTCATAAGAATGTTCTCTTAGAGTTTTATCTTGTGTTTTTAGATGAGAGAAGTGCTTTTCCAGTGTAAAAAGTTTCTGTAGTATTTTCTTCTGCTTTCCTCCCTGTTCTCCTGATGTGCTTTGCTCAGGCAGGTCACCTAGAAGAGAGCAACACTCAAATAGAGAAATCTAGACTATGTCCTCTGAGGGAAGAGCGGCTTTTAAAAAGTAAAAAATTAAACCCGTTCATACACACACACGGACAAAATAGAATGTTTTGAATATCTAGTAATTAGTTATTGAATAGATAAGTCCCCTTCTAAATGTCTTTATCATCTGTTGGCTTGTTAACTTAGGTAAGAGTAGATTCTGGATCTGCATTGTCCCATTCATTAGCCACTAGCCACATGTGGCAGTTTAAAATTAAATAAAATTTAAAATTCTGTTCCCCGGTCACCTGGCCACATTTCAAGTGCTCAGTAGTCACTTGTGGATAGTGGTTACCCTATTGGACAGCACAGATAATACAGCATTTCCATCACTGTAGGAAATGCTTTTTGACAGCGCTGTAATGCCCAACGAGAAATTAAGGACAAAATAAACGTATTCAGTGAACTTACGATAACGCTTAGATTTTACCACCATAGTTGAAGAAAGCTATTTTTCTTATAAAAATTAAAACCAGCCTTTTTAAAAGAGCTTGGAAAATTCAAAACCCTGTTCTTGGAAACTAGTTTTCAATGTTTTTTTAAACAGATTCTTAGCACTTTATTTTTCAAGTGTTATAATCATTTCATAAATGATAACTTAGTATCTTCAGGTTTTCTTCCTTTTTTATGTAGTCTTTTTGAGTTAATGATACATAGTTGTCTCACACTTATCAAGCAAACTGACGAATGCTTAATTTATTGACAAAAATTGATCCACATCATATCCTCCTATTACTTTTAAGTCTATAGAGATGCAATGAAAGTGGCCAACAGTTTTCTGTAGAAACACAACATTTCTCCTTAAAATCACATTTGATTATCTTCCGGCTTAAAGATGCATCCAGATCCAAATAATTTTTTTGGTTTTCTTCATAGTTTCCTGTTCTTAATAACTTGGATTATGAATCAAGTTAAGTTTCATGTATGAAGCAAACATTTTATTCCAGTGATTTAGTTAATGAAATATTTTTTAGTATTTACTTGGCCTGTTACTAAAGTAATTAACATAAATAAAAGAATCTATATGGATGCATCTTTGAAATTGTTAATGAAAGAGACTAATCATGATTCTTTTGAGTTGGCTTGGTACTCAGTAACTATCCTGTTAGGAAGTTGTGATGCTTTCCCTTTCATTTGTAAATTTGTTTAGTCAAGCAACAGACTTGATCCAGTAGAGTCAAATTCCAAGCAAATTATGATGAAATTCTGTTGTTGAGGTACAGCTGAGTAAATGGTGTGATTTGAGTTGGTTTTATTATTTCCTTGGTGGCGTAATTTAATGTGTGTTCTACAGAGACTCATATTAGTTAAGGGAAATTTTCATTATGCTTGAAATAAGAAATAGCATTTTAGTATAAATACAGGAAATGACTGTACACAAATGCCAATCAATGATTTGAGGCCTTTTAATTTTTTTAATAGTAGTCTTTTGTTTTTTAATAGCCTTAGTTATTTAAAATTTAGATGCACTAAAATGTCATTGCTGTCACTAACTTTGCTGTTTACAGCTTATGTATAATTCAGAATGCTTTGTACTCAGAAGAATAATTTCCAGGTTTATCTTGTTTTGCAATTATCATGTTCTAACAATTGCCCCACCATTTTTAACAGCCAATTTTTGGTTGTGTAATGAACAGTAAAATTTGAACATATCTAATAATTTAATAATTTGCCTTATTTTGATTCAGAAATTCTATCAAAGATTTGGGGTAGAAAGAAGCTTTTTTCTTGTTGCTATAGTACTTTTTAAATCTTTTCAGATGAGCTGGAAAACACCTTAGTACATTGGAGTTGGTGTTGTATTGATTACAGTCCCAGCTCTAAAGCCTTACACTCATGTCTTAAGTATCACTGACTGTTCTCTGCATAGTTGTTAGTGTCATAGTTGACATTGTGGTTATCCACCTTGTAGTTTAGCCTTTGCAGAAAGGATATTGCTAGATATATTCTTATTTCTGCTTGACTGTTGAATTTATAATTTCACAACTTGATCCTTTGTCATTATACTACAGAAATGAAATCCACATAGGACTCTAAATTTCTCACTTCACAAATGGAATCAGTACAGATTTAGCAACATTGTACATAATGGCATCCAAGCATTTTTCCCCTGTTTACTAAGTTTATCAGCCATTTACTATGTGTTCTTGGATCGATGGATTTTCTCACTATTTTTCTGAGTTGAATGACTTGTTGGAGAGACTCAGTAAGAAATTTTCACTGAAATCACAAAAACATAAAGTCCAATAAACCACTAGAAGATAGATTTTTAATTTTTTTGAAATCTTATATTGTATTTCCTTTTGATATCATTTATTCATTTTAATTTTATGACTGCCAACTTGTTATGGTATTAATTAGATGTATATGTTTATATGTATGCATATAATATATGTATATGTATATGAAGAATAAAGTTAAGATTTGGTCAAACTATATTTTCCCATTCAAATACAAAAATGTTTTCAAGGCTGCAAAAAGTGTACAGTTGTTAAACAAGTTGTAAATAAAGACTTGTATAAAAGTTCAGTTTAGACTTTTTTTCTGCTCTTAAATCGTGACAAACACATTTTGAATAATTGTCTAATAGTGTTCATCCACTTGCTTTTGGCCCTTGCCATAGGTTCCTACCAATTAAAAGATTATGCCACTGATTTATTCTTTGAGTTTCTTTCCAGTACCTGTGATAGATTTTGTTTGGATTTAGACTGGTACTTAATGTTTGTAAGCTGGTTGTCCAGAGTTCTTTGGGATAAAAGTTAAATATGGCTTCTCCCCTCTTACAGTTATCATTCAGCATGATCAGTCTTACCACAGACAGGACACAAGAACCAATGGTAGAGTATTTACGTTCTTTAACAATACAAAGCATTAGTGTTGAAGCATCCTATTTAGGCAATAAGTGCTCCTTTTTCTACCTTGTAGACCCTTACAGTTCACCATTTCCTCACCCCTACCCTAAGCATTACTGAAATATGACGTCATCAGTGTTGTGGAAAGCAGTAGTAGCAATGTGGAGATTGATTAAATTTACATTAAAATAATCAGCCAAGTAATTCCAAAGTGAAGTTAGCACCAAGATAAAAAACTAGTATGCACATAGCCAAAATAGTACCCATTTTAATGTGTATTTATTGTAACATTTTAACGTCAGAAAGATAAATAGAAGTTTCCTTCACTCATTAGCATGGAGGTAACAGTAGTAAGCTTAGCTCTTATGGAGTGTCTGTCCTGGGTATTTAATATTGAAGCAAAGGAGACGAGGATGAGAAGATAGGTTGAAGCACAAAAATTAAGCCAAAAAATGTTTTTGCCTTCAAAGATTTGTGTGACCAAATGGGCACAACACAGAAAAGTTCCCAAATAGAAGGCTCACCCAGCTGAAAGCCCACCAGTTTGCCTTAAGCGCTGTTCTGGTTACTGTCACATCGCTAGCCACTCCAAACCTGATGGCTTTAAATGACAATATGTTCTGTCGCTCAGGTCTAGACACAGGCTCAGCTGCTCACTGTGGGGGTCCCTTGTTCAGTTGCAGTTGATAATGGCTGAGGCTGGTCATCTGAAGGCTATTTTCTCATGTGTGTGGTACCCAGACTGATAGGGACAGAACTCCTGAGAGCTGATAGGCAACGCTCCACACAACCCCCAGATGTGACTAGTTTGGGCACTCTTTCAAAATGGAACCTCAGAGTAGACAGACTAGCTACACGCAGCTGGCTTCCCCCAGAGCAAAAGTTCCAAGGGACTGCGGCGATAGCTTCAAAGCTTCATAGGAACTAGTTTTGGAAACTGCATAGCATCACTTGTCTTTTATTTGTCAGAATTGTCACAAACAAGTTTTAAGGGGCTGACAGAATACACTCCACTGGAGGAATGACCAAGTTACCACAGCTACCATTGTTCTGGATTCAAAAGGAAGGAAGATCTCTGCTACGAAGATCATACTTCTGCAGTCAGAATCTTTCCCCATTTTCTAATCCCTGTGCCAAGCACATTCATAGTGGTGCAGAACAGTCAGGTACGTAACTTCAGGATGAACGAGACCTGAGGTAGATCTTATGTACAGCTCTGGTAAGTTTGAAGCCACAAATACACTCATACTTCTTTTTACAGGTATCTAATTATGTGTGCCATGAACTGTAAGATGTTCCTACCCTCTACTCTGGTAGTTTATTTCTGGGACTGTATTTTAAGGAAATTGTCCAAAATATGAAAGTCTGTGTGTAATGATGAACTCTTCCTGTTCATGGCAGAGTCCTCCATCTGTACCATAGGTGCATTCCGCGGGAGGCGCATCCAAGGATGCCCTGCACATTTTCAGTTTTCTCCCCCTACTAATCATTCCCATTACCATACAACTGTGCTGTCATTTCTCATATCTTTGAACTGTCTTTATTAATGAATTATTGTTCATTTTTAAAGTGCATGTTTTTGTTTTATTTTTGTTCTCAAAGATGTTTGTTCCAGTTGCAGCTGTTAGTGCAATTACAGAAGTTGAAACAAGTGAGGTTTCCTCCTATAAAAATGAAACTGAAGCACGAGGATCAGTTTCCTTCACAAGTTTTCACTCCGTTTACAAGTGAGGGCCCTGGCCCTACAGTGAAAGATTGAGAAGGGAACGCACATCGATATTTTAAGAGAAGTAAAAAGTCCATGGTAACACTTTTCATGATTCTCCCCTTTAAGCAGCTGGATCTGATTTTATTGGATGAGACTTTATTATCAGGAAGACAAAATAAGCCATTTCCATAAAAAACTAGGCACACCAAATAGCCTCTGGGCTTTAAAATACCTACAAAGGCAGCCAGAAAATGAGAGACCATTTAACAGCAATGAAAAGTGACCTGAGGACAATTTAACTCAGTCACAAGTGAGTAAATTATTGAACTGAATTAATATTTGCTCAAAATTTAAACTCGATTGAAAACTATGAACCACTGGCCAAGTATTGTGTCTAACAGAGAAATGGTGGCTTTTGAATGTCCCTGCCTCGGTGACCTGGAAAAGTACAGACAAGAAAATTCCACTTTCACACCATAGGAGAAGCACACTGGTTAGAGGAACGTTTCTCGTATATCAGCACACAGAATCAGCCCTTTCTGAGTTCCGTGTGCCTGGAACAAGTCTAAGCATTATGCAAACCGTTGAATCGTTTAACTCTCTAGGAGATATTACTATTAGCATTGCCTCCAGGATACAGTAAGGAAGCTAAGGCAGAGAGATTAACTTGCTTAAGGTAACAGCTAGTAAAAGGGAGGGCAGGGAATTGAGTCCAGGCGGTTTGCCTCAAAGACCACCTCTATTTATGCTGCCTCTCAACAACCTAGAGAGTCTTCTCATTTTCAAGGAACGCCGAGTCTGAAGAGTTATAACAAAATCAATCCTGACCGTTGCACCATAGCCTGTGATCCCGTCACCAGACATCAGCGCTGGAAAAATCTCTTGTGAAGAACGGATTCACCAAACAGAGGAGAGCATCCCGGAACATGGGACCACTGCACCCCACCTTTAATGAAGGCTCTGAATTCCAACCCCAGCTCCAACCATCCCTTCCTCTCTAAGATCAGTGTCCACGGGGCTATGGTGCCACAGCCCATCCACAAGGGTGGGGTGAGCACAGGCAATGCTGCGAAGCTCAGGCCTGGGTCTGCCGGGAAACACTGGCATCTGATCAGAGGATGACAGGAGTGTTACCAGCTATTCCCATCAAAGCTTTTAAGCCACTTGAGGTCCAAGGACTTGAATATGGCCAGGCTCCTTTCACAGAACACACAACAGTAAAGTACATTGCACTGAAAACGGTGTATTGGCCATTTGGATAGAAACGGGAATTTATTTGCCAGGAAGGATGATGCCATCATACCTCCGCTGGAACCAGCACGTGGCCTCGTCTTTGCTGATTCTGTGTTTGGCTCCAGTGCAGCTGTCCTGCACTTCTTGTCTGCAATGCTAAAACCTGGCCTACCCAGCACCACATAGAAGTCCAGCTCACAGATACCAGTGCTCGGGTCATGTTTGATCCCCGGATTGATGTGTTCCTGAATCTCCAAACCCAAGTTTCTGGTATCTGAGAAGTTATTTCTTCTTAACTTGTACTCACACCTTTAGACCTTTCTCCAAGATTTCTTCTGCCTTGTCCCATGGCCTGCACAGTGGATGCCAATCTTCTCATTTTTCCTGATGCCAAAGGATCTGCTGGTGTATCTAGCTTTGGAGAACACCAGAGTCTGGCCAGTGAGCTGCTCCAGCACCTTCGCTGCCCAGGTCAGTCTGTCTCCACTCGCCCACACAGATGTTGAGGCAGAGCTTGCTGATGCGGAGTTCCCACATGGGGTTCTCCTTTCACCTTGATCCTGCACCATGGTGGGGAACAGGAAGAGAGCTAAACTGCATTTTGTTTTTTTCCTTTTTTTTTTCTGGTGAGTGTCGACGAAAATAATCTATAACCAATCTATAAATGAAAATTTGGGTGAGTTTATTCTGAGCTTAAATCTGAGGATTATAACCCGGGAGAGTCTTTCCACAAAGCAACAGAGCTCTCCAAAGAAGTGGGGGTATACAGGGTGGTTATATACCCTCAAAGATATGATTGAAATGTCCCTTTTACAGTAGTCACGAGGCTGCTCTGTCAGCACAGCGACTGATGGAAACATCAGATAGGTCTGCTGTCTCAGTGAACGCTGCAGGCTGACAGGTCTGTTGCCTCGAGCTGGGCGGTCACAGATGAGCACTGCAATCAGTTCCCAGCCTAAAGAAAGATGCTTAATCTTTAAGGAGATCCCAACGTTGGGAGGGGGAGGGAAGTTGCACCTTTATCTCAAAATGTCTAAGCAGATATACAAGGCATGCTCAATGGCCACAGTCAGGCCCTTTTGGAAAAACAAAGTCAGGCCGAATTAGGTTTATACCAAATGGCTTCTTCATGTACTCCAATATATCCTATTGCTTGCCATTTTTATTTATCATTTTCCCCTTTTGATCTCTAATATTTCGATAGAAAGCATTGATGATCAAAATATTGTCCCTCAGCGCCAGGGTTGTTGCTGCCTGCCCTGGGTCCATCATGTCACTCGGTGCTAGGCTTTTATTTCATTTATTTGCCTAGTCGTCCACGCTGGGGGGAAATAGTGGATAAGAATAGAGTTATATATATATTAACAGAGGAAGCATTTCACATATCATGTAATTTCCAATTAATTTTAGATTGTTGTGCAAACATTGTATATGTGCTTTTCTATGACACTTCACATTTACATTCTATATGATTATAGAACAAGTACAGTAACGATAATAACTCAACATTTTGAAAGGATTGGTCTGAAATGAATTCTTAGTCGTAGTCCCTATCAGAAAAAGAAATTTGTCCAGAGTAATAAGACAGATCAACCATCTCAAGCCGTCAAGCAATCATTACTTTAGTTTGTATGCTACTCTTACAACAGTGAGTAAAGAAAACAACAATTAGTTTGAATATTATGACTAGTACAAGAATTCCAAGAAGTAGTAGAAATAGGAATTCCAATCCGGATCGGAAAAGGGAACTGATACCGGAAGGGAGCAAACCAAACAATTCAAGACTGGGTGTCGGATCGCATAAGGCATCCACTTGCTCCTTCATGTGTTTTAGCAGAGATGACACATTGGAAGATTCATCACGTATAAAAGCACAGCATCCAGTCTGAATGATTGTATATGTACCACCTTGGGATGCAGTAAGAATATCTAAAGCCATTCTGTTTTGAAGGACAGTCCTTCTCATTAAAGACATTTCAGTATTTAAATAAGGGTCTTTTTGCAGCTTGAAATATCTCTGATGATGTCATTGGGCATTCAGGTATCTTTCTCAGTGGCTTACAGCTTACACAGCAACAGACAGGAATCTCTCTTAAGTTTCTATCAAGTTGTTCAGCTTCATTTTGCAAGGCTTCAGGACAAAGAGGATGTTCAATTCTCAATGATTCCAAATGAAAATAAGGTGAAAATTGAAAACATTAGTTTGGAGGTTTGTAATCAGATATTTCAGTAGAAGAATTCAGGATCCAGTCCAGTTCACAGGTAGAAAAAGCCTCAAAGACAATTAACAGAACTAGGATCTAATATCCACAAATGTGCGTTATAGTTTTTCACTGAAACATAATTCTTCTCTCTAAAATCACCCTCATTTTTACCAAAGATAGTCAAATTAAGACTAATTGGTTTGCAAAATAAGTTTAGTTTCAAGAAACTTGGCCCAGTTATTTACATAAGTGCAGCAAGAATAGCAATTGATCACATAGGCTCTTAAATCTGCTTTGCTGGAATTCTCTATGAGGAATCTCAGATTGAACTGTAAAGACCTCTCGAGGCCAGGAAAGCCACACCAAGGATTTGTGCCATCAGGCCTTGCCTGCAATACCTTAGATTTGGGTGAACTTCTCTCCTTTCTTGAGATTTCCCAAAATATTTCGAGGTTCATGGCACCTGCCAGATAAGCAAGCTTCCTTACTTACCAGGTAAGATTGCTGGAATCTCTCTCTGTAAAGCAAGGTACCAGGCCCATATTTCCAAGTGTCTTTATTTCCAGAAAGTCAACCTTATTCCTCAAAGGCAGTATTGTCATATCTGAGTCTGTATGTTTCTCTCAAATATGACATTCCAGTCAAAGTTTTGGTAAGATAACAAATGTGTCCTGTTATAAGGAGAACAGATTCTTATTGAACTTATGCAAATAACTATATTGCCACGAAATAACCATACTCACTCACAAAGAGTTTCCAAATTCTGGAGGGATCAGGTAGGGAGAAAAAGATAAATGTTTCAGTTCTGCTCATAATGTTATAATTTCACTGAATTGCTGTAAGGCATAGTTAGCAGAAGAGAAAAGAGAAAAAGATTTCCTTAAATCTGGGAAAACAAAACAACTCATCAAAAACATTATTTCAAACAAAAGTAAAAAAAATTATAATCATCCACAGTTCATTCAGTCCTGTATAATCTGTCCTTTTGATCTTAATCTTGTTAGCAGTTTTATGAGGTCATCAGTTTCTCCATTAGATTTCTGTAATTTCTTACCCAGTTCAGTTCTATGATCTGAAAGTCTGTCAGAAACCTGTATTCCAGAGTAAGCGTCAGAGTCCTTTCCATGAATTCCTCTGAAGATGAGACATATTTCCAAAAGCAAAAAGCATCAGAGTAAAACAGCAACTATCTGCAAATGACAAAAGACTCAAAAGGGCAATTGACAAAGAAACTTGGCTACTTTTGTGACATACAACACTTCTAGATAATAACTAGAATTATGACTGATAACCAGGACAGATCAGAATTTTAGGAATCTTATATAATTTTAGACAGCTATATGAATAGCACTTACCCACCTAATACCACCTAAGAAAAATTATCACCACTTATCTGACAATGCTTCCAATGTAATTTAACAGACCAAATAAGCCTCATTAGTTTAGAATCTTCCACCTTATAGGAAGAGAGCACAAATTTCTCTGTGAAGTCCCAGGGGCCCTCTGAAAATCCTCAGAGAAATCCTCCTCCTTCATTCAGGTCAAAGGAAACCCTTCATTTAGGACTTGAATTTTTTTTTTTTTTTTTTTGAGAGAGAGAGAGAAGCTTGTCAAAAATGTCAAGTTTTTAAAATACTTGTTCAAATAGAAAACAACGCTCACTGTGAAACAATGCTCAGGCATCCATTTAAAGTGACAACAGAAACAGTCAAGAGCAAACAACACAGTCAAAAAATTTTAGAAGAGACCTCTTTCTTTCTGAGTATAGGAAATTATTTTAACAAAACATAGATTTTTATCTTTTAGGTAGAGTTAGAGCAGGCCGAAAGTTCAAGAAAAGTATCCTTTGAAAGAAAACCAAATTTTAGTTTCTGTACCAGCTTATTTTTAACATTAAAACTCATTTACTTAATTGGATTTACTTTAATCTTAGTTAACTTGACCAGGCATAAAACTCCTTTCTGAATTTCTCCTTCACAAACCTTCTACAACTTTCTTTTGCATTCAGAATTTGTCCCATGCTTGCTTTCTTCCCTTCTAGTACATTAGAACAAATTTATCTTTCTTAACCGAACTAACAAAAATACTTCCATTCTTTTTTTTTTTTTTTAAAGATTTTATTTTTTCCTTTTTCTCCCCAAAGCCCCCCGGTACATAGTTGTGTATTCTTCGTTGTGGGTTCCTCTAGTTGTGGCATGTGGGACGCTGCCTCAGCGTGGTCTGACGAGCAGTGCCATGTCTGCGCCCAGGATTCGAACCGACGAAACGCTGGGCCGCCTGCAGCGGAGCGCGCGAACTTAACCACTCGGCCACGGGGCCAGCCCAAAATACTTCCATTCTTTATACCTTCTTTACTGAAAACATACATTTTAACTCTCCTTGAATGCAGAGCTGTTTTCCTTATTAATTTCCAATAGCTTTAATTATATATGTTAATTAGAACCTTTAACCATTAACAGACAAAAGGTAAGCAATTATGAATTGTCTTTTATATCAGCATTCTAAACACTTCATAATTTCTAGGAACGTGTCACTTTACAGTAAAAGACCCAAAGACTTTTAGTATCTCTGCAATAAAAAGCCAAAAGTAGATAAACTTAGATGTTTAGCAATGTTTGTGTTCTATCCAATCCAAAAATGACCCAGATACTCAGATTTTTATCACTTAACTTAGCAGAACTCAAGATTGTTACCCAAAAGAATTTGGAAGCTGTTTTTCCCTCCCCCCCCTTTTTTTTTTTCTCCAGTCTTAGGAATTAGTGATGGGCTAGGTAGTAGTTGCTAGAGAGGGGAGATGATAAACCATTTCGAGATAAAGGAACTGGGTGGAATCTGAACTGCCTCTAGAGCAGTATTTCCAGTCTTGCATGGATTTTTCTAAGGACAGTTGCTCTTGATTTCCCAGAAACTGGATTGTAACTTGAATGACATCCTAGGTTGATCTACCTGTCCAACTACATCATAAAGGCACAGAGAAACCCCTCAAGTTTTCGATTTTACAGAAGGTCCAGGTTCTGGTCAGGTCCAGCCTGAACTTAACCTCGACTTGGTGACAACAGAAGAGATGATGAGCAAAACAGACAAAGAAAAGAAGAGATCAGACCTCGCCCTCATGGCCTCTTCCAGAGGGTTATCAAGATAAGAGTCACACAACAGTTCCTGTGCAGGGCACACAACCCCAGCAGGACAGTTCACAGAATAAGCCACAGGTCTCCTACCCTCATAACTGACTCAGTAGGTGACTAAACTACTTGATGAGTCAACCGTCAAGAGAGGGCACCCCACTTGGGGTCGCCGGGGTGATCAGGCCCAGAAAGCCAAAGTTGGGGCTCCCAGAGGTGGAGCCTGTGACTCTAAAGATTTCTTTGTTTCCCGGTTGCAAAGCTCAAAAGGAGACGAAAATGGCCATTGTAACTCTAAGAGAGATGAAAGAAAAGGAGCCATTACCTTGAAAATTCCCCCACTGGGGTTCCTGTAGTAAGGGATGATGTAAAAAGTCATTAAATGATTTCAGTGCAGATGGGGTCTGGTTATTGTGCTGTCGTATAACTTTAGATACGAATCTGGTCATATAGATCGGTATGCAGGTGAGGATGCCCTGGGCTTCTCTCCCTGGGGCAGCCCTAATTCATACCTTAAAAAAAAACTTTAAAGACATTTGGGTTAGTTCTATTCAGAAAAACTTTTTGTAAGCGCTTACTTTAAGTCAATGGAATAGAGCTCTTTAGAAATTGTACCATTCGGAGGTAAAATATAAAAACTTTTGTAACATATATAGACACACACAGACAGACAGAACAAAGATTTTCCTTATATTAGTTAGGTGTTCTTATAGCGGACCGCGGTGGAAAAACTTGTTTTCCCAGGTTTTTTTCCTCTTTCTCTCTTTCATTTGGCCTTAGCAATCTGGCTTGGGATCCCCCTTTGTTAAGCAATTGCAATCACAGCATGAAGCCAACCGGAGTCTGGAGGAGAGGCTGCCCATTCGGGAGCTGATGGGGCTGTTTTAGAAGCTCGATTTCCCACTTCTCTTTTAATTTTGTTTTGTTATAAAGTCCAAACAACTAAGGACAGTGTAGTGGGTCACAAAGTGTGCTGCTTGTGAGTGTTACTCCCTATAGAAAGGTCATAAACACTCTCCTACGTGCCTCAGTTTCTCCCTCCAGTGATCTAAAACCACCATAGGAGGATCGGAGCGTCGGGGGACCAGCCCTTATGTGCGCATCCCTGGACGAGCCTGTAATTAATTACCGTGAATGAGAGTGGAGTTCCCTATGGGACTGCTGCACGTCACGAGAATTGATCCTCTGACACTCCTGCTGAGGTCCTTAGTCACCTAAGGATGCCTTTTGGTAAAGGCCGGGAGGAGCAAATGTCCCTTTTCTTCGTAGCTGAACACGTTCAGTCTCTCATTTCTCTATCAAGCAGTTTGTTCAGACTTATAAACACAATTCTTTCCAATTTAAAGCCAAATTAAAAACATCATCCTTCTCCATTCACTCCCAAGTTCCTCTAGGCTCCTCTGACCTAGGAACTTCCCTCTAGGCTCCCTCTGGCCTAGCAAATTCCTCCTAGGTTCCTCTTACGTAGGGTATGTACCAGTACCCCTTAAAAACCTCTAGTCTTAAGACCTTACCCAGCTCATATAAACTCTTGGACCATCAACTTAAAATAAGGAGGTCCAGGTTTCAAGAGAACTCACCAGGGTCACCTTAAGAATGCAGTGATCTGGGGGGCTCAATGGGCCCTTATTGGTACCGAATGCTGGTTCAGTGTAGATTCCAGGTGGCCTCTGGTGGGTTTCTCTGATATCCTGCTGACTACGCCAAGAACTGTTGATGAAAATAGTCCATAACCAATCTATAAATGAAAATTTGGGTGAGTTTATTCTGAGCTTAAATCTGAGGATTGTAACCTGGGAGAGTCTTTCCACAAAGCAACAGAGCTCTCCAAAGAAGTGGGGGTATACAGGGTGGTTATATACCCTCAAAGAGTATGTTTCACATGTGATTGAAATGTCCCTTTTACAATAGTCACGAGGCTGCTCTGTCAGCACAGCGATTGATGGAAACGACAGATAGGTCTGCTGTCTCAGTGAACGCCGCAGGCTGACAGGTCTGTTGCCTCGAGCTGGGCAGTCACAGATGAGCGCTGCAATCAGTTCCCAGCCTAAAGAAAGATGCTTAATCTTTAAGGAGATCCCAACGTTGGGAGGGGGAGGGAAGTTGCACCTTTATCTCAAAATGTCTAAGCAGATATACAAGGCATGCTCAATGGCCACAGTCAGGCCCTTTTGGAAATACAAAGTCAGGCCAAATTAGGTTTATACCAAATGGCTTCCTCATATACTCCAACATATCCTATTGCTTGCCATTTTTATTTGTCATGAGGAAGATTGACGCTGAGCTAACATCTGTGCCAGTCTTCCTCTATTTTGTATGTGTGTCACCACCACAGCCTAGCTGACGAGTTGTGTATGTCTGTGCCTGGGATCAGAACTGTGAACCCAGGCTGTGGAAGCAGAGTGCACTGAACTAAATCACTGTGCCACGGGGCTGGCCCCTAAACTGCATGTCTCTAGAGTGTACAGTTTGATAATTTTTGAAATGTATACACTAGTAATGAATCCTTCTCAACAATCAAAATAATAAGCATACCCATCACCCCAAAAAGTTTTTTCAGGCCCCTTTGTAATGCCTCCAGGCCCTCCCAGCTCTCGCATCCATTCTCATCTCTAGACAACAATTTATCTGCTTTCTGTCATTATAGATTATTTTTCGTAGTCTATAATTCTACATAAATGAAATCCTATAGTATGTACTTCTTTTTGTTTGACTTTTACTCAGCATAATTGAGATTTAGCCATGTTGTGTGTATCCATAATTCATTCCTTTTTATTGCTGAGTAGCGTTCACTGTACGGATATCCCACAATTTGTTCATTCATTTGCCTGTTGGTGGACATTTGCATTGTCTCCACTTTGGCCCTATTACAAATAAAGCTGTTACAAATGTTTGTTTACAAGCCTTTGTATAGACATGTGCTTGCATTTCTCTTGGGTAAATACCTCAAGTGGAGTGGCTGGGTCATATGGTAGGTATATGCTTAATTGTATTTAAAACTACCACACTGTATTCCAAAGTGGTTGTACATTTTACATTCCCACTGGCAATGCATGAGAGTTCCAGCTCCTCTGCCTCCCTGCCAATACTCAGATCCTTCTTTTTGATTCTGGTCATCCCAGTGAGTGTAAGTGGTATCTTGTGGTTTTGGTTTGAACAGTTTTTTTACTTTTAGCCATTCTAATAGGTATACAATAGTATCTCATGGTCTTAATTTGTATTTCCCTAGTGACTCAAAGTTTTTTTATTTTTATTGTTTTTATTTGGCATACCTATGAAGTTGTGAAAGTTCTTTATATACTCTAGATTCGAGTCCTGTATTACATCATCGTTGTGTAAATGTTTTCTTCCCACCTGTTGCTGGGTTTTTCATTCTCTTAGCAGTGTTCTTAGCAGCGCCTTTATGCCCCTACATTTTAATTCTACATTTGTTAGAAGCCCACAGTACATGTTGTTTTTGCTTTAAGCAATAAATTATCTTTTAAAGAGGATTGTATAATAAGAAGAAAGGGTCTTTATATTTTCCAGTACTGTTACCATTTGTGGTGCCCTTCTTTCTTTTGTGTAGATTCAGAATTCTATTTCATATCATTTCCTTCTGCTTAAAGGATGTCCTTCAACATTTCTTGTACTGACTATATTTATCACATTACATAATCATTGGGTAGTATTATTGTCTATATTCATTGTTCTGTGCATTAGATCTCTGTAGCTTATTTACTACTCATTACAAGTTTGTGCCTTAAACACCATCACTCTCCCCCAACCCTTTTTTGAAGGAAATTTTCACTGGGTATTTTAGTTGTTTAAAAAAGTTGTTCCACTTTTCTCTATCTTGCATTTTTCTGTATTAGTTATCTATTGCTATATAACAAATTAACCCAAAAGTTGGCTGCATAAAACAACAGACATTGAATATCTCACAGTTTCTATGGCTCAGGAATACAGGTGTAGCTTAGCTGTTGCTTCTCTGGCTAAGGTCTTTCACAAGGCTGCAATGCAGGTGTCTGTCAGGGCTGTAGTCATCTCAAAGCTGGACTGGGGGAGAATTTACTTCCAAGTTCACTCACATCGCTGTTAGCAGGTTTCAGGTCCTTGCTTGCTGCTGGCCAGAGACACCAGCTCCTTGCCGTGAGGACCTCTCCATAGCACAGTTCACAGTTTGGCTGTTTGCTTCTCCCAGAGTGAGGGCTCTGGGAGACATAAACGTCTGCAGAGACAGGTAAACATGTTAGAAGTCGCAGTCTTATAATCAGATGTGACAGCCCATCCTTTTGCCATATTCTGTTTATAAGAAGTTAGTCATGAGGTCCAGCCCACAGTTGAGGGAATTATACAAGGGCATGAACACCACCTCACAGGAGGTGGGGTCGTGAGGGATCTTCTTAGAGGCTGCCTGCCACAGCTTCTAGTAAGAATCTGCTGCCATCCATAGGTTTGTTCTTCTGTACACAGTGTGTCTTTTTATTCTAGCTGATTTTTTATTCTCTTTTTTGTCACTGGTTTCAAGCAGTTTGATTTTGACTTGCCATTATGTATTTTTCTTTACATTTCTTGTGCTTGGGGTTCATTGAGCTTCATGGATCTGTAGATGTATAGTTTTCCTCCAATTTATAAACACTGCAGTCATTGTTTCTTCAAATACTTTTTCTGTCTCCCTGCCCCTCCCCTTTGGGTAACGCCATTTACATATATATTAGTTAGCTGCAGTCCCAACCCTCAGTGATGCTCTGCTCATCTCTTTTGGGTTTTTTCCCTCTGTGTTTCATTTTCTATAGTTTCTATTGCTATGTCTTCAAATTCACTAATCTTTTCCTCTGAATGTCTAATCTGCCATTAATGCCAACCAGTGTACTTTTCATTTCCAGAGGTTCTATTTACTTTTTAAAAAAATTTTATTTATATCTTCCGTGTTTCTACTTAACAGGTTTGATATTTCCTCTAGCTCCTTGACCAATATGGAACACAGTTATAGCTATATTAATGTCCTTGTTTGTTGATTCTAATATCTCAGTCATTCCTGGGTTGATTTTGGTTCATGTATTTTTTTCTCTTCATTATGAGTCAAATTTTCCTGCTTCTCTGCATGCCTCATAATTTTTAACTGGATGCCATACATAGCGAATTTTATTTTGTTGAGTGCTGAATCTTTTTCTATTCCTTTAATAATTCTTGAAACTGCAGTTTTTGGTTCATAGCAAAATTGATTAGAAGGTACAGAGATTTCCCATAAATCCTCTGCTCCCACTCACACATAGCCTCCTCCATTATCAACATTCCCCACAGAGTGGTACATTTGTTATAATTGGTGAGGCTACATTAACACATAATTCCTCAAAGTCTGTGGTTTACATTAGGATTTACTCTTGGTGGTGTATATTTTGTGGGTTTGGACAAATGTATAATGGCTTGTATCTGCCATTATAGTATCACACAGAGTATTTTCACTGCCCTGAAACTCCTCTGTGCTCCATCTATTCATCCCTCTCCACCCCCTAACCTCTAGCAACCACTGATCTTTTTACTATTTCCATATTTTGCCTTTTCCAGAATGTCATTTATGTAGTTGGAATCAAACAGTTTGTAGACTTTTCAGATTGGCTTCTTTCACTTAATAGTGTGGACTTCAGCTTTTTCCCTGTCTTTTCATGGCTTCATAGCTCATTTCTTTTTGGTGCTGACTAATAGTCCATCGTCTGAATGTACCACAGTTTATTTATCCATGCACCCACTGAAGGACATTATGATTGCTTCTAGGTTTTGGCAGTTATGAGTGAAGCTGATTTAAACATCTCTGTGCAGGTTTTTATGTGGACATAAGTTTTCAGCTCCTTTGAGTACATACCAAGGAGCGTGACTGCTGGGTTGTGTGGTAAGAGTCTGTTTAGTTTTGTAAGAAACTGCCAAACATGTCCTCCAAAGTGGCTGTGCCATTTTCCATTTCTACCGGCAATGAGTGAGAGCTCCTGCTGCTCCACTTCGTCCTCGGCTTTCAGTGTTGTCAGTGTTCTGGATTTTGGCCATTCTGATAAGTGTGTAGTGGTACTTCATTGTTCTTTTAAGGCAAGACTCTTGAGTATTCTACCCAATGTGCTGTGGATTATGAGATTTCTCATTCTAAATGATGAGAACAGACAATATTTCTGACCCTGTGTGAGTTTGGGGAGTTCTTCTATCTAATCCTTTGTGTGATACTTTCTCCAGCCTTGGTTATTTTCCTTACACACATACACTGATCACTACTCAACTGAAACTCAAGGGAGACCCTGCAAATATTTGGAGTTTTCTCTTTCTGTAGCTGTCTCCTTTCAGGTATTCTACTCTGTCAAATGTAGCCACTTGGGCTTCCTTAGACTTCCAGTTCTTCCTCTTCTTCTCAGGAAGACCACTGGGCTTTGCCTGGGTTTCCCTCACTACATCATGACCTGGAAATTTTTTATAGGCTGTAATCTGGAACAATCAAGAATCCACCTTATTTCTTTCTCATCACTTGGGGATCACTGTCATTTTCCTGATGTCCAGTGATTTGAGCATTGTTGTGTCATTTTTTGGTCCAGTTTTTTTATTGTTCCAGGTGGAAGGGTAAATCCAATCACCAATACCCCATGTCAGTAGTAGCAGAAATCTTTATTGTTAAAAAGTATAGTCAGAATAATTGTACTACAGTTATATTTTTTATATTATAATGAAATTATATAATGTGTTGAATTTACTTCAAAATAATCCATTAGGATGGGACATCAGGTGAGAAGTATTCATGAAATGAGTGTCCATGAGCTGGGGATGATTACAGTATTTGGCTGACAGGGTAAGTGGTGGGTCATTGTATTATTTTCCCTATATTTGTGTATATTTGAAATTTTCCATTGTAAAAAATAAATATAGAGGAATCATACTTGCTGATTTCAAAACTTACTACAAATCTAGTGAGCAAGCCCAGTGTGATACTTGCATGAGGATATTTATAGACATCAATGGAATAGAAGTGAGGGTCCAGAAATAACCCTTATATTTGTGTTCAATTGCTTTTTGACAAAGGTACCAAGACTATCTAACAGGGACAGGGAAAGAGTATTTTCAACAAATTCTGCTGGGACAAGTGCATATCCATATGCAATAGAAAGAAGTTGGACCCCTACTTCACACCATATACAAAAATTAAATTAGATGACAGACCTAAATGTAAGAGTTAAAAACTATAAAACCCGTAGAAGGAAAACCTAGAAGTAAGTCTTGTTGGCAGTTGCTCACTCTCACCTCTGTCAAACTCCTTGACTTCCAGGACACCACATTCGTCTAGTGATTCTACCACCCCAGCTGTGCTCTCAGGGTCACTTTTGCTGGATCTGCCCCTTCTCCTCAACTTGTAATGTTTAAAGTGCCACCAGGGCACTTAGTCCTCTTCTGCTTTCTATCTATACTCACTCCATTGATGATCTCATTCATATAAAGTCTCATGCGTTTATATAACATCTTTGTGCTAAAGACTCCCAAATTCAAATCTCCAGCATAGACCTGAGTGAACTCTGGACTTGTACATTCAAGTGCCTACTCAATTTATATCCTTGGATATGTACAGTAAAAGGTATTTCAATCCAAACATGTCCAGAATAGATCCTAACCACCCCGCAAACATACACACACACACACACACACACACACACACACACAAAGAAACAAAGTTTCTGCTGCTACACCAGAATGTCCCATATCTGCAAATGTCAGCTTCGTTCTTCCAGTTGCTCAGGCCCAAAGCCTTGGAGTCCTTGATCTTCCCTTTCTCTTATCCCACCCCCAAGTCCAACAGGTCAGCAATTCTTGGCAACTCTACCTTCAAAATGTAGCCAGAATTTGGCCTCTTCTTACCACTTCCCCTGCTGCCACCCTAGTCTAACCCCTTCTCTCATTTGGATTGCTGAATTCGCCTTCTCTCTGAACTTCCCTGCTCTTACCCGGCCCTACTGTGCTACTGGATTCTGAACAGATCAGGGGGTCCCTTCTCAACACAGAAGGCATAGTGACCTGTAAAAGCATAAGTTATGTCACTCCGCTAGTTCAAACTCATTCAATGACTTCCCATCTCACTCAAGAATAAAAACCAAAATTCTGGAAGGCCCTGTGTGATCTGCTCTGCCTTAATTCTGAGCTCATCTCCTACTAGCCTACCCTTCAATCATTCTACTCCAGCCACTCTGACCTCCTAGATCCATGAACCCAACAGACAATCTTTCTTCAGTGTCTTTGGAATTCTGCCACGAATGGTCTTCCGCACAGATACCCACATTGACTCACTACTTTATCATCCTCAAATCTTTTTTTTTTCCTTACACACGTGCCTAATCACCCCTTTCGCCCTGCTCCCTCCTCCCTCCCCCGCTGATAACCACCAATCCAATCTCTATCACTATGTGATTGTTTGTTGTTGTATTTATCTTCTATTTATGAGTGAGATCATACGGTATTTGACTTTCTCCCTCTGACTTATTCACTTAGCATAATACCCTCAAGTTCCATCGATGTTGTCACAAATGGCCAGATTTCATCCTTTTTTATGGCTGAGTAGTATTCTGTTGTGTATATATGCCACATCATCTTTATCCATTCGTCCCTTCATGGACACCGAGGTTAATTCCAAGTCTTGGCTATTGTGAATAATGCTGAAATGAACATAGGGGAGCATGTATCTTTATGCATTCATGTTTTCACATTTTTTGAATAAATACCCAGCAGTGGAATAGTTGGATCATATGGTAGTTCTAGTCTTAATTTTTTGAGGAATCACCATACTACTTTCCATAGTGGCTGCACCAGTTTGCAGAGTATGAGAGTTCCATTCTCTCCAACACTCGTTATTTCTTGTCTTGTTAATTATAGCCATTCTGGCTGGAGTGAGGTGATATCTCATTATAGTTTTTTATTTTTTAAAGATTTTGTTTTTCCTTCTTCTCACCAAAGCCCCCTGGTACATAGTTGTATATTTTTAGTTGTGTGTCCTTCTAGTTCTGGCATGTGGGAGGCCACCTCAGCATGGCTTGAGGAGCAGTGCTGGGTTCGTGCCCAGGATCCAAACCAGTGAAACCCTGGGCCAGTGAAGCAGAGCACGTGAACTTAACCACCTAGCCATGGGGCTGGCCCCTCTCATTGTAGTTTTGGGTTTTTTTATTGAGTTAATGATAGGTTACAATCTTGTGAAATTTCAGTTGTACATTATTGTCTGTCAGTCATGTTGTAGGTGCACCCCTTCACCCTTTGTGCCCACCCCCCACCCCACCTTTCCCCTGGTAACCACTAATCTGTTCTCTTTGTCCACATTTTTAAGTTTCTCATATGAGTGGAGTCATACAGAGATTGTCCTTCTCTATCTGGCTTATTTCACTTAACATAAGTCCCTCCAGGTCCATCCATGTTGTTGCAAATGGGACGATTTTGTTCTTTTTTATGGCTGAGTAGTATTCCATTGTATATATATATACCACATCTTCTTTATCCAATCATTTGTTGATGGGCATTTAGGTTGCTTCCAGGTCTTGGGTATTATAAATAATGCTACAATGAACATTGGGAAGCATGGGACTTTTGGAATTGCTGCATTTAAGCTCTTTGGGTAGATACCCACTAGTGGGATAGCTGGGTCATATGGTAGTTCTAGCTTTAATTTTTTGAGGAATCTCCATATTGTTTTCCATAGTGGCTGCACCAGTTTGCATTTCCACCAGCAATGTGTGAGAGTTCCTTTTTCTCCACAACCTCTCTAACATTTGTTACTATTTGTTTTAGTTACTTTTGTCATTTTAATGTGTTTAAGGTGATATCGTAGTGTAGTTTTGATATGCATTTCCCTGATGATCAGCAATGATGAACATCTTTTCATGTGCCTATTGGCCATCTGTATATGTTCTTTGGAGAAATGTCTGTTCATGTCTCCTGCCCATTTTCTGATCAGGTTGTTTGATTTTTTGTTGTTGAGTTGTGTGAGTTCTTTATATATTATGGAAATTAACCCTTTGTTGGATATCTGACTTGCAAATATTTTTTCCCAGTTAGTGGGTTGTTTTTTTGTTTCAATCCTGTCTTCCTTCGCCTTGGAGAAGCTCGTTAGTCTGAATAAGTCCCATTTGTTTATTCTTTCTATTGTTTCCCTTGTCTGAGAAGACATGGTGTCCGAAAAGATCCTTTTAATACTGATGTCAAAGAGTGTACTGCCTACGTTTTCTTCTAGAAGCCTTATGGTTTCAGGTCTTCACTTTAGGTCTTTGATCCATTTAGAGTTTATTTTGGTGAATGTTGAAAAAGAATGCTCAATTTTCATTCTTTTGCATGTGGCTTTCCAGTTTTCCCAGCATCCTTTGTTGAAAAGACTTTCTTTTCTCCATTGTAGGCCCTCAGCTCCTTTGTCGAAGATAAGCTGTCCATAGATGTGTGGTTTTATTTCTGGGCTTTCAATTCTGTTCCGTTGATCTGTGCACCTGCTTTTGTACCAGTACCATGCTGTTTTGATCACTGTAGCTTTGTAGTATGTTTTGAAGGCAGGGATTGTGATGCCTCCCGTTTTGTTCTTTTTTCTCAGGATTGCTTTAGCAATTCGGAGTCTTTTCTTGCCCCATATGAATTTTAGGATTCTTTGTTCTATTTCTGTAAAGAATATCATTGGGATTCTGAGTGGGATGGCGTTGAATCTGTAGATTGCTTTGGGTAGAACGGACATTTTAACTATGTTTATTCTTCCAATCCATGTGCATGGAATGTCTTTCCATCTCTTTATGTCGTCATCCGATTCTCTCAGGAAGGTCTTGTAATTTTTGTTGTATAGGTCTATCACTTCTTTAGTTAAGTTCACCCTGAGGTATTTTATTCTTTTTGTTGCGATTGTGAATGGTATTGTATTCTTGAGTTCTTTTTCTGTTAGTTCGTTTAATAATCAGAGTATAGAAATGCTACTGATTTATGCAAGTTGATTTTATACCCTACAACTTTGCTGTAGTTGTTGATTACTTCTAAAAGTTTTCCAGTGGATTCTTGGGGTTATCTATATATAAGATCATGTTGTCTGCAAACAGTGAGAGTTTCACTTCTTCCCTCCCTAGTTGGATTCCTTTTATTCCTTTCTCTTGCCTAATTGGTCTGGCCAAAACCTCCAATACTATGTTGAATAAGAGTGGTGATAGAGGGCATCCTTGTCTCGTTCCTGTTTTCAGGGGGATGGTGCTCAGTTTTTGCCCATTGAGTGTGACGTTGGCTGTGGGTTTGTCATATACGGCCTTTATTATGTTGAGGTAGTTTCCTTCTATGCCCATTTTGTTCAGAGTCTTTATCATAAATGGCTGTTGGATCTTGTCAAATTCCTTCTCTGCATCTATTGAGATGATCATGTGGATTTTATTCCTCAGTTTGTTAATGTGGTGTATCACGTTGATTGATTTGCACATGTTGAACCGTCCCTGTATCCCTGGTATGAATCCCACCTGATCAGGATGTATGATCCTTTTGATGAATTGCTGACTTCGGGTTGCCAAAATTTTGTTGAGGGTTTTTGCATCTATGTTCATCAGCAATATTGGCCTGTAGTTCTCCTTTTTCGTGCTGTCCTTGTCAGGCTTTGGTATCCACGTGATGTTGGCCTCGTGGAATGTGTTAGGAAGTGTTCCCTCCTCCCTAACTTTTTGGAATAGCTTGGGAAGGATAGGTATTAAATCCTCTCTGAAAGTTTGGTAGAATTCCCCAGGAAAGCCATCTGGTCCTGGGGTTTAATCTTTGGGATGCTTTTGATTGCTATTTCAATCTCTTTCCTTGTGACTGGTCTGTTCAAATTGTCTGCTTCTTCTTGACTCAGCTTTGGGAGATTGTAGGAGTCCAAGAATATATCCATTTCCTCTAGGTTATCCATTTTGTTGGCATATAATTTTTCATATTATTCCTGTATTATCCGTTGTATTTCTGCGGAGTCTGTTGTTATTTCTCCTCTTTCATTTCTGATTTTGTTTATTTGAGCTTTCTCTCTTTTTTTCTTTGTACTTCTGGCTAGGGGTTTGTCAATTTTATTTATCTTCTCAAAGAACCAGCTCTTTGTTTTATTAATCCTTTCTACTGCCTTTTTTGTTTCAGTAGCATTTATTTCTGCTCTGATTTTTATTATTTCTCTCCTTTTGCTGACTTTGGGCTTTGTGTTCTTTCTCTAATTTGGTTAGGTGTAGTTTAAGGTTGCTTATTTGGGGTTTTTCTTGTTTGTTAAGATGTGCCTGTATTGCGATGAATTTCCCTCTTACTACAGCTTTTGCTGTATCCCATATGAGTTGGTATGGCATCTTATCATTTTCATTTGTCTCCAGGTATTTTTTTATTTCTTCTTTAATTTCTTCAATGATCCACTTCTTGTTCAATAGCATATTTTTTAGTCTCCACATCCTTGTGCCTTTCTCAGCTTTTTTTCTTGTAATTAATATCTAACTTTATAGCATTATTATCAGAGAAGATGCTTGTTATTATTTCAATTTTTTTAAGTTTGTAGGGGTTTGCCTTGTTTCCCAACAAATGGTCTATCCTTGAGAATGTTCCATGTGCACTTGAGAAGAATGTGTATTCTGCTGTTTTTGGATGGAGTGTTCTGTATATGTCTATTAAGTCCAACTGTTGTAGCTTTCCTTTAGCTCCACTGTTTCTTTGTTGATTTTCTGTCTGGATGATCTGTCCATTGATGTGAGTGGAGTGTTGAGGTCCCTTACTATTATCATATTATTTTTGATATCTTCTTTTAGGTTTGTTCATAGTTGCTTTATGAACTTTGGTGCTCCTGTGTTGGGTGCATAGGTATTTATAAGCCTTATTTCTTCTTGATGAAGTGTCCCTTTGATCATTATGTATTGGCCCCCTATGTCTCTCTTTACCTGCCTTATCTTGAAATTTGTTTTGTCTGATATAAGTATTGCCACACCTGATTTCTTTTGTTTGTTATTAGCTTGGAGTATTGTCTTCCACCCCTTCACTCTGAGCCTGTGTTTGTCCTTGGAGCTGAGGTGTGTTTCCTGGAGGCAACAAATTGTTGGATCTTGTTCTTTAATCCATTTTACCACTCTGTGTCTTTTTATTGGAGAGTTTAATCCGTTTACATTCAGCGTGAGTATTGATGCATGAGGGCTTAATGCTGTCATTCTGTTGCTCGTTTTCGGGTTTTCCTGTGTTTCCTTTGTTTTTCGTCCTGTGTGTTTTAGCCTACCCATTGACTTCTGCCATTTCTTAGGCTGGGTTTCTTAGATTTTTCCTTATTTATGTTTTGTGTCTCTGTTCTGTTTTTTAGTTTAGTGGCTACCCTGAAGTTTGTATTCAATTTCTTGTGTATAACATAGTCCATCATCTGGTGGCCTCTTACTTCCTTAGCATAAATTAATTCAGTCCTTTTCCTCCTCTCCTCCTAAATTACTATTTTCATCTTTATTCCAACTTGAGTTGTGAGTGGAGTGATAAGATTGTCTTTGCTTTGGTGATTTCCTTCCCTTTATCCTAATGCTATAGTTGAGTATTTGCTGTCCTGCTCTGATTCTATCTATTTATCTCCCTACTGTGTGTTTTGTGACCCCTTTCTCCTTTTTTTCTTTTTTCTGGTATGAGAGCCTTCTTGAGGATTTCTTGTAGTGGAGGTCTTGTGGTTACGATTCTCTTAGCTTTTGTTTGTCTGGAAAAGATTTAATTTCTCCCTCATATCTGAAGGATATTTTTGCTGGATAGAGTATTCTTGGCTGAAGATTTTTATCCTTTAAAGTTTTGAATATGTCATTCCAATCTCTCCTGGCTTGTAAGGTTTCTGTAGATAAATCCAGTGAAAGTCTGATAGGAGTTCCTTTGTAGGTTATTTTCTTCTGCCTTGCTGCCCTTAGTATTCTTTCTTTGTCATTCATTTTTGCCATTTGTACTACTATATGCCTTGGAGTAGGACTTTTTACATTGACACATCTAGGAGATCTGAAAGCTTCCTCCACACACATTTCTCTCTCAATCCCTAGATTTGGGAAGTTCTCTTCTGTTATTTCATTGAGCACAATTTCTGCTCCATTTTCCTTTTCCACGCCCACAGGAATTCTGATTATTCTTAAGTTGCATTTTCTCATGGAGTCAGCTATTTCTCGGAGATTTTCTTCAGTTTTTTTAAATTCTTCATTGTCGTTCTTCCTCTGTCTGGAGCCATTCAGCCTGTCTATCTTCGATTACGCTAATTTGCTCCTCTATGGTGTCTACATGGGCATTCAGGGAATTCGTATTCTGTTTTATCTGATCCATTGTATTTTTCATCTCTAGTATTTCTGATTGATTCTTCTTTATAGTTTTAATCTCTTTTGTGAAGTAACCCCAGAACTCGTTGACTTGTTTCTCTATATTTCTCTTTACCTCATTGAGTATTTTATGATATCTATTTTGAACTAATCTTCACTTAGTTTACCTATTTGCAAATCCTCAGGACACACTTCTGTGTTTTTATTGTTTTCCTTTTGGACTGGAGCTTTTATAAATTGCTGGATGGTAGAGGAGCAGTTTTTGTGCATGATGCTATTATTCGGTTGCAGTTACAACCTGTCGCCACTAGACGGGGGTCGAGAGCCACACGTTCTGAGCCCTCCACCTTCAGATGCAATGATGGCACGCAGTGCACATTGGGGGAGGAAGAGCACTGTCTCTTGCGTGCCAACCTGGATTCCGATCAGCTTTCGCTCTCTGGTTTCCCCACGGCCCTGGCTTGATGGGGTCCCCAAATGCGAGAGCTTTCCCCCATTAGAGGGTTTCAACTGCATGGGCTGTGGGTGTCCTGGACGATCCCATAAACGTACGGCCCCTCCCCTGCTCCTTCCTTCCCTCATGACAGTGATCCCAGTCTCCAGGGGAGGGAGTGAAGTTCTCTCTTATCCCATTTTAGCTCCTCCAAGGGCGGCTCCAGCCTCTCCACCCTCTGTCATTTGGCTGCTGTCAGTCTCTGATGATTTCTGTTGCTAGGATTTTTGTTTGTTTGTTTGGAAAACACTTGCTCTTTTTGGTTATAATTTGGAGTGGAGAGAGTCCCGGGTGAGCTCACTCCACCATGTTGCTGACGTCATTCCTGGAATCCCTCTCACTGTAGTTTTGATTTGCATTTCCCTGACAGTTAATGATGTTGAGCATCCTTTCATAGGCCTGTTGGCCATCTGTATACCTACTTTGGAGAAATGTCTGTTCAGATCTTTTACCCATTTTTCAATTGGTTTATTAGTTTTTTGCTTTGAGATGTATGAGTTCCTTACATATTTTAGATATTAACCCCTTATCCCACATGCGGTTTGCAATATCTTCTCCCAATTATTAGGTTGTCTTTCGTTTTGTTGATGGTTTCCTTTGCTGTGCAGAAGCTTTTTAGTTTGATGTAGTCCCATTTGTCCATTTTTTCTATTGTTTCCCCTGCCTGATGAGACATGGTACTTGAAAATATGCTGCTAATACTGATGTCGAAGAACATACTGCCTATGTTTTCTTCTAGAAGTTTCATGGTTTCGGGTCTTACATTCAAGCCTTAAGCCATTTTGAGTTTATTTTTGTGTACAGTGTACGATAATGGTCTACTTTCATTCTTTTGCATGTGGCTTTCCAGTTTTCCCAACACCCTTTATTGAAGAGACTCTCCCTTCTCCATCGTATGCTCTTGGCTCCCTTGTCGAATATTAGCTGACCATAAACATGTGGGTTTACTTCTTGGATCTCAGTTGTGTTCCATTGATCTGTATGTCTGTTTTTGTGTCAGTACCATGCTGTTTTGGTTACTATAGCTTTGTAGTATATTTTGAAATCAGGGAGTGTGATATGTCCAGCTTTGTTCTTTTTTCTCAGGGTTCTGTTGGCTATTCAGGGTCTTTTGTTGTTCCATATAAATTTTAGGATTCTTTGTTGTATTTCTGTGAAAAAATGTTGTGGGAACTTTGATAGGGATTGCATTGACTCTGTAGATTGCTTTAGGAAACATGGATATTTTAACTATGTTAATTCTCACAACCCAAGAGCATGGAATATCATTCCATTTCTTTGTGTCTTCTTCAATTTCTTTCAACAATGTTTTATAATTTTCAGTGTCCAGATCTTTCAATTCTTTGGTTAAGTTTATTCCTAGGTATTTTATTCTTTTTGTTGCAATTGTAAATGGGATTGTATTCTTAATTTCTCTTTCAGTTACTTTGTTGTTAGTGTATACAAATGCAACTGAATTTTGTATGTTGATTTTGTATCCTGTAGCTTTACTGTATTCATTGATTATTTCTAAAAGTTTTTTGGTGGATTCCCTAGGGTTTTCTATATAGAAAATCATGACATCTGCAAATAGTTACACTTTCATTTCTTCCTTTCCAATTTGGGCCCCTTTTATAACTTTTTCTTGCCTGTTTGCTCTGGTTAGGACTTCCAATACTATGTTAAATTAGAGTGGTGACAGTGGGCATCTTTGTCTGGTTCCTGTTCTTAGAGGAATAGCTTTCAGTTTTTCTCCATTGAGAATGATATTGTCGATGGGTTTGTCATATATCGCCTTTATTATGTTGAGCTAATTTCCTTCTCTACCCATTTTATTCAGAGTTTTTATCATAAACCGATGCTATTTCTTGTCAAATGCTTTCTCTGCATCTATTGAGATGATCATGTGATTTTTATTCTTCATTTTGTTAATGTGGTGTATCACATTGATTGATTTGCAGATGTTGAACCATCCCTGAATCCCTGGAATGAATCCCACTTCGTCATGGTGTATGATCTTTTTAATGTATTGTTGTATTCAATTTGCTAGCATTTTGCTGAGGATTTTTGGGTCAATTTTCGTCAGTGATATTGGCGTGTAATTTTGTTTTTTTGTGTTGTCCTTGTCTGGTTTTGATACTCAATTTTCTTTATCTTTTCAAAGAACCAGCTCCTGGATTCATTGTGTTTTTTTTCCTATTATTTTTTTATTCTCTATTTCATTTATTTCTTCTCTGATTTTTATTATTTCCTTCCTTCTACTGATTTTGGGCTTTGTTTGTTCTTCTTTTTCCAGTTCTTTTAGGTGCACTGTTAGATTGTTTATTTGAGATTTTTCTTGTTTGTTGAGGTAGGCCTGTATAGCTAAAAACTTCCCTCTTAGAACCACTTTTGCTGTATCCCATAAATTTTGCCATGTCATATTTTCATCTTCATTTGTTTCCAGGTATTTTCTGATTTCTCCTCTGATTTCTTCATTGACTCTCTCGTTGTTCAGTAGCATTTTGTTTAATCTCCACATATTTGTGCCTTTTCTGATTTTCTTCCTGTAGTTGATTTCTAGTTTCATACCTTGGTGGTCAGAAAAGATGCTTGGTATTATTTCAATTTTCTTAAATTTATTGAGACTTGTTCCATGGCCTAATATGTGATCTATCCTAGAAAATGTTCCATGTGCATTTGAAAAGAATGTCTATTTTGCAGTATTTGGATGGAATGTTCTGTATATATCTGCTAAGTCCATCTGGTCTAATGTGTCATTGAAGGCCTATGTTTCCTTATTGATCTGTTTGGATGATCTATGCATTGGTGTAAGTGGAGTGTTAAAGTCCCCTACGATTATTGTGTCACTGTCTATTTCTCCTTTTATGTCTGTTAGTAATTGCTTTATATATTTAGGTGCTCCTGTGTTGGGTGCGTAGATATTTACAAGTGTTACATCCTCTTGTTGGATTGTTCCCTTTATCATTATGTACTGCCCTTCTTTGTCTCTTCTTACAGTTCTTGTTTTAAATTCTATTTTGTCTGATATAAGTATTGCTACCCCAGCTTTCTTTTCATTGCCATTTGCATGGAGTATCTTTTTCCATCCCTTCACTTTCAGTTCGTGAGTTTCTTTAGGTTTGAAGTTTGTCTTATTATGCAGCTTATATATGGTTCTTGTTTTTTAATCTAATCAGTCACCCTGTGATTTTCGATTGGAGTATTCAGTCCATTGACATTTAAAGTTGCTACTGATAAGTATGTATTTATTGCCACTTTGTCACATTTTTTCTGGGTGTTTATGTAGTTCTTCTCTGTTCCTTTCTTCTTCTCTTGCTCTCTTTAGCATTTAGTATGGCTTTTCTTTAGTGTTACTTTTGGGTTCCTTTCTCAATTTTTTGTGTATTTATTATAGGTTTCTGGTTTGTGATTACCATGAGGTTCATATATAATAACCTACGTATATAGGAATGTATATTAAGTTGATGGTCTCTTTAGTTTGATCTCTTTCTAAAAGCTCTACTCTTTTACTCCCCTTCTCCACATTTTATGTTTTTGATATCATATCTAACCGTTTTTGGGTATGTGTGTGTATCCATTACCCTCTTATCATGAAAATAGGTAATTTTAGTACTTTTGTCTTCTGGCCTTCATAGTCGCTTCATAGGTGGCTGATCTGCTACCTTTGCTGTACTTTTGCCTTTACCAGTGATTTTATTGCATTTAAAAAAGAATAATTTTCTTATTCCTATTTGTGATCTTCTCATTCCCACTTAAAATGCTAAGTTGCTTTAGCATTTCTTGTAAAACTGTTTGTGTGTGTGTGTGTGTGTGTGTGATAAACTCCTTTAGTTTTTGCTCATCTGGGAAACTCTTTATCTCTCCTTCCATTCTGAGTGATACTCTTGCCAAGTAGAGTATTCTTTGCTGTAGACTTTTTCCTTTTAGCTCTTTCAATATATCATGCCACTCCCTTCAGGCCTGTAAGGTTTCTGCTGAGAAGTCAGCTGATAGCCTTATGGGGTTTCCTTTGCAGGTAACTTGTTGCCTTTCTCTTGTGGCTTTTAGGATTCTCTCTTTATCTTTAATTCTTGACATTTTAATTATAATGGGTCTTGATGTGGGCCTCTTTGGGTTGATCTTGTTCGGTGCTCTCTGTGCTTCCTATACCTGAATGTCTGTTTCCTTCCTTAGGTTAGGAAAGTTTTCAGCTATTATTTCTTCAAATATATTCTCTGCCCCTTTGTCTCTCTCTTTTCCTTCTGGGACACCTATAATAGGGATGTTAGTATGCTTGATGTTGTCCCAGAGGTCTCTTAGACTGTACTCATCCTTTTTAATTCTTTTTTATTTTATCTGTTCAGCTTGGGTGATTTCTCTAGTCTTTTTTCTAGTTTGTTGATCCGTTCTTCTGTATCATCTACTCTTCTATTGAGTCCCTCTATTGAACTTTTCATTTCCAATATTGTATTCTTCATTTCTGATTGATTCTTTTTTATATTTTCCAATTCTTTGTTGAAATTCTCACTGAGTTCATCCATTCTTCTCCCAAGATCTGTGAGCATCCTTATGACTTTTTGTTTGAACTCTTTTTCAGGTAGATTGTTTATTTCTGTTTCATTTAGTTCTTTTTCTGGAGTTTTGTCCTCTTCCCTTACTTGGAACATATTCCTTTGCCTCCTAATTTTGCCTCTTTCTCTATGCTTATATCTATGTATTAGGTAGGTCAGCTATGTCTCCTGATCTTGGAGAGGTCGTCTTATGTAAGAGATGCCTTATGAAGCCCAGCAGTGTTTTTCCTTCTCATCACCAGTTCCAAATGTTCCAGGAGTGACCCCTGTGTGGGATACGTGTGTCCTTCTGTTGTGTCAGGGTTGCTCTTGCTGCAGGGGCCAGGGAGTCTAAGCTATCCCCCTGACTGGCTGGTTTAATACTCAGCTGTGTGTGGCTGCTATGGATCCTTCAGTCACTTTATCAGGCATAGGGAGCCTCAGCACAGTTGGCTACAAGGTCTAATAGCTCATTCCGGTTGCAGTTTTTCTGTGAAGTGAGTAGGTCCCCACTGTTGCTGGTTGCTAGGCTCAGGGGCTTACAGTTGCTGTAGGCTTCCAGCCTGAAAAGCTTTTGTCAGCTCTCCTAGGGTTGCAGCTGAGTGAGGCTGGCCCCAGGCATGGGAACACCCAACTGATTCAGGCTTTGGAAGGTGAGGCTGAACTCCTATGTGGCTGTTTGAGAAGCACAAGTCTGCAGCTGACAAGCCCTACCACCTACAGGACACACACTGTCAACACAGTCCTGCCTCATGCACAGACCCCAGCCCCCAGAAGCCTACCCAGTCACCCCACTGCAGAGGCCCCACACACTCCACCAATGCCCCACACATGCCACCTGCTCCTCATGCACACCCTGCCCCACAGAGGCAAACCCATGTGCCTGCCTGCAGAATATCCAGACACTCAGTGTATGCAGGTCAAAAAGTTGCCCAAGGGCTTGCTGTTGGGTGAGGCCGGTCCCTAGGGTGGGCTGCCTGCCCTGGCTGAGCTGGATTAAATTGGTGCTCTAGCAGATGGAGCAGAACTCCAATGGCATCTGCCATTGTCTGTGTCAGCACACCTGTACTAGGTCACAATAATGGCTGCCTCAGTACCTGGGAGGTCTCACCTCTCACCAAGATGCACTCAGATCCTATCAGATGAGTCTCTTTTCACCAAAGGACTGTGCATTTTTCTTTCTGGTTATTTCAGGTTTCTTTCTGAAATGGGTGAATTTGTTCATGGGCCCATTAAGAGCTGGCTTTTTTCCCCTCATGTCTGATATCTTTTCTAGGAGTAGTCCTCATTGTAATTAGTCGCCAGCAAAGCCAGATATTATGACACTCATCTTGGTTGTGCTGAGTCCAAAGGTTGCTTATAGTGGTAACGCCCCCTGCTCAGATCCCCCCCTTTTCCAGGGAAGGCTGTGTGCCATAGGGTTGCTCCCGGCTCATGAAGTGCTTCAGCTTGCAAAGAGGGAGTTTTTCCCTTCTAGAAGGAATTTCTGCCTCTTCCACCTCAGTCAGGACTGCCGCTTGTTGCAGGGTTCTCTTATCCAGTTTTCAGTTCTCTCTCAGGGGCGATTGTTGCCAGAGTAGTTGTAAATTAGTTGTGTCCATGGGAGGAGGTGAGTGCAGAGTCTGCCTTCACTGCCATCTTGACACCTCTCCCTCAAATCTTTATTCAATTGTCACCTACTAAATGACAGCTTCCCTATCAACATCAATAGTAACTCACCCCTACACTTTCTACCTCTCTTTCCTGCTTTTTCTCCGTAGCTTTTATCACTATCTAATATTCAATAAATATTACGTTTTTCTCCCTCACTATAATGAAAGTACCATAAGAGTAGGGATTTTTATTGTTGTTGATGATGTTTTCACTGCTGTTAATAACTAGTTTACAGCAGTCATAAAGTGAATATTTATTAGATGGTTTTTATTTGTATGAAGATATTCATTAAATAAAATATAAGTGAAAAATTACAAATAATGTTTGATAGACAAAATGGATAAATTATTAAGTACTATGTAAAGTACAATATCTAAAAGGAGTATCATGCAGTTATTAAACACTGTTTCTGTGGAGGAAACCAAGCTACACATTATATTTGGCCAATATGTTTCAACAGTTGCTTCCAGACTGTTCAGACAGAAGCAAGCTGCCTTCATAAAACTAAAGTTGTCTTTTTTACCTTACAGAATTTCATACAGTCTTTATAGAAAGATGAGTTATAGTTTTCTTCAATAATAGAAAATTATTTTAATGCAGTACAGTTTTTACATAACTTTCTAGAAAAATCACCACATTCTAATCAACCTAGCATAAAACCTTTACCTAGAGTCAAATTGATTTATATGAGGCTTCAGAAGACAGAATTGCAAGTTTCTCACCTTTGGTACTTTTTTCTGGTACCATCTTGATTCACATTTGTATTTGTATTAATTGAATTAATTATTTTTTCTTTGGGCTTTTGGATTTAGTCTCATATTTTTCACCATTTTTAGTCCAATTCTATTTTCCTTCTTAAAATTGTTTTTATTGTAAAATATAATACAAAACCAGAAAAGTATAGAATGTAAATTACAGTTTTCCAATTGTTATACAGTGAACATCAATGTAACCACATCCCAAGGCACCATTAAACATTGTGAGTGCCCTGAATCTCTACACATTCCTCTTTTCAATCTCCTCCCTTCCCCAGAGATAACCACTATCCTGACTTCTATCGTAATGATTCCCTTATTTTGTTTACAGTTTTACCATCAAGTAAAAACAATATGGTATAATGTTGCCTGTTTCTAAACTTTGTATAAATAGAATGAAATAGTCTGGCTTCTTTCGTTCAGCATTTTGCTTCTACAATCATCCATATTACTGTGTGAGCTCTAGTTTATTCATGTCATTTTTGTGTAGTATTCCATTATATGACAATACACATAGTACGTTTTTTTCTTTTTCTTTTTTTTTTTTTTGGTTAGGAAGATTGGTCCTGAGCTAACATCTATTGCCAATCTTCCTCTTTTTGCTTGAGAAAGATTGTTGCTGAGCTAACATCTGTGCCATTCTTCCTCTATTTTGTATGTAGGATGCTGCCACAGCATGGCTTAATGAGCAGTGTGTAGGTCTGCACACAGGATCCAAAGCCATGAACCCCAGGACCCCAAAGTGGAGCATGCTAACTTAACCACTACGCCACTAGGCTGGCCCCCACATTGTAGTCTTGATGAGCATTTTTGTTGTTTCCAGTTTGTGGCCGTTAACAGACAGCATGGGTGCCGACAACATTTATGTGTTCTGGTGCATGGGAGTATGCCTTTCTTTGCAGTATGAACCTAAGAATAGAATTACTGGATCATAAGGCCGCCTTCCTACATAACACCAAACTATTTTCCAAGGTAGGGTAGTCAACTGGAATTGTCAAGCTTTTTCAATTTGGCCAATCTACTGGGTATGTAGTAGTATATAAAAAGGTTCTAAATTTGCATTTTCCTGACTACTAATGAGGTTGATCACCTTGCCATATATTTATTTGCCATTTGGCTTTCCTCTTTTGTGCAGAATCTGTTCAGACCGATTTTCTATTTTAGGTTATCTGTGTTTTATTTGTTTGTAGGAACCCAGTACATATTTAGGATTTAAGCCCTCTGTGGTTTGCCTTTCACTCTCTTAATGGTATATTTTGATGGCTAGAAAGTTCTTAATTTTTGTTTTGTATTGTTTTGTTGAGATAACATTGGTTTATAACATTATATAAATTTCAGGTGTAAATCATATTTCAACTTCTGTGTATATTACATTGTGTTCACCATGAAAAGTCTAGTTGCCATCCATCATGATACAAATATCTCCCATTACGCCTTTTTCCCTCCCTCCACCCTTCACCCCTCTTTCCCTCTGGTAACCATTAATCTATCCTCTGTATTTATGTGTTTGGTGGTTGTTGTTGTTGTTTTATCTTACATATATGAGAGAAATCATACAGTATTTGTCTGTCTGACTTGACTTAGCATAATACCCTCAAGGTCCATCTATGTTGTTGCAAATGTCAAGATTTCATTTTTTTATGGCTGAGTCGTATTTCATTGTGTATATATGCCACATCTTCTTTATCCTTTCATGTGTCAATGGGCACTTAAGTTGTTTTCAAGTTTTGGCTATTGTGAATAATGTTGCAATGAACATAAAAGTGCATATATCTTTTCAAATTACTGTTTTCATGTTCTTTAGATAAATACCCAGCAGTGGAATAACTGGATCATATGGTAGTTCCAGTGTTAATTTTTTGAGGAATCTCCATACTGTTTTCCATAGTGGCTGCATCAGTTTACATTCCCACCAGCAGTGTACAAGGGTTTTCTTCTGTCCACATCCTCTCCAACATTTGTTATTTCTTGTCTTTTTAATAATATCCATTCTGACGGATGTGAGGTGATATCTCATTGTAGTTTTGATTTGCATTTCCTTAATAATTAGTGATGTTGAACACCTTTTTATGTGCCTCTATGCCATCTATATCTTTTCTTTGAGAAAATTTTTTTCTGACCTTCTGCCCATTTTTTAATTGGTTTGTTTTTTGTTGTTGTTGTTGAGTTCTTTATCTTGGATATGAATCCCTTATCAGATGTATGATTAGCAAATATTTTCTCCCAATTGGTAGGTTGTCTTTGGGGTTTGTTAATGATTTCTTTGCCATGCAGAAGTTTTTTAGTTTGGTGTAGTCCCACTTGTGTATTTTTGCCTTTGTTCCCCTTGCCCAAGGAGACACATTCAAAAAGATACTGCTAAGACCAATGTCAGAGAGCATAGTGCCTATGTTTTCTTCCAGGAGTTTTCTGGTTTCAGGTCTTACATTCAAGTCTTTGAGTTAATTTTTGTGTATGGTGTAAGACAGTGGTCTACTTTCTTTCTTTTGCATACGGCTGTCCAGTTTTCCCAGCACCATTTATTGAAGAGACTTTCCTTTCTCCATTGTGTGGTCTTGGCTCCCTTGTCAAAAATTAGCTGTCCGTAGATGTGTGGGTTTATTTCTGGGCTCTCAGTTCTTTTCCATAGATCTTTGTGCCTGTTTTTCTGCCAGTACCATGCTGTTTTGATTACTGTAGCTCTGTAGTATATTTTGAAATCAGGGAGTGTGATACCTCCAGCTTTGTTCTTTTTTCTTAGGATTGCTTTGGCTATTCAAGGTCTTTTGTTGTTCAGTATAAATGTTAGGATTCTTTGTTCTATTTTTGTGAAAAATGTTGTTGGACTTCAACTAGACTTTTGGTGATGAAAATGATGCAGTGTATACAGAAGTCGAAATACAATGATGCACATCTGAAATCTATATAACGTTATAAACCAATGTTACCCTAAAAAAATATCATTGAGACTTTGATAAGGATTGCACTGAATCTATAGTTTGCTTTAGGAAGTATGGACATTTTAACTATTTTAATTCTTCCAATCCATGAGCATGGAATATCTTTTCATTTCGTTGTGTCTTCTATTTCTTTCAACAATGTTTTGTAGTTTTCATTATACAAGTCTTTCACCTCCTTGGTTAAACTTATTAGTAGGTATTTTATTCTTTTTGTTGCAATTGTCAATGGGATTATGTTCTTGATTTCTCTTTCAGCTATTCCGTTGTTAGTATATAGAAACACAACTGATTTTTGTATGTTGATTTTGTACCCTGCAACTTTACTGTGTTCGTTTATTATTTCTAATAGTTTTTTGGTGGATTCTTTAAGCTTTTCTATATATAAAATCATATCATCTGCAAATAGTGACAGTTTCTCTTATTCCCTTCCAATTTGAATGCCTTTTGCTTCTTTTTTTGCCTAATTGCTCTGACTAGGACTTCCAATACTGTGTTGAATAAGAGTGGAAAGTGGGCATCCTTGTCTGGTTCCGGTTATTAGAGGGATAGCTTTCAGTTTTTCACCACTGAGTATGGTGTTAGCTGTGGGTTTGTCATATATGGTCTTTATTACATTGAGGTACTTTCCTTCTATACCCGTTATATTCAGTGTGGGGTTTTTTAAATCATAATTGGATGTTGAATCTTGTCAAATGCTTTCTCTGCTGGATCTAAGGGCTGGGTGCCTCATGTGGAGCTCACACCCCTGCTCCTCTGGGAAAGGCTCCTTCCTTTTGAGATTGCTCCCCACCATGAAGCACCTCTGCTGGGGTCTGGTTTTTCCCTCAGCAGGACTGTATCTCTGCCTCTCCTACCCTTCTCTGTGTTGTCTCTTGTCTTGGAGGTTTTTTTCATCCAGTTTTCAGATTTCTCTCAAAGGAAATTATTCCACATATAGTTGTAATTTAATGTGTCCATGAGAGAAGGCAAGCTCAGGATTCTCCTAAGCCACAATCTTCCAACCACCCAGAAAGTTCTCAATTTTAACAATCAGATTTATAATTTTTTCTTGTACTATTATAATTTTGTATCTTGTTTAAAAATTCTTTCCTGACTCTAAAGTCTGAAGATTTCCTCCTATGTTATCATCTGTAAGCTTTATCTTTTGCCTCTCACATTGAAGTCTGTATAGTGTGAGGTGGTCCTGTAATTTCATTTTTTTTCCTGCGTGGGCGCTTAATTGTCCAAACACCGTTATCCAGAACACTCTCTTTTCTCACTCCTCTGCAACGAAGGCTTTGTCAAATCTCAAGCATCCGTATACGAGCATGTATCCGTCTGTGAGCTCTCGGGTGTGTTCCATTACTTGATTTGTCTGTTTCTGCACCAGTATCACACTGTCTTGATCACTTCAGCTAAACTATTAGAATTAATAGAAGTTGGCAAAATGGCTGGATATAAAAAGCTGTTTTACTTCTGTATACCAGAAACAGTTAGAAAAGCAACTCTAAATCTAATAAAATATGGTGAAGCTATAAAACTTTATGAGAGACATAAAAATCTAAATGGAGATATCTCATGTTTATGAATTGGAAGATTTAATATAGTAGAGTTGTCAGTTATCCCAAAATTGTCTATAGATTTCTTACAATTCCAATCAAGTTCTCAATGAGATGGTGGTTGGTTTGTTTTTGAATTGACAAAGCTGACAAGTTGTCAGATGGAAACTCAGAGGTGCAGGAAGCAAATACCTTTATCCTCCTCCTGGGAAATGCAGGGACTTTAAAAGAGTCTATTCACCCTTAACCAACTTTTATACTACTGTTTGCATGCATTTTAATTCTATACATTTGTCAACTGCACAAGACGTTAACATTAGTACTATGATATTATATCATCAATTCTCACATAGGTTTACTCACATATTTACCATTTTCTTTGCTCTTCTTTCCTTCCTACATCTCTGATTTTTTCACCTGAGGATACTTTCCTTCTGCCTAAAGTATGTGCTTTAGAAGAGCCTTCTTTTGAGGGTTTGCTGCTGGCAAACCTCTCCATTTTTGTTTATCTGAAGATATCTTTATTTTGCTTTCTTTCCTGAAGAATATTTTTACTGGATATAGAATTCTATTAGCAGATGGTTTCTTTCAGCACTTTGAGGATATCATCCCACTGACCCACGCCTCCATCTCACTAAATGATTGGGCTCCACTCAATCACTGCTTTACTGTCTTGTATGACTGTCTCTTGGCAGGGCTGGGCCCAGCCACAAGTACTCCTTGGTGGTGGAGCAAGGCAGCCAAAAGACAAACACAGGCTCCTAGTTCTGGCAACCAGGATTTCCAGTCCTCATCTACTTTCTCCCTCACTACGCTCCTCTCCTCCTTTCTCCCTCTGTCTCCAGCTCACAGGTTCCTAGTACTAGCTCCTGGAGCACAAGGAGTGCCCCGAAG
The DNA here is from genome assembly GCF_041296235.1 of Equus asinus. Taxonomy (NCBI): domain Eukaryota; kingdom Metazoa; phylum Chordata; class Mammalia; order Perissodactyla; family Equidae; genus Equus; species Equus asinus. Next base: position 1,569,319 of record NC_091816.1, on the reverse strand, counting down.
GTAACACCCTCCCCGACTGAGCTGAGAGAGAAAATGTTGAAACCTAGAGAGCTTTGGGGGAAGCTGAAAGTTCATGCATTTAACATGATCCGCAAGCACCTAATAACTATCAAGCTTGTGGAGAAATCTCTGGAAGAGTGCAATCAAATTGGGAGCATCATTTAGCCAGTGACACCTATACTGAAAAAAAGTTCATATGCATAATTCCTAAAAATCAAAAATTAATTGATGATGAATTATACATGAAAGATGTAAATTTTGTGATACGTAAAACATACCTCAATAAACCTGTTAAAAATTGATGAACAATTTACACTACAACTTATATCACTTGGTAAGTAGTTTTGTTTTTTTGGTTTTTTTTTTTAAAGATTTTATTTTTCCTTTTTCTCCCCAAAGCTCCCCCCCGGTACATAGTTGTATATTTTAGTTGTGAGTCCTTCTAGTTGTGGCATGTGGGACGCCGCCTCAGCATGGTCTGATGAGTGGTGCCATGTCCACGTCCAGGATCCGAACCAGCGAAACCCTGGGCTGCCAAAGCGGAGCGTGAGAACTTAACCACTCGGCCACGGGGCAGCCCCGTAAGTAGTTGTATTTACACACACCTTGTGATTTAGTTTATATAATTAAAGGTAATATATTTTCAAATTTTTTTACTGATTGGTTGATTTCTGTATTTAACACAACCATACTGGTTGCTAATCAACCCTGCCTCGGCCTCTCTCCCTAGCAGTTGTGGCGTCTTAATACCCCCAGGAAACCTGAAGGCAGAGCAGCAGGCTGCACCATCGACTGCCTAGAGCTATGATCCTCAACTTGGGCTGCATGTTAGAATCACACGGGGAGCTTTTAAAATATACTGATGCCAAGACCTCGCCCTAGACCAATGAAATTGGAATGTCTGAGGGTGGGGCTCGGTCACTGGAATTTTGTTAAAACTCCCCCAGGTGATTCTAAAATGCAGCCGAGGTTAAGAAATACTAGACCAGAGGAAGGCAACTTTTGAAACAGAGGAGGCAGTCACAGGGTTATATGAGTACCCATCTCTTGATAAATAAGCGAAAAGCAGTAAGATACATCGGAGTATATGAAGGAGCCATTTGGTTTAAAACTAATTCAGCCGCACCTTGTTTTTCCAAAAGGTCCTGACATGGCCTGTTGAGCATGCATTGTACATCTGCTTTAAACATTTACAATGTCCCAAAGACAAAAATGATACCCTTAAAGACATGGGTGTACATTTCCCCCATATCAGCATTTCCTTAAGGATAAGCATCTCTTCCTGGAAACTAAGGATTAATTACCAACCTGCTGTGCTCACCATGTGACCACTGACCTGCTGACCACTGATCTGCTGTGCCAGCTCAGCATCTTGTGACAGTAGTAAAAGGGACATTCCTGTTATATGTGATGTATGCTCTTTGTCCTAGGATGGTATGTAACCACTCTGTACACCCCCTTCTTTGGTGTACAAGAACATATTGATTAAGCCCTGGGCTATAGGCCTCAGACCTAGCTCATAATAAACTCACCCCAAATTTTGATTAATGGATTGATTATGGGTTATTGACATTTACTTTTACCCTTCTCCATGTCCTGCAAGTGCCCTCAGACCTGGCTCAGGTTCTCATTTGGAAAGTGGGAGAATAAGAACTGCCCTGCTTCTCCACAGGATTTTCATAAGTCTCGAATGAGATCACATTTGTGTGTCATGCCAGCCGGTGCTGTCCTTGTGGATATTTGTCCAGATCCTGTGTGTCCCTCCTCCTCTGCAGGGGTGGCTTTGTTCGACTCCGTCCCTTGTCTCCCTTCTCTGACTTGCATCTTTCTGTTCTTATTTTCACCAAACATCTTTTATAAAGCTTCTCATATTCTCAAGGATTGGTAAGAAAACAGGAGTGTTTATTATGACCCCTGTATACGTTGAAAATGGCCCTGGCACATAGTTTCAAGCACATAACAAGGATCTAGAAGATGATGACTCTTTTATGATTTCCATGTGATGGGTGCTTACAGCATCAATCTGTTTTGAAGGAACATCAGCCAATCTTTTTACTCAGATGGTATTTTTTTTTGGACTGACATGGTGGGATGGCTAATGAAGTTTAGGGTACTTATCTTGGAATAGTGGCAGCAGTAATTGATTTTCCCTTCCTGGACTGACAATGTTAATCAATATGTTCTGTAATTTATTAGGATAGGTTATTAGAGTTTGGAGAGGTACACATCGAAGGATCAGGAAGGACAGAGAAGCTGTACTGTAGCCCAGAAAAACATATTTCCATTCAACACTAAAATTTATTAAATAAAAAAAGACTGGTTAAAATTTAAAACAACAATAATAACACCACCAGAAACGTATATGTGGATGCAAATAAATAAGAAAAGGACACAGCACACTGCTGAAGTAAAACAGGATTGGATGGTCAAAGGGACTTTTGCCTATTCTGATCAAAAGAAACTTTCACCTCGGAGTCATTCGTAACTACATTTTGGTCTCACACCCCCCCATCCAATTAAACCATCAGCAAATCTTGGGCTAGCCTGGTGGGGTAATGGTCAAGTTTGTGCACTCTGCTTCAGTGGCCAGGGCTTTGCAGGTTTGGATCCCAGCCATGGACCTAGACACTGCTCATCAGCCATGCTGTGGTGGTGTCCCACATATGAAATAGAGGAAGACTGCCACAGATGACAGTCTTCCGCTCAGGGACAATCTTCCTCAAGCAAAAAGAGGAAGATAGGCAACAGATGTTAGCTCAGGGCCGGTCTTCCTCACAGATAGACACACACACAAACCATCAGCAAATCCTATCAGATTAGCCTTCACAGAATATCCAGAATCCATCCACTGCTCATGCCCTCCACCCCAACTGACATAGTCATTGTTTTCCAAAATTGTTGACCACGAACCCCAGTAAGAAATATATTGTACAACATGACCCATTATACCTGAATATATATAAATAACAAACAAAAACTTCACCAAACATTACTTTCTTCTTCTAACTGCACTGTGCTCTGATATTTTCTATTCCATTATATTTCATTTTTAAAAATACTTGTCACACACACCAAAAAATGCTGGCCATGAAATCAGTTACTAAGATGGAATTTGGGATGCGATATTAGGGACAAACACCTGTGCGGTCAAACTGTCAGGCCGGCCCTGGCAAGACTCAGCCTCCCAGGAGGGGAGCTCTGAGCTCCCTGCAGGGGTGCTTCCTGTGCCTCTGCTTCATTTAGTCATCCAGACCACCCGGGAGGCTGCTCTGCTGACCGCACTCCCCAAAGCTGGGCAGCAAAGCCTTCCTTGGAGGAGGATTGGCACGGGTCCTTGTACATGCTAGGACCCACTATATTAATTTTGTGATCGATCAATGAATTCCGAATCCATTTAAACTGATCTGTTTCCATTCTCACCTTTCTACAGCTTATTTTACACACAGTAGGCAGAGTAATACTTTAAAAACGTAAATCACATGTCTGCCCCTTACTCAAAACCTTCTGCTAATTTCCACTTAAAATCGAATCCCATAAATGGCCAATAAGCACATTAAAAGATGCTCAACATCACTGATCATTAGGGAAATGCAAATCAAAACCATGATGAGGGGCCGGCCCCATGGCCGAGTGGTTAAGTTCACGTGCTCACTTCAGCTACCCAGGGTTTCGCCAGTTTGGATCCTGGGCTCGGACACAGCACTGCTCATTAGGCCACATTGAGGCGGCGTCCCACATACCACAACTAGAAGGACCCACAACTAAAATATACAACTATGTACTTGGGGGATTTGGGGAGAAAAAGCAGAAGAAAAAAAAAAAGATTGGCAACAGTTGTTAGCTCAGGTGCCAATCTTTAAAAAATTATATATGAAAACAAACAAACAAACAAACAAAAAACCATGATGAGACATCACTGCACACTCATTAGGATGGTTATGAAAAAACAAAACAGGAAATATCAAGCATTGGTGAGTATGTGAGAAATTACAACTCTTGTGCCGCTGCTGTGGAAATAAGTTCCTCAAAAAATTAAACACACAACTACCACTGTGGTCAAGCAATCCCACTTCTGTGTGTGTACCCACAGGAAGCAAAAGCAGGGACTCTAACGGATATTTCACTATTTACAACAGCCAAAAGTTTGAAACAACCCAAGTGTTCATTAACAAATGAATGAATAAACAAAATGTGGTCTATACATACAATGGAATATTATTCAGCCTTAAAAAAGAAGGAAATTCTGACACATGCTATAGCATGGATAAAGCTGGAGGGCATTATGTGAAGTGAAATAAGCCAGTCACAGAAGGACAAATCCTGTATGATTCCACTTCTGTGAGCTACCTAGAGTTGTCAGCTCCATAGAGACAGAAAGTGGTTGCCAGGGGCTGGGGGAGGAGGGATGCGGAGTTGCTGTTTAACGGGGACAGAGTTTCAGTTTGGGAAGATGAAAACGTTCTGGAGGTGGGTAGTGGTGATGGTTGCACAACAGTGTGAATGTACTTAATGCCACTAAACTGTACACTTAAAAATGGTTAAAATGGTAAATTTTATGTTATGACTATTTTACCATGATTAAAAAAAATAAAATCCCAAATTATTCCGATGGCCACAGCTTCCTCTTTAACCATGTTACCCACCGATTCCTTCCCCTCATCCACAGGACTTCAGTCGTATTGGTGTCCCTGCTGAACCAGAACCTGCATGTGCCTCCTGTTCTCTCTACCTGGCACGCATTTTCCTTTCAGGTCTCTGTGCAAATAGCCCCCAGAAAAGCTTTCCTGACTATCTGCTCTAGAGAGTGAAAAATAATTTTCCCTCTACCCTTCTGAGCTCTCGGCTGAGACCCCTGCAATAAAAGACAGATTAACAAGAGAAAAACAAACAGAGGTTTATTAACGTGTATACCTCATGAGTACATTGGAGACACCGAGGGAAAAATCAGAAACTCCCTGAGGTTGCTTAGAATTCAGGCTTAAATACCATCTGAATAGGGAAAAGGGAGTGGGGACGTAGGCCTCTTAGGAGAGGGTAAATGATTTTTAGGAAAGAAGAATGGGCCCTTAGAAGAATAGATGGGAGATACGATAGTTCCACAAAACTTGTCTGGGTGTGGTGTCCTCTTCTACTCCAGAAACTCCCGGGGAGGCGACGGATGACAGTTGAGTTCCTTTTGGAGGATCTGTGTTAGGCAGGTAAGGGGAGCTCAGAGAAAGCTTCCCCCTGCATTTGCTGTTTTTCAAGTGCCTGATACGGCCCTGATATCACTTCCCCCACATTAAACCCAGCATATATGGGGTTAAAACCAAAGCACTCTTTCCCTGCTTACTCCCTGGCTCCTTGGGTCCAGAATCCACTACCCACTGTGGAGACAGACACAGCCAAGGTCACCCACCTGGATTCCTTATCATCTGCTCTCCTCCCAAGGCAGGCTGGTGGGAAACCTCTGAGCAGCAAGGGCACTGACTCCCCCGCCATCTACGTGCAGCCAGATTCCTCGCAAACCTTTAAAGCCCCTCGCCTCCCCTCTGAGGTGAAACAACACAAATTTGAGGGCTCGCTCTCAACTCCGGCTGATATCTGAAATAAAACCCTTTCCTTGCCATAAGCCTGGCGTTCCAGTTTTTATTTGGCCCGTCTTATGTGGTGGGTAAAGAATCTGTGTTTCTAGGCAGTAACATGCCTACACCTCAAAATAATCAATACGTATTCCAAAGCAGCACATTTTGGAGTGGCATGTCCTGAGCACCTGCAGACATATTTTAGGACGGCATATTCAGCCACCTTTCACTAGAATGTAACTCCATCACCGCAGACAATTTATTTTATTTACTGCTATGAGCAAGCCTGGCACATAACAGGAAGTCAGTAAATATTTGTTAAATGAATGTTTACCTTTCCCATAAGGTATACATATATTACTTGCATAATTAGAACTTCAATTTCAGAAAACAAAAACCCTGGATTACTTAAATTCTGCAGTATAAACTCTCAGTATCCAAAAGAAAAAAAAGTGTACAAGGAACATAAATGCCCTTAAAAAGTTGTCAACACAAATAATCCATAACCAATCTATAAATGAAAATTTGGGTGAGTTTATTCTGAGCCAAAATTTGAGAACCAAAGCCGGGGGCCTTCCTTCCCCAAAGGAAGGGCGGGCTCCAAAGAAGTGGGGTGTACAGAGTGGTTATATACCCTCAAAGAGCACGTATGGCACATGATTGAAATGTCCCTTTCACAATAGTCAGGAGACTGCTTGTCCGCACAGTGATTGACGGACACAGCAGGTACTAAGTCGCTGTCTCCCTGACACAGCTGGTAGCAGGTCTGTGGTCTTGAGCTGGGTGGTCACAGGCGAGCGGAGCAATTAGTTTCCAGTCTACCGAGTGATGCTTATCCTTAAGAAAATGCCGATGTGGACCAAGTTGCACCTTTATCTTCAGGACATTAGTTCTTGCCATAGGAAATGCTTAAGGAGATATACAGTGCACGCTCAACGGCCACGTCAGGCTCTTTTGGAAAAACAAAGTCAGGCCAAATTAGGTTTACACCAAATGGCTTCATTGCATATGCCAATATATCCTATTGCCTGCCATTTCTATTTGCCAAGGTTAGCGTGGAGCTCTGGAGGCCAGGTCCCTCCCGATGCGGCTCTTGAGCTGCCCTCATCCACTACTCCACGATTCTGGCGCACAGCAGGGAGGGCTCTCCGCCCCAGCGGCTGGGCAGCCACCCCGCGCTCCGAGGCACCAGCCGCCAGCTTCCGGAGCGGCTACGCTGACGATCGCGCGAACCGCAGACCTAAGGCCGAGCGGCGCGGCCTCCCGGGCGACGAGCGCCCGCCTAGAACGGCCAGGGCCAGGGCGCCGGCCCGAGACTCTCTGGCCCGCACCTCGATGGTAGAAAAGCGAGGAAACAGGAAGTGGACGCCAGGCAGGGGGCGGGCCCGGGGGCGGGGCGGCCGCGCGGACGGAGGCGAGATGGCGGCCGCTGAGGGTGTTGGGGAGGCTGCGCAGGGCGACGAGCCGAGTCAGCCCGAGCCACCGCCTCCCCAGCCGCGCCCGCCGCCCCAGCCGCCGCGGCAGGAGGATGTGATGGCGGCCGAGGCCGGAGACGCAGTGGCGTCCCCTATGGACGACGGGTTCCTGAGCCTGGACTCGCCCACCTACGTGCTGTACAGGTGACGCCCGGCGGGCTCCGAGGGAGGGCTCCGTGGGCTCCGAGGGCTTCGAGCGCGGGCCCCGAGGGCTTTGAGGGCTCCGCGGCCGGGCTCCGGGGACGGGCTTCGAGGGCGGGTTCCGAGGGCTCCGAGGACGGGCTCCCAGGGCGGGCTTCGAGGGCGGGTTCCGAGGGCTTCGAGGGCTCCAAGGACGGGCTTCGAGGGCGGGCTCCGAGGGCTTCCAGGGCTCCGAAGGCGGTCTCCGAGGGCTTCCAGGGCTCCGAAGGCGGCCTCCGAGGGCTCCGAAGGTCGGCTTCGAGGGCTTCGAGGGCTGCGCGGGCTTCGAGGGCTCCGAGGGCTCCGCGGGCTCCGAGGGCTGCGCGGGCTTCGAGGGCTCCGAGGGTTTCGAGGGCTCCGAGGGCTGCGCGGCCGCTGCTTCCCGAGCCCGGCTCGGGCCGTCCGGGGTCGGGAGCCGGGGTGTCGGGCCCTCCGCCCCTCCGTGCTCCTCCGGCGCCGGCCCGAGAGCCATCTGCCTGGCCCGAGGGTCTGGGTGCAGTTGGATAACCCGGCGGGAACTCATGATCTCAACGAGGCCCAATTTGCTCCCTTTAAAAAGAAGGCGAGGGGGCTGGCCCCGTGGCCGAGTGGTTGAGTTCGCGCGCTCCGCTGCAGGCGGCCCAGTGTTTCGTTGGTTCGAATCTTGGGCGCGGACATGGCACTGCTCATCAAACCACGCTGAGGCAGCGTCCCACATGCCACAACTAGAAGGACCCACAACGAAGAATATACAACTATGTACCGGGGGGCTTTAGGGAGAAAAAGGAAAAAAAAAAAATTAAAAAAAAAAAAAAGGCGAAATGGCTTCCCGTGGGTGGCTCTGCTGGCCTGAGCGCGGGTATGAGATGTCGAAGTTCTGGGACGTCCTCAGCCAACGTCATGGCGCCCAGCATCAGCCAGGCACCGAGTTAGGCTGGAAGGGTGGAGGGTGTTTGTTCCCCGCGTCAGGCGTGCATAAGACGAGCGGCGTGTAGGCCGCGTTGGGCACTGCGTGGCTTCCTCGCCTCTAATCCGTCTCTGCCGGCGCCCAGTCCCATCCCCGTCGGTTCTTTGCTTCCTGACAGCGATGGGACTCCCCATCCCCAGCTGCGCCTGCAGAGACGGTTGAGAAGTGCTTCTGTCTTCTTTTCCTATTGTCTTATTTTTTCTCTCTAGTTCTAGGTAAACCAATTAGATGGTTTATGGGCTTCATTTTATGAATGAGTGAAGGTCGCTGTCCAGATTTTGTTACTGGAGTTGATGGTTTACTAATGTAGATTGTCGTGGTGGCTCGGTAACCCTCAGAGCTCCTCTCTGAGCTGTAGAATATTCATCTTCGCTTGGCTGTCTCATTTCTCAGTGACAAACGACAGCCTTACCTTTCTCATGCCGCCCCCCGGGTCTCTAGGTCTCACGCCTCAGGTAGTTGTTTCCCGTGTCTCTCCTTACTAGTGAACACGGTTCCAGGACTGTCTGGGTGCCGCAGAACCTTTGTCATCAATAGCTGAGCAGTACGGAGATCTAAAAATGGATGAAAGGAAAAGAATATAAGGAAAAGAATGGTTAAAACAAGTGTGGTCACACGGGGCAGTTCACACAGAAGTGTCTTTAGGCACCTGTTGCAGCTATAATGTTTTAGTGTTGATAATGAGAAATAGTATGCAGTGGATGCTTACTAGATGTACTGATTATATGCTGTATCATAACGTACAGCATATGTATTGAAGCAGGCAGTAGTAGTGTACAGTGGCTGCCCACCTGTGTTCACAGCAGTGGTCCCCTAGAACTGTGCCATGTAGCCTAGGTGAGCAGCAGGCTTTACCATCTAGGTTTGTGTGAGTAACTCCATGATGTTCTCACAAGGAAATCACCCAGTAATGCATTTCTCCAAATGTATCCCTGTCGTTAAGCAAGGTGGGAGTGTATTATATAGTATATTTACTATATACTATATGCTATATGCTAATATATGTATATTGGTGTGTATATATGGTATGTCTACTATATACTGTGTGCTTACTATTTTGTACATTTTAAGTGCTTAATGTGTTATTTCACTTAATCCTCCAAACAGCCTTCTAAGGTTAGTTGGTAATATTATCATCTACATTTTATAAATGGAGAAACTGAGGCCCAGAGAGATTAAGTAACTTTCTCAAGGTCACACAACTGGTGAATGGTAGAGCCAGTATTCCACCTCAGACAATTGTTGGATCCCAGTGCCTGCTTTCTGATGACCACTTGACCACCTTTCCGTATGTAGGAAACTAATAGTGTTTACTTTTATCTTAAAATGTCAGTTCCTAGTAAATTGTTATTGAAATGTTTTTAAATGCTGCCTGACTCCAAAGAGTCTTATTAGACCAATGAATTAGATTGATTTCTAATTTAAGACTGTTTTGTACTTGCTGCAGAAGCATGTTTTTCCAGTTGTATAAAAACTTTAAATTTGAAAACTATTGATTTATTAACTTATTTTATTTATTTATTTATTTTTTGCTGAGGAAGATTCACCCTAAGCTAACAGCTGTCCAGTCTTCCTCTATTTCGTGTGTGAGCTGCTATCACAGCATGGCTACTGATAGACGAGTGATGTGGGTCCACACCCAGGAACCAAACCCAGGCCAAAGCACTGTGTGCCAAACTTAACCACTAGACCACCAGGGCTGGCCCTATTAACTTATTTTAGTTGGGAGATTATTCATTTTACTTAAAAAGAGCAAAGTGGCAAAACTTGGTCATGAAGAATCCAACTATGATTACATTAAGATATTTATAAGTTACTGATATTAATGTAAGTGTAATGTAACGTAAGGTAATTCTTACCTGTTTGAATGTAATCACTGAAAAATATATTTTTTTTTCAGAGACAGAGCAGAATGGGCTGATATAGATCCAGTGCCGCAGAATGATGGCCCCAATCCAGTGGTCCAGATCATTTATAGTGAAAAATGTAAGTTTATTTTTATTTAGGAAAAAAGACTGTAGGTCAAACTTAGTAGCAAAGTTGAAATTCACAACTGCGTGGCTAGATAGATAATAGATGACAGATTTTTGTCTAACAAAGATATACATGACTTAAGCTAATATATTGGGGATTTTGTAATTTATTTTCATGATGAAAAGTTATTTTCTTCAAAGAATGGACATATTCTAAGTATAAGTAATGAATGTTACATTATGATACATCATAGCTACTATGTGATTGGGCATTACATTTACTGTTTAATGTGCAAGTAAGATACAACATAAATGAGTTACTGGTTTATTTAGAATACACTTTGGTTGGTGAGACATGAGCATTTTGAAAATGAAGTGTTAGGCTTGGTTGGAATACATTTACTGGTATTAAAATGAGTGGATTATTTTCTTTGACAAAGTATTCTTTCACAATGAATGTGAAAATGCTTTGTAAATTGAAGGTCATACAAATGTTAATTGTTAGTTGTTCTTCTAAGAAAGGGTAAATGAATAAAATGGAATCCTAGTTTTGTGGTTGTGTGTGTGTATATATATATTTCTTTCAGTTAAGGCTTTGTTATCCAATATCATTCCTCTTTTACAGAAGGACTTACTGTTTTTTCTGATTATGAAGTAATGCCAAGAAATGTTTGAAAAGGAAAAATAATGATATGAGGCTTTGCCTTATCAAATATGAAAACGTACTACTAAACTTAGTAATTAACATGTAGAACTGGTGCAGAAATAAATTAATAAGGAATCTGAAGATAGATCCTCTGTGTAGATGGGAACTTAATATTTGATTAAAAGGACAGTTCATACCTGTATGAGAAAGCTGGATTAATCAAATAATGGTTTTGTAACAGTCAGCTATGCATTTGGATATAAGTAAAATTATATCCCTATTTCATATCTTAGATGAAAATAAATTACAGATGAATTAAAGTTCTAAAACAAAACTAAACATACAAGGATCAAAGGTGAAGACGGAATTGTTAAGCAAGATGTGAAACTCAGAGTTGATTAAGGAAAAGATCAGAAGATGTAACTGCTTAAAAATGCAAAACTTCCACACTGAGAGAGGTATTATATGTGAAGAGATAATTCATCAGAAGAACTAGAAATATCTATGAAGAGCTGTTAACCTTACCAGTGATCAGAGAAATGAAAACCACAACTTTTTCAGGTTCCTAAAGTACCTATAAGAAAACATTGGAGAAACTGATACAATCATACATTTCTCTTGGTGTTAAAAATAGTTTAATAAGACTTTTTTTGCACGGTAAAAACATCCACATTATAAATTCTTACATATATCATGATTAGATACCACAAAAGAGATAGCTAGCTATGACCTATTGATCAAAAATTGATTGAAGAATATATCAAAATTTAAGATTTATACAACAGAAGATGCCGTGTGCAGGTTAAAAGGCAAGCAGCAGTATGGAAGAAGATACACCATATAAAACAGGATTGACATTCAGAACTTTATAAGGAATTCCTGCAAAAGGTTAAGGAAACAAACACACTAATTAAAAAATGGACAAAGGGTATGAACTGGCAGTTCATAGAAGAGAAAATTCCACTAGTCACTCAATAGGGGGAAAAATTTATCAGGAGTGAAAGATGCACAAATTAAAATGGGAATGCCATTTCCCACCCATGAATTAAATGGCAAAAATAAAACTGTCAGGTATTAAGACGTATGAACAAATCCATGTATTTCAGGTGGTAGTTTTCATATATTTAGCCATTTTGGAAAACGTTGTGGTGAATCTAGTAAAACTGGACAGTGCTTATATCTCACAGCCTTGAAGTGATAGGGTCTGGCTTCACTCTGGCATATGGCATCAGGAGACATGTGATAGGTTACATGTTACAGACTTCACAGCCAGACCACCTGGCTCAAATTCTAACTTCACCATTTTACTGGCTCTCTAACCTTGGACAACTTATTTAACCTCTTAGTACCTCCGTTTCCTCCTGTGTAAAATGAGGATAATAGTAGTAACTACTTTATAGAGTGAATTATACGCATAAAATAATAGAACCGTGTCTGGCTCATAGTAAATGCTATCTGTGTTAGCTATTATAATTTGAAACATTTTTTGAAAATATTGAAAACTACCTATATTCATGTTTTGGAGAATAGATAAATAAAATGTATCATTGTCATACAATTGAATATCTAAACCAATAAGAGGATCTGGATGTTTTATAATATGGACAAATCTTAGAAACAATATTGAGAGAAAAAAGGCACATGAGTTCTAGAAATTTTGAGTATGACAGTATGTTAAGTTTGTAATTTCTAATTAAATTTTTTTGTTTTTTGGTGAGGAAGATTGTCCCTGAGCTAACATCTGTTCCAATCTTCCTCTGTTTTATGTGGGATGTTGCCACAGTGTGGCTTGACGAGCGGTTCTAGGTCTGCGCCGAGATCCAAACCCTTTGAACCCTGGGCCACCAAAGTGGAGTGTGCGAACTTAACCACTATGCCACTGGGCCATCCCCCTAATTAAAATAATATTTTAATATCAAAAACTACAGGAAAAAATCTAATGAGTAAAAGTCTGTTTATATCATCTCAAATTCATGTATGATCCTGTCAATTTGAAGCACATAGCCCTAAGACTGAGTGTTCTATTCCCACCTGTAGAATTCTGTTCTGCAAAATACTAGCATTGACATGTAAATCATGCCATGTCAGCTACATGGGGAAACTTCGTGTACTTTTGTTTTGTTTGCAGTGTTTACATAGAGCATGTATTTATTTGTAATTAAAAATATTTTTTAAAGTAATATATGCTTATTGTAGAAAAATTTGAAGATGTTAAAATCAAAGAAGAGTCCCATCATCCAGAAATAACCACTGTTAATGTTTGGTGCAGTCTTCCACTCCCCTGCGGATGTTTCCACGGGGTTGGTTTCATGCTGCGTGCGCTTGTGTGTGTGTTTTATATATGTAGGTATGTGTGTGTATAAAATAAGGTATATATGCATTGTATATACAGTCAACATGTTAGAAGCATTTTGTTATAAATTTAAAATTACTTGGGAGCTTGGTTCTTAATGACTGCATAATATTCCATAGTTATTTGACATTTATGTTGTTTTCTAAATTTTACTCTGGGATGAATTGAATTCTGCTTTGTGAAGATAGTGTTTAGCATTTGACCTTTCTGTGTTCAGAATTTGTGAAGAACTATAATTGTCCGTGTTCTATGTGATAATTTCACTTTTGGGGCTGTAGCATAAGGAAACTATGCACATACATCTGTGTGTTTGCACACACAGGTAAATACGTATGTATGTATTATATGTATAGTTTTTTCAATTTTTAATGAAAAGTTATTCTAGGCTTAAAGCAGTGATTTTTATTAAAATTAGAAACAATCCACATTGCCAATAGTAGCAGAATTGTTAGGCAAACTCTGGTATATTGACATTGTTTTCATGCATATTGGTCTGTTAAAAGTTTGTGAACTGTCAGTAAATGGAAAGTTGTATGCTATAGAAAAAGAGTGTAGCATGTCCATATAATTTTTTTTTTTTTGATGAGGAAGATTGGGCCCTGAGCTAACATCTGTGCCAATCTTCCTTTATTTTTTGTATGGGACAACACCACAGCATGGCTTGATGAGCAGTGTGTAGGTCTGTGCCCAAGATCCGACCCTGTGAACCCTGGGTCACCAAAGTGGAGCACACCAACTTAACCAACACTATGTCACTGGGCTGGCCCCTCCACATAAATTTTTAGTTGTGGGAAAAGAAGCATTTAGGAGTATTTAATGTATGGTGGTGTTTTTTTAATGGTCTGTCTTGGGCCATAATCTGTTCTCTCCATTAATCTGTGCTGCGTTATAAGAGCATTTCAGCTGCAATATCTGCTACTTTGTTGTGATTAGCAGCATGGGCTTTGGTGTCGACTAGATTTGGATTTAACTTCTGTCTCTAAGGTACACTGGGCCATTGTGAACTTGTTAATCTCTCTGAGCCTCAGTTTCTCTTATGAAAAATGAGAATAAAACATGTTAATGTATGCCAGGCCGTAAGTTCCTTCAGTTAACAGATGGGCAAAGATCAGAAATTCTTTTTTCAATTTTATGTATTTTTTTAATTGCAGTAACATTGGGTTATAACATTATATAGCTTTTGGATGTACATCATAGTATATTTCGAATTCTGTGTAGATTACATCATGTTCACTACCCCAAAACTAATTATAGTCCATCCCCTCACATGTAAGCCTCATCACCCCTTTTGCCCTTCCCCCGCCTTCCCCCCTGGTAACCACCAATCCATTCTCTGTTGCTGTGTGTGTGTTTGTCATTGTTTTTATCTTCTACTTATGAGTGAGATCATATGGTATTTGACTTTCTCCCTCTAACTTATTTCACTCAGCATAATACCTTCAAGGTCCATCCATGTTGTCACAAATGGCTGGATTTCATCATTTCTTATGGCTGAGTAGTATTGCATTGTGTATAAATACCATATCTTCTTTATCCATTTGTCCCTTGATGGGCACCTCGGTTGCTTCCAAGTCTTGGCTATTGTGAATAACGCTGCAATGAACATAGGGGTGCAAGTATCTTTATGCCTTTGCGTTTTCAAGTTCTTTGGATAAATACCCAGTAGTGGAATAGCTGGATCATATGGTAGATCTATCCTTAATTTTCTGAGGAAACTCCATACTGCTTTCCATAGGGACTGCACCAGTTAAACCCACACGTTTATGGGCAGCTAATATTCGACAAGGGAGCCAAGAGCATACGATGGAGAAAGGAGAGTCTCTTCAATAAATGGTGTTGGGAAAACTGGACAGCCACATGCAAAAGAATGAAAGTAGACCATTCCCTTACACCATGCACAAAAATCAACTCAAAATGGATTAAAGACTTGAATGTAAGACCCAAAACCATGAAACTTCTAGAAGAAAACATAGGCAGTACGCTCTTTGACATCAGTCTTAGCAGCATATTTTCAAGCCCCGTGTCTGACTGGGCAAGGGAAACAAAAGAAAAAATGAACAAATGGGACTACATCAAACTAAAAAGCTTCTGCACAGCAAAGGAAACCATCAACGAAACGAAAAGACAACCTAACGGAAGAAGATATTTGCAAACCATGTATCAGATAAGGGGTTAATATCCAAAATATACAAAGAATTAATACAGCTCAACAACAAAAAAACCAACAATCCAATTAAAAAATGGGCAAAAGATCTGAACAGAGATTCCTCCAAAGAAGATATCCAGATGGCCAACAGGCATATGAAGATGCTCAACATCATTAGCTATCAGGGAAATGTAAATCAAAACTACAGTGAGGTATCACCTCACTCCGGTCAGAATGGCTATAATTAACAAGACAGGAAACAACAAATGTTGGAGAGGATGTGGAGAGATGGGAACCCTTGTACACTGCTGGTGGGAGTGCAAAGATCAGAAATTTTGATACTGTGTCAATGAGGATGTGGATGAGGTAGCTGTATTCATACATTTTTGGAGGGACTCTAGATATATATATATATATATATAGATCAAACCTTTTTTGAGAGATTAATTTGGCAATATCTGTCAGTATCAACAGTGCATATAACATTGATCCAGTAATTCCACTTAAAGAATTTACCCTACAGATGTGCAGGCGCAGCTCATTTACTGTGCTTTGCTTTATTATACTTTGCAGATACTGCGGTTTTTACAAATTGGAGGTTTGTGGCCACACTGTGTTGAGCAAGTGTATCAGCACCTTTTTTTGTGTTTTGAGGACGATTAGCCCTGAGCTAACTCCTGCCAATCCTCCTCTTTTTGCTGAGGAAGACTGGCCCTGAGCTAACATCTGTGCCCATCTTCCTCTACTTTATACATGGGACACCTACCACAGCATGGCTTTTGCCAAGTGGTGCCATGTCCACACCCAGGATCCAAACCAGCGAACCCCGGGCCACCGAGAAGCGGAACATGCGGACTTAACCGCTGCCCCACCAGCCGGGCCCCCAAACTTCTTCATTATTATTATATTTGTTATGGTGATCTGCGGTCAGTGATCTTTGATGTTACCATTGTAATTGTTTTTGGCCACCGAACCATGCCTATGTAACACAGCAAACTTAATCAATTAATGTTGTATGTGTTCTGACTTCTCCACCAATCGGCTGTTCCCCTAAATCTCTCCCTCTCCTTAAGCCTCTCTGTTCCCAGAGGCACCACAGTACTGAAAGGAGGCGTTAATAACCCTACAGTGGCCTCTGAGTGTTCATGTGAAAGGAAGAGTCGCACGTCTCTTACTTTAAATCAAAAGCTAGAAATGATTCAGCTTAGCGAGGAAGGCATGTCGAAAGCCAAGAGAGGCCATAAGCTAGGCCTCTTGCACCAGTTAGCCAGGTTGTGAATGCAAGGGAGGTTCTTGAAGGAAATTAAAAGTGCTACTCCAGTGAGCACACAAATGATAAGAAAGTGCAACAGCCTTCTCGGTGATACGGAGGAAGCTTTAGTGGTCTGGATAGAAGATCAAACCAGCTACAACACTCCCTTCAGCCAAAGTCTAATCCACAAAAAGGCCCTGACTCTCTTCAATTCTGTGAAGGCTGGGAGAGGCGAAGAAGCTGCAGAAGCAAAGTTTGAAGCTAGCAGAGGTCGGCTCATGAGGTTTAAGGAAAGAAGCCGTCTCCGTCACATTAGAGTGCAAGGCGAGGCAGCAAGTGCTGACGTAGAAGCTGCAGCCAGTTCTCCAGGACATCTGGCTGAGATAACCAAGGAAGGCGGCCACCCTGAAACAGATTTTCAGTGTAGACGAAACAGCCTTCTGTTGGAAGAAGATGCCATCTAGGACTTTCATAGCTGGAGAGGAGAAGTCAGTGCCTGGCTTCAGAACTTCAAAGGACAGGCTGACTCTCTTGTCAGGGGCTAACACAGTTGGTGACTCTAAATTGAAGCCAGTGCTTGTTTCCCATTCTGAAAATCCTGGGGCCCTTAAGAGTTCTGTTAAATCTACTCTGCCTGTGCTCTGTAAATGGAACAACAAAGCCTCGATGACAGCACCTCTCTTTACAACATGGTTTACTGAATATTTTAAGCCCACTGTTGAGACCTATGGCTCAAAAAAAGATTCCTTTCAAAATATTACTGCTCATTGACAGTGCACTGTCACTCAGAGCTCTGACTGAGATGTACAATGAGAGTAATGTTGTTTTCATACCTGCTAACACAGCATCCATTCTGCAGCCCTTGGATCAAGAAGTTATTTTGACTTTCAAGTGTTATTTAAGAAATACATTTTATAAGGCTGTAGCTGCCGTAGATAGTGATTCCGCCAATAGATCTGGGCAAAGTAAATGAAAAGCCTTCTGGAAAGGATTTTCCATTCCAGATGCCATTAAGAACATTCTTAACTTGTGGGAAGAGGTCAAAATACCAACAGTAACAGGAGTTTGGAAGAAGTTGATTCTAACCTTCATGGATGCAAGGGGTTCAAGACTTCAGTGGAGGAAGTAATTGCAGACGTGGTGGGAACAGCAAGAGAACTAGAATTAGAGCTGGAGCCTGAAGACATGACCAAATTGCTGCAATCTCATGATAAATCTTTAATGGATGAGGAGTTGTTTCTTATGGATGAGCAAAGAAAGTGATTTCAGGAAAGAAAGTGGTTTCATCAAAGAAAGTTGTTTCTTGAGGTGGAATCTGCTGGTGAAGGTGCTGTGAAGATTGTTGAAATGACAACAAAGGATTTAGCCTATTGCATAACCTTAGTTGATAAAGCAGTGGCAGGGTTTGAGAAGATTGACTCCAATTTAGAAAGTTCTCGTGTCAATAAAATGCCAGCAAACAGCGTCGCATGCTACAGAGAAATGATTTGTGAAAGGAAGAGTCAGTCGATGCACCAGACTTCACTGTTGTCTTAGTTTAAGAAATTGCCACAGCCATCACAACCTTCAGCAACCACCACCCTCATCATTCAGCAGCCATCAACATTGAGGCAAGAGCCCGTACCAGCAAAAAGACTATAGCTCGCTGAGGGCTCAGATGATGGTTAGCATTTTTTTTATTGGTAAGGTATGTACATTGTTTTTGACATAAACTATTGCACACTTACTAGACTACAGTATACCGTAAACTCTGGGAAATAAAAAAATTCCTGTGACTCGCTTTATTGTGATATCCGCCTTGTGGTGGTGGTCTGGAATGGAATCCACAGTATCTCTGAGGTACGCCTGTACTGAATTTGCACATGTGCACAAAAGCATTCAGTGATATTCACACAGCAAAAGAATGAAAACATTCATTTCTAGGGGACAAGTTAGGTAAAATTAGAGTATCCATACACTGAAATGCTGTGCAGCTATTTGAAAAATGTGGTAAACTTTGTAACAGGGAATGTGGTTGAAAATTATGTCTTCTTCCCCTCCCTGTTCCTCAGACTAGTGTATTCATAAATCAGCATATATATATATATATATATATATTTTAAAGATTTTATTTTTTCCTTTTTCTCCCCAAAGCCCCCCGGTACATAGTTGTGTATTCTTCGTTGTGGGTTCTTCTAGTTGTGGCATGTGGGACGCTGCCTCAGCGTGGTCTGATGAGCAGTGCCATGTCCGCGACCAGGATTCGAACTAACGAAACACTGGGCCGCCTGCAGCGGAGCACGCGAACTTAACCACTCGGCCACGGGGCCAGCCCCGTAAATCAGCATATATTTTTAACTGAACAAATACCATGCTGGTCTGCACCTTACTTTTTTCACTTAACAACGTATCTTAGTAATTGCTCCATGTCAGTACATAATAGAGCAGCCTCATTACTAATAACTGCTTAGTATTTCATAGTATAGTATAGTACATATAGTTTCATAGTATAAATAGTACTATAATAGACTTAACCCATTCTTTATTAATGGAAATTTCAGTTGTGTCTAATTTTTCTTTTCTTTTTTATTTCTTATGCAACCAAATACTCCAGTAAATTTCCTTGTATACTTTGGGCACATATCGGAGTATATTTGTAAGCAAACTTCCTGTAACTGAAGTTGTTGGGTCAGTGAGTATGTAAATTTTCATTTTTAATAGATGTTACCAACTGGTTTTCCATAGAGATTTATACCAGTTTACACTACCTTTATATAAACAGAGGGTACTATCTCAAATTAAAAAGCTTTTGAACAGCAAAGGAAGCCATCAACAAAATGAAAATTTGGGAGAAGGTATTTGCAGATCTTATATCTGATAAGGGGTTAATATCCAAAATGTATAAAGAAATCATACAACTCAACAACAAAAAATCAAACAATGCAATTGAAAAATGGGGAGGGGGGCGTGGCCCCATGGCCGAGTGGTTGGATTCACACACTCCGCTTTGGTGGCCCAGGGTTTCACCAGTTTGGATTCTGGGCGTGGACCTAGCACCACTCATCAAGCCATGCTGAGGTGGCATCCCACATGCCACAACTAGAAGGACCTACAACTAGAATATACAGCTTGTACTGGGGGGGCTTTGGGGAGAAGAAGAAAAAATAAAATCTTTAAAAACAATAACAAAAAATGCTGGTTTCATGAGAAGGCTCTTCAATTACAAAAAAGTAGGCAGGGGATATGAACAGACATTTTTCCAAAGAAGATATACAGATGGCCAACAGGCACATGAAAAGATGTTCAACATCAGTAATTATCAGGGAAATGCAAACCAAAACTACAATGAAATATCACCTCACACCTATCAGAATGGCTGTTACTAAAAGCACAAGAAATAAGTGTTGGGAGAGGATGTGGAGGAAACGGAATCCTTATGCACTGTTGGTAGGAATGTAAACTGGTGCAGACACTATGGAAAACGGTATGGAGTTTCCTCAAAAAATTAAAAATAGAACTACCATATGATCTAGTTATTCCTCTTCTGGGTATTTATTCAAAGAACATAAAAATACTAATTTGAAAAGATCTGTGCACCCCCTGTGTTCATTGCAGTATTATTCACAATGGCCAAGACTTGGAAACAACCTAAGTGGCCATCAGCAGATGAATGGATAAGGAAGATATGTTATACACACATGAGTGCGTGCGCACGCACGCACACACACACACAATGGAATACTACTCAGCTATAAAAAAGATGAAATCTTGCCATTTGCAACACTATGGATGGACCTCGAGGGCATTATGCTAAGCTTAATATGTCAGATGGAGAAAGCCGAATACCATATGATTTCATTCATGTGGAAGATAAAACAACAACAAACAAACACATAGGCAGAATAGATTGGTGGTTACTAGTGGGGAGGGCGTAAGGGTTAGAAGGGCATATGTGTATGGTGACGGGTGGCAGTTAGACTTTGGGTGGCGAACATGATCTAGTCTGTGTAGAAATCGAAATGTGATGCACACCTGAAACCTGTATAATGTCGTAAACCAGTGATACCTCAGTAAAATAAATGGTTAAAAAAAATAACGTATGAGTGAAAAAAGCAAGTCCCAGAACGTAGAGTGTTGCTGTATAAAAAAATAGGGTGGAATTAGAACATATACTTGTAAATGCCTAGAATATATTTGGAAGGATACATTAGAATCAGTTAACACTGGTTGCTTTTGGGCAGAAGGACTGGGAATTTAGTGGAGTGGAAATTTAGTGTGAACCTTTTTGTACTGTTTGAGTTTTCTACCATTGTGAATATTACTTTTTCAGTTAAAAAGCCAATCAGAATAAAATGTGAGAGAAACAGCTAAGTGAATATATTTGGATATGTGCACTCTTAATTTTACTGTAATACGTAAGGTCTTGGAGATTTGGAGTCTACACAGACATGAACACATAAGCACAGTTACATGTGTATTGCGGCTGTGACACTAAAAACGTCAGGGTGGCAGTCACTTGACTTTCTTTCATTTGCTTACTGTTCTAAATTATGTGCCTGCAATCAAATATCTTTCCTCAGGGTATAACAACATTTTATATTATGGTGATAGTCCTAATGCAGTTGTGTGCTCTCTCTCCAGTTAGAGATGTTTATGATTATTTCCGGGCTGTTCTGCAGCGTGATGAAAGAAGTGAACGCGCTTTTAAACTAACAAGAGATGCTATTGAGCTAAATGCAGCCAATTATACGGTGTGGTAAGTAATATACATCATTAATGTTCCCTGTTTAAATGTCTCGTATTTCATTTTGGATGGGTTTTCTTTTTCTTCTCTGAACTTTAATTTTTTATCAAAGTAATAGTTCACATGAGTTTGAAAGTCAGAGACTGAAAAATAGCAGTCTCCGCCCCATTTCTTCTCACTACTAGAGTCCCACTTCCCACAGGCAATAACTTAGCTGTTTTTTCTTGAATTAACCTGTATATTCTAAATAATATGCTTGATTTTGATTTTTTGACTTTCTTCTTCTTAGACATTATCTGTTCCTTCTGTGGAAGATACAGAGTTCACTCTGTCCTATGCCAGCTCCATCACAGTCTTTAGTCAAATCAATAATCAGTTTATGGTTCATGCTGACCCACCTTTATAGTATAATTACACCCCTTTTAACAGATCACCTTTTTTGTTTCGTTTGGTTTCTTTCTACTAATAGGTAATTTGACTCCCAGACTCTTCGCTGTATGTAAAATGTCTTATTACTGTTGAACACAACAGACAATCCTTCAATTTCTTTTTCTTCCTCCCCAGTTTGGGTGCTGCCCTTCTGGTCTCCAGCTCTTGCCTGTGTTAGACCCCCTGTCCCCTAGGACCCGCAGCCTTCTCTTTCTTGGTTTGCTCTCATTTTGTAGACCACATCCTTGAGTAGAAGAAAACTTATTAAAGGATGTGTGGGAAGTAGTTTTTGAGATTTTATGCGTTTAAATGTATCTTGAGTCTCTTCTCAACTTTATTAATAGACTTCTACATTGGAAATTATTTTCCTTCGGAATTTAAAACTATCTGTTTCTTTTAGCTTCTATTGAGAAGATTCCCATTCTTTCAGTTAAACCTTTTCTTTAGGTTTGAGGAATTTTCCTATGTTCTGTATTTGATAATTTCTTCTCTCTTTTCTGTTTTCTCTTTCTGGAATGTCTTTTAGTTGCCTGTTGTAGCTCTTGGGTTGTCTTTTCTTGTTTTCATTTCTTTGTCTTTTTATTTACTTTTGAGATATTTCCTCATCTTTATCTGCTGACTCTTCTATTTGCACTCATTTGTAATTTCTGAGAGCTCTTTTTGGTTCTCTGAATATTCTTTTTAAATAGCATCTTGTCTTTTATTTCATGGATGTGATATAGTTCGCTTTTCTGTTTATTTGTTTTAGTCTGTTTCTTTCACGTAAATATTTTTTTCAAATGGTGGTAGTCCTTGGCTCTCCTTTCGTGCTTATAGTGGAGGCAGGGAAAAGCCTGCTTGAAGCTCCCTGTGCTGTGGGGCCCGTGTGCAAACCTGAGGGCTTCAGTGTGAAGTGAGTGAGTGGAGATGAGGGTATTTGGGGTGAAATCCTCTCATGCCTGTATTCCAGGTCTTTTCTCTTAGCTGGTTTGTTTCTCCAGAGAGCAGTTGTCTGATTCTTGCCTGAGGGTGCGTGTTTGGCTGCCACGCTTCTGGGGCTCAGCGGGAAAGACAGGGCGGGGGAGGTCTCAGCCGTTTAGTATATCAACCTTTTAGATTTCCTTGTTTTCAGTCTTTTACCTCACCCTGCCTTCCCGCTGTGTCTGGTATTCCTTTCTGCTTCAGATTTTTCCAGAGAATAAAGCCCCTTGTCTGTTGCCCAGGTTTTTTAGAAGAAACCCTGGCCCTCCTCCTGTATGTTTCCTTTACTTTCACAGGAAACACTCCTGGTGCTTCTAGTCACCAAATGTGTGTGGGTTTTTCCTCTCCCAAGCAATTCTCTGCAACACCAGCTAGGTGTCCTACAGTTTTGCTCAGTTCTCACACTGTCTAACTGGAGACGGCATCACATACCACAAAGAAAGGGCTGGCTCCCACAAGACTGCCCCACCCCCCTTCAGATGCCAGTCACAAGTCCAGGTTGTCACCGGTGCTTCTGAATGATTGGTTGTAAATCAGAAATTCCCATGACCCCCTCCTTGGGTTTGATTAATTTGCTAGAGCAGCTCACAGAATTCAGGGAAACAGTTACTTAGATTTGCCAGTTTATTAAAGGACATGATAAAGGATACAGATGAACAGCCAGAGGAAGAGATAGGTAGGGCATGGTCTGGGAGTTTCCTGAGTCCCCAGGGAGTTGGCGCGCATCACCCTCCCAGTCCGTGGCTGTGTTCCCCCACCTGGAAGCTCTCCGAACCCCCTGCTCTTGGGATTTTATGGAGGCTTCCTCATGGAGGTGTGACCAGTTATTCACTCCATTCCATCCCTTCTCCCTGCTCTGGAGAATGGGAGGTGGGTCTGAAAGTCCAACATTCTAATCTTGGTCTTGGGCTTGGTCTTTCTGGTGACGGAAGCCATCCAGGAACCCCCCCCAGAGTGACCTTAATAGCACAAAAGATGCTCCTGGTGTTCTTATCACTGAGAAATGTACAAGGGTTTTGAGAGCTCTGTGCCAGGAGCAAGGGGCAGAGACCTACATACAGTTTTCTATTGCTTCACACAGGTCAGGAGATGTTGTCACTTCTCTGCTGGGGGGGTGGGGGTCTCGGCTGCTAAGGACTCATTCTACACATTACACTGGTTTTAGCCCTACACTTGACTCCCAATTTTGGAAATACCTGATTATGTCTGATTTCTGAACCTTTCTTCCTCTGTTGACAGGTTTTTAGCACTTTCTGTTTTTCTAAGTCAAAGCTTGTCTATCAGCTTACCATTTTCCATAATTTTATTGACCTCTTCCGATTCCTGTGATATTCCCTCATCCCCAATTCTCTTTTTCTTTGTGGATTTATACCGTTTTTTTCCCCTTTACTATCATTTTAGTGGGGTTTTATTAGAAAGCAAGGATAAACTTATTTAATCTACCATCTACCATATATAACTGAACTTCTTAGTAGCATATTCCATCATTTTATGCAGTTTCTTAACTTTTAAGAAATTTCTGACTGTACGTAGCACAAAGCAACTTAGAATGCATTTTAGAATTTCCTAAGTTTATTTGCTGGTTTTTCGGTAGTGTTTTTTTTTACTTTTGTTTTTTGTTTTGGTGAGGAAGATTGGCCCTGAGCTAACATCCATTTCCAATCTTCCTGTTTTTGGGGAAGGTTGTCACTGAGTAACATCTGTGGCAGTCTTCCTCTATTTTCTGTGTGGGATGCCACCTCACCAAGGCTTGATGAGTGGTGTGTAAGTCTGTGCCCGGGGTCGAAACACGCAAATCCCAGGCCGCTGAACTGGAGTGAGCGAACTTAACCACTATGCCACGGGGCTGGCCCCCATTTGGTGTTTTTTTAAAAGCAGTACATCTGAAATCATTACCCATATAAACCAAGCTGCTTGTTTATGTACCTGTGCAATGAAGTCTAATTTTCTTTAAACTAATAATAATAGGAGAGAAATACTGTTATTTCTTCTATTTAGCATTTCTTTTTAAAGATAACTTTTAAAGCAGCTGTTTGTCTCATGTTATGTACTGAGTTGGAAGTTTCTGAAATTTTTAAGTAAAAATAGACTAGAACTAATCATGTCTTTAGGGAGAAGTTTTGTTTTTTGTTGGGTTTTTTTTTGATTTTTTAAAATTTTTCCTTTTCTCCCAAAGCTCCCCGGTACATGGTTGTGTATTTTTTCTAGTTGCGGGTCTTTCTAGTTGTGGCACGTGGGACGCTGCCTCAGCATGGCTTGACTAGTGGTGCCATGTCTGCACCCAGGATTCGAACCGGTGAAACCCTGGGCCACTGAAGCGGAGTGCGCAAACTTACCCACTTGGCCACGGGGCCGGCCCCCAGGGAGAAGTTTTTTAATGACTTGACTCCACCTATGAAGAAATAAAGAGAAACTTCTTTCATTTTTAAGTAGCATTTTTGTGATTCTAAAAGTAAAATATTTGATGACGTTTGTACTGGAATTTATTGTCTGAATAATGTATCTAATGAACAAGCTGTAGCATACAGGGAAAGTGCTGTCTTTGGTTCTCGTGTGATAGAACACTGGTAACCAGAGTATTGCCTGGAAATAATCATTAGTTGTTTTTTCTTCTATTTCACGTGTTACCTTTCACTCTTTTTACTTCAAAACACTTGACTCTTCCAATTACTGGATAATTGTATGCGTTTGGACAACCACAAGCAGTTAAATTGCTAACTTATTGGTTATATAGAATACTTACCCCCAAAATGCCTGCGTTGTTGTGTAGCTTCATTTAATACTGTGGCGATTTATGTGGACTAATGAGGCTTTGAATGCTTGATGTTTGCTGTAGGCATTTTCGGAGAGTTCTCTTAAAGTCACTTCAAAAGGATCTGCATGAGGAAATGAACTACATCACTGCAATAATTGAGGAACAGCCCAAAAACTATCAAGTTTGGTAAGATGAAGGAGGAAGGAAATGTGTCACTATGCTAATAGTGCCTGTCAGTGGGGGAACTGTTTCTTTTTGCAGAAGAAGACTGGCTAACATCTGTTGCCAGTCTTCCTCTTTTGTTGCTTGAGGAAGATTTGCCCTGAGCTAACAGGTGTGTCAGTCTTTTTCCACTTTGTGTGTGTGTCGCCACCACAGCATGGCTGACGAGTGCTATAGGTCCCTGCCGGGATCCAAACCTGTGAACCCCGGCTGCCAAAGTGAAGCACACCAAACTTAACCACTGCACCATGGGGCTGGCCCTGGGAATTGTTTGTTTCTTTATAATTTTAGTACTTTGCTCTGGAGCTAATGTTACCTGTCTCAGGGTTGTTAGGAGGATTAAATGAGATAATTTCATGTTTAGTGCTTAAAGTGGTGCCTGACCCCTAGTTAACATTCAAGTGTTTGCTGCTATGATTATTTAAAATGTTGACATTTTATGTATGTAATACTGCTAGAGTCAGAAAAAAATTAGAGAAAAATATCGTAAAAAATGTTTTCTATTCACTGTTATAAAATTACTTCTGGTATTTGATCTTTTATTTGTTTATTAAAAAAATTTTTGTTGATGCTGGGGATACAGAGATGAAATAGATACAGTCTAAAAGGGAAAGGCAAATAGTAAAACCAGGTATTTTACAGTACAGTGTGAAAAGCATAGTTCAGAGTATACTTATTCTAGAAAGTAAGCCTCTTAGCATAGACGAGAGTATGGGGATTGTAGGCGAGGGGAGCAGAACACAATGGGGAAAAAAGAAGTTATGGAACAGGAGGACTGAGAACAAACAGGAAAGAAACAGCAAAGAGTTTGAACAGTATCCTGCATCTAGTGAGCACCCCATGAATGGAAGCTACTGTGCTGCTGTTAGGGTGGTGGAGGAGGAGGAGATGCTGATGGTTGTGGTTGTCATGGTGGTGCAGTGGAAGGGGCAGCATGATATGCCATCAGGAGCTGTCTCCTCTTTCTGTGCCACACTGCCTGCTCATACTGCAGGAGTGACCACCATTTTATTTTTTCCAGTCTAATGACTGACACACACACCACCTTATCTTTACACCTGAGATTTAAGGATGATTTCTGAGAGGAAAGACCTCTGAGGCAAAGAAAACATCTGAGGAGAGGCACAAAAGAAAGCTTGATGAACTCGGAACTGCATATAATTCTGTGTGATTAGAGTACATTGGGGAGTCATGGGGTGAGATCATAAAGGGCCTTATGAACATTAATAAGAGATGTGGACTTGATCTTAGTGGAGTGGAGAGCTATTGACAAATTTTAATTAAGGCAGTAACTTGATTAGATTTGTGTCTCAGAATGGTGTGGGATGGACTGGAATAGGTTCATGGTCCTCATAGGCCATTGCAGTGGTGTAGGTTTGAAGAGAGTTGTCGGGGGTATGGGAGAGAGAAATTTGAGAGAGTTTTTGGAGACAGAAGCTTCAGGTTCTGAAGTTTAATTTGTTGAGGGAGTGACAGAGAAGAATGATGTCTATATATTTGGTTGACCACTGAGTGAATGATGGTGCTAACCACTTGAGGAATTTGGGAGGTGTAAAGCAGCACATTTCTGGGGAAGAAGGATGGATTCAGTATTGGACAAGTGGAGTTTGATGTGCTTATGGGAAACCTATGTATGGCTGTCCAATAAGTGGTTGAAGAAGGCTCATCTGGAGATAAGGATGCTCAGGGAGAATTAGAGGAGAAGGCTGAGGATAGAACGCTGGTGAGCATGATCATTTAAGAGGCAGAGAAGTGTTCCAGGGCGACTGAGGAAGGAAACCAAAAGTTAGTGTTGCTACAGAATTCAAAAGAGAGAGTTTTAAGAAGAAAGGAATGAATGACAATATCAGCCACTGCCGGGAGGTCGAGGAAAGTAAGGAATAAAAGATGACCAGTGCATTTGTTAAGGAGGTGAGTCTTAGTGATCTGGGCATGAGCAGCCCTCCCGCCAGAGGGTGGGTGGATGACGAGGTGGGCAGGAGAGAAGTGGTTGGGAGAGGAAAGAAGTCACACGGCAGTGGGTTGAATCATAAATAGAAGAAGCAGCTTGGCTGTGGAGAAAAGAAGACATCGCAAGTAGCCAGTCAAGCTATGGTTTTCATTTTTGTTTTCCCAAGGTGGTAAAGACTTCCTGGTGAGGGGAGAGTATTAACAGAAGGAGAGAAGGTGAGAATTCTGGAGGAAAGGGGGAATAAATTAATGGAGGGTAGATTGGAGTTGGGAGCGGAGCCAGCGCATAGGTTAGCCTTAGAAGAAAGCACAGCTTTGTCCCAAATGTTGATAAATGTGGAGTGCGAACTGCTATCTGGCCCATTTGGCTAATAATAATCTGCATAATGAAGTAGTATCATTAAGGAGTCTGTAACCATATGTAGATATTTGATTTTCAAAGAATTTGAACATAATAGCCCTAGCAGTGAATAACTGAACATTATTTGGCAAAGAATGGAGTGGTGGCTGTTGCAGATTTCCATTTGTAGGATTTTGGTTAAACAGCCTCACCACTGTAACCTCTTTGTTTATAGCTGGATTGTTACATTCCTGAGAAACTGCATCATCAAATAGTTGTCCTAGTGAGAAAAGCGATTAGCTGGAGAGTTTGGGACCCTCACTAAGCAGTTATTTACCTTGCGAATTAAGGTGCTTTTGTTTAAGAATCTGTTGCTATAAAATCCAGGCATCACACCTTGTCACCTATTGTTATGAATAACAAAGTACAGAGCCACCCAGAGCAGCTGCTGTTGAAACCCAGCAGTTTTTTAATCGCAGGACATTTATATTGACCACTCTGCTGGTTGCTGGTATAACCAATATAGTACAAGTAATGCAGATCCTGTAGCCTACTTAATTGATCACATTGTATTAAATTCTCACTATGAAAACTGCTGTAAGATTAAACTCCAGTAT
Source organism: Equus asinus (assembly GCF_041296235.1). Lineage (NCBI taxonomy): Eukaryota > Metazoa > Chordata > Mammalia > Perissodactyla > Equidae > Equus > Equus asinus. The sequence goes on along the minus strand of NC_091816.1, from coordinate 1,540,788 downwards.
TTAATTAATACTCTTTAAATCATAGAACATCAGAGAGAGCTTCTTAGTATTTTGTTCCAAGAAGTCACCTTGACAAGGATCTAATCAAGTTTTTCCTAAATTAAAGAATTTACCAGGAACTTGGAAAAGTAGATTATTACTAGTGTTAACTAACTTGAAAGATTTCTGAATTAAATTATTTAGAAACCTTTTCCTCTAGGATCTTTCTCTTGGTGTAGTATCTTGCTTTCTTAATATTCTGTAAGATCAGTTTTTTAATTTTCCATACATATAGAACAGATAATTCATTAAGTGTTAAATCCGTTTTCCCCATCACCCCTGTTCACTTTTAGTATAATGCATACTTATGGATTTTTTAAAAAATAACTTTGTTGAGATATAATTCGCATACTGTTTACCCATTTAAAGTGTACAATTCGGTGGTTTTAGTATATTTACAGATAGGTACAATCATCACCACAAGGAATTTTAGAAGATTTTCACTAATAGATTTTTATAAATATTTTAGGTTAAAAAATTAGTTTTTAATTTTTTTACTTTTTAGATTTTTTTATTTTTCCTTCATCCCTCCAAAGCCCCCCAGTACATAGTTGTATATTTTAGTTGTGAGTCCTTCTAGTTGTGGCATGTGGGACGCCGCCTCAGCATGGCTTGGTGAGTGGTGATAGGTCCATGCCCAGGGTCCGAACCAGGGAAACCCTGGGCTGCCGAAGCAGAGCACACAAACTTAACCACTCAGTCATGGAGCCGGCCCCAGGTTAAAAAAATTATAAAAATAGAACCCAGTAGAAAACTCTTAGAGGTATTTTCCTAGTACAGAAACTCCTCTTTTGACAAACCTGCAACTTGACATAGCTACTTGCCAGAATAGAAGTGAATTTCGTCAACTGGTGGAATGAACACTGGCTCGTATGGTGGCATTTTGGACTTCAGGAAAACTGACAGCCTATTTTTAACCAGAGGAGGTTCTATACTTGATAAAATAGCATCACATTTCCTGTGGTCTCATTATGCTCTGGGAGTGTTTCACAATTCTTTGACAGAATTTTGTGCTTGTCAGAAGATTACTGTGCTTCCAGATTTAGCTTGAGATAACCCTTCTTTAAGCCCCAAGTGTGTGATTTCTTTTTACACACAAATCACTGTTTTACGTTACTCAACTCTTAGTGTTGTGAAATTTTTTCTCTTAGTGTTTCTTTTGTGTTACCTTTTCTCTCCAGGAGAGTCCTGAGAATTAGAGGTGAATTTCTGTTTGAGTGCCCCTCCACATCCCCTAGTGTAACTCATGCAGCTGATACTTTAGTTCTTGGGTAAATTAACACAAAACTTGTCTCCCTTCTTCTCCTGGCTTTAGGCACCATAGGCGAGTATTAGTGGAATGGCTAAAAGACCCATCTCAGGAGCTCGAGTTTATTGCTGATATTCTTAATCAGGATGCAAAGAATTATCATGCCTGGCAACATCGACAATGGGTTATTCAGGTATCACCTTTCTTGTTACAATGTGTTTTGGATTTTTATTTTTTAACTGAATTAAATTAAAATTACTATTAAATTGTAAATATACTTCTGAACCAAAACACACATGTAGATCATTGCACACAATATGTAATGATGAAGCTTTATTAAGATAATTAAAACTTGACATCCTTCATGTTGGTTAACCTTTAAAATCTCTTGGGATATGTTGGTGAGTAGCTTCATGTTAAAGAAGAATAATAGTAATTTTAAAATATTTTTTAGATTGAATTTGCATCACATATTTGCTAGCAAATTGAATAGAAAACATAGTTGTAATATTTTAATATAGCTGTGTTATTTTTATTAACAAGGGCATAGTATAAACTAAGGTCTTTGCATATATAAACTTTAGAATATGATTTTATAGTAACTATTATGTGTTTTATTTCTGTCCACTTGTTAAAATTTTATGCTAAATCCTGAATAGAACAGAATAGTTCTTACTCCCACTCTGGGCATTTTATTTATTCTAGCAAACAATTCCAGTGTTGTTTCCTCTGAACTTTTTTCCAGTAATTGCTACTTTGTCCACTATTCATTATACGAAGAACATTTCGTCAAAATTTTTTTACTTAAAATTTAAACTTTCCTAAATTTGATTAAAAGGATACATTTTCAAAAAGTATTCAGTATTTTTGTTTTTATTAGCTTTTACATTTTTGCTATTATTGAATAAGGAATATAACTCCATTAGCTTTTTCATAGTTATCATCCCCAATTTTGCAATGTTTCTAAGTTTCAACCATTTTACTCCTTTTCAAATTGTCTTTATTGGTTCTCTTCTCCCCATAAATTTTTTTTATTAAAACAGCTTTATAATATAATCATTTATATCTAAATACATGTATTTTAATGTAATTTTATCATATATGTGCATTTTTGAATATTTCCCTTTAATATTGTGTATTAATATCAAATCACATAAAATTAATATACTATACTATAGTTAATCATTTTATTTACTGACGTTTTTCCCCCTTGAATTTTCACCCATAAACAGTGCATAAGCATTTAGTTAGATATACTTTTTTTTGCTTTTGATTTAGCTTTAGAGTAGTTCTTCGGTCAAGTAATATAAACATGCCTCTTGGTATCTAAATTGCTCTCAGGAAGACAGTACTGAATTACAGGCCATTTTGGCTTCAGACTCTCACTTTCTGATTTTTTTCCTTCCTCATCTCCATTCCCTTGTCTTTGATGACTTTTCTTCCCCCTCCATTTCCTTGACATGCACCTATCACTTTCCTCCAAGTATATGATGACTCCCACGTCTTCAGTTGTGCCTACTTAGCTTTGCTGAAGTTTGACTTATTTATTTTTATTGTTTATAAATAATAGGACATTTCTAATTGGATATTTTATTTTTCGTTTTCTCATAGGAATTTAAACTTTGGGATAATGAGCTGCAGTATGTAGACCAACTTCTTAAAGAGGATGTGAGAAATAACTCTGTCTGGAACCAAAGATACTTCGTAATTTCTAACACAACTGGCTACGATGATCGTGCTGTGTTGGAGAGAGAAGTCCAGTTAGTAATCTCTTCACTTAGTAACTCATTAAAATATTTGTGTGCCTACCACGTCTCAGGGACTGGGGATACAGCAAAGATAAGACTGCCCCCACTCATACCCTCATGGAACGCATAGGATAGAATACTTGGATGAAACCTTTAGTGACAGATTTACAAATAATATAGTATACTTCTTTGTAGTGTCTTAAGTTTCTTGAAATATTGTTGCTAATACAGATTGAGAAGATATCAGATTTCTTAGTGTCTAACAAGCTTTATTTTAAAACTGTCTCATTAAATTCTGTTGCGTTTTAGATAATAGTGCCCAGATGCCATGTTACTCTAGTGCAGGGTTTGGACCAAGTAAGTCTTGGTTGTAGGGGGCTGTCCTGTTCCTTGCAGATGTTTAGCAGCATTCCTGGCCTTTATGCCCTATATATCAGTAGTAAGCCCCTGCCCCGAGTTGTGACAAAAAGAAATGTCCCCAGACATTGCCAGGTGTCTCCTGGGAGGCAAAATTATCCCCAGTTGAAAACTACTGCTCTAGCATACAAATAGAAAAAGTTGTTATAAGAGCTAGAAGTTTCTGAATTGGCATGAATGTCTGTGTTATATTGATAAACATTAACAGCCACCTCCTTTTTGACTTTGTTTTATCTCAGTGTCTGTTTTAAATTTGAACGTGTTTATTGCTTTTATAGCCTGATGAGACCATAGTCATAATTTTAATTACAAAAGTTGCTTTAACACCTGCTGGGCAGAGCTGATTTTTATGGCATGTCTGTCTTTCATCTCCTTTGCCCTTACTTCTGCTTGGATGAGGGCAGCTAGCTTTTCTTTTATCTGTTCGATATAGAGTTCTGGTGATTTAAATTAAAAAAAGAAAGTCTACAATCCAGTATCCTGCATTAACTCTGCTCCAGGCTTCTTTCTGGAGTAGCCACGTGCCCCGCAAGCACACCTTATGCTTTCTTTCCACTGCTCTGCTCTCCAAAGCTGTACTGTCCAATATGGTAGCCATTAGCCACATACAGCTACTTAAATTCAAAGTAATTAAAATGACATTAAATTAAAAATTCAGTTCCTCAGTTGCACTAGTCACATCTCAGGGGTTCAGTACCCACATGTGGCTAGTGGCTACCGTATTGGACAGCACAGATAAAGAATATTTCTATCATCTTAGGAAGTTCTACTTGAGTAGTATTGATCTAAAGAATAACATTGGACTTTATTTTTTTAAAGATTGGCACCTGAGCTAACATCTGTTGCCAATCTTCTTTTTCTTCTTCTTCTTTTACTTCTTGTCCCCAGAGCCCCCTGGTACATAGTTGTATATCCTAGTTGTGAGTGCCTCTGGTTGTGCTATGTGCGACACTGCCTCAGCATGACCTGACGAGCAGTGCCATGTCCATGCCCGGGATCCAAACTGGTGAAACCCTGGGCCACTGAAGCGGAGCACATGAACTTAACCACTTGGCCACGGGGCCAGCCCCAACAGTGGACTTTTTAAAATAATTTTATTATTCTTAATCTTAACCTAAGTACTGGGGCTTAAGTAGAGAAAATTCAGACTCGTCATCCAGCACTCCATTTTTTACTTTCTTTTTTCTTTAAGAGTTGGTATTCTGTTTTGAGGATTAGAAAAAAAGTACTCTGAAGGAAAACAAAGTATCCTTTAGAGGGTTCAGGAGCTTTCTTGTCAAAAGGTAGAATGCTTCAGGTTATTCTACCTTGAATTAACCGGTTACTAACTAGGGATTTCAAATATTACACACTCCTTATTTACTGTAGCATACTTCACTAGGTTAGTAATAATAAGATATTTGAAAATTGAATACGAAGAGTTTGGAAAATACAGACTTCTCTCATAGCCTTCAAAGGCATATCACTGGCTTTCTGTTACCAAATAGAAACAGAAGTAATTAGCCAAGAATCCAAAGGAGTTTTCCATATTAAGGTTTATCATACCCTTAAGATAGGTAAAAGAAATATTTAAAATGCTACGTGTAGCTATAGTTATCTAGAATTTAGTTTAATTTTTCTTAATTCGAAGAATATAGATGTAGCTGATTATTTTCTGTAGTTTTTATTTTTATTATAAAAAGTAATTCACTCTAGCTGTGGAGGAAATTGTACTAAACTATATAAGTAAAACCTCAGAATCTCTCATTCTCTCTCTTTCCCATATCCCGTTCTTTAGAGTGAGTTGCAATTAATGAGAGTCTTATAAATATATTTCCAAACATTTATGCACAGAAATGTAGACAATCATATTATACACATTGGGGCTCACTTAATATATCATGGCCATGTTTCCAGATGAGTACATAGTCTACTAGCACTATTAATAGCAGTTACCATTTATCAAGCATTTACTGTATGCTGAGAATTCTTATTTAATTCTCCTAACAACACTGAGATGCTTGATGAAGACCTTGAGGTTCAGAGTGGTTCTGTAATGTGCCTGAGCGCACACAGATAATAACTAATGGGGCTAGGATTTGAAGCCAGGCAGTCTGACCTCAAAGTCCATTTTTCAGTTATTAAAATAGGTAATGATTTAGTGCACATGCATGTAAATAAAATGTTTTAGCTATTGTCAAAATGAAATTACAAGAACTAGTTAAGACCTGCAAGGACCTGGTTACAAATAACTGAAAACATTAGGTCATGTAAAAGTAGTTGGAAAAACCTTTTCATAATGCTGAATGAGTTTATTATTATTCTCTGTGGAAAAAAATGCTGTTGTAACAGCCCTGCAACAAAACCAAGATCACTAAACTTTAGTCAGTGCCTTACTCATTTGAGTAAGTATATGAAGCACAATTCTGTAACTGCCTTGGAATTTGTTGTTACTGGATCTAAATTGTATTTAATAATCTGGTTAAGGGGAAGAGAAAGGTGGGGAGTGTCCATTTGCCTGGGAATCACATAGTGTACTGGTGACCTTTTGGAATCTAAGAAATATATGTTTGTGTTGGTTTCTTATTTTTATTCTTTGCCTACATAATTTCCATGTTGTCTGTTTTTTATTTTAGCTCCTAAAGTTGTGTAGTTCTTTTTCAGTGACTAAGGATTTGTCTGACATTAGTAGATCTTAGACTTTTTTCTCAAGATTTACCAATAAAAGGAAAATCTCCTTGTTTTAGTTGACATTTCCTTCAGAGGGAAAGCCTAAATTAAAGGAAGCCTCCCACGTTAGTTTCTTTTCGTATTGTTTTTTTGTTTTGTTTTGTTTTTGTTTGCTTGTTTTTCTCCTTTTTTCCTTCCCAAATCCCCCCAGTACATAGTTGTATATTTTAGCTGTGGGTCCTTCTAGTTGTGGCATGTGGGAGGCCGCCTCAGCATGGCCTGATGAGCAGTGCCATGTCAACGCCCAGGATCTGAACCGGTGAAACCCTGGGCTGCTGAAGTGGAGGGCATGAACTTAACCATTCGGCCACGGGGCCGGTCCCTCTTTTCGTATTGTGAATTGAGCTTTCGTGTTAGTTAAATGTCTTTCCCCGGAATTGGTTACAAATATATAGCCGGGAGGAAGTGTGTAAGAACTGACAGGTGCAGATTGGAGGAATTCACTAATTTAGGAATGAGCTAAAGAGTTACCAGCATCCACTAAGACAGATAAGTGAAAGCTCGTATGCAAACTGTGCCATAATCTTATTAAAGCTTTTCCAATTATTGCACTGCTCTTTTAAGTTTATACACATATTTATTTGTGGTCTTTTTCTTACAGGTACACTCTGGAAATGATCAAACTAGTACCACATAATGAAAGTGCATGGAACTATTTGAAAGGGTAAGCAGTTGTTTTTGCTTGTTTTAGATAAAAAACAACCTGCTAAAATGATGCATCACAGATTGTGTTCCGTAATCAGATTCTAAAAGGATACTAAAGAATGTATCATTTTTCTCGATCTAAGAGCAGAAGCTAACAGTGTCTTGGTATCACCCAAGAAGAGTGCCATCTACTCTTCTCTTCCCCTCACAAGCACAAACCAGCACAGTTTTTAGAATAATCCATGAGTAAACAATAATACGATATTAATTGTATTTATGAATCTTGTGGTCTTTCTGTCAAAGAACGGAATACACATACTCAGTTTCTGTTCAGCTCAGGAGCACAGTAAGACAAGACAGACTGTTTACAGATTGCATAGCCAACCTTTCTGTTTTCATTTCTAGAGATATCCTGTTACAAGTCTCACTCCCTCAGTCGACAAGGTTTCACTTGCCTGGCCACTGACATAACCAGGCTCCTTGTTGAACTTAGAGATCTCTAAGGAAACTAGGCCCAAGGAGCACAAAGTATGGAGTCACATTAGAGATGTGTTCATGATTGGGACCCATAATTATCTGGAGAGCTAAAGGAATAAGGAACTATGTCAAGAGAATCTTTCCTGAGTTTTTTTCCCTTCACTTTAATTTTAAGAAGATAGTTTATTTTCTGCTTTAATTTTGTGTGTTGTAGTTTGAGTTATAAACTTTGGTATTCTTTATAACTAATTTTGCTCAGCTCTTAATTATCCATGATAAAGCTCACATATAATTTAGAAATTTCATTTAGTTTCAACTTCCTTCATTCAAAATAAGTCTCCTTTTCTTGCTTATGCTACAGGGGTCGTTTTCTCTTGATCTTTCTACTTTTTTTTCCTTCGTTCTCAAAATTGAGAGTAATTTTTTCTTAGGATTTTGCAGGATCCTGGTCTTTCCAAATATCCCAATCTGTTAAATCAATTACTTGATTTACAACCAAGTCACAGTTCCCCTTACCTAATTGCCTTTCTTGTGGATATCTATGAAGACATGCTAGAAAACCAATGCGACAACAAGGAGGACATTCTTAATAAAGCATTAGAGGTAAGCTGGTGGGACTCCTTGCTTATCTTTTCAGTATCTCAAAGTGGGGTCTGCCCAGTGCCACTAATATTCATGCCCCTTTTCAACATCATTACTCAGAATTCAATGCAAGGCATGTTCTGCTGTTTAGGGCAACACCCATGACACTGGTGAACATGGTATGTGACTGGTGGTGTATCTCATTTGAACATGATCTGCGTTGAACTATATTGGCTCAAAAGCATTTGCCCTAGAGATTGACTTATGCATTTTCTTTAATGAATTTTTGTTTTTTGTTTTCAGTTATGTGAAATCCTAGCTAAAGAAAAGGACACTATAAGAAAGGAATATTGGAGATACATTGGAAGATCCCTTCAAAGCAAACACAGCACAGAAAGTGACCCACCAACAAATGTACAGCAATAACACCATCTAGAAGAACTTGATGGAACGCTTTTATTTTTTTAAGAGACTCTAATGCAGGAGTTTAAAACTAGAGCGAGCATTCCCTTTGCCTGTGGTGTAAAATGTGCATCGTGCAGGTACTGCTTTTTAACAAGAACTAGGTGTGATGCTGCTTGGGTGCTGCTGCTATTCAGACTAGCTCTAAGTAATGTGATTGTTTCCTAAAGCAAAGTAATTCGGGGGGTGGGAGAAGAAACAGAAAGTCCCATAAAGGAACTTTTGTAGTCTTACCAACATTTACTCTAATCCCTTAGCATCAGCTCCTCCCTAAATGATATATGCGTCAGGATTTGCAGCATTAATGATTACAGGTCACTTGTATGTAATGGATATGAGGTAACTTAGTTTCGGTTCAGGAAGCAGGGAATGCAGTTGTTACATTAGAGCTGCTGTGCCATGCTCACAGTATCTTGCTATCACTGTAACCAACTAATGCCAAAAGAATGGTTTTGTAATAAAATATAGATGTATCCTAAAACAGTGCCATAGTAGTTTGATTTTTTTAAGTAGCATTTAACTGTATACAAGGGACATTGTATTGGCTTAGAAAAATAATTGAGAAAGAAAATACTGCTATAAAACTGGAGAAACCAGAAACATTATTATGTTAAAGGAAATGTTATTAAAATGTGAATTGGTCAGTTCTTGACTACAAGCAACAAAAGCCACTCAAGGTAGTTTAAACCCACAGAGTTTATTAAGGTGTATAGATAGCTCACAGAATAATTGCCTGACATTCCAGAAATACATCCCCAAACCACACTGCAGAACTGGACTATCAGGTTGCTGTTGCCAGTGCTGGGATCAGGGAACTGCTGAATGAGGCTGCCAGCCCCAGGACCGTCCACATCTGCCACATTCTATGTGAGCACACCTGCCTCCTTCCCCACGTAATGCGGCTCCAAATTAAAGGCCCGCTTTAGTGCATCTGATTGGAAAGAACCTAAATGACATCTAAAACTCAACTGCAAAGGAATCTGGGAAATGTAGTTATTTAGCTTTCCAGCCTCTACAATTCAGGTGGACATGCTAGAAAGGAGGTGAAGTGTTGAACAAGCTGGTTCTCTGTGCCTGCTCGTAATTCAGTCTCACTTTATCAATAAAGAATTTGTGTTCAGTGTTCAAAGCACCAAACTACAACTAAGGAAATTATATAGAGTAGAATAGTCATCTCTTCTCGAGAACTTAGGAAATAACAGTATTTTAATACTTCCACGAGAAAACATATTTGGGGGGTGTTATTTTTAACATTTTACATGTTTTTAGGCTCCAAAAATCTCTGATTTTATATTTGAAATTGTCAAAAGTGTCATCCCTATTTAGACAATTTCAAAGTTGTCATAAGGAACAAAAACTACTGAGAGAGGTTTTCATAAGATAGCATTTACTCTCAGAAACGAGCTCATCAGTGTCCCAAAATTGATTGGATTCAGGGCTGCTGACTCAACATAGCTCATCATAACTGTTTAATAAAAAGCATAATGGCAACTTACTAATTAACATTGAGAAATGTAACTGAAGCAGACCACACAGTTGCATCAGCCTAGCCACTTGGCATTTTCTGTCTGGAGTTTAACTAGGTGGCATTCATTTATCAAAAGTTTGCTTAGTGAGCATGGAATCAGGTGAGGAGGCTCTATGATTTAAATGTATGTAAATTTTAGGCTTTGAGAATCATCATGAGGGCCATCTCCTGTTGGGCAACTGGATACATAGACCTGGCAGCACACTCCTTTCACTGGACCAGCGATTAATGTCTGTGGAGGGGGCTGCTAGTTCAGAACTACTTGCCTAATGACACTGTCACTGTGTTGCTCTTTGCATTGTTGGTGCAAAAACAATTGTGGGTAAAGCTGCTGGTGCCTTAGCACAGATCAAGGCAGTGGTAGTTAGCAGTTGTATTCTTCACTGCCGTGCATTCACTGAACAATGTCCTTGATGAATCAGTGGTTCTGTTTTATTCACAATACTTGATCTGTCTTTTCAATATTTTGTGTAACTGAAGGGGAGTATGCGTAAAGCATATCTTTTTGGTTGTCTTGAAGAAAGGCATTTGTGAAGTTGTGTAAGTTGTGGGCCAAACAGGCTGCTTTTCGTGGAATGCCGTTTTTACTTGAACAACTAACCAACTGGTTATTCATACTTGGATGGCTATCATACATTTTTCTCAAAACTGAATGAAATGACCTTCTCACTTCAAGGAAAACAACAGTGTTTGTTGCAAATGATAAAATTTGAGCTTTCAAGTGAAAATTTTAATCTTCTACAGTGGGCTTAACAATTTCCCAATACCTACAGACCTTTCTAAAGAAATCAAAGTGATAGTATTAATGAATGCCATCTTTTAATATTCTTTCATTAAGTGTATCAACAACTGGGAGATCTGCATAACTCAATGAACCAATGTTTTCCAAATGACCAATCTATGATGTTACATGCAGATAAACAGTCCATTCAAATTACAAGATGGAACAGGACAAGAAGTGCATTAATAAGGTTGCAGAGTCCACACTGCAACTAACCTTTCAGAAACTACCGCTTGTCAAATTTTGGTGTAATATCATATAAGAATATCCACAACGTCTGAAAAGGCTATTCAGATACTCCCTTTCCAATTACACATCCGTGTGTATGAGTGGATTTTCTTCATATGTTTCAACCTAAACACCATATTGCAACAGACTGAATGTAGAAGTAGACGTGAGAATGCAGATATCTGCTATTAAGTCAGACTAAAGAGATTTGCAAAATGTAAAACAATGTCATTTTTCTGTTTTTTTTTTTTTACTTGGAAAATGTAAGTTTCATAAAAGATATTTTTGTTAACATGTAATGGGTTTATTGTTTTATTAATTAACTAATAAAATTTTAAAATTTCAAATATGATAAATATCTATGGTAAGGTATCTATGGGTAAGACACTAACCACATCAAGAAAAACCCGATTTAGAAAAGAGTAAGACACCACCATCTCTGCCCTCAGAGAGCTCAATTTTGAGAGAGACCGATGGTATGCTACTCACCTCAGTGCCTTGAAAAATGTCTACTGGCTGTGTGAAGAAACACGGAACATGGAAGCAGGAGGGATGATCTGCCTGAGGGAGTCAGGAAGGGTTCACAAAGGAAGACAGATTTGGCTAGTTACATCCTTTAATGAGACCTTAAACTCAGTGTTATAATTGCTTATATCCCAGATATTAACTTATAAATTAGCAAGAGAGTTCAGAACATTTCTCTTTGGAAGTTATGTTATAAAAATTAATGGTTTTCAAACTGGGCTGTAACCCATTAATGGACAATTACATCAATCAGTGGGTCTCAACCAGCTTTAAAAAGAAAAAATATATACTAGAAAATGCTTAATTTCATTGAATTCTACTCATATTTCTTTGCTTCTACTTGATTTGGTTTACTCTAGTATTGTTTTCCAGTATTACCGAGATACAATTAACGAGTAATATTGTGTAAATTTAAGGTACACAACATGATGATTTGATATATATTGTGAAATGACTACCAGGTTAAGGTTAGTTAACATATCCATCACCTCACATAGTTCACTTTGGGGAGGGGGCGGGGAACATTTAAGGTCTACTGTCTCAGCAAATTTCAAGTATACAGTATACTCATTTTTTAAGTAGAAGCTTAGATCAAGACTGTTCTTTCCCAATATAAGCATACAATGCTATACATTTTCCTTGAAGAACTGCTTTAGCTGCATCTCAGAAGTTTTTATATTTTGTATTTCCATTTTCATTCAGTCCAAAATATTTTCTAATTTCCTTTCTTGAGACATCTTCTTTGACCCATGGGTTATTTAGACCTGTGTTTACTTACCAAGTGTTCAGAGATTTTCCTGTTATCCTCTGCTACTTATTTATTGGTTCTATTTTGTTTTTATTGGTTACTCTAGGGATTACAAAATATGTATTCAACTTTTCACAGTCTATTTAGAACCAATATTTTATCACTTCAGTTGCCATGTAGAAACCTTACTGCCATATAGGTCTCCTCCCCCTCCACCATTTATGCTACACGTGTCTTATGTGTTACACCTACTTGCATCATCAGACAATTTTGTACCTTTTGCATTCAACCACCAAACATTTTAAAGAACTAAGAAAAGAAGAGTAGTCTATTTACCCAGCTATTTCCATTTCTGTTACTCTTCTTTCATTCCTGATGTTCCAAGTTTCCTTCTGGTATCATTTCCCTTTTCTCTGAAGAAACTTCTTTCAGCAATTCTTTTAGAGTAAGTCTGCTGGTTGCAAATTTTCTTAGTCTTCCTTCATCTGAAAATGTCTTTATTTCACCTTCATTCCTGAAGGATATTTTCACTGGATATAGAATTCTGGGTTTACAATTCTTTCAGCACTTGAAAAATGTTATGCCACTTCCTCTGGCCTTCATAGTTTCAGATGAGAAATGTACAGACATTAGAATGGTTACATGTCATTTCTCTCTGGCTGCTTTCAAATTTTTGAGTTGGTCTTTAGTTTTCAGTAATTTGGTTTTGATATGTCTGGGCATGGATGTCTTTAGATGTATCCTGTTTGTTCAGCTTCTTGAATTTGTAGGTTTGCATTTTTCACCAAACTTGGAACATTTTCAGCCATTATTTCTTCAAATATTTTTTCAGCACTTTCTTTCTCTTCTCCTGTGGGACTCCAATGACAAGCATGCTAGACTTTCTGTTCTTGTCCTGCAGGTGCCTGAGGTTCTGTACATTTTTTCCTATCTTTTTCTCTCTGTTGGTCAGATTGAATCATTTCTATTAATGTGTCTTCAAGTTCACTAACTTTTTCTTCTGTCATCTCCATTCTGCTATGGGGTCTATCCAGTGATTTTTTTGTTTTGGTTATTATATTTTTCAGTTCTAAAATGTTTACTTAATTCTTCTTAAGTTCTATTTTTTACAGATACTTTTAACTTTTTTTACAATGTTCATGACTAAGCATTTTTATAATAACTTTTAATGTCTTTGTCAGACATTAATCCCGACGTGTGTCCTCTTGTCACTGGTAACTGTCAATGGTCTTCCCATGCAAGTTGAGATTTTGGGATACTTCATATGCCTAGTAATATTTTACTGTAACTGCATTCTGAACGTTATGGGACTCTGATTCTTGTTTGGATCCTATGGAGAATGTCAATATTTTTATTTTAGCAAGCACTTGCCCTAGTGAGGTATAGGTCAAAGTTCCAGCCCTCTTTTTGTGTGCTGTGTCCCAAAGTCAGTTCACTTGTCAAATCTGCAGTGCTATTTGGATGAGTCTCGTGTGCACCACCCAGTGGTTAGTCTGGGACCTGGGCAGAAATCTACCCGTTAGCACAGTACCCAAAGTCTTTGGTATGCCCATTAGGATCAGATCTATGATGTGCAAGTCAAGGGTGAGCCCAAGAGTTCATAAAAAACTTCATGGGGTTGCTTCCTTGATCTCTTCCCTTTCCACTTTCTTCCCAGTACTTTCTAGTTCCTTGGGGCTCCTCATTTCAGTTCAGACCAGAAACCTCCCACTTCTGGTGAAACTGCCCACTTGCACAATTGTGCCATAGCACTGGGAAAACAGAAAACAAAGCAATGGAGTTTGTCTCTGCCCTCCTCAAGTTGCAGCTCCACTGGACGGGAAGGAAGATCGTGTTCTCAGAGTTTTGGCTCCTGGGGTTTTTGATGGCCAGCCACTTTTGCTTCTGCCCCTGCTCCTGCCACAGGACTGACTGGAGGCTGGGGTGCAAGGAAATGAAGTAAAAGGAGAGGATGAAAAAACAGAATTTTCTCTACTCTGAGTTTTAGGAGTTCCCTTTTCTGTTCTGTGAGCTAGAACCAGAGGCTTTCTCCAGGGTCTGTCTGCCCCCTACTGCTCACTTCCAGGTTTTGGTCTGTGTTGAGTTGAGGCCAGAGGCTACCAGAGGAAAAACAACGTCACCACTGTCAGTGGTTCAAAGTCTGGTGGTGGTCTTTTATCCACCTGGTGATATTCACTTTTCCGAGACCCCAAATAGCTGTGCCATGAGTTCTGTTTAGGTCTTACAGTTGTGTTCAGTGGGAGAGAAAAGATTGTGTGGGTTTACTCCATCCTACCAGGATCAGCCCTTCCTGTCCTCCTTGACATCTCTCTCCTATTGGCTTTCACTGCTTCTTTGTTCTTCACTAACACTTCCTCTAGTCCTGAAATCAGTTTCCTAGAGCTCAGATATACGGCTGTCTCCTTTTCTCTGTAAGCTCTCTTTCTTGGAGAGATCATCCATTTCCAGAGCATCACAGGAATCTTTGAGGCAGATAATTCCTATACACAGGAAATCTTTATTACTGTCCACTCACCAGAGATGTTAGGTCCTGCTGGATATTAACTTGGACTACACTCCATTTCAAACTCAAAATGTCTACCGTGTGCTCTGTTAATGATGCCCTGTTCGAAACCCACCTAAAGCCCTTGTCTGGTCAGTTCTGTTAGAACATGATGCATGCATTCCTACATCACCATGCTATGCAAAATCACACACACACGAAAAACCCAGGGAGCTTATGGTAAAAATGGGTTTAGAGACGCAACACTTAAAAACTTAGTCAGTTAAAAAGATAACCTAATAAAAAGGGCAGGACAGTTTTACACATTATGGCACTTTACTTTGAAAAAGACCTGAAGCTTGCTTGTGGAAGTGGGCACTGGAAGGGTTGCAGCTTGTGAGGAGTTATGAAGCCATAGAGGGAGGGTTATCTGAAATCGATCGGAACGTTGTAATAGCAGATGTGATGGGTGTGGCTCACAGCACACACAATGACCTGAGGGTGTTGGCAGATGTGATGGGTGTGGCTCACAGCACACACAATGACCTGAGGGTGTTGGTAGATGCTGAGGGCGTGCAGGTGAGTGTTTTGTGCATCCCTATGCAGTGCAGCTCAGCTGGTGCCATTTCCTGCACTCACCTCCTGTTTCTCCAGGATGAAATCACACATGAACAAATGGGAAATTTGTGTCATGCTCAAATGATCTCCTAATACATCAATCCAATTGAAATAAATTTGCTTTTTAAGAATATGTTATAGCAAAGCTGACTGCACTTGACTTTGTTTCTTTCCTCAATTTCTCCTTCCTTGGCAGTTTTCAACTCCTGATTATTTTTCCCTTCAAAATTCTCGTGTTCAAAGTGTCTCATATCTCACCCATTTTCCTTTTACATTCTTTTAAAAAATTATTATTTGACAGGTTTATTTCATGATCCTCCTTAGTGGTATCTCTCTAATACAAGTCACATATTGATACCAGGCTCATCTTTCATATATACACACACTTATGGAGTAACACATGTTAATTATATAAACATTCAGAAATACATATAAGAGGCCGGCCGTCGCCGAGTGGTTAAGTTCCTGCGCTCCGCTTGGGCAGCCGGGGTTTCATGGCTTCAGATCCTGGGCGTCGACATGGCACCGCTCATGAGGCCACGCTGAGGGGGCGTCCCACATGCCACAACTAGAAGGACCACAACTAAAATATACAACTTTGTATTGGGGGGATTTGGGGAAAAAAGCAGAAAAAAAAAAGATTGGCAAGAGTTGTTAGCTCAGGTGCTAGTCTTTAAAAAAATAAATATAAGGTAAATAGGAAATTTTCTATTGCCCAATATATATATGCTATATTTCTAAAAATAGGATTGTTTCCCCACCCTTAGCCTTATGTTATGAATTATTATGAATATCCTTTCATGTCCATACATATAGATCTACAGCATCACGTTTTTACTGTGGGAAAATTTACCATTTTAATTGTTTTTAAGCAGCACTATGTACATTCACATTGTTACGCAACCATGACCGCCATCTAGCCTGAACTACTTCATCTTCTCAAATTGAAACTCTACCCATTGTACGGCATCAGTTTTAATGGTTGTATGGATATAATATAATTTCTTTCAGAAAGCCCTATTGTTAAACATTTTTTTCCCTACTATACGTATCCTTTATCAACAACAGATCTTGCACAGGTATTCAATTATTTCTGCATGATAAATTCCTAGAAATGAGATCTGCTAGGACCTTTTATACTATGAAGAATTGGTACAGATTAGACAAATTTACACTCACGTATGGGTGTGGGTGTGGGGAAACTTTTAGATCCTGGACACCATCAGCAGGCATTACCATTCTCTTTGCTATTTGCCAATCTGATAGGGAAGTAGCTTCTACTCATTTTAATTTTCATTGTTTGGACTGCCAGCCCAGGCTCTGTTGTTTAACCCACATCGTGTTTATTCTCTTGATTCCGAACTTGGAAATGTGTCCGCGTAGAAGCAGATTACGCCGCCTCTGATTTAAACAAACAGAAAATTATATAACCCGATGCCTGCCTTCCGCCGCTGCAGCCTCTCCCCCGTCAGCTTCCACCAAGGACGAAGGCCGGTGTGACAGGCTAACACCTTCCCGCTCCCTTTTCGGATAGCCCTCCCCGCTGGGGTTTGTCCACGTGACCGCCTGCCCCCCGAACGCGTGAAGCTCGGCCTCCCCGTCTGGGCGGAGCCCCTGCGTTTCCCTCCCGCCACTGGTTCTCAGCCTTCGGAGGCCGCAGCACCACCCGCAGGCCTGGTTAGAGCCCTGACTGCAGCGCCCCACCCCCAGGTCTGGGACGGAGCCGAGAATGTACACGTCTAACAGTTTCCCGGGAGGTGTGCAGCATCAGCTTCTGGTCTCAGGACACCCTTCGGGAACGACCGCTTTGCGACGCCGGGGAGCTCTTTGAAGGATCTAGACCTTACAACTCCTCTCCACAGTATCCAGCACCGGACCGGGCGTCCGCACTAAACCAGTAACAGCGCCACACATCATCGTCCCCACACGCTCGAAGCGAAGAACCAGAAGAGGAGACTGGTCGGGGCACCCGGGCTGGAATCCGGACGCGCTCCAAGCTCGGATCTGCGTTTCGGCATCGGGCCTCCAGGTGCGCGGCGGGAGGCGGACGCCAGGGGGCGGCCTCGAGCTCGCCCTGCGCCGCTCGCTTCCGGCCACGCAGGCGCAGGCGCAGGCCGCCTCCAGCTGGAGCGGGGCGGCCGGGGCGCCGCAGGTGGGGGCGCCCGGGGTGGGCCTGGCCGGGGGGGCGGGGAGGGCAGCGGCCTGGCGGGCGGGGGTCGGGGAGGAGCGGCGCGGCGGAGCATGCCGCGGGTGGGGGCGAGGGGCCGGGACCGGGGCCGGGGCCGGGGCCGGGGCGGCGGGCGCGCCCTGGGTGCGCCCCCGGTGGCGGCCTCGGCCGGCCCTCCCGTCCCCTCCCCTCCCGTCCCGTCCCGGGCCCGCGGGGTCGGTGCCGCCGCCTGGCCGTGCGGTGGAGCCTGCGGCGGTGAGCAGGCGTCCGGGTCGTGGAAGCGATCCGTCCCTGTGCCCCGTGCTGTGTTGGCACAGTGGGATTCTGTCCCTATTTTGTGTTGGGCGACGCTAACCCATTTCTTCTTTGATTGTGTAAAATTTCTGTAAATTGGTAAAAGCGAATTCTGTTCCGTTGCTTTTGTTGGTTTTAAGTTAAGCTCTGAGTGTACAGCCGTGGTTCCCAGTCTTTTCCCGGTTACCAGCTTTTTCCCGTGAATGTCGGGAGTCTTTTGTGTCTGTCTAAACAGTGCCTGACTTCTCCTACCCGCTGGCCCCACAATCGTTATTCCTTAACTGGCAGGGTATTTTTAAGAACGAGTAGCTTTGTGTCTTTTTGCTTATTTCTGGGCAAAGGCAGTCCCTTCAGCCCGCCTCCGGGGCGCGGCCGGGCAGCCCGTCGTGGGGACCCCGCCGTGGGGACCGGGCGCGCCCTGCGCCGCCGCGCCGACCATGGCGGGAGGCGGAGGAGGAATGTGGGGTCGAGGCCGGAAAACTTGGCTCCTGCATGGACGGTTTAGGGCCCTTGGATAAACCATTTCAGCTCGGACTCAAGTCTCTTATTTTGACACGGGAATATTAATTACATCTACTCCATAGAATTGGTGTGAGGTTGGCACCGTGTGAAAATTGCGTTTCTGGACGAGTGTTTTGCTGAGCGAGGGTTCGGAAGTGGCGGTGAGGACTTGGGGACAGTCGAACGGCTGTGAGGCACATACCTGCAGAGTCGACAGGAAATGCATTCACGGCTAATGGGTAACTGGGTAATGTTGGAGATCTAATGTAGATTAGAAAATATGAATTTCTAGAGCCCTACATTTGATGTTTACAGCCTTTGAGTGGAAATGAAGAAAGCGGTATCCTTCCAAAAGAGAAAAAATTATGTAAGCTTCAGACCCTGTAAAAGCTGAATCTTCCCCTGGTGGCAAGGTGGCATCAGTGGAAGGTCAGCGGCAAGGAGGGCTGAGGGCTGGAAGGATCACCCGTGAGGTTTGGGCTGGTGAAGTCAGAGTGCAGGAGGTGGTGGATGACGGGGTCAGAGGACAGGCTCCTGAAGAGATGGAGACCGCACAGCGGGGTGAGAGCAAGGGAGAGAGGAAGCAGCCTAGGTGCCTGAGGCCCTGAAGACGGGAGGCTGAGTGGTCAGGCAGTCAGTGCCTTTTTGCTGAGTCCCTGCCTTATGCCACCCACCACGGATACAGGGGTGCATAAAAAGGGAGACAGTCTTCCCAGAGCTCACACTCGAGGAAGAAGGAACACCGTGGGGCCAGCCTAGTGGCGCAGCGGTTAAGTTTGCGCTTTCTGCTTCTCAGCCGCATGGGGTTCGCTGGTTCGGATCCCAGGTGCGGACATGGCACCACTTGGCAAAAAGCCATGCTGTGGTAGGCGTCCCACGTATAAAGTAGAGGAAGATGGGCATGGATGTTAGCTCAGGGCCAGTCTTCCTCAGCAAAAAGAGGAGGATTGGCAGTAGTTAGCTCAGGGCTAATCTTCCTCAAAAAAAGAAGAAACTGTGCCATGCCTGGGCATCCCAGGGAGGGTCCTTCAAGGACTGAGGAGAGCACAGGGGCTGGCATAGGGTGCAGGCAGGGGTCTGGAGAGGGGGACAGAGGCTGGATCTCAGAGGGCCTTATGGGAGTTTGGACTTTATCCTGAGGGCAGAGGGGGGCTTTTAAATGTTTTTAAGCAAAGAGGTGATCAGATTTGTCCTTGCGAATGATCACTGTGTCTGCCAGAGAAACTCTTCCACATGTACACACAGAGGTGTGTGCAAACTTGTCTCGCTAGTCGTGGTGTAGTTAGATGATCAAAAATGGCAAATTATGGGGCTGGCCTGGTGGTGTAGTGGTTAAGTTTGCTCGATCTGCTTTGGTGGCCTGGGGTTTACAGGTTCAGATCCAGGTGCGAACCCACATACCGAGTGTCAAGCCATGCTGTGGCAGCATCCCACATATAAAATAGAGGAGGTTGGCACAAACGTTAGCTCAGTGACAATCTTCCTCAAGCAAAAAGGGGAAGATTGGCACAGATGTTAGCTCAGGGCCAATCTTCCTCACCAAAAAAAGAAAAGAAAAAATGGCAAACTAGAGTTTCATGAGTGTACTTGGATAAACCTTACAACCAATGTTGAGCTTTGAAAAAAGCAAGTTGCTAAAGGGCATATACAGTACAATACCACTTGTGTAAAGCTTGAAAACAGACATCTATTATGCGTTGTTATTTTGGGCACATACTTATGTGGTGAAGATAAAAAGCCTGTGTGGGAATTACATGCACCAGTGGTTCTCAAACTTTAGCAGCACGGGAATCACCTGGAGGACTTGTTGAGACAGATTCCTGGGCTCCGCCTCACAGTTTCTGATTCTGTGGGTCTGAGTGAGGGTTTGCAATCTGCATTTCTCGAGAGTTGCCGGGTGATGCTGCTCAGCAGGTCCAGGGCCCACTGTTTGAGAACTACTGACGCACCAGCTTGAGGATGGTGATCACTTGGGAGGGAGCAGAATAAGACTGGGAGGGGTCCAAAGGGCCTTCAGCTCTATATGTAATGTTTTACTTCTCTCAAAAAGATCTTAAGAAAATCTGATGCAGTGTTACTTGACGAAGCTGGATGAATGCTCAGGATCTTATTTTGTAATTTTCCTTGTGCTTGAAACATTTCAGGAAAGGAAAAAAGATCCTCTTTGCTATGTGGAGAATGGACTGGCGAAGAGAAAGAAGTGGGAGACCATGGGGGAAACTATTGCAGAAGCCCAGGTAGGAGATGCTGGTGGCGTGGACCAGGGTGGGGGCACCGGGAAGGGGAGGCGGGAGCAGACTGGAGAGACATCTGGGGGATGGAATCGCGGTAGACGGTGACTGATTGGTTTAGAGGTTAGAGGAGGGGGGAATCAAGTCACCTGTTCTGTGCCTTGAGCAAGTGGGTGTGCTGTGTGCCTGTCACAGAGAGGGAGCCCTGGAGAAGGGGCATGCTGGGGGCAGGAGAGAGACGTCCCCGATCTCGAGGAGCCAGCTGGGTGAAGTGTAGGAGAAAGATCTGGGCCACGGTGGAGACTTGGAAATCAGCAGCGTTTACCTGGGCACCCATGTGAGTGGGGATGCGATCACATGGGATACTTAGGATGGGTAGATGGCCTGTGACAGGCCTGCAGGAGTATCACCACCTACGCAGGCCTTGGCCAGCTGCTACCCCCCACCCATTTTTGTATGGCCTGCAGGCTAAGAATGCTTTTCACCTTTTTAAAAGTTGGCGGGGAAATCAAAAGACAGACGGTCTTTTGTGACACATGAAAACTATATGAAATTCAGATTTAGTGTCCATAAATAAAGATTTCCTAGAACACAGCCGTGGTCATTGGTTTACATAGTGTGAGGCTCCCTTTGCTCTCTGGCGTCAGTTGAATAACTGTGACAGAGACAGTAGACAGTATGTGGCCTCTCACCGCTTTGCACTGCTGCTCAGTGCACCACAAGCCACAGTGATGTGGCCCCCACTCAATTTTAGCCTCTGGCCCCTAAACCTGAATATTTACTGTCTGGCCTTGTATAGAAAAAAGTTTGCTAGTCCCCGACTTGAGGTCTAAGTTGAGGCACACTTGGTCACTTTGAGTGTTGTAGAAGAGAAGGCGGCTGTTTCATTCATTTAAGAGCATGTTCTAAGGATTGGGTACTAGTGGAAAAGCTCCTGAGACCGTGCGTGAGGCTGAGTGGTACAAGTCGTTATATTTTCAGTTAAAGTCCCTGAAGATGATGGGAGGGAATGGGCTGGAGAGAAAGATGCAGGCCTGGAATCTTGATGAGAAAGGTGAGCAGGCAGCCATCAGGTTGACGGGTATGGCTGGAAAGACCACGGCGGTGGGCTGAGCAGGTGGCCTCGTTTCTAGGAGAGGGGCATGTTGAGTGAAGCTGGAGCTGGTTTGCTGAGCACCTCTTGATGGGTGATAAGCAAAGTGGCGTTTCCTGTTGTTAATTAGGAAAAGCTGTACTGAATGCTCTTCTGCAGAAGAGTCCATTACTTCTAGAATTTCCTGCATAGAGGAAGCAGGCTTGCCGTGCTGACCCTTCACCTGCGGCCTCACTGGCCGGGCTAACGGGAAGCATAGACTTGTCACTTACAGAGATTGTGAACACAGTGAGTAGAGAATTTGGGGGGAAAGAGCAGACATTGAGTTTGGGAAGTATTTTTATCTTTTTAAGTTGAGATATAACTTACATACCATAAAATTTGCTGTTTTAAAGTGTACAATTCAGTGATTTTTAGTATATTCCCAAGGTTGTGCCACCATCACCACTGTCTAATTCCAGAACATTTTCATTCCAAAAGAAATCCTCTAGCCACTAGCAGCCACTCCCCATTGCCCCTTTCACCTGGCCCATGGCAACCACTAATCTATTTTGTCTCTATGGATTTGCCTGTCTGGACATTTCATATAAATAGAATTATATGATTTGTGGCTTTTGTGTCTGGCCTGTTTCGTTGAGCATCATGTTTTCAAGGTCCATCTGTGTTGCTGCAGGTATTAGTGCCTTACTCCTTTTTATGGCTGAGGAATATTCCATTGTATGGATGTATCATGTTTTATTTATCCATTTGTCACTTGATGGACGTTTGGGGTATTTCCAGCTTTTGGCTGTTGTGAAAAACACTGCTGTGGACATTCGTGTGCAAGTGTCTGTATGAAGGTATGTTTTCAGTTCTCTTGGGTATACACCGAGCAGTGGAATTGCTAGGTCCTATGGTGACTCGATGTTTAACCCTCTGAGAAGCTTCCAGACTGTTTTCTACAGTGGCTGCATCATTTTACATTGCCACCAACAGTGCGTGAGGGTCCCAGTTTCTCCACACCCCCATCAACACTTGTTGTGATCTGACTCTGATTCCAGCCGTCCGAGTGGACGGGAGGTGCCATCTCGGTGAGGTTTGGATTTGCGTATCCCTGACGACTAAGGGTGTTGAGCATCTTTTCACATGCCTATCGGCCATGTGTATATCTTGTTTGAATCTTGTCTGAATATATCTATTCAAGTCCTTTGCCCATTTTTGAATTGAGTTATTTGTTTTTTTATTGTTGAGGTGAAATATCATTTCTGAGTTGTCCATCAGACATCCAGACAGAGGTGTGAGGGAGGCAGGTCCAGCGTGCTGGCGAGGCCGGGCTGGAGCGTTGCATCTGGGGGCTGCTGCAGGTGGAGGTGGAGAGTCGTGGGTCTGGAGAGTCACCGTGGAGTCTGAGCCCTGGGCACTCCCGCGTTTAGGCCCAAGACTCGAGGAGCTGCCAGGTGCAGCTTCCTGGGTCCAGGGGAAGACAGCATTTCGAGGAGAGAGTGATGAGCCAAATGCTGCTGAGACGTCAGGCCGGGCCGCGGACTGACTGCTGTTTAGCGTTTAGTGACAGGGTCAGTGGGGGGAGTAGCAGTGAGTTTGAGAGAAATGAGTTGCAGAGAGAGCTGGAGAGTGAGTATCCTTACCCTTCTGAGGAGTTTGCTGAAGAGGGAAGAGAGAACCAGGGCAGTAAGTGGAGGGAAGGTGGGGTGAGGAGAGGGTGTTGGAGTGATGGAGGAGTCAGGGCGTGACTCAGGAGCCGAAGGAGGGACTGCGCGGCGGCGACCCGAGCAGGCAGGAGGAAGCAGGCTGCGCACAGGCCCAGAGCCAGGGCTGGAGGCCGTGCTCTGATGGCTTCTGTTCTTGGGAAAATAGGAGACAAGGCCATCAGCTGAGGGTGGGGGAGGAGGTGACACAAGTTTGAAGAGAGGGGCCGTGGGGCGAGCCTGGCAGGTTTGCTGAGCTGTTGCAGAGAGCGAGACAGCACAGCATCGCACCTGGGGTCTCAGGCAGAGGAAAGAGCCTCTCACAGAATTGGGGACCAGGTGGGGTTTAGGCCAAAGCTGAACAAAGCGGGGTTTGCTATGGGCTCAAAGCCAAGCAGGGCTGCCTGTAAACAGGTTAGGATCAGTCTGACTGCAAAGCGGACCCCAGGGTCGGTTTCCTGGGACACTGCAAGGTCCACATAGATGTGCAGTGTCGTTTCCGGAAACTGCTGGTCTGCAGCTCTGGCCCGGGCTGGACGAGAGGCGCCTGCTCTGTGCCAGAGCGACTCAGCTCCTCCGCGCAGGAGCGGGACGCTCCCTTCTCCTCACCAGGCCTCGAGCCGGAGCCTTCCTGCTCATCCGGGATTTTCGAGAACAGAGTTTCTCAGTGAGTGTGAAAGCAGTCGTCCTTCACAGAAGAGGGTTGTTGGGCACTAGTGGCAGCGGTCCTTAGGAGAAATGCCGTTTCCTGGTGACTGGCGGCCGGCTCCATCAGGGTCTGTTGCCCCAGCTCAAGGGGAAGCAGGTGGACTTGGCTTCCTCCAGAAGCGGGAAGGAAAGAGCTGTCTAGTCCTGATTTTGTTCCTGGCTGGCCCTGGCTCCCGGTCTCATGCTCAGAGAGGTTTCTGGGACTGCTCCGCTCAGGGAGTTTTCTCCCTGGTATTCTCTGTCCTTGAACCCTCCTCACAGACATGATGATAAACTTTTGTTTCCTTGTTGATTGTCTGTCTACCCTGCTCGTTTCCCCCTAAGCTCCAGGAGGATAGAACCCCGTCTGTTTTATTTACTCTTTTACCCCCGTGCCTAGAGCAGGGCTGGCACGTAGCAGCTGCTTAGTCTGTGTTGAATGAGTGAGTGGCCGGAAGATGGTGATGGCGGTGGAGGGAGCCAACTGGGGCCAAAGAGAGGCTGTGAGGGGATGAGGGCTCTGAGCCCAGACAGGCTGACAGGGTTCAGCGACAGCGCCCGGGCTGGCTGCAGGAGGCCTTCCCTGCGGCCCCCGGGCTCAAGGCCTGAGGGACACAGGCACTTCCATCTGGGGAGGTGGGCCATTTGGACTGTTGCCATTTGTCTGTGTGCAGAGTTGCAATTTTTATTTAATACCCCTCATTCTTGGTGCTTTGTGGCAGAGCACTTTCAAACCAGTGCCTGGGACCGACTGGAACACTGACTGACCCAGGCGTCTGGCTGGAGACCTGAGCTGGGAGAAGGAAGACGCCCCTGGAAGGGAATGGTTCCTGTCAGAGGCGTCTCAGACACAAGAAGCACAGGGTCAGTTCTGTCACTAGTGTCCCCCATGCACCCCGGTGCTGATGCTCAGCTGGCACACACTAGTGCGGCCAAACCCCCTGTCAGAGTACCGACACACTTCCTCTCTGGTTGCAGCCTGGGTCAGGCACCCACTGTCCAGGGTCCTTCCCCAGCCCTCCCCTCCCCGGCCCTCCACCGTCCGATGACGGTTAGGGCAGCGGTACCTGCCTCCCCGCAGGCCTCCTCCAGCTCCAGTGCTCAAGCCGGAGTGCAGGCGATGGGGAGCGTGCACCTCGTCAGTGGTTGCTTGGTGCGGGGGTCACCTCCACGTCCTCCTCTCTCCGTTCTCACCGCTGTCATTCCAGCTCACGTACTCATCCGCTCTTGTCCTGGATTGTTGGCGGGGCCCCCGACCAGTCTCCCAGCCTCGGTCTCTTCCACCCGAAATGCACCTTGCCCACTGGCTGAAGAGTAGCCTTGGCTTCTTAAAAACATCATGGAGCTTTGGAGTGTCTCCCAGGGAACATCCCCGCTTCTTAGCCAGGTTCAGGAGGCCCTCAGTCCAGCCCGCACCCACCACCCTCGCTCATCTCCTACTGCTCTTCTTTTCCATCTTCCTCCCCGGCCCCACTCGACTAACAAATGCACAGTTTGCTTTCATTGTAGTAACTGTTCATTGAATGTCCGCTCAGTGCAAACTGCTGTGGGAGAGACAAAGACGAAGTCAGACACACACCTCTCCATTCTCATTGAACCTAAAATAGATGAACCCAGGCTGTGGTCAGTAATAAAAAACAATGCTTATGGACACAGGTGAGACTGAACATTTAGGATGAGCCTGGTATTCAGTACCTTCTTTAGTCCTCACGATGACGCTAAAGGGAGCAGGATCTGTGAGCATCAGAGGCGTGAGAGGGTTGGCACCTTCAGTCCTTGTCATCAGAACACCTTAATGGAAATCAGAATGGACTGGTATTACTTCTTGTTTCATTTTATACTCTAGGAAATTACAGAGGATAACAACATGGAAAAGAAGCCCCAGGATGGTAGAAAAGGTCCCCCCCACAGAGAAGTGCCCCCAGTTGTGGGGCTGCTGCTGGCCGTGGCCCTCATGAACGCACTCCTCTACCTCTGCCTTGACCGCTTCTTCATTTCCCCTCGACGGGCCGCCGTGGACCCAGGTCGCTGTCCCTACGGTTACTTCAGAATGGGACAGATGAAAAACTGCTCCCCGTGGCTGTCCTGCGAGGAGCTGAGGACAGAAGTGAGGCAGCTGAGGCGCGTGGGGGAAGGAGCCGTGAAGAGAGTGAGTCCTCGAGCTCCCGCCGCGCCGCCCTGGGAGCGCCCACGGGTGCCCCGGGAGAGCAACTTGGTGTTGTGTGTTAAGAGCCATCGAATGTTTCTCCCCTTGAGCCCAGTAATCTCACGTTTGAGACTTTATCCTAATAGTCCAAAGGAAGGGAAAAAGCTACCTGCCTCAAGGATACTTTGCTTTGCCATATGTAGTGGTAGAAAACTGGAAACAATGACCCAGGGGACCGCTTATTTAGACGATGGTCCAGCCACTTGGTAGAATATTCTGCAGCCATTAAGTGTAGTTAGGAACCCCATGTACCAACGTGAAGCAAATCTTACGGTGATAAGTGAAAAAAGCAAAATACAAAATTGTACAATACACTATTTCCAACTGCAAAATTATGTATTTATGTAGAAAATTATAAGAATGATAGAAACTGTGCTATGGTGGAAGATTATGGGCAATTTTTTTCACTCTTGTTTTTCAAACTCTATGATGGTGGTATATTGATGTTTTAAAGTTTTTTATTTTAAAAAGAGAAACCAGAGGCCAGCCTGGTGGCGCAGTGGTTAAGTTCGCATGTTCTGCTTTCGTGGCCCGGGTTCACCAGTTTGGATCCCAGGTGTGGACCTATGCACCGCTTATCAAGCCATGCTGTGGTGGCGTCCTACATATAAAGTAGAGGAAGATGGGCACGGATGTTAGCTCAGGGCCAGTCTTCCTCAAAAAAGAAAAAGAGAAACCAAAGGGGTGAATTCAGTTCTCAAATTGAAGCTTCAAGAGCCCTTGTCTTGTCAGCAGCCGGTTTATGCTGTGTCTTGGCAGTCGTCGTTTCGTGGTGGCTGAGGCTGCTGATGAAACAGTGACTGGAAGCCAGTTAAGGATGGCTGAACAAAGACAGTTCCTTTGTGAGGATGCGCTGAGTGACTGGGAGAGGCAGGCAGGGGGCAGAAAATGCGTGTGTGGGCCTGCAGCAGGAGAAGGAAGGGAATTTATATAAAGTGAAACCATAAAACAAGGTAACTGACTGATTCATTTGTTGTGGGTGCTAGGGGTGTGGCAGTGAACGAACTAAGGACCCTTGGAGCTTGCTTTCTAGCAGTGGAGTCAGACAATCGAGAAAATAAGAGACAGATGTGTAATAAAATATGTTAGTGATACATGCTGTGAAGACGGAGCGGGGCAAGAAAAGAGTTGTGGGCTTGTTACTCTCGCTGGGCAGAGTGATCCAGAGTGAGCCCTGTGGATATTTGGGGAAAGATGTTCCAGTAAGAAAGATGGGTACCAGCAGGGCCCCCATGACAGAACATGCCTGGTTGTCGGGGGCTGAGGAGGGGGCCAGTGTGACCAGAGGCCAGGATGGGAAGGGCTGACAGCACAGGAGCTTAGAGCAGGGCCGAGGGGTGGCTACGTCGTGCTGGGCCTGGGAGGACTGGGGCCTCATGGGAGCAGTTTCAGGCGAGGGATGAGGTGGTCCGACCTGTGTGGAGAGGGCCGAGGCTTGGCCAGGGTGGAGGGTCAGTTAAGTATTGCAGGTAAGAGACGGTCATGGCTTGACAAGGGTGTCAGCAGTGGATGTAGCGAGAAATCAGTGGGTTCTGGATTTTTTTTTTTTTTTAAAGATTGGCGCCTGAGCTAACAACTGTTGCAAGTCTTCTTTTTTTTTTAATTTCTGCTTTTTCTCCCCAAATCTCCCAAGTACATAGTTGTATATTTCAGTTGTGGGTCCTTCTAGTTGTAGCATGTCGGACGCCGCCTCAGCATGGCCCGATGAGCGGTGCCGTGTCCACGCCCAGGATCCGAACCAGTGAAACCCTGGGCGGCCGCAGCGGAGCGCGAAGACTTCACCACTCGGCCACGGGCCAGCCCCTGGATGTATTTTAAAGGCAGAGCTCATAGGACCTCCCGTAGGGTGGATGTGGGGTGTAAGAGGAGGAGAGGTTGACTACCAGGTTCTTGGCCTGAGCAACAGGGCACAGGGAAGATGGGAAGGCAGAGATTCTGTGTCTGCGTGAGGTGGACACGTTAAGGCTGTTCAGATGTCCAGTGGAGACTCAGGCGGCTGGGTGGGTGCACACGTCGAGTGTTCGGGGCGGGGGCAGGGCAGGGATACAGATTTGGGGGTACTGAAAGCACTAGGATGTGGAGAAATCGCCAGGAGCGATGCAGGCAGAGGAGGGGACTTGGAGCCGGCCCTCTGTCGCCTTCCAGGCGGGCACCTCACCTCGCGGGCCTGCCCGCACGTTTCCGTGTCCTCGCGGTTGCTCGGAAAGTGTTTGGAGTTTCTTTTTCAGAATTGCGTTTTACCCTGAAGGATGTGTTTTTGGGTAGTTTCGATGGTGACAAACCGTTGTTTGAGGGCAGATTTGATTTTAGGGAGCTCTACAAAGGATGCCCATCCGAATATGGGGTTTGACACTATGGGTACCAACTCTGAGTCATGGAGTTTGTTAAAGTGAAGGGTGACTAAAAAGGCTGATACACTGATTTTTTCTTTCTTTGACTAAAACCTGCCCTCAGGGCAAAAGTGTTTCGAGCATCGTCAGGAGCCATGTGTGTCTTGCCCCCCTGAAAACCCCAGAACCTGTGCGGGTTCTGGCCCAGGGTAGACTCCTTTCCTCCATGAAGGCACTTACTTGAACTGCCCCTGCATGGAGCACTGTCCCGTTGCTGCCACCACCGCCTCTCCACACGGGTGTCCCTCCTCGCTGACGCTCCAAGCCAGGAGGCATAGGGTTCTCCACAGGAATTTCTGTAACCGAAGTTCTGCACGCCCCACTCTCTGACCTCCTCTCCTCTCTGTCTGCACCCCTGCTTCCAAAATACCTTAGTCTCACGGGACCCCCAGGGTATCAATCCCATGATGTTCTCACTGTCTGATACTCCGCCCTGTCTCCACTCCCCGATTCACCCAGCAGCAGAGATTCCATGGCTCTTGTCCTCATCGTTCTTCTGCAAGGCTCGCAACAAAAACTCCAGGTCAGATGTCGCCCTGGCTTCCTCTCACTTGGTCTTTCCGCAGCCTGTGATCCGGTTGGCTCCTCCCCTGTCCTTGCACCCCTGAGCCGCAGGGCACCTCCTCCTTCACTGGTCGTTCCTAATTCCTCTCCTTTGCTGCTTCTGTTCCCTCTCTTGCCTCCAAATCAGTGGTTCTCAGCCAGAGGTGATTTGCTCCTGGGGGGACATTAGCAATGAAGGGAGATGCAATTGTGGTTGTCACAACAGTGGAGGGAAGAGGTGATACTGGCATCCAGTTTGTAGAGGCCAGGGATGCTGCTAAAAACATCCTACAGTGCACAGGATGGCGCTCACCCTCAACAGGAAATCTTCGGGCCCAAAATGTCAATAGGGTTGAGGATGAGAAAGCTTCTTCCTCGTGATTCTTTCCTGGATCCTCCTCTTGTCTTCTTTAGGTGATGTAATCTAGCTCCATTGCTCTTTATATGCTGACGACTCCCAAATTTGTCTCTCCAGCCTGCCCCTCTATCCGGAGCCACAGGTCTGTGTATCCACCTGTTTATTTGATATCTCTGCCCAGGGGTGTCTGGAGCATCCATGTCCTCCTGATAATTTCCCCCTCTGAAACCTGTTCTTCTCCCAGCCTTCCTTATCTCAGGAAGTGCCATCACTTCTTACCCAGCTGCTGAGCCCAAACCTGGGAGTCGTCTAGAGTCCTCTCACCCCCTCCACCTTAACTAAGCCAGGAGCAAGTTCCGTCAGTTCAAAACGTCATTCAAAACGTATCAG
The DNA here is from genome assembly GCF_041296235.1 of Equus asinus. Taxonomy (NCBI): domain Eukaryota; kingdom Metazoa; phylum Chordata; class Mammalia; order Perissodactyla; family Equidae; genus Equus; species Equus asinus. The sequence continues at coordinate 1,511,005 of NC_091816.1, read as the reverse complement.
ACAGGTTCCATGATCTCTCTGACCCCTGACGCACTGCAGCGAGTCACCATCAGCTCTTCCTTGGAACGGGTCTCCCCACTTCTACTTCCGCCCTGCCCCACCACCAGGCAGTCGGCCCCTCAGCACAGTTCAGATGTTGCTGCTCTTCCTCTAAAACCCCTCTGGTGGCCTCCCATTGTCCTTAGGAAAAAAGGCCACACCTCTTACTGAGACCTGCCACACCCTCCCTGATCTGGATGGGCGCCTCCGCCTCCCTCCGCCCCACTCCGCCCCCCTCACCTCCTCCACTCCCCGGGGGCCCCACCCCCGCCACTCCCCAGAGGGCCCCGCCCACACCCCACCCCCGCCTCCTCCACACCCCAGCGGCCCCGCCCTCATGGGCCAACCCTGTCTTTTCATTTGTTTCTTCATCAAGAGCAAGGTCTTTCTCACCTCGGGGCCTTGGCTGTTGCCTTCCTCTGCTCGACAGCTGTCTTCCTCCATCTCTGGTGTGGCGGTGGCCAGCTCCTGGTCGTCCAGGCCTTAGCTCAGATAGCCCTTCTCCAAGAGGGTTTTTTTGTCGCCTCTGTCTGAGCCCCACCGTCGGGAGCTCTCCTCTGCCATCTGCTTTGTTGTCTCTCTTAAGATTTTATTTTTCCTTTTTCTCCACAAAGGCCCCCCCCTTCATAGTTGTGGTGATTTTTGCTTTTCTTTTAGTTGTGGGGTGTGGGACGCCGCCTCAGCGTGGCCTGATGAGCAGTGCCATGTCGGCGCCCAGGATCCAAACCGGAGAAACCCTGGGCTGCAGAGGCTGAGCGCCCGAACTCAACCACCTGGCCACAGGGCCGGCCCCTGTTGTCTCTGTTGTAACTGAGTCCTCTGAGGGCATAAAGGGTGTGTCCTCAGCGTCCAGCCTGGTGCCTGGTTCAAAGAACACATTTTAAGGGCCAGAACACAAAGGCTCATGAGCTGAATCCACATAAAATAAAATGTTGGCTTTTGTCAATGCAAATAACCACTCACCGTTCCATAGACAGGAGGGGTAAGGCGAATTTTCCTTGAGCCATGCTGAGGACTGTACCCTGGGAAGGCAGTCTCCACAAAGGAGGAAGTGTTCTGGAGAAGCATGGTTTTCAGTACAGTTTATACCTTTTTAGAACAAAGAGCGTACATCACACACGCCCAAGATACATAATCCTCAAAGTTCTGAAGAGATGCTCAGTTACGGGTCAGCGGGTCAGCACGGCCCTGCTGCTGGGAAAGGGAGCCTGTCTTCGGGAACACTGGTGCTGGCACATAGGGAAGGAAGTATTCATCCTTATCTTCACGCCGCGGTCTTTTCCTTTGGACTAAGGTTTAATGCATCCTTATCTTAATGGTTGAAGCAGATGCACAATGTATGGGTGACAGGCTGGAAGTCAGGCTGCCTTAGTTCAGGCTGAGTCGGGTTTAAACCAGAATAGCTACCCTGCCGTCACCTCAAGATGTGAAAATGTCACTGAGCTTTGATGGTTTCATCTGCATACAGTCGCTCTGCTACCCGCTGCTTTCCCCAGACTGTATTTTTGATTTGCGTTTGGAATTGGGGCAAGTGACCTCTGCCTGGAGCTGTGTGCAGCCTTGCCTCTGAATGAGATAACTGGTTTGTGGCGGGCAGGTTGACACACTGCTTTTTCTTTCTTTTTTTTTAATTATAAAAGCAGTACATTCAACTCAAATAGTCACAAGGAGGCAAAGTACCAAGCAGAAGTTGCCCTCTCCTACCTCTTGCTCCCCCTGTCCCCAGTCTTATTCCCTGGGGATAACAATTGGGATTCATCCCTTTTAGATTTTTAAGCCCAAGATTGCATTAAAAGAACCAGATAGATGCCTTGCCGGCCATCTCAAGACAGCAATACCCACGTCTCCTGGGGCTGCCCATGTTCGGAAATGTAGATTTGGGGTAACAGTACTAGTGAGGAAGAAGAAAGATTGTGTAGAGACAATTCTTCCAGAAGGTAGCAGACCCAGCCCCTTTGCTGGGGGCAGCCAGAGCCTGATTCAGGTCACACTGTGTTTTGACCTGGGTTGAGCAGAAGGCTGTGTGGCCTCATGTATCATCTGTGTGCCCAGCTCGTGAGGATGCCTTTAGTGGTCTCAAATCACTGTTAGAGTTTTTACAGTTGTGTGCTTTTTCCTTTAAAATTACAGTATGGTACATTAAAGAGCCATAAAATTTGGGTTGGGTGCTGTCAGAAGAGTAGGTCTGATTCTTTCTCTTATGTTACCCTGGAGCCCTCTGGTTTTGTGTAACCTTTAACAGGATTTTATGTGGTCTGTTTTTAATGCTTAGGGCTGTCTGGAGAACAGATGTTACATGAATTGTATATTTAAAAGTATGCAGTCACAGTGTCCACTTTGCAGGCTCCACCTCCTCATCCCTCTTAACCTTGGGCCTTTCTTCTCCTACACTTGCTCCTTGGGTGGCCACATCCAGTCTCAAGCGTTTATCTGCAGCTGAGACCTCTCCCTTGAACTCTCTAGACTTTTCTATCCAACTGCCTGTCTTCCTCTCCACTGGGATGTCTGGAAGCCTTCTCAAGCCCAGTGTGTCCCAGATCGTCCCCCGCAGCCTGCTCTTCCTTCATTCTTCCCCGTTGCAGTTAATGAAAACTCCGTCAGTCCACATGCTCACACCACCAACCTGGGAGACATCGTTGGCCTCTAGCTCACATCCACGTTCCATCCATCAGCAAGTTATAGTCTCTCCACTGAGAAGAGATCCGGAATTTGACCCCTCCTAAGACTTCTACCCGAATCCCCTCCCCTCACCCAGGCCACGATCATCTTGCACCTAGATTATTTCAGCAGCCTCTGAAGTGGTCTGTCTGCTTCCACGCCTGCCCCACTCCTGCCCCCTTTAGTCTGTTCTCAACACAGCAGCCAGAATGCTGCTATTAAATTGTAAGTCAAATAGCGTCCCTCCTCTTCCCGGAACCCTCCAGTGGCGCTCTGTCTCACTCTGAGTAAAGGCCGGTGCTTTCAGCAACTGAAAGGCCTTACGAGGTCTGCACACTCTCGCCAGCATCTGTGCCATTCCCTTTGCTCAGCCCTCCAGCCACCCTGGCCTTGCTGACCTGGCAGCCTGGAGATGTGCTCCCGCCCCAGGGCCTTTGCCCTTGCTGTTCTTTCTGCCCGGGATGTAGTTCCTCAGATAGCATACGGCTCATTCCTCTGCATCCTTCAGCTTCTCGCTCAAATGTCCCCCCAGTGAGAGCTCCTCCAACACTGTGAAAATTGTAAGCCCTTCCCTGACTCATTTCTCCCAAGGCACGTTCCGCCTCCCAGTACACTTTATACATTCCCTGTTTATTTTCTTTATTGTCTGTCTCCTGCATCAGAGTGTAAATTACAGAGAGGCAGAGATTTATTTGTTTTTTTATTGACATAAATACTTGTTAAATGAATGAAGACAGATTTGACTACATAATAGGTAAATTCTCTGTACTACAAAAGACCACATAAACTAAATAATTACTTTCTAAAATTTGTCCTTACATTTACAATAAAGGATCACATGGGTAATATAGAAAGAGCTCCTAGAAATTAATAAGGACAAAGCAAACAACCCCATGGAAAATTGGGAAAAGGACATTGAACAGGCTTTCTTCAGAAGACAGACAGAAATGCCAGTGAAGATGAAAGGTGCTGAGTCTCATTAGTAATCAGGGAAATAGAAATTGGAACGGTAAAATAGTTTTCATCTATTAGATTGACACAAATTACAAGGATTCCTGACACCGAGTGTGATTAAGGCTATAGAACATCAGATTGCTACACGACTGGTGAAAGTACTTGTTGGCACAGATTTGGAGGGTCCTGATGGCTGTGTATTTTCTTCATTCAGCAATCTGTCTACCTACCTAGCTTATAAAAACACTTGCAGATGTGCACAGAGGTGTAGATACAAGGCTATCCATTGTAGCACTGTTGTTAATAATAAAAAAATGGGGAATAATTTGAACCTCCATCAAGTCTTTAAAAATAGATCACATAAGTCATGTTAAAGGTCTATACAAAATTACAGAGCTGTGTGAGAAAAAGAACCTAAGCTATTCTGACAGCATCCATTCTAAATTTTCTAAATTTTTATTAAGTTCTACTTTAGTTTTAAAACAGAAATGATGTAAAACCTTACTGAAAATACACCAGCATAGGTAGTATACCCATACTATGAAGTATTCTGCAGCTTTCGAAAGAGTGACCTAGAGCTGTAGAGACATAGGGGAAAGATTTCTGAGGCATCGGTTAGATGGAGAAACCAGTTGCAATATATTGATGTTTAATCCCACTTTATGTAACAGGCTCCAGTGCTGTTTTCTGTGTCCATTAATTCGTGTAAAAGTGCAGAAAACCACCTGGGAGGCCGCCAACCAGCCAGTTAACGAGTTTCCTTGGGGTTGGGAAGTAAATGCAGGGGGAGGAGATCTGCTCCTTCTGTATCTGAATTTCTACAAAGAAAAATATTCATGATTAACTTTATAATTTAAAAAGGTAATGCTGTTTTCTCTAAATGACAGAGTTTTAGAAAATGTTAAAAAGCAACTAAATTGGAGATTGCTGGGAAACTATTCTTAAGCAAACCCTGACTTGCAAATATTTAACACTGGAGATTTCAGATATTTGTGAGTGATCCCAAAGACTAATAATATTTAATAATAAATAATATTTAATAGTCTTTCATTTATCTGAGGCACAAAAATTAACAATGTAAACGAGGGTTCAGGAGTGAGTCCCGAGGCCTGTGGTTGGGCTTCCCCACCATTTATTGTTGAATAAATGGAGAAATAAGTTGTAGCGGCGTCCCTAGAGTGATCGCTGTGTTTATGAGAAAAATGGGCCTAGAAAACCAAAGTGGTCGGCCAGTGCTGGTGGGGACCATGAAGAGGGGTGTTAGGAAGTGATGGATCTCAACAAAAATAAGGGTTTGGTATTAGAGTCCAATGTCAAACTCAATGCTGATGCAGATCTGTAGAGAGAATATGCTCCCTATAAAAATTTATATATATATATATATATATATTCATGAAACTTTTAGTGAATGTAGCAGCCAGAGCAAAATGGCTTTTTAACAGAAATTATGATCCATAGTAAAATTTCTCAAATTTGATTTTTTGAGAAGATCTTGAAAGATTTCTCTCTTGAATATTAAGGGTCAACTGTAGTTAGCTGAGTTTTTCTATTAATGAACCTCCCTTCTCAGATCCAAAAAAAATCTTCAAAGTCCTCTAGCCTACTGCCATTTGGTATAATTTTTGAGTTCTTTTAAAAAATGTTTTATCAGAATGGCTATAATTAATAAGACAAGAAATAAGTATTGGAGAGGATGTGGAGAAAAGGGAACTCTCATACGCTGCTGGTGGGAGTGCAAACTGGTGCAGCCACTACGGAAAACAGTATGGAGATTCCTCAAAAAATTAAGAATAGAACTACCATACAATCCAGCTATTTCACTGCTGGGTATTTATCCAAAGAACATGAAAACACGAATGCGTAATAATATATACTACTCCTGTGTTCATTGCAGCATTATTCACAATAGCCAAGACTTGGAAGCAAACTAGGTGCCCATCAAGGGACAAATGGATAAAGAAGATGTGGTATATATACACGATGGAATACTACTCAGCCATAAAAAAAAACAATGAAATCTGGCCATTTGTGACAACATGGATGGACCTTGAGGGTATCATGCTAAGAGAAATATCAGAGGGAGAAAGTCAAATACTGTGTGATCTCACTCACAAATAGAAGATAAAAACAACAATAATCACATAGAGACAGAGATTGGATCCGTGGTTACCAGAGGGGAAGCAGGGAGAAAGGAGGGCGAAAGGAGTGATTAGGCACCTGTGTGTGCTGATGGTTGGTAATTGGTCTTTGGGTGGTGAACATGATGCAGTCTACACAGAAATCGAAATATAACACTGTACACCTGACATTTATATAATGTTATGAACCAATGTTACTGCAATAAAAAAAATGTTTTAAAACATAAAAGTAATATACATCTGGAAAAGTCGGAAAATACCAAAGAAATACCGAAAGAAGTAAGAGAAAAAAATAATCCAGAATCTTACTGTATAAAGAGAACTGAAATATTAGCCTGTTTCCTTTGATTTCCATGTAATTTTGTCTTGTTTTATGCAGTTAGAACTGCATATAATTTTATGTCCTTTTTCATTTGTAGTGTTACTTTTGTCTGTGAAAGCTCCCCCAGTATATGCATTTTGCTGACCACATAATACTCTTCTGAGTGGTCCTACCATAACTGAACTACCCCCAGGTTTTGATGGATGGGTAGGTTCCAATTTATGTTTTTATAAGTAATACCTGATTTTTATTCCTAGAGCTTTTTATGTATTTCAGATTATTGCCTTAGATAGATTTTAGCTTTAAATGTTAAAGGCTCTTGATAAATAATGTCCCAAATTGCTTTCAAAAACCATAACCTTTATTTTAACGATGAAGAAGTAGAAGCTGAGAGAGAGCCAGCGCGCTGGGGGCAGAAGCAGCCCAGGGCAGCGACATCCTGACATCTGAGCCTGTCCTCTCTTCTGCAGGCTGCTGCCTCCCTCTGGGGATTTAAGCAGAGCAGCGTTCTTAATGACAGCGCTTCCTGCAGCCCTTTTCCAGCTAGTAAACACTGAGAGGCAGGCAGGGCTGTGCGATTGCTCTGCTGTTAGCTGTGGGCCAGGATGGCTGGGGTTGCCAGGACTGGTGGCATTTCAGCTCCTGCTTTTACAGCTGAAATAACACAAAGGCGCAGGCCGTGTAAAAGTCTTTTCCCTACATAGCACTATTCCTGTTTGTGGTTTACTATGCTGCCTTTTAAAATTAATGAGTAATATTGTTAAATGTGATGGTCTGGCTGGGCTCGACTCCCTATGTAGGATTCTCCAGATCTCGACTGACCACGTCTCCAGGCTTCTCCCTCCCCTCCTCTTTGGTGCTGCAGGATTCTGGAACTGGCAGTCTATCTGCCACTCTGTGCCTTTGCACATGCAGTCCCCTCTTGGGGAACATACTCCCCGTTCTCCACATCCTCTGCAAGCCCCGACCGTCCTTCAGACAGACTCCTGGCAGCCTTCCAACACCCTCCTCAGTCGGCCCTCAGCACCCTGACCTGTCGGTTCCTCCTCCTGCCCTGTGCCTTTCCACATGGACGTGGCGCTTGCCTCACTGAGCGCCGTGGTTTGCTCTTAGGTGGCCTTTGTAACTTGCCTAAGAGCAACTCTCGGCCTCGACGTGTGTCTCATCAAGTCCCGTACCCTCTGCACCACATCCAGCACTTAGAAGATATTTTGCTGAGTTGTTTCCCTGCTCACTAACGCAGGTGAAGGTTCCGGGTTTGATGTTCTCTGTGGCTTTGTTTCAGGTCTTTCTGTCTGAGTGGAAGGAACACAAGGTTGCTCTCTCACGGCTCACCAGCCTGGAGCTGAAAGATGATTTCCTCCACGGGCTGCAGATGCTGAAATCCTTGCAGAGTCAGCATGTTGTCACGCTGCTGGGCTACTGTGAGGAAGACAACACTGTCCTTACGGAATATCACCCCTTAGGGGCCTTGAGCAACATGGAAGAAACACTCAACCTTTCCAAGTACCAAAACGTGAACACGTGGCAGCACAGGCTGCAGCTGGCCATGGACTACGTCAGCATCATCCGCTACCTGCACCACAGCCCCCTGGGCACGCTGGTCATGTGCGACTCCAGTGACCTGCGCAAGACGCTGTCCCAGTATCTGCTGACGCGGAACTTCAGCATCGTGGTGAACGACCTGGACGCCTTGCCCCTGCTCAACCGCAGCTCCGGGGCTTTGGTGAAGTGCGGCCACAGGGAGCTGCACGGCGATTTTGTGGCTCCAGAGCAGCTGTGGCCCTATGGAGAGGACATGCCTTTTCGTGATGATCTTATGCCCTCGTATGATGAGAAGATCGACATCTGGAAGATTCCAGACATCACCAGTTTCCTTTTGGGGCACGTCGAAGGCAGTGATATGGTCCGATTCCATTTGTTTGATATTCATAAGGCATGTAAGAGCCAGGCTCCTGAAGAAAGACCCACTGCTCAGGACGTCCTGGACACCTATCAGAAGGTTTGGAACTTACTCAGAGACACCATGATATCTCAAACGAGAGAAATGCTATGAAACCAGGCCAGCGAGGGAGGGCTGAGCGTGGAGAAACAAATGCAACCGTTGCAGCAATTCCGCTCCGACGGAGTTTGCTGCTGTTTAGTGGTGTGGTTCTCGTTCTGCGTACCCGGGCTCGCGTGAGGGTTCTCCCTCTCCTGGGGGCCTGGCGGAAGTTGCTAAGCAAGAGCAAACCCGCCTTGACTCAAGTCCGGCTTCACTTTCCGAGGCTGGTCTCTCCCAGAGGAAGATGCAGAGAAGCAGGAGTCTCACCAGCATCTGAAGAAGGTAACAAAGACGGCGCTGCAAAGAGGCCTCCCTCCCTAATGACTGAATCTGTAAGCTTGTAAGAAATGTATAGAGAGAAGGTTTGTAAATGGCATTCTATGAAAGAAACATAAAGTAATTCTCCAGAGAGCATTTTTTCCTCATTTTTTTAGATGGTGATCAACAGACGGAGTCCGGAGGATTTGTGCCCTGTTTCACGTGGTGTCGGTGAGCATCTTTACTGTTTCGAACCATTGTTCTGTGAAGCTCCTGTGCCGTCCTCCTTCCAACGAGCTGGAGGAGAACTATGACAGATGCTCTTTGAAATTTTGAATGGATAAGGAATATTGCAAACAGCAAGTGTGAGGGAAATTAATCTAGGTTACTGCCTTGGATGGTGCTTGTGAAAATCCTGTTTACCTTCCAGCTAAGTTTTCTGTGTCCAAAATTAGTTACTGTGAACGTTTTACATCAGTAGTGTCAGTCCTTCAGGTGTCAAGCCCTTCCACCTGAGTTGCATGATTGAATCCTTCAAAAGGCTCTCTCCTTGGTCCCTGTCATCGTCACTGGCAGGGGATGGTGGATCTGGTGCATCTTACTCATCACTAACCAGGTGGTCACAGCCGGTGCTGAGGGGCAAAGACGCTGTGCAGCAGACTCTGCCTCCCCTGCGCTCAGGCGGCGTCAGACTCACTGGGGTCACTGGAGCTGTCCCCACCCCACAGCCTGTGACTCAGGAGGTCTCGGGCAGAGTCTGAGACTCGGCATTTCCGCCTGGCTCCCAGGTGCTGCTGGTGCTGCTGCTCTGGGGACCACATTTTGGGAACCACTGCCGTTAACTGTCAGGAAGGAGCCACAGGCAGAGGATAGGGCGGTGCTGTCAGTATTGTCCACTGTCCTGCTGCCAGTGGGTGACGGGGCCCTGTGGCTGCTCAGAGAGTGCCTGCCCAGAGTCTTCTAACTGTCACTTTTGTTATAAAAACTCCACCACAACCCACTATGCTGGCTGTGATCAAAAGTGTGGACAATAGTAAGTGTTGGCTGGGATGTGGGGAGTTGGAACCCTCCTACACTGCTGCTGGGAATGTAAAATGGTGCGGCTGCTTTGGAAAACAGTCTGGCTGTTCCTCTAAAAGATTAAAAATAGAGTTACCATAACCCAGCACTTCCATTCCCAAGTATTTACCCGAGAGAATTGAAAACATGTCCATAAAAACATTTGTACACAAATGCTCATAGCAACACTATTCATAATAGACAAAAGATGGAAATAAACTGAATGTCCATCAGCTGGTGGATGGATAAAGACAATGTGGTGTATCCACACAATGAGACATTATCCAGCCATAAAAAGGAATGAATTCCTGATACGTGCTCCAACATGAATGAACCGTGCAAACACACTAAGTGATGTGGGAGGAGGTAATCGAGAGGACGTGACCGCCACTTGACCCAAGAACTGGGCATTGGAAACATTCTCACCCCTCCCCGTCCTTGGAATGCGCACTCCCCACCGTTCCCACAGCGGGGGTCATTTCCAGGGTCATGGCCTTGAGAGAGCACTGAGTCTCAAGACCATCTGGATGATCCGGGTCACTGAACCCCATTAAGGCCTCTACATAAACTTTGAAGATTCTGGTGGGCAGTGCGGAGGTCGTCTGTAGCTGCCCAAGACGAGCGTCGTCAGTAAGTTCCCTCACTGATTAAACCTGCCCCCTCCCCATCGAGTGTCTGCCTCTTTCTTCCTTCTCTCTCTGCCCTCCGTGTGTGGGGCCAGTGTGTGAACCAACATGTGACAGAAGCCAATCATGAAAGACCACGTGTTGCTGGCTTCCATTAGTATGAAATGTCCAGAATAGACAAATCCATAGAAATAGAAAGTAGGTTAGTGGTTTCCAGGGGCTGGCAGGGGGTCGGGGGTGAAGGATGGGGAGTGCTTGCTAATGGGTACAGAGTTTCTTTTTGGGGTGATGAAAATGTTCTGAAATTATGTAGTGATTGTATCGTGGTTGCACAACTCTGTGAATATACTAAGTAACACTGAATTGTATAAAAAGAGCAAGTTTTATGATATGTGAATTATATCTCAATAAAGCCGAAAAAACCCAACGTCTGTGACAAGGCCGTGTATCCCTCGTGACTCTGCACTTGACGTGGGCTGTTGTCGTGTGGAGTTGATTTGGGATTATCTGTTCATGTTGTAATTCTTGTTTGAGGGTTTTTCTTAGCTTTTGGACTTTGCACTGGAGCAAAACTAACAGTTTCAAACAGATGTCTTTTTAAATATTGACAGCCAAGCTAAAATAAACAGCATGGTGTGGGGAAGGGACACCGCTAGGATGAGAAGACCTGAGTTAAGTCCCAGCACTGCCTGGATTCTTTGTGCGGCCTCAGACAAAACCATCTCTCGAATGGGAGTCGTGGGAGCCATTCTGGCTCTCGCTCTGCCTCTCCGAGTTCTCTCTGAGGCTTTATAATGCCAGAGCCAGACCCCAGACTGGACTTGCCTGGCAGCGTTCAGTCTTTAGCTTGTGCTCAGATATAATTCAGTGCCAACAGAAGTGCAAAATCACAAGAGGAAGTTACGTTCTAAGTAACACTTAGCTGGGGGTTCATTGCCCCCGTAGCTGCTGCCTCACGTTCGGCAGAGGTGTAGTCAGGAGGAGAGGCAGACAAGGTGAGCCGTTCTCAAAGCGCAGCCAGCGATTCAGTGCTCCCTCCCTGCTTACCTTAGTCCAAGTGTTAAAGAAAAAGTCGCCCCCCGTACGGTTTATAGTGTGCTTTCTCACTGTCTCCTGTGACGCTACAAACACTGCAAGCCTCGGGGCCTCCAGCGATTGATAACGATTCAGTAGACACAGAACACGTGGGTGTCCCCAGAGTGAGGCCCCCGCAGGTGGAGTGAGGTGGAACACTTGTATCACACAGCTCTCCATGGAAAGGTCCTCTGGTGAATCCTCCTCAGTATTGTGTTTTTATTTTTTTATTTTTTGCTAAGGAAGATTAGCCCTGAGCTAATATCTGTTCCAGTCTTCTTCCACTTTATATGCGGGTTGCCGTGACAGCATGGCTGACGACTGGTGAGTAGTGTAGGCCTGCGCCTGGGCTCTGAACCTGCGGACCCAGGCCACCAAAGCATGGCGTGACAAACTGAACCACTGTGCCATGGGGCCGGCCCCTCCCCTCAGTATTTTAAAAATAAACATTGCTTAATTTCGCTAATCTCTATTCTCATATGACTTTTGATCCCTTAAGGGTAATTTAAAATGTGAAACCATGCTTTTCCATCCCTTCGTAATATTTTGTGAGGACAAGTAAAATGAAGGAAATACTTTAGATTCTTTGGAGATCTGCAACGTAGGTTGCAATCAAATTCTAATAAGGAAGTCAGCAAGAGTTCTGCATCCATGTTTAAACATTTTATTTATACCATAGGCACGCCTCACGATTTTGCTACCTGAAATTAACTCCTTTGGAGAGAAAATTTGGTTCATTAACTCCCAATTTCATGTGATCGATGTGTAGTATTTCACATAAATAAGGTATAATATTCATTTTTACTTCTGAAAAGGACCTAGTGCCCATTGAAACATAGCACAGTGTCTTCCAGAGTTCTCTTTGTTCTTTCACAAATAAACAGGACTGGTTTGTGACTACGGAGAGCCCTGAAGAGTGTTCTTGGGCTCCCAGGTCAGTCACTACTGACAGACACCCCGACCCTCAGGGTTCTCAGCTACACGTGTAATATGTAAGCTATAGACTATGCCGTAGTTCAGTTTTTTAGCTTGGCAATTTTTTTTTTTTTTGAGGAAGATTAGCCCTGAGCTAACTGCTGCCAATCCTCCTCTTTTTGCTGAGGAAGACTGGCCCTGAGCTAACATCCATGCCCATCTTCCTCCACTTTATGTGTGGGACACCTACCACAGCGTGGTGTGCCAAGCGGTGCCATGTCTGCACCCAGGATCCGAACCGATGAACCCCGGGCCGCCAAAGTTTAACGTGTGTACTTAACCACTGGACCACTGGGCCGGCCCCAGCAATTGTTATTAACTTTACCTTTTAAATGGGTTCTTAGAAGTTGAAGGAGGTAATAAATTGTCAAACAACAATTCAGACTTTGCCAGATGTTAGAGTTTTCTCATGAATAAACTTTTGAGGGTTAATTTTTACTTATTCTATTGACAAAGTAGCCAGCTCAGGCTGTTATAATGCTTTCAGGAGATCACTCAATAAGCATTTCATAAGGGTTTTTTCAGGGCTATTTGGATTATTTAAGGACTAGTAATTGCAGAATTATGTCAGGATTCATTCCATTACAACTGGGTAAAACGGTTCAAATTCTGAAGTAAGGTGACTAAATTACATTCATCATAAAAAAAAAACAGGCATATAGTGTGTATGTATAGCCCACATTAAACAGTGGTATATTCCTGTAAACTAAATTGATTTTTTTTCTTTTAGGTTATCATTTAAAATTTCAAGGGGGACACAGTGGAGGTCTATCTTACCTTTAGGGAGCAGACCATTGGTTTTATCATGTTTATGTGATTAGACGTGATAGGTGGAACAGACATTTATCTCTACTCCCTTTTGAAACCAAATTAAAATGGGAGAAAATAAATAAACAGGTATAAACCATAAGGCCAAATATGAAGCAAGACCATTTGTGCCTCAGAGCTCTGCAAAGCCTCTAAAATTCAGAGCTGAATTCTTTGGAAGAGGGAGTAAGGAGTGGGCTGAAAGCTACAACAATTGGTTGAAAGTTTCTGTAAAGAAGTTAGACTCCAGATCCCCTTCACAAACCACTTTGAGTCAGGATACGACCTCCCATCCTCAGCAGGAAAGGGGACATCTCTGGGGAAAGTGAACTAGAGAGTTGCTAGACTCACAGGTGTAGCTTGTGTTGGGGGTAAGGTCTCTAATGAAAATGGAGGGATTGCCTGAAATGCTACACGATGGTGAGACCCTACAGTGCTAGTAGCCAGGTTCATTACTCCACCTTCTCCACCAGTCAGGAGATGAGCATTTCTCTCTAGAAAAACTGTGCCCCAAAGAAGAGGTTTATCTCCCAATGAAATTTCTGGATCTGCAACCAAAAAACCCATCAAGCAACAAGACACTCCCATCCCCCAAGCACACCCACATCTTCCATTTTCCTTTTCATTTCCTTATTCTTGAAGCGGACAGATAAGGATAATCAGACACTTGAAAGAAGATTCCGGTTCATGAAAACAAAATAGAACCTTCAAGGAAAGTGAATGCAGGCAGCAGAAATCCTCAAACAAACTGTAATAAATATTATCAGAGAGCTAGAAAGAGATGAGAGATGTAACAATGGACGTGACAGAATGGAGAACGTTCAGAGACCAAGGAAAAGCTCTTGGAAATTAAAAATATGGTCCTAGAAATTAATACTACAGAAGAGTTAGAAGATAAAATTGAGGAAATCATTGAGTAAACAGAACAGAAAGAGATAAAGGATAAGACAGTTCAAGAGTCAGTCCTACAGTTATAGTATTAAGAGGAATTCTAAGAACAGAAAAATAGGAGGAAATAATCAAAGAATCATATCAAAACTTTCCCAGAGCTGAAGAAAATAAGATTCTAGGTTGAAAGTGTCGGTTGAGGACTTGGCACAATGAATGAAAAAAAGACCCACAACATGAAATTTCAGACCACTAGGGATAAAACAATGCCAGAAGTTTCCAGAGAAAATACTTTTCTAAATGAGAATCAGCATACTGTCCTATGTGTCAATAGCAGTGCTGGAAATTATATTGGATAAGATGCCTTAAAAATTCTGAATGAATATTATTTCAGCCTAAAACTCTATGTCCAAAGTTTCAATCAAGAATGAAGTAAAACAAAGACTTCAAAAAATTTTAAACTGGAAATAATTGTGGATTCACAAGATGTTGCAGAAATTCTACAGAAGGGTTTCATGTACCGTCCAGTTTCCTGCAACAAAGACATGTTTTTGACCAGCACTCTTTCTTAGGAAGCTGTGTAAAATTTGCTCTGACAAAATGAGGCACACTGAAGAAGAGGAAGCTATGGGATCCAGGAAACAAGGGGGCACCTGCACAGAAGGGAGGCAGAGGGGTTTCCCAGGGCAACGTTGAAGGAAAGTCTCAGGACCACAACCTAGTGGGCAACAAATCCGATGGGAGCAGGATCACTAGAAGCCTCCAGCAGGAGTGACTCCCAGAAAAAAAGGAAGTGGCAGGTTACCTGATGTGTTTGATAGTATTTCTAGGATTTCTACAGCTATGTTAGAGAGGTAGTGGAAGGATTAATGGCAGGAAAAGAGGAAAATATTAACTGCTCCCTCCCAAAAATTATGGTACGGTTTTTTCAATCAAAGAAAAAATAATTATACCAGGGGAACCATTTAAAGGAATTCGGGGGGGGGGGGGAAGCCATTAAAATAAAGGAAGCTTGGATGATGTCCTGCTTAGATCAAAGATGCTTTATAATGGGAATGATCACTTCTTATCTTTTATGTGAGTTTCCTATTGCTGCTGTAACATCTTACCACAAATGTAGTGGCTTGAAACAATACAAATTTATCATCTTACCATCCTGGAGGTCAGGAGTCCAACACAGGTCTCCCTGGGCTACAGTCAAGGTGTGGGCAGGGCTGACTCCTTCTGGAGGCTTCAGCAGAGCATCTGTTTCCTTGCCTTTTCCAGTTTCTAGGGGCCACCCCTTTTTCTTGGTTTGTGACTCATAAGACATGATGTTGAAGACAAGTCATTTGAAAGTATCCAGTCAGAGTAGAACAAAGAAAAAAGAATGAAAAAAGAGTGGAGAAAGCCTATGTGAATTATGGAATACCATCAAGAGAAACAATATATGCATTATTGGAGTCCCAGAAGGAGAAGAGAAGGAGAAAGGGACAGGAAACTTATTTGAAGAAATAATGGCTGGGAACTTCCAAAATCTGAGGAGAGATTTGAACATCCAAGTTTATGAATCTCACAGGTCCCCTAAAAGATTCAACCCAAAAAGATCTTATCCAAGACACATTAAAATAAAACTATCTAAAATCAAAGACAGAGAATTTTAAAAGCAGCAAGAGAAAAAAGTCCTCACGTACAAGGGAACCCCCATAAAGCTATCAGAGGATTTCTCAACAGAACTCTTGCAGGCCAGGTGAGAGCAGGATGATATAGTCCAAGTGCTGAAAGAAAAAACTTCCAACATAGAATACTTCACCTAGCAAAGCTGTCCTTCAGAAATCAGGGAGACATAAAGACTTTCCCAGGAGCCAACCCGGTGGTGCAGTGGTTAAGTTCACATGTTCTGCTTTGGCAGCCCAGGGTTTGCCAGTTCAGATCCCGGGTGTGGACATGGCACCACTTGTAAAGCCATACTGTGGCAAGCATCCCACATATAAAAGTAGAGGAAGATGGGCACGGATGTTAGCTCAGGGCCAATCTTTCTCAGTAAAAAGAGGAGGATTGGTGGCAGATGTTAGCTCAGGGCTAACCTTCCTCAAAAAAAAACAAAAAAACAAAAAAAAACAGACTTTCCCAAACAAAAGCTGAGGGAGATCATAACCACTAAACGTGCCTTACAAAAAATGCAGAAAGGAGTTCTTTCAGCTGAAATAAAAGGATGATAATTAGGGGATGGATCCAAGATGGCGCTGTGAGTAGTCCTCTTTGTCTCTCCCCCTTCGAGTCTACAATTATTTGGACACTTATCGCTTAACAAAGGATATCCAGACAGCATCTCAGGATGTCTGAGATACCCACGCGACTATACATCGGAAGGCGGACGGACTTTCCTCCGGGAGGATGTGGAAATAGGTGAAAACTCTCCGACCCCGACTGAGCAGCCTAGTACCCGCAAGTGGCTTTCTTCCAACGGATGCCCCCAGAAGATCTACACAAATCTAGGGCAGGAGCGAGCACACAACAGAGGAGCGACAGTGGAAACAGGTGACCAGAACCCTACCTAAACCCCCCGCAATTACTGCTAAACGCAGAGGGAAACTTTGGAGTTGCACACCTGGGCCCACGGGGAGAGTCTCTCCCCGCCATTGGCGGGGAGATCCCTCCTGGTGTTCGAGGCACCCGGAGGGTCCCAGAGAGAGTCGCTGAGGGTACGGAGGTCTCCCAGCTGCCACTGCCAGCACGGTGGGGCTAGGGCTTGCCCGAGATCTCCGAGCGGACTGGGACTGGGTGAAGCTCCAAAGGCCGACTCCACGCCCCGGAGGGGAAGTTACAGAATTCTGCCCGGGCAGCAGACAAAACTCTCTGTCTGCCATTAGCAGAGGGGCTACGCCCAGCATTCACGGCTCCGGGAGAGTCCCGGAGAGAATCCCAGAGGGCGGGGCGACCCCCAGCTGCCGTTGCCCGCCCTGTGGGACTAGAGATTGCCGGAGATCTCGGAGAGGACTGGGGCTGGGGGAAGTTCCAAAGGCCGGCTCTGTGCCCCAGAGGGGAAGCTCCGGAGTTCTGCCCGGGCAGCAGACAAAACTCTCTGTCTGCCTTTAGCAGAGGGGCAATGCCCAGCATTCAACTCCGGCAAAGTCCCGGAGAGAATCCCAGAGGACGGGGCGACCTCCAGCTGCCATTGCCCGCCCCGTGGGGCTAGGGATTGCTGGAGATCTCGGAGAGGACTGGGGCTGGGGGGAGTTCCAGAGACCCAGCTCCGTAGCCTAGGGGGAAACCCTACAGGCTCACAGCAGCCTTAGGGAAAGCCTCTGCACAGCACCAGTAGAAAGCACCCAGCTGGCAGCCACAAGGCTGGAAGACCCCAGGGCAAAAGCAGCATAGCTAGGTGAACTAACCACAGACTTTAGAAGATGCCAATAGCTCTCCTGCGACCCGTAGAGGACAAGTGAGATTTTGTGGGTGCCGACAGCAACGGAGCAACAAATATAAGTGATCCCACCCCTGGCTGCTGGAAAAGCCCATAACACCGTTGCAGACCCCAAGAAGGGAGCACATCTAGGTGGGCTGCAACAGTAGGCACCTGAAGCCCCCCTGTGACGGCCCCCATGGCAGAGGAGGGAATCCAAAGGGCCACTGTGACTACGAGGAGGGGCCCAGGCCCAGGTAGCAACTGTGGACAGGGTTCCTGGTTGGTGCAGTATAAACAGCTGCTCCCCCACTGCAGCAGCTGAAACAAGTGAAAGGAGCAACTAAACTCTATCTCCATGCGGAGGCACAAATCAACAACATCAAGCCATATGAAAAAATACGTTAAATCTCCAGAACAGAAAGAACGTAACAAATACACAGAAAACAATCCCAAAGAAAATGAGATATATAACCTAAATGATGATGACTTCAAAACAGCCATCATTAAAATACTCAATGAGTTAAGAGAGACTTCTGACTGACAACTCAACGAGTTCAGGAGCTATGTCACAAAAGAGTTTGATACGATAAAGAAGAACCAAACAGAAATATTGGAAATGAAGAACACAATAGAGGAGATTAAGAAAAATCTAGATGCTCTGAACAGTAGGGCCGATAATATGGAGGAAAGAATTAGCAATTTGGAAGATGGCAATATAGAATTGCTGCAGGCAGAGGAGGAGAGAGAAGCAAGACTAAAAAGAAATGAAGAAACTCTCCGAGAATTATCAGACACAATTAGGAGATGCAACGTAAGGATTATAGGTATACCAGAGGGAGAAGAGAAGGAGAAAGGGGCAGAAAGCCTATTCAAAGAAATAATGGCTGAGAACTCCGCAAATCTGGTGAGAGAGATGGATCTTCAGGTGACAGAAGCCAACAGATCTCCAAACTTTATCAATGCAAGAAGACCAACCCCACGGCATATAGTAGTGAAGCTAGCAAAAGTCAATGACAAGGAGAAAATACTAAGGACAGCCAGGCAAAAGAAACTAACCTACAACGGAACCCCCATCAGGCTATCAGCAGATTTCTCAGCAGAAACTTTACAGGCTAGAAGAGAGTGGAATGATATATTCAAAAATCTGAAGGACAAAAATCTACAGCCGAGAATTCTCTACCCAGCGAAAATATCCTTCAAATACGATGGAGAAATAAAAACTTTCCCAGATAAACAAAAATTAAGGGAATTCATTGCCACAAAACCTCCTCTACAGGAAATCCTCAGGAAAACCCTCATTCCTGAAAAATCCAAAAAAGGAAAGGGGCTACAAAACCAAGAGCAGAGGAGATAAGTAGAAGGACAACAACAGAGAGTAGCAGCTCTACATCAGAACAGATTAAACCATGGGACAAGAAACAAAGGAAATTGAAGAAAACCGGAAAACAAGACACAAAATGGTAGTGGTAGGCCCCCACATCTCAATAATCACTCTAAATGTAAATGGATTGAACTCCGCAATCAAAAGACACAGAGTGGCAGGATGGATCAAAGAACAAGATCCAACAATATGCTGCCTCCAGGAAACACACCTCAGCCCCAAAGACAAACACAGACTCAGAGTGAAGGGATGGAGAACAATACTCCAAGCTAATAATGAACAAAAGAAGGCAGGTGTCGCTATACTAATATCAGACAAGGTAGATTTCAAAGCAAAACAGATAAAGAAAGATAAAGAGGGACAGTATATAATGATAAAAGGGACTCTCCACCAAGAAGACATAACACTTATAAATATATATGCACCCAACACAGGAGCACCAAAATTTGTAAAGCAACTCTTAATAGAACTAAAAGAAGACATCAACAACAATACAATAATAGTAGGGGACCTCAACACACCATTAACACCAATGGACAGAACATCCAGACAGAAAATCAACAAGGAAATAATAGAATTAAATGAAAAATTAGACCAGATGGACTTAATAGATATAGATAGAACACTTCATCCAAAAACAGCAGGTTACACATTCTTCTCAAGTGCACATGGAACATTCTCAAGGATTGACCATATTTTGGGAACCAAAGCAAACATCAATAAATACAAGAGAGTTGAAATAATATCAAGCATCTTTTATGATCATAATGCTATTAAACTAGACATCAACTACAAGAAAAAAGCAGAGAAAGGTGCAAAAATGTGGAGACTAAACAACACGCTTCTCAACAAACAATGGATCATTGAAGAAATTAAAGAAGAAATCAAATTTTATCTGGAGACTAATGAAAATGAGAACACGACATACCAAATCATTTGGGATGCAGCAAAAGCAGTCCTAAGAGGGAAATTCATCGCAATACATGCTCACCTCACTAAACAAGAAAAAGCTCACATAAGCAACCTCAAACGACACCTAACAGAACTAGAAAAAGAAGAACAAACAAAGCCCAGAGTCAGTAGAAGGAGGGAAATAACAAAAATAAGAGCAGAAATAAATGATATTGAAACAAAAAAGACAATAGAAAGGATCAATGAAACAAAGAGTTGGTTCTTCGAAAGAATTAACAAAATTGACAAACCCCTAGCCAGACTCACCAAGAAAAGAAGAGAGAAATCGCAAATTAATAAAATTAGGAATGACAGGGGAGAAATCACAACAGATACCAATGAAATACAAGAGATCATAAGAGAATACTATGAAAAACTATATGCCAACAAATTGAACAACCTGGAAGAAATGGACAAATTCCTAGACTCCTACAATCTCCCCAAACTGAATCAGGAAGAAATGGAGAATCTGAATAGGCCAATCACAAGTAAGGAAATAGAAACGGTAATCAAAAACCTCCCCAAAAATAAGAGTCCAGGACCAGACGGCTTCTCTGGAGAATTCTACCAAACATTCAAAGAAGACTTAATACCTATTCTCCTCAAACTGTTCCAGAAAATTGAGAAAGATGGAGAACTCCCTAACACATTCTATCAAGCCAACATCACTCTGATCCCCAAACCTGACAAGGACAACACAAAGAAGGAGAACTACAGGCCGATATCACTGATGAACATAGATGCAAAAATCCTCAACAAAATTTTGGCAAACCGAATACAGCAATATATCAAAAAGATTATACACCATGATCAAGTGGGATTTATACCAGGGACACAGGGATGGTTCAACATCCGCAAGTCAATCAACGTGATACACTACATCAACAAAATGAAAAAGAAAAACCACATGATCATCTCAATAGATGCAGAGAAAGCATTCGACAAGATCCAACACCCATTTATGATAAAAACCCTCAGTAAAATGGGTATAGAAGGAAAGTACCTCAACATAATAAAGGCCATATATGATAGACCCACAGCCAACATCATACTCAATGGACAAAAGCTGAAAGCCATCCCTCTGAGGACAGGAACAAGACAAGGGTGCCCACTTTCACCACTTCTATTCAACATAGTACTGGAGGTGCTGGCCAGAGCAATTCGGCAGGAAAAAGAAATAAAAGGAATCCAAATAGGTAACGAAGAAGTAAAACTCTTGTTGTTTGCAGACGACATGATCTTATATATAGAAAACCCCAAAGAATCCACAGAAAAACTATTAGAAATAATCAACAACTACAGCAAAGTAGCAGGGTATAAAATTAACGTGCATAAATCAGTAGCATTTCTATACACTAACAATGAACTAACAGAAAAAGAACTCAAGAACTCAATCCCATTCACAATCGCAACGAAAAGAATAAAATACCTTGGGATAACCTTAACCAAGGAAGTGAAGGATCTATACATTGAAAACTACAAGACTTTCTTGAAAGAAATTGACGATGAGATAAAGAGATGGAAAGACATTCCAGGCACATGGATTGGAAGAATAAACATAGTTAAAATGTCCATACTACCTAAAGCAATCTACAGATTCAATGCTATCCCAATCAGAATCCCAAGAACATTCTTCACAGAAGTTGAACAAACAATCCTAAAATTCATATGGGGCAACAAAAGACCGCGAATTGCTAAAGCAATCCTGAGCAAGAAAAACAAAGCCGGCGGAATCACAATCCCCGATTTCAAAACATACTACAAAGCTACAGTGATCAAAACAGCATGGTACTGGTACAAAAACAGGTCCACAGATCAATGGAACAGAATTGAAAGCCCAGAGATAAAACCACACATCTATGGACAGCTAATCTTCGACAAAGGAGCAGAGGGCCTACAATGGAGAAAAGAAAGTCTCTTCAACAAATGGTGCTGGGAAAACTGGACAGCCACATGCAAAAGATTG
Organism: Equus asinus; assembly: GCF_041296235.1. Classification (NCBI taxonomy): domain Eukaryota; kingdom Metazoa; phylum Chordata; class Mammalia; order Perissodactyla; family Equidae; genus Equus; species Equus asinus. The sequence continues at coordinate 1,489,477 of NC_091816.1, read as the reverse complement.
AAAATTGACCATTCTTTTTCACCACACACCAAAATAAACTCAAAATGGATCAAAGACCTAAAGATTAGGCCTGAGACAATAAGTCTTTTGGAAGAGAATATAGGCAGTACACTCTTTGACATCAGTTTCAAAAGAATCTTTTCAGACACTATAACTCCTCAGTTGAGGGAAACAATAGAAAGAATAAACAAATGGGACTTCATCAGACTAAAGAGCTTCTTCAAGGCAAGGGAAAACAGGATTGAAACAAAAAAACAGCTCACTAATTGGGAAAAAATATTTACAAGCCACTTATCTGACAAAGGGTTAATCTCCATACTATACAAAGAACTCACACTGATTAACAACAAAAAAACAAACAACCCGATCAAAAAATGGGCAGAGGACATGAACAGACATTTCTCAAAAGAAGATATGAATATGGCCAATAGACACATGAAAAGATGTTCATCATCGCTAATCATCAGGGAAATGCAAATCAAAACTACACTAAGATATCACCTTATACCCGTTAGATTGGCAAAAACATCCAAAACCAAGAACGACAAATGTTGGAGAGGTTGTGGAGAAAAAGGAACTCTCATACACTGTTGGTGGGAATGCAAACTGGTACAGCCACTATGGAAAACAGTATGGAGATTTCTCAAAAAGTTAAAAATAGAAATACCCTATGACCCAGCCATCCCATTACTGGGTATCTATCCTAAGAACCTGATATCAGAAATCTCAAGAGTCCGTTGCACCCCTATGTTCATCGCAGCATTATTTACAATAGCCAAGACGTGGAACCAGCCTACATGCCCAGAAACTGATGATTGGATAAAGGAGATGTGGTATATATACACAATGGAATACTACTCAGCCATAAAAAAAGACAAAATTGGCCCATTCACAACAACGTGGATGGACCTCGAGGGTATTATGTTAAGCGAAATAAGCCAGTCAGAGAAAGACGAACTCTATATGACTCCACTCATAGGTGGAAGTTAGTATATTGATAAGGAGATCTGATCGGTGGTTACCAGGGAAAAGGGGGGGTGGGGGGAGGGCACAGAGGGGGAAGTGGTGTACCCACAACATGACTAACAAAAATGTACAACTGAAATCTCACAAGGTTGTAATCTATCATAACATTAATAAAAAAAAGGATGATAATTAGTAAAATGAAAACATATGAAAATATAGGACATACTGGTAAAGGTACATACATAGTCACATTTGGAATACTCTAATACCGTGATATGGTGGTGTGTTAATCACTTAACTTGAGTATAAAGGCTAAAGGACAAAAGTATTAAGATAACTATAAAAATAACTATAGGTACAGTAATTTGTTAATGGATACACAATACAAAAAAGATGTAAATTGTGACATCAAAAACAAAATAGGAAAGGGAGTAAAAGAGTAGAGTTTTTGTATGCAATCAATGTTAAGTTGTTATCAGCTTAACATAGACTGTTATAAGATGTTTTACATAAACCTTGTGGTAGTCACAAAGCAAAAACCTACAGTAGATACACAGAAGAGAAAGAGAAGAGAATCACAACATACTACTACTGGAAATTATTAATTCACAAAGACAATGAGACAGGAAGAAAAGAAAAAAAGGGACTACAAAACAGCCAGAAAACAGTTAATAAGATGGCAGTAGTAAGTCCTTACCTATCAATATTACTTTGAATGTAAATGGATTGAATTCCTCAATCAAAAGGGGCAGAGTGGTTAAATGGATTAAAAAAGCAAGACCCAACTTTATGCTGCCCACAAGAGACTCAATTCAGTTTTAAGAACACATATAGGCTCAAAGTGAAGTGATGGAAAAAGATATTCCATGCAAATGGAAACCAAAAGAGAGCAGGGGTATCTATACTTATGTCAGACAAAATAGACTTTAAATCAGAAACTGTAATAAGAGACAAAGAAGGTCATTATATAATGATAAAGGGGTCAATTCATCAAGAGGATAGACAGTCGTAAATAGATATACACTCAACATTGGAGCACCTAAATATATTAGTAAATACAGATCTGAACGGGGAAATAGACAATACAATAATAGGAGGAGACTTCAGTACCTGACTTTCAACAATGGATAGATCATCCAGACAGAAAATTAATAAGGAAACATTGGATTTGAACTATCCTTTAGACCAAATGGCCCAAACAGACATATATAGGACATTCCATCCAGTAGCAGCAGAATACACATTCTTCTCAAGAGCACACAAAACATTCTCCAGGACAGATCAGACATTAGGACACAAAACAATCTTAATAAATTTAAGATTAAAATTATACCAAGTATCTTTTCTGACCCCAAGGGTATGAAATAAGAAATCAATAACAGGAGGAAAACTGGAAAGTTCACAAATGAGTGGAAGTCAAACAACACAGTCCTGAACAACCAGTGTATCACAGAAGAAATCAAAAGGAAAATAAAAGAAATACCTTGAGACAAAAATGGAAACATGACACATCAAAATTTATGGGATGCTGCAAAAGCAGTTCTAAGACGTGTATAGCAATAAATGCCTACATTAGGAAAAAAGGAAGATCTCACATGAACAGCCTAACTTTACACGTCAAGGAACTAGAAAAAGAAGTAACTATGCCTAAAGTTAGCAGAAGGAAGGAAATAACAAACATGAGAGTAGGAATAAATGAAATAGACCAGAAAATTAATATAAAAGCAATGAAACGAAGAGCTGAGTTTTTGAAAAGTTAAACAATACTGACAAACTTTCAGGTAGCTAAGAAAAAAAGAAAACTCAAAATCAGAAATGAAAGAGGAGATACCACAGAAATACAAATGATCATAAGTGATTACTATGAACAATTATATGTCAACAAATTGAATAACCTAGAACAAATGGATTAATTCCTAGAAACAGGAGCCAGTCCAGTAGCATAGTGGTTAAGTTTGTGCACTCCACTGTGGGGGCCCCAAGTTCAGAAGTTTGGATTCCTGGCGTGGACCTACACACCACTCATCAAGTCACACTGCGGTGGCATCTTACATACAAAATAGAGGAGGACTGGCACAGATGTTAGCTCAGTGACAATCTTCCTCAAGCAAAAAAAAGAGGAAGACTGGCAACAGATGTTAGCTCAGGGCCAATCTTCCTGAGCAAAAATAAATAAATAAATTGCTAGAGACATACAACCTACCGAGATTGAATCATGAAGAAATAGAAAATCTGAACAGACCAATAATGAGTAAGGAGATTGAATCAGTATTCAAAAATCTCCCAAGAAAGAAAAGCTCAGGACCTGTAGGCTTTACTGGTGAATTTAGCAAATATTTAAAGAATTAATACCAATCCTTCTCAAACTCTTCCAAAATATTGAAGAGAAAGGAACACTTCCAAACTCATTTTATGATGCCAGCGTTACCCTAATACCAAAACTAGACAAGGACACCACAAGAAAAGAAAACTACAGGCCAATATCCCTAATGAATATATGAACATGAACCAAGAATGGTTCAATATACATAAACTAATCAATGTGATACACCACATCAATAGAATGAAGGATAAAAATCATATGATCCTCTCAATAGATGCAGTAAAAGCATTTGACAACATTCAGCATCCTTTTATGATTAAAAGCTCTCAACAAATAAGGTATGGAAGTAACATACCTCAACACAGTAAAGGCCACACATGACAAGCCCACAGTTAAGATCATACTCGACAGTGAAAAGCTAAAAGCTTTTCCTCTGAGATCAAGAAAAAGACAGAAATGCCCATTCTCACCACTTCTATTCAACATAGTACCAGCCAGATCGATTAGGCAAGAAAAAGAAAGAAAAGGCCTCCAAATCCTTAAAGAACAAGTAAAGTTGTATGTTTACAGATGAAATGATCCTGTACATAGAAAGCCTAAAGACGCCACCTAAAAACTGTTAGAACTAACAAATGAACTCAGTAAAGCTGAAGGATACAAAATGAACTCACAAAAATCAGTTGTGTTTCTATACACCAGCAACGAATTACCAGAAAGAGAAATTAAGAAAACCCCCTTTACAATAGCATCAAAAACAATAAAACACCTAGGAATAAATTTAACCAAGGAGGTAAAAGACCTGTACACTGAAAACTGTAAGACATTGATGAAAAATTGAGGAAGACATGAATAAATGGAAAAATATCCCATGTTCATGGATTGTAAGACTTAAATACTTTAAAAATGTTAAAATGTCCATACTACTCTAAACCATCTACAGATTCAGTGCAATCTCTATCAAAATTCCAATGGCATTTTTTACAGAAACAGAGATAACAATCCTAAAAATTCATATGGAATCACAGAACATCCCAAATAGCCCAAGCAATCTTGAGAAAGAACAAAACTGGAGGCATCACACTTCTTGATTTCAAAGTACATTACAGAGCTATAGTAATCAAAACAGTGTGGGACTGGCATTAAAAATAGAAACATAGACCAATGGAACAGAATAGAGAGCTCACTTATAAACCTAGGTCAACTAATCTTTGACAAGGGTGCCAAGAAAATTCAATGGGGAAAGGATAGTCTCTTCAATAAACGGTGTTGGGAAAACTAGATATCTACATGCAAAAGAATGCAACTGGACCCCTATTTTTCACCACTCACAAAGATTAACTCTAAATGGATCAAAGACTTAATTGAAGCTGTAAAGCTCCTAGAGGAAAACATAGGTAGAAAGCTCCTTGACATTGGTCTTGCAGTGATTTTTTGGATATGACACCAAAAGCACAGGCCACAAAAGCAAAAATAAGCAACTGGGACTATGTCAAACTAAAAAGCTTCTGCACAGCAAAGGAAACAATCAACAAAATGAAGAGGCAACGTATGGAATGGGAAAAATACTTGCAAACCAGATATCTGACAAGGGGTTAATATCTAAAATATATAAGAAACTTATGCAACTGAATAGCAAAAAACCAAACAATCTAACTCAAAAATGGGTAGAATAGACATTTTTCCAAAGAAGACATACATGAAAAAGTGCTCAACATCACTAATCATCAGGGAAATGCAAATCAAAACCACAATGAGATACCACTTCATATCTGTTAGGATGGCTTTTATGAAAAAGACAGTGGATAACAAGTGTTGGCAAGAAGGTGGAGAAATGGGAACCCTTGTGCCCTGTTGGTGGGAATGTAAAATGGTACAGCCATTATAGAAAACAGTATGGAGGTTTCTCAAAAAATTAAAAATAGAACTACAACTACACTAAGATATTACCTTACACCCATTAAAATGGCTATAATCACTGACTAAAAATAACAAATGTTGGAGAGGGTGTGGAGAAAAGGGAACCCTCATACACTGCTGGTGGGAATGCAAACTGGTACGGCCACTATGGAAAGCGGTATGGAGATTCCTCAAAAAACTAAAAAAAGAACTACCATATGACTCAGCTATCCCACTAGTGGGTATCTACCCAAAGAACTTGAAATCAACAACCCAAAGTAGCATATGCACCCCTATGTTCGTTGCAGCACTATTCACAATAGCCAAGACATGGAAATAACCCAAGTGCCCATTGACTGATGATTGGATAAAGAAGATGTGGTATATATACAATGGAATAATAGCCAGAAAAAAAGACAAATTCATCCCATTTGCAACAACATGGAAGGATCTGGAGGGAATTATGCTAAGCAAAATAAGCCAGACTGAGAAAGACAAACACCACATGATCTCACTCATATGTGTAACATGAACAAACACGTGGACAAAGAAAACAGTTCAGTGGTTACCAGGGAAAGGGGGTGGGGAGTGGGCACAGGGGGTGAAGGGGAGCACTCATGTGCTGACAGTCAAGAAGTAATGTACAACTGAAATCTCACATTGATATAAACTATTTTGAACTCAATTAAAAAAAAAATAGAACTACACTATGATCCAGCAACACCACTTCTGGGAATGTACCTGAAGGAAATGAAATTAGTATCTCGAAGATATGTGTGCACTCCCATGTTCATTGCAGCATTATTCAAAATAGCCAAGATATGGAAACAACCTGTCTGTTGATGGATGAACAGATAAGGACTGTAGACACACACACACACACACACACACACACACACACACACACACACGAATATTATTCAGCCATGAGAAAGAAGGAAATCCTATCATTTGCAACAACATGGATGAAACTAGAGAACATGATGCTCAGTGAAATAGCCAGAGAAAGACAAATACTGTATGATCTCACTTATGGGTGAAATTAAAAAAAATTAGGGGCTGGCCCAGTGGCGCAGCAGTTAAGCGCGCATGTTCCGCTTCTTGGTGGCCCGGGGTTTGCCAGTTCGGATCCCAGGTTCGTACATGGCACCACTCGGCAAAAGCCATGCTGTGGTAGGCGTCCCACATATAAAGTAAAGGAAGATGGGCATGGATGTTAGCTCAGGGCCAGTCCTCCTCCGCAGAAAGAGGAGGATTGGCAGCAGTTGGCTCAGGGCTAATCTTCCTCAAAAAAAAAAAAAAAAATTAAACTCACTCTGTTTCTACAAAGTGGAATGGTGATTAACAGGGCCTGGGGGTGGAGGAGATGGGGAGATCCTGGTCAGAGGGTACAAGTCTTCAGTTACAAGATGAATAAGCTCTGAAGATCTAATGCTCAGCATGGTGACTGTAGTTAATAATATGGTGTTGTGTACCTTAAATTTTCTAAGAGAGTAGATCTTCAGCATTGTCACTACAAAAAAACAAGTAACTATGTGAGCTGATGGATATGTTACTTAACCTTATTATGGTCATCATTTCACAAAGTGTATGTACGTCAAATCGTCATGTTGTACTTTATTTTATTTTTGCTGGGAAAGGCTCACCCTGTGCTAACATCAGTTGCCGATCTTCCTCTCTCTCTCTCTTTTTTCTCTTCAAAGCCCCAGGACATAGTTGTATATTCTAGTTCTAAGTCCTGGTTCTTCTCTGTGAGCTGCTGCCACAGCATGGCGACTGATGGAGGAGTGGGGTGGCTCAAGCCCAGGAACCGAAGCCGGGCTGCCTAAGCAGGGCATGCCAAACTTTAACTACTAGGCCACTGGGGCTGGTGCTACACTTTAAATATAGAAAATTTTATTTGTCAATTATACCTCAAAAAAAGCTGAAAAAAAAGAATGTTTTCATCATCTCAAAAAAAACCACACCCCATATCCATTAGCTATCACCCCCCCCATCTTCCAGTCCTCCCCCTTCCCCCAGCCCTAAACAACCACTAATCTACTTTCTGTTGCTATAGATTTCTCTCTTCTGGACCTTCATGTGAATGGACTCGTATAACGTGTGGACTTTTGTGATGGCTTCTTCCACTCGGCACAATGTTTTCAAGGTTTATCCAAACGGTAACAGGTGTCAGGACTTCATTCCTTTTTATAGCTGAGTAATATTCCAGTGCATGGATATACTACACTTTGTTTATCCCTTATTCCATTGGTGGACATTTGGGTTGTTTCCACTTGGGGATATTATGAATAATGCTCATATAACCATTTGTGTACAAGTTTCTGTGTTTCCATTTCTCTTGTCATATACCTACAAGTGGAGTTACTGGGTCATATGGTAACTCTATGCTTAATCATTTGAGGAACTGCCGTTAAACAGACTGTTTTCCAAAGCGGCCGCACCATTTTCCATTCCTGTCAGCAGTGTATGAGGGTTCTGATTTCTCCACATTATCTGACTTTGATTACAGCCGTCCTGATGGGTGGGAAGTGGTATTTCATTGTGGCTTTTTCTTTGGAGTGGGTTTACTTTTCTGTATTTTTACATGGAGCTTCTGATCCTTGCTATTTGAGTGTCCTTAACCGTTAAAATTAATCTCACAGATTCTCTATTTCTGTAGGAATGATGATAGCTTTCTCCTAGAGTAGTTTTCTCCCCTTTTTAAATTATGGTAAAATATACATAAAATTTATCATTTTACTATTTTTAAGTGTTCAGTTCAGTGGCATTAAGCACATTCATATTGTTGTGCAACCATGGCCACCAACCATCTTCAGAACTTTTTCATCTTCCTTGAGTGAAACTCTGTACCCATTTAACACTAACTCCCCACTCACCAAGCCCCTCCCCCCCGACAAATTTCTGGAGCCAGCATAATGTTACTGTGAACACGGATGTACAAATATTTGTTTTGAGTCCTTGCTTTCAGTTCTTTTGGGTATATACTCAAAAGTAGAATTCCTGAAACACATGTTAAATGTTATGTGTAATTTTTTGAGGAACTGCCATACTGTCTTCCGCAGTGCCTGTACCATTTTACATTCCCAGCAGCGATACACAAGGTTCCAATTTCTCCATATCCTGGTCAACACTTGTTGTTTCCTGTTTGCTTATTTTTTTAAAATAATAGCCATCCTGAGTGTCAAATGGTTTCTCATTATGGTTTTGGTTTGCATTTCCCTAATGATTAGTGATGTTGAGCATCTTTGCATGCCCTTATTGGCCATTTGTATATCTTCTTTAGAGAAATGTCATTTTTGAATCGGGTTGTTTGTTTTTGTTGTTGAATTGTAGCAGTTCTTTATATGTAATGGATATCAATCCCTTATCAGATATATGACTTGTAAATATTTTTCTCATTCCACTGTTGCCTTTTCACTGTTGATAGTGTCTTTTGATGCACAAATTTTTATAAAGTTTAGTTTATCTATCTTTTCTTTTGTTTTCTGTGCTTTGGGTCTCATATCCAAGAAATCATTGCTAAATCCATTGTCATGAAGCATTTTTCCTGTTTTCTTCCAAGACTTTTATAGTTTTAGCTCTTACATTTAGGTCTTGGATCCAATTGAGTTAACTTTTATATACAGTGTAAGACAGGGTCCAACTTCAGTTTTACGTATGTGGTTATCCACTTTTCCCAGCATCATTTGCTGAAAACACTGTTCTTTCCACATTGAATGGTCATAACTCTCTTATCAAAAACCATTTGATCATATATGCAAGAGTTTATTTCTGGGTTCTCTATTTTATTCATTGGTCTATATCTCCGTATTTGCCACTCTACTAGTACCACTCTATTTTGATTACCATAGCTTTATACCAAATTTTGAAATCCAGATGTGTGAGACCTACAACTCTGTTCTTTCTTTTTTTTTTCAAAATTGTTTTGACTATTCTGGGTCCCTTGTGATTCGATATGAATTTTAGATGTTTTTTTCTATTTCTGCAAAAAACACTGTTGGGATTTTGATAGATATTGCATTGACTCTGTAGACTGCTTTAGGGTAGTATTGACACATTAACAATATTGTCTTCCAATCCATGAACAGGGGGCTTACCATGGCTTTGATTTGCATTTTCCTGATGACCAATGATGTTGAGCATCTTTTCCTGTGCTTATTGGCTATTTGTATATCTTCCTTGAAGAAGTGTCTATTTGGATCCTTTGCCTGTTTTTTTCTTTGCCTATTGTTAAATCAAGTTGTTTGTTTTTTGTTTGTTTGGTTAAGTTTTTATTGAAACTTAGAAGAATTGAAGAATTTTCACAATCTGAACACACCCATCTCCAACCTTCCAAGATCAAGAAACTCATCCACCAGGTCAGCCGGCAGCGATGGTTAGTTCCGCCTCTGTGTGGGCTTTACATAAATGCAGCCATTTGGAGTGTGCTCATCTGTGTCAGTCTTCTTTTCCCCAATATTACGTTTGTGAGATTCATCATTTTGTTGTGAAGAGTTGCAGATCATTCATTCACAATGTTGTGTAGACTTTATTGTGTGAATGCACCACAATTTATTTATTCTACTTTTGTTAGGCATTTGGATAGTTTCCAAGAGTTCTGTTATTAACATTCTCGCACATGTGTTTTGGTGAATACATATACACATTTCTGTTGGATATATAGCTAGGTGTTTAATTCTTGGATCATTGGGTACACATATGTCCAGCCTTAGTTGATACTTTTCAGTTTTCAAAGTGGTTGTACCAATTTACACTACTACCAGCTGAATTTGAGAGTTCCAATAATTGCACATTTTTGTCAACACTTGGTATTTTCCATCTTTTCAGTTCAGCCATTTTGTAGGTGTGTTGTAGTATTGCATTTCATTGTATTTCCTTGACTAATTTGTATAATTAAAATTTATTTCCTTCGTTAATGAAGTTGAGCATCTCTTCATATGTTTATTGGCACTTGTATCTCCTCTGTTGTGAGGTGTCTGTTCAAGTTCCTTACCCATTCTTCTTTGAATTGAATTTTTGCTTACAGATTGTAGGATTTCTCTGTATTGTAAATATTTTCTACTCTGTGGGTTACCTTTTTACTTTCTTTTTTTATTGAGGTTATGATAGTTTACAATATTGTGAAATTTCAGTTGTACAATATTAGTTGTCAGTCATATTATAGGTGCACCCCTTCACCCTTTGTGCCCAACCCCCCCTTCCCTGGTAACCACTAAACAGTTCTCTTTGTCCGTATGTTTGTTTATGTTCCACATATGAGTGGAATCATGCAGTGTTTGTCTTTCTCTGTCTGGCTTATCTCGCTTAGCAGAATAACCTCCAGGTCCATCCATGTTGGTGTGAATGGGACAATTTTGTCATTTTTTATGGCTGAGTAGTATTCCATTGTATATATATACCATATCTTCTTTATCCAATCCTCAGTCAGTTGGCACTTGTGCTGCATTCATGTCTTGGCTACTGTGAATAGTGCTGCAAAGAATACAGGGGTGTGTATGTTACTTTGGATTGTTGATTTCAAGTTGTTTGGGTAAATACCCAGTAGTGGGATAGCTGGGTTGTATGGTACTTCTATTTTTAGTTTTTTGAGAAGTCTCCATACAGTTTTCTATAGTGGCTGCACCACTTTGCATTCTCACCAGCAGTGTATGAGGGTTCCCTTTTCTCCACACTCTCTCCAACATTTGTTATTTTTTGTCTTGGTGATTATAGCCATTCTAATGGGTATAAGGTGGTATCTTAGTGTAGTTTTGATTTGCATTTCCCTGATGATCAGTGATGTTGAGTATCTTTTCATGTGCCTATTGGCCATCCGTATATCTTCTTTGGAGAAATGTCTGTTTATATCTTCTGCTCATTTTTTGATGGGGTTGTTTGATTTTTTGTTGTTGAGTTGTGTGAATTCATTATATATTATGGAGATTAACCCCTTGTCAGATATATGATTTCCAAATATTTTTTCCAAGTTTGTGGGTTGTCTTTTCATTTTGACTCTGGTTTCCCTTGCCTTGTAGAAGCTCTTTAATCTAATGAAGTCCCACTTATTTATTTTTTCTTTTGTTCTCTTGTCCAAGAAGACATGGTGTTCGAAAAGATCCTTTTAAGACTGATGTCAAAGAGTGTACTAACTATATTTTCTTCTAGAAGTTTTATGGTATCAAGTCTTACCTTCAAGTCTTTGATCCGTTTTGAGTTAATTTTTGTGTATTGTGTAAGATAATGGTCTACTTTCATTCTGTTGCATGTGACTGTCCAGCTTTCCCAGCACCATTTATTGAAGAGACTTTCCTTTCTCCATTGTATGTTCTTAGCTCCTTGTTGAAGATTAGCTGTTCACAGATGTGTGGTTTTATTTCTGGGCTTTCAATTCTGTTCCATTGATCTGAGTGCCTGTTTTTGTACCAGTACCATGCTGTTTTGATTACTATAGCTTTGTAGTATGTTTTGAAGTCAGGGATTGTGATGCCTCCAGCTTTGTTCTTTTTTCTCAGGATTGCTTTAGCTATTCAGAATCTTTTGTTGCCCCATATGAATTTTAGGATTCCTTCTTCTACTTCCATGAAGGATGTCATTGGGATTCTGACTGGGATTGCATTGAATCTGTAGATTGCTTTAAGTAGTGTGGACATTTTAACTATGTTTATTCTCCAATCCACATGCACGGACTGTCTTTCCATTTCTTTATGTTGTCATCAATTTCTTTCAGTAGAGTCTTGTAGTTTTCATTGTATAGCTCTTTCACTTCCTTGGTTAAATTTATTTCAAGATATTTTATTCTTTTTGTTGCAATTGTGAATGGGATTGTGTTCTTGAGTTCTCCTTCTGTTAGTTACTAGAGTATAGAAAGGCAACTGATTTTTCTAAGTTGATTTTGTACCCTGCAACATTGCTGTAATTGTTACAGCAATTGTAATTGTTAATAGCTTTCCAATGGATTTTTTAGGATTTTCTGTATATATATAATCATGTCATCTGCAAACAGCAAGAGTTTCACTTCTTCATTGCCTATTTGGAGTCCTTTTATTCCTTTCTCTTGCCTAATTGCTCTGGCCAAAACCTCCAGTACTACGTTGAATAAGAGTGATGAGAGTGGGCACCCTTGTCTTGTTCCTGTTCTCAGAGAGTTGTTGAGTTTTGGGGTACTTTATATATTCTCTATATTTGTCCCTTATCAGATATATGATATGCAAATACTTTCTCCCATTCTGTGGTTTGTATTTTCACTTTCTTGACAGTGTCTTTTAAGGCACAAAAGTTTTAAGTTTTGATGAAGTCCAATTTATCTATATTTTTTCTTTTCTTACTCATACTTTTGGTGTCCTCTCTAAGAATCCATGGCCAAATCCAAGGTTGTGAAGATTTATCCCTATGTTTTGTTCTGAGAGTTTTATAGTTTCTGCTCTTACATGGAAGTCTTTGATCCATTTTGAGTTAATTTTTGTGTATGGTAAAGGAAGTGTCCAACTTCTTTCTTTTGCATTTTGCTATCCAGTGGTCTCAGCACCGTTTGTTGAAATGTCTCTGCTTCTTTGTATTCTTTTGACCCCTCCACCCACTGCTGTCTAAACTTTACTACTACTGTTGTCCTGAAACTGCTATCACCAGGTCACTAATAACCTGACAGCTAAATTGAATGGATAATTTTCAGTCCTTTCCTTCTTGAAATACCCCTTGACTTCTGTGATGTCACCCTCTCCTGGTTTCCTCCTGCCACTCTGGCTTCTTCTGGGTCTCGTCCATCCCAAGGGCTCCTGGAGGTTCTGTTCTCAGGCCTACACACATTACCTGGGTGATCTCATCCTTTTCCATGATTTCACTTGCCATCATTGTACTGATTTTTTCCAAATACTTAACTCTCTTGACCTTTATATCAATTTAATTCACAAATCCTATATCTGATGAGGGAGTGATAGCCAGTATATATAAAGAACTCCTGAAGCCAGGTACCTGAGAGTTACTGTAAATATTCAATAAGAACATGATTACCTTTGACCTTGTTCCCAACAGACACAGATGAAAAGAAGTTAATCTTGTTAATTTGCTGTTTTCTTATTGAACCGGAGGGGTGACTCAAGGGTCACCAGCATTTATGAGCTTGTTTTTCAGAACAAAAAGAATGCCTTCAGGGAAGTTACAATCACCAGATAACCAGCCCCCAGCTGCTGTTGATGCCCAGAAGTCAGGTTGCCCAGGGGTTCATCTGGAGTGAAAGGAACACAGATTTCCCCTTTGTCTCTCTGAAACTCCTCCTGCCAAGCCCCTTGGCTCTCTAAAACCCCCTGACTTCTTCTCTTGTCAAGGCAGATTTGAAGAACCTATCCTCTCCCTTCTCATCTTGGCCAATTCAAATAACCCTTTCTCCATCTCCAGGCGCCATGTCTCAGTGATGGGCTTACTGTGCATTTGGCACAGGAACTTGAGATTAGGAGGTTCCATATCACTTCCACAACTCAACAAAAACCCCACAAACCATCCAATTGAAAAATAGGACTTGAATAGCCATTTCTCCAAAGAAGACTATCTTATACTCAACGTTTCTCAAATAACTCTTCTCTGTTCCAAATTTGCTTCTTCTGTGTTTCCTACATCTGTAAATGGCACACCATCCATCTGATATCCCATGGCAGAAACCTGGTTTATATAAAATAAAATTCAACATTTAAAATATACATTTCAATGAATTTTGATACATTTGTATACTCATGTCACCACCCCTGCAGATAAAACATAAAACATTTCTCTCTCTCCTGGGATTTCCTGTGTGTCCTATCCCATTCACTCCTTTCTCCACTGCAGGCCCAGGCAATGACTCTGCTTTCTTTTCAGAAAGATTAGAATTTCTTTTCCAGGGTTTCATACAGTTGGAACCATACAGTTCCAAGTATGGCATATATCTTTTTGTGTCTGTCTTCTTTCATTTGGTGCAGTGTTTTTGAGACCCATCCACGTTGTTGGGTGTATCAGTAGTTTATACCTTTTCATTGGTGAGTAGTATTCCATTGTGTGCACATACCACAACCTGTTCATCTATTTCTCTTCTGACGGACATTTGGTTGTTTTCAGTGTGGGACTATTATGAATAAAACTGCTGTTAACTGTAGGGGAGGAAGACGTTCCCTCTACCCTCTGGGTCCTTCTGGCCAGGCTACGTATTGAATTGACATGAGACAGAGTAACAGGAGAAAATCAAGCAAAGCTTCATAACATGTCTACATGCAAGACACTCAGGAAAACTGAGCAACTCACCAAAATGGCGGGGGCTCTCATCTTAAATACCATCTTCAGCTAAAGACAAAGGAGGCTGTTGGGGGTAGTGGTTTGGGATTTCAGGGGAGAGGAAGACCGTTTACATGGACAGGGAAATGTAAATGGGCCAACTACAGACAACGTGACCTGAGAGACGCGTTTTACATGACGTTGCAGTGATCCTAGGTCTCAGCTCCTTCCTGGGAAGGCCCTTCTATTTCACATTCTTTCAGGCAGTTGTGGGGGAGGTCAAGGTTTCTTTCAGCGTCTTTTGTTCTTAAAATTAACCAAGCTAAAGAGCCACATTTTGGGGTGGCCAATTCTGATCCCCCACAAAACAGTCAAATACAAGTCTTTGTGTAGACATATATTTTCATTTGTCTTGGGTAAATACTTAGAAGTTGTCCTATGATCATAGGTAAGTGTATGTTTAACTTTATAAAAAACTTCTAAACTCTTCCAAAGTATGTGTACCAATTTGCATTTCCATTAGCAATGTGTAAGGACCACATCTTGGCCAATAATTATCAGCCCATTTAATTTTAACTATTCTAGGGGGTGAGAAGTGCTATCTCATTGTAGTTTTAATTTGCATTTCCCCAAAGATAAATGATGCTAAGCACCTTTTCATATGTTTATTGGCCATTCACACATCTTCTTTGGTAAAGAGTCCAAATCTTTTGCCCATTTTTAAAGTCACTTGCTTATTACTGAGTTATAAGAGTTCATTATATATTCTGGAATTAAGTCTGTTATCAGATATACGTTTTGCAAATTTTTCCTCACAGCCAGGAGCTTGCCTTTTCATTTTCTTAACAGCGTCTTTTACTAAGTTTTTTTTTAATGGTTTATTCATTATTTAAGAAATCTTTGCCTAAACACAGTCATAAAATTTTCTCCTATATTTTCTTCCAGAGTTTTATTTTTTATTTTATTTTATTTATTTAATTTTTGAGGAAGATTAGCCCTGAGCTAACATCTGCTGCCAATTCTCCTCTTTTTGCTGAGGAAGACTGGCCCTGAGCTAACATCCGTGCTCCTCTTCCTCTACTTTATATGTGGGACACCTACCACAGCATGGCTTGACAAGCAGCGCCATGTCTGCACCTGGGATCTGAACCGGAGAACCCCGGGCTGCCAAAGCGGACTGTGCAAACTTAACCGCTGTGCCACTGGGCCAGCCCCATCTTCCAGAAGTTTTATAGTTTTAGCCTTTACATTTAGGTCTATAATCCATTTCGAGTTCAGTTTTGTGTATGTTGTGAGGCTAGGGTCAAGGTTTACTCTCAATTGTTCCAGCATCATTTATTGGAAGAGTATCCTTTCCCTGATTAAAGTCCTTTGGCAACTTGGTGGAATGCCAGTTGCGTGGGTTCATTTCTGGGCTCTCTTATCTTATTGATCTGTATTGCTATCCTATGCCAACAATAGACTATCTGGATCACTTAGCTTTGTAGTAAATATTGAAATCAGGTAGTGCAAGACCTGCAACTTTGTTCTTCTTTTTCGGCATCATTTTGCACAGCCATATAAATTATAGAATCGTTTGTCAATTTCTATGCACACACATGCACACAACCTGCTAGAATTTTGAGCTGGGCTCCGCTGAATCTATACATAGATCAATGTATATCTTAATGACGATTCTTTTAATCTACAAACATGGTAGGTCTCTCCAACTGTTTACGTGTCTTTTCATTTCAACTGATTTTTGTCTATTGACTGAATTCTGTGACTTTGCTAAATTCACTTATAAGTTCTTGTAGGTTTTTTTTTTGGTATATCCCTTAAGATTTTCCACATATACAATCATGCCATGTTTGAATAAAGCCAATTTGTATGCTTTTCTTTCTTTCTCTTGCCTGATTGCACTGACTGGGACCTCCGAGACCATGCTGAGGAGAAGAGGTAAGGACCGATAGCCTTGTCTTGTCCCTGGTCCTAGGGGGAAAGCACTCAGTCTTTCAAGTGTCCTGTTAGCTGTGAGCTTTTCACAGATGCCCTTTATGGGATTGAGGAAGTTCCCGTCTAGTCCTAGCTTGTTGGGAGGTGAATAGGTGTTGAATCGTGTCTGATGTTTTTCCTGCACAAGCTTTGACCAGTGAAGCGTGAATCAAGTCACCGCCATCTCTTCTGGGCTGCAGCGTTAAGAGGCAGTGTGGGATTTGCAGACTCTCTGCCCACCGCTGCAGTAACAGTCGACACTCTTACTGAGACAAAGCACTGAACGAATGTGAGCCAGAAATGAACTTCTCTTGGGAGAAGCCACCAGTTTTGGGGCTGTTTTTTAGTGCATTATGGCCTAACAGAAATGGTTCCTGCCCTCAGGACAAACTCTTTGCCCTCATGGAGCTTACATGCTAGTGCAAGGGAAGCAGGTGAACAGGCAGAGATGAGGACGAGGAAGAAAACAAAGCAGATACAGCAGGATATGGGGATAAAGAATGTTTTAGTTTAGCCAGGGGCCTTGGAGAAGGCCTCCTTGAAGAAGGTAACAGTGGAGCTGAAACCTAAAAGAACCACAGGAGGGAAGGTGGTGTCTGGGGGAAGGTGTTCCAAGTAGAGGGAACAGCCATGCACAGCCCTCAGACAGGAACTCCAGCCTCTCCTGGGCATGGAGGATGCGACAAACCCATAAGAGCCGTCCTTTAAGAGGGGACAGAGGAGGGCACGTCCACCCACTCGCCCCTGTGGCCCATTCTGGTTCTGTGGGGACCGGAAGTGGCTGTTAGTAGACTAGTTGGCAGTGGTCCTGCCAGCCTGCTTAGACACCAGTGTCCCGGCCTCCTGGCATCCTGAACAGTGGGGCAGCGGCAAAGAGGAGTGACCGAGCTTCCTGACCGCGGCACAGAGGCTTGTCTTCTCTAAGAAAAACCACGTGCTGACCTGTGAGAGCTCCTGACCATGGCTTTCCTGGGAGTTATTCTCCACCTTAAAACTAATCAACAGCTCGTCATTGTCCTTAGGAAGAAGCCTAAACTCAATTCTATTGTCTGGCTCACCTCCTGTCACATCCCTCCCTCCACAGAATTCTGCTTCAGTGTCCGTGGGTTTCTTTCCGTCCTTGCACTGAGCCCGGCTTTCCCTGAGCCTTAGCAAAGGCTGTCCTTTCTGTTAGGCTTTCCGCTCTCACGCGCATCCATCCCGAGGCACACAGCATTGCTCCGCTTGGCTTTACCTGTGAGTTATTAGGAAGGCATTTCTGCAACTTGCCTTTGCTCCTCAGCCTTATTTTTGAGATTCACCCATGTCAATTCATGGAACTCTAGATCATTTCTACAGCTGTACATACTCACCACGTCTGTCCATCTTCCCCAGGGTGGACATTCAGACTGTGCACAGGTTTTGCCATTTCAAACCACTCTGCTACAAGCATTACTGTACGTGTCCCCTGATGCGCATGACACTTCCTCCTGGACTATAGCTCGGATGGAACTGCTGGGTCATCGTGCCCTCGCCTTCATCACTTTATCAGAGACTGGCAAGAGCTCTTCAGAGTGGTGGGACCACATGGTGGCTTTTAAGTCTCATCTGTCCCTCTGGATAATAAACGCCTTGTGGGCTCGGCTTGTCTGGCTTAAGTGCATTTCCAGAAGAGACAGAGGACACTAACACCCAACTGTACGATGAACGGCTGGACGCAGGAATTTAGCAGAATGTTGCACAGGCGAGCGGCCGGAGATCGGGGAGCGTCGGCTCGCGGCCTGCGGCAGGCCTCTCTTCCGGCTGCTCCTCTCCCGGAGGCCAAAAAGCCCGGCGCCGCCGGGGGAATCCGGGCTCTTTCCTCGGGGAGCCTCCGCAGCGCAGGGCGGGAAGGGCCCGGCCCCTGGGACGCTCCCGCCGGCGGCGCCGCCCTCCGCTCGGGCCCTCCCCCGCCCCGCGGTGACTCAGGCGGCGGTGACGGCAGCGGGAGGGCGGCGATGACGGGCGCGCGGCCGGGCGCCGCGGAGCAGCGCAGGGCAGGGGCGCGCGGCGGGGCGGCGGCGGCGGGCGGCATGAGCGGGGCGCGGGGCGCGGGCCGGGCGCTGGCCGCGCTGCTGCTGGCCGCGTCCGTGCTGAGCGCCGCGCTGCTGGCCCCCGGCGGCGCCCCGGAGCGCGGCGCCGAGAGCGCGCGGCCGCGAGGTGAGTGCGCGCCCGGCTCGGGCCCGGCCGGCGGGGCGGCCCCCGGCTGCGGGGCGCGGGGGGCGGGGCGCGCGGTGTCCCCTCCCCCGGGGCGACGCGCCGCCTCCTCCCGGCTCGGGAAAACAGTCTCGGGAGCGCGAGCCTCGGTTCGCGCTGGCTGTGTGAGCGCCCCCGGGCCGGGGGTCTGCGTGTCGTGAGCGCCTTTGGCCCCGTCGCAGGCGCCGCGCCGCCGGCGTCGCTGGGCCGGCGGTCTGTTGCGGTCGAGGCGCCGGCCCAGCATCCAGGGACCCGCCCGAACGGAGCGCACGCGCCGGCGCGGCCGAGCTCCCCGCGGGGCAGCCCCGCGCCCCCGCCGTCCCCGCTCCGAGGCTGGGGCACCTGGCGTCTTCAGGCGACTCCTGTCCAAACAGTGAAGTGCCTTTGATCAGGACACCTGGTAGTTCCCCGATGCAGAGCTAGTAAGAGACGGACTGGCCCGGAGGGGCGTGGCCGACACCCCTGCGGCTGCACAAATGCAGGCCGTGCCGCGCGGGGCAGAGGACTCGGCGGGACACGCTGCTGGACGCGGCCCTGCCGGGGCGCTGGAGCCGGGGGGCGCCGAGCACGTCCGCCCGGGTCCGAAGCTGGCCCGGGCAGGCCTCCCTCCCGCTGGGACTCAACTCCGGAGTCCGCGGCCGACGTGCAGTCAACACCGCGCCGGCGGCGGCGCGGGGAGGGCGATGCCTGCGGGAGCTGGTGGTTGAAACTCCAGGCCCAGTGTCGAGCCGACCGCCCCGCCTCCCTTGGGCGAATTTTCCTTGTTTGGTGACAGCAGACACAGTCGAGGCCCTGCGGTTTGCTGGGAAGCCGCAGAGCGCGGCTCGCGGCCTGGGAGGGGCCGGGCGGAGCGTCTTCACCGGTGGTGATCCTACTGTGCGGCTGGGAGGAGGGCCCTCGGCTCGCCTAGTTTCCCTCACTTGCCTGGTCTCTGAACTCACCGGGGCAAATGGGGAAAAACGCTCATCCCAGGGCCTCCCGCTAGGCCCCTGGAACGAGGATCCCAGGGCCTGGACGATCTTAGTCCCAAACCCCTCCCCGGGGGATGCTTTGGTCGGGGATGGTGGCATCAGTCGGATGCAGCAAACGTTTCGACCAGTTCTGGCGGAGGTCTGACTCGCCTGGGAAGGTGACGGTCAGCCGCCTCTCCTCCCCGTCCTCGCATCCGCCCTTCTGTGTCGGAATGCGGGGGCTTTGTGTCGGGCTGTGTAGTTCAAACTGCCTCTTCTCTCCAGTCTGAGTCTTGTAGGGCGACGATTAAATGAATTTTGAAAAAGCAGTTTAGCTGATTACGTTTTGTGCGCTGCCTCCCTCCCCGCCGGCCTCCATCTCGTCCGCTCCCCTCCGTTTATGACGGAGGAAGCAGACCCGCAGACGTTTCTCGATATGCCCAGTCACAGCTTGTCGGGGACAGATCCCACACAAAGCTCTTTCTTTGTATTTTAGCACCAATTAATAATGATAATTGTTTTAGGAAAGAAGTGGCTTGTAAATAGTGACTCTGGGTAGTGAGAGAGAACGTCTTCGCCGTCTTAAGCGATCCACCCCAGAACCTCCGGGGAGCTGCGCTGGGAGGACACCCGGCTTCCAGTGCCACCTGGAGTCCAGGTTTGGGCTGGACAACTTCCTACCAAGGAGTCCATCTTAAGATGATTTGAGGACTCAAGTTTACTTGAAAAAAAAAATTAAGTAGAATATGTCTTTTAAAATATTCCCAGCAAAGACATTCATGAGCAGAGACTAGAACCAGAAGTTAAATTTTTGGAAATGAAATAAAAGGCTAAAACACAAACAGCACCCTTCCCCCAGGAGCCCTGAAAGGTGCCTTTGGTTTACTTCCTCGCGGGCAGTGTGGACAGGAGGAGGAGGGGGAGTCGCTCCTTGTGTGGTGTTCCTTGAGTGCCTTCCTGGTCTTTCTAAGGGCAGCTGTACCAGAAGTTGGCAGCCTTTTCCTGAAACTGAGCGTCGGGTTCAGTGTCAGTGTCATATTGGACGTCTTTGGAATTGCGTTCTTTGTGTGTGTGATAGAGAGTCATTGGTTTAAAAAAGAAAGTTCAAACAATGCAAAAAAGTACAAAGGTGTCAGAATCCCGTGGCCTTGCACTCCGAGTCCCTCTAGGTGTCATCCTCAACCTCGGCTGCACATTAGAATTATTTGGGGAGGGTTTTGTTGTTACTGTTTTGGGGGGGAAGTTTTAAAAAATGCTGCTTAAGCAGAGATTCTGATTTGATTGGTCTGGGGTGGGGCCAGGGCACTGATATTTTTTGGTTTATTTTGTAGCTTCCCAGGTAATTCTAATATTCAGCTGGGGTTGAGCGCTTCCCCAATCCCCTGTATAAAATAATTAGTATTGATGACAACTGAAAGCTTTCAGAGTCTGAAATTAATATGGACAATCTAAGCATAAAATAGGAAACTGACTCCACCTACCACTAAAGACTCATAGAAACATGATTAAGAACAGTAGTTATACGAAGGCATGATGACGTGCCGTCATCCCTTCATCCGCAGTTTAAATCCTGGTGGCTGCTGAGCGCCCTCGGGCAGGTTGGTTAATGTCCAGGCCTCAGATTCCTCCTCCGGAAACTGGAGACACCAGTAGTTCTTTCATAGCGCCACGGGGCCAGGCACGCCGTGATGGTGTGATTATTCGTGCCACCTGGGAGCTGGCAGTCACCACAGCTGTCGTAAATCGGCACAAGCTAAATTGGAGAGGAATTTGGCAATATATATCAAAGGCTATTTAAAAAGCTATTTTTTGTTAAAAGTTTCATTCCTGGCAGTTCATTCTTAGGGAACTATGTCAAAAAAAGAACATGTCAATTTTCAGATATCTATAGCATCATTTCTCATAATAGGAAGAAATAGGAAATGGGGAGTAATAAGAAATAAGGTTAAATGAAAAAAGAAGAAGCATCTTTTAAAAATATTTAGGCATATCTTCCTGATGCTAATGAAGTCCCCGTTGTCCCTGCATTTGTTGGGTGTGGCCTGGGCCATCGTCCTCATCATTTGTTAAACACTTACTTTGTTTTAGGCTCTGAGCCAGACACCTTACATATGTTGTCAGTTTTAGCCTTCCCAACAATGCTGTGAAGTACACACTATTATGGCCCCTAATTTTTTCCTTTTCTTTTTTTAATTTTTATTGAGATCATATTGGTTTATAACTGTGTAATTTTAGGTACATTATTAAATAGCAGTTTCTGTATAGACTGTGTCATGCTCATCACCAGTAGTCTAGTTTTTATCCATCACCATACATAGGTGCCCCTTTACCCCTTTCTCCCACCCCTCACCGTGCCCTTCCCCTCTGGTAACCACCAATCTGTTCTCTTTGTCCGTGTGTTAGTTTATCTTCCACATATGAGTGAAATCACGCGGTGTTTGTCTTTCTCTGTCTGGCCTATTTCACTTAACATCATAGCCCCAAGGTCTGACCCCTGATTTATTGATGAGGACACACTGAGGCAGGGTGGGATTCAAATTCAAGTTGGTCTGTCTTGGAGTCCACACACTTAACCGACCACGTTATACCTCTGGTCCCAGACACTACTTCCCCTGGAGGCTCTCCAGGACACCGAAGAACGAAAACAGTGGTCGGTAAAGCTTCAGCAGATTATTAAGAGTTATATACCGTGTGTTTTAGCCAGCCCCGGGCGTCTCGTGGTTAAGATCGAGCCCTCTCGTGACCATGGGCTGGCTTTGTTTCCCGGTTAGGGAACCACACCACCCGTCTGTCGGTTGCCACACTGTGGCAGCTGCATGTTGTTATGATGCTGAAAGCTATGCCACCAACATTTCAAATACCAGCAGGGTCACCCATGGTGGACAGGCTTCAGCGGAGCTTCCAGGCTAAGACAGACTAGGGGGAAGGACCTGGCCACTCACTTCCAAAAAGATTGGCCATGAAAACCATATGAATAGCAGCAAAGCACTGTCTGATATAGCGCTGGAAGGTGAGAGGATGGTGCAAAAAGACAGCAGGGTTCTGCTCTGCTGTACACAGGGGCGCTAGGAGTTGGAATCCACTCCATGGCACTCACAACAAATTGTGTGTTTTGTCTTCACTGAGAGCTGAATAAGGGTCAATTGTAATAAACAGGAAAACAAAGTGGAGCTTCTCAGCCTTGGAAGGTCGTGCATGTCGGCCTGGGGCCCTGCTGGCCTGCAGCCCCTGACCCGCTGGCCCGGGCTTCCCAGGTCTCCGCGCCGCCCGGCCCGCTCTTAGAGCTGAGGAGCGCAGGCATAAAGTTTGGGCTTTGGGATCACACAAATTCAGTGATTTCACAGAAAAACTCTTTGGCCACAGGCTATTATCTGAGCCTGGGAGCCCTAATTTCTTCATCTGTGAAGTGGAGACTGTACCTAGCTCATGAAGTTGTCATATTCTCAAATAGAAAATCGGTGTAAATGCTGAATGCCGTGTCCATCACGCTGCTGCGCTTGGCGAGCGTGAGTTCCTTCCGTGGTTCTTTCACACACTGCGGGAATGGTGTTCACCGGTCCGTGTTTGGAGTAGAGGCCCCTGTGCAAAAGGGGACCTGGGTGTGTGTGTGCACGTGTGTGTGTGTGTGCATGCACATCCACGTGTCCACAGGTGAGGGGTGAGACCCTGGAGCCCGAGAGTGCAGGCACCCAGCGGCCCTGCCCTGAAGCCACTGCTCACACAGGTGCACTTTGTCTCCGACACATCTATCGAGTGCCTTGTTTTTCTGTTTGTTTGGTTTCTTTAAAATATTTTTCTAATTCTTACCAAACTTAGACAAGAAAAGGCATGTAGAGCTGAAGATGGACCAGGCTTTGCTGCTCATCCATAATGAACTGCTCAGGACGAACTTGACGGTTTACTGGAATTCTGAACGCTGTTATCATGTAGGTATTGACTTCATGCTCACAATGCTGTGCGCTTTGGGGCTGGTTTGATATGATCCTTGATGCTCTCATACCTGAAGCCCTTTGCATGTTGACTTCAGTTTTATATATAAGGAAATAAACAGGGTCCAGAGCAGAAATCTTTGGGAGAATGCCGAACAGAGGGCAGCGTCGGCTTCTTCTCTTTACCCTACCCATCTTTAAAAACCAGTTCTCAGTGATAAGCAAAATTGATAGACCGTGTTTTATTTTACTCCTCTCCCTAATGCATAGCCTTCTTGCTGGACCAGAGAAGGAGTGAGACATCTGGGTTTTCTTCAAGGGTGAGGGTAGTGAGGACAGTGGGGAGGCTCGAGCTGAGGCAGTGGCAGTGCTTCCAGGATCTGCCCTTCTGATGATAAAGAATTTATTTTATCTGAAGGTGTTACTCCTATTCCAGGCCTTGTTGCTTTTTAATGACAGGCTTTTCTTCCATGTAAAATAAAATGTTCATTATTTCCAAATGAAGAGCTTCAATGTGCCTCCTTCAAAGGAGGAATTTTAATATATAGGGACCTGTTTACTGTAAATAGCTTTAAAAAACAAATAGGCCCCCCAAATGGATGAAAAGATGATGGAGCAATACATGATAGCTCCTCTATTATTGATTAAACCCATTGAAAACTCTGCAAAGTAATGTGAAACAAAGACAATCTATAATATTAGAAAACTAGCTCAAGACAAAGAAAAGATTTATCAACCTATGAGAAGGACCTAGAAGAACCCTGGAAAAAAATCAATAACAGGTGAATTTAAAGGCCACAAGAATTACAGATAATTCAGAGAATGGGCAAAACATCTTCTAAAAAGACGTAATAAAGGTCCAAAATCCTCAGAAAAACAAGTTGAAAGGAAAAAAAGGCTGCCTTATCAAGATATTAGCCGTCAGGCAAGTAAGAGCATCTTTAGGATAAAAAAATGTAGAATCATTGGTATGAAACAAGGACACTGGTGACAGATTTGAGACTCAAAAAACAGGAATAATTGACTACACGAGGCCAGTTCAAGGAAATTGCTAATTTATTTAAAAGGGCATGGAAATAATTCTGTCCTAGGAAAATGTGTAAATGAGCAGTACAGAGTTTGTACTTAAACGTCATTGTAGAAAATGTCCCATAATTGCAAAAAAGACCTCAGTCTGGAATTTGGGAAGACACTTGTGATCCTTTACAGGTTAAACAACCAGAGAATGATGCCTAGACGTAAACTGTTTTAAATTTTGAACTTTAATGACCATTTAAAGATCTTTAAGCCAATATAAAGAGACTAGTATTCAAAGGAATGCCAATTATAATAACTTTGTATTTAGTAAACCAAGTGATAAAAATTCAGGAAGGGTGGACTCACATCCACACAGTATTGAACGGTGACAGCATGCCGTGGAGATCAGTTACCTAGCCGCGTTGGGAATTTCCTCTTCGTCTCTCCTCCCTTAAAGCAGAAAGACCTAGAGACACGTAAACATTGGAAAAATGTGCAGACTGGATGTCATAGCTTCAAGACAGCTAAAGAGCCTGATAATGTGATAGCAACTTCTTTTGAAAGAGAACAAGAATTGGAGAAAGGTTGTTACTCTAATGTTAACTACGAGTAATTACTATAATTGACTAAATAAAAGTAAGATGTAACTGACAAAAAAAGAAAAGAAAATTCCTTTTTAGAATACGCAACAAAACTCCTTAGGGAATCTGGATCTCGACGGGAGAGAATGGCAAAGTGGGGAGTGGGAAAGGAAGACAGAGATGCTGTGCTTTCATTGCCTCAAAGGAACCCAGAGTGGGTATCTGTTAGTCTTGACTGTTTATTATTTTTAAACATAAATTAGAATAAACAAGGACATTTTGTTTTTTTAAGTGGCCACGGGCAATTATCTGAGCCTGGGAGCCCATGTTTTTAAGTAGACATGTTCTGTGATAAATATAATAGTTAAGGTTATTATATCTTTAAAATATTATTAAACAAGAATATGCAATATGGAAAATATATAAAGACAAGAATAGAGGAGCAACTTCAGGGCAGGTAAGTCTAGACAAATTATAATAAATGCAAATGGACTAACGTATAAGAATAAGACTCAGATTGTATTAAAATGTGAATTATTTTTTGGAAAGAAGAAAGTTAGACATACGTTGATTAATAACATTAAAAACTACAGTGTAATAATATGTATTGTATTTATGAAGAAAACGTTGAAAACAGAAAGACATATGCAGTTATACTTTGATGGAGGTAGATGTTGGAATAAAAAGGGCCCATCAAGCTTTAGCATTTGCATAGATCATAAAAGAAATATTAATAGTAAAATATAAGCACACTAAATAAAAAGTTTCCAAATTTGTATGGGCCCCTAAAACATGTAGAAAATAATGTTAGAAACTACAGAACAAAGTTGTGGTGAGAAATGATAATTCACTATTATCAGACTACGATAGGTCAAGTCAGTTAAGGTTTAAGGATAAAACTGGTGAACTGAGTCAAACCACAAAGTGGTGAAGTGGTTAAGAGCATGGGGTCTGCAGCCGGAGTGCTGGGTTCGAATCCTGCTGCTGTCACTTCCTACCTCTGTGACTTTGGGTACACAACTTACTTTCTCTGTGCCTCAGTTTCTTCACCTGTAAAGCTGAGGAGATGATGGACCCCTCCTCTTTGGCCACTGTGAGTGTTAATGACTAAAGTATGTAAGTTGTCTGAAGCAGAGTAAGACCTCTGTGTAAGTGTCAGTGTTATTGACAGTACACGTAAGTAATGCTTGTGGAGGGATTAAGTATAAAAAATAGATAACTTCAAAAATATCTGTATATATTTCACGAAACATGGATCATGTATTAGACTAAATAAATGCAAAACACAGAGAGTATACATTCTGCGATCTCGCATCTCAGCACAACAAAACAAACGAATCTAAGAGGAGATAGAATACAAACACATATTCCATACAACAGTCGTTGGTCTGGACAAAGCAATTCTTGTGAAAAATTTCATTTAAATGCTTCTGATAATGAAGGTGATGATAGGAGAAGTTGCAGCTAGTGTGCACTGGGGGCTGGCTCGTGCCCGAGGTGTGTCACATCGGTGACCCCGCAGAGGGGATACACTGGCTTCTGCAAGTGGGAATCCTGTTATTAGGAGCGGTACAGTGGCTATTCTGGATTACTCAGTTAGCAGGGACCAGCTGCTCTGGGGCCATGCTGGGATTCACACCCCTTACTCGAGCTTCCGAGGCATCCCTTCTCAGCATCCTGCTTTGTGGTAAACTGCAAGAAAAGGGGAAATGCAGAGCTATGGAGTAGAGTTCTCAATGTTTTGGGAAAAGTGGTGTCGTCATCCAAACCAGAAGGAAAACGGAAACAATGAAAATAATAACTAAGTAAACTGGAAAGTGAGAGAAAAATTGAAATAAGAATAAGTCAAGAGAGGATTTTTAGAAATAAGAGTCACACAATTGATAAATTATTGATAAATTTAAGAGAACAATGGAAAGTAGTGAAATTAGGAGTTGGGATCTATATAACCGCTGTAATTGAAATGATTATGATCTAATGAACAGTTACAAGGTGGTAAATTTGATATTCAAAAATTGATTTCCTTCAAAAAACATAGTATGAAGAGTGATTCAAGAAATTGAAAACATAAATGGATCAGCAACTGATTAAGAAATCTGGAAAGTTATAATAAATTTTTCCACCTGAAATAGGTGATTTTTTCCTACATTTTTCAAATAAGTAGTTCTCAATCAATATAAGTTGATCCTAGATATAATCCCCGCCTGGCAAATGATGGCTTGATATCTGATTCATCCTGCAGTATAGATAGAATGTTAACCTTAAAATCTGGCAAAGACATGAAAAGCAACACAGGTCAATCTTTCTAATTCATATGGGTGCAAAAACCTTAAATGAAATTCTGTCAAGTAGAATAAGTTGGCATATTCAAATATTTATTTATGATGACTTACATTTGTATCTTTGAGGAATCTGTAGAACTCGTAAGGAAAATGATGAAATTTTATGGGAAAAATGTAGGCTAAATGGAGAGAGAGCTGCTGCACTCTGATAGGAAAAATGGCAGTACTTCCCAAATTAATTCAGACATTTAACACAATTGCTGTTAATGTATCAATGGATACTTTATAGAATCTGTAAATGAGCCCAGAATTCATATGAAAAATAAATGAGCGAGAGAATCAAAGGGTGGCCCAAAATTAGAAGGAGTGATACAGAGACTGCTGCCCAGATGAGGAAACATGACAAAGCACAGTCATTTCTGAGCCACAAAAGAGAACTGAAGACCGAAGGACCAGAATAAGAGTAAGAAATAGGATCTAATTCACATAAGAATTTAACGTATTAGAACTAAAACCATGGCGAAAGGTATTTAGAATTATTGTATACCATCTGTCAAATATTCTAAGTGGATTCAAGTTAAAAAGAACCTCCACAAACTTAAAAAATACTAAAAAAGGCAGAATACATTTTTGAACTAATGAAGCAATGGAAATAACAAGCCAGATTAGAATGACTATGTAAAAACTTTAAAAACTTGTAATTAAAAGCCGCAGAATATAATAAGATGAAAAGGAAAGCACTAGAATGGGTAAATATTTGAGATAACTAAGAGTTTAATATTACAGTGTATGAAGACATATTTCTAAGATTATATTCAAGGGAATTTGGTGTTTAACAGATGGTTCACACTAAAGTAAACACAATAGCCAAAAGAATAGTGAATTATTTCATCTACTGATAATTTAAAATGTAACCTTAATGCTGTGATATAAATATCACATGAGCAAAAAAGAAGAGTAGTTTTAAATTCTGGTAAGGCTAATGAGAAATAAGTATATTGTTGTAATTTTGAGTACTATTTGGCCACATGTACCAAGAACTGTGAAAATGATTATTTTTTATCCAGTAATCTCATTTTTGGAAATTTATCTTAGGGAAAGAATTTAAAGGAGTAAGAACATTATGTGTAGATATTTTTAGACAATATCATTTATATAAATTATATACAGAAAGATAAAACAAGCTTTGAAAGCAGGCTAAATACAATTATAGTATTTGATGGAATATAATGCCACCATTAAAAACTAAATATGCAAATTGGGTAGAATCATGGAAATTTATTCAATAATATTAAGTAAAACCCAATAGAATGCAAGATTTAAGGTATGCTGTATTTGTTAATTAGTAAAAAATTTACCTAGAATAAAGATTGTACAGTTCCATGGCAACACATAGTTATGTAGCAAATTTTACGGAATTCTTGAAATTTAAAATTTTTTCTAAGTATGAAGGAAAAGTCATCTCAGGATCTTCAGTTGGATGTTGATGTCCTCCCACACTCAGCAGACCTTCAAACACCTCTGACAGTTGGCTTGTGCTTGTCTTTCGTAGTGCTTGTTTCAGGTTCTGGTAAACGTTTCCCAGAGTAGAAGGGCTGGGGAGCCCAGCATCGCGGCCGTGGGTGTGAGCGCCCAGCACGGGTCCATCCTGCAGCTTAAGGCCACCAAGGAAGAGAAAGAAGTTTGTAGGTTTGTACCTCCTCTATGTGACCTACTGAAGTCTGCTTTTTCACTCTATTTTTCTTCCTGTTTGGTTTTTGGTTTTTCCCTTCTTTAAAATATGTTTCTATATCTTTCCTGTTCTGCACCTAGGAATGCCTTTCGCTCTGCCTTGATGACATTACCGGAATCCAACTCTTATTTCCTAATCTAACTGTTTTTCTTAATTTTACCTAATTTTTGTAGGCTGGAATACAAATTTGGAGAATTTGGAAACTATTCTCTCTTGGTAAAGCACGTCCAGGATGGAGTTGATAGAATTGCCTGTGACGTAGTTGTCAATGAGGATCCAGTTGACAGTAACCTTCGTACGTATATGTTCTTTGTAGATTTTTATATTTGCATTTTCTGAGTTTTTGTTTTTGAGCACTGTTTGCAACACTTCATGTAATTTAAAACCTGGATTATATGTTATCTATCCCATTTAGTCATGGTATATTTATAATGTATTTATTGTGTCAGTGGAGTATACCAAGAAAGTTATGATATATAAAAAAATTATATATCATCATATTGTTGTTATTTATTTTAATTGTGAAGCATAAATAAACCAAAAAAGTTAATGCGGTGGAAAGAAACTAGAAATAGGGCAGTTGACTGTCAAGTATCTTTCCTTGTTTTAGGATTTAGGTGCAGTATTTCCCGTATGTCTTTCGTTGACAGTCCAGAGGTCCCCTTAGGTTAAGCAGGGACCGTTCATTCTCTGATAACTCCACTGAAGAAAATTTCTCGCCCTGAGCCCCCGTTAGACCATACAAGGAATCCCTGGGCATCAGTAAGCACTGTTCACAGTGAAGGTATTGAAGACGGTGGGTCATGTCACAGGGGCCAATGTGAAAGGGCCAGCGTGGGATAATTTAAGCATTGAAGACAATAATGAATGTAACTGATGGAAACACACTGGCTATAGCAAACCAATGAGTTCATTAGGAAACTAAAAAGAGCGAGCCCCCCGCTCCAGACAAAAACAGAAGCAATACTTGGGTTGCCTTTGGAGATAACAGCGGTGCCTGACATTAACCAGTGTGATTTAAAATCGTCAGTCGAAAGGAAAAATTTAAGCACTTATCCTGACTTTCCTGTTGTAACTGTATTGTAGGATAACCAAATAGTCCTAGATGAGGCGGGTAAATTCTTTAGAGAAGAATTCTGGCTAATAAATGTGGGAGCATGGCAGAATATTTGCAACCCCTAATGAAATGATTGACTTGGGTAAAAATTGTGAGTAGATGAAACCATCGGATGAAAGGGGAAGTGTGCACGGGAGGGGGCAGGCTTTCACTGGCCGAACACCTGCACTGGGCATGTGCTCCGTCCCCGGAGATCTCCTGATGTGGCACAGTGGGAAAGGCAGCACCGCCCGTGAAGCATTCTTGACAGGAAAAGTTGAACTTTTCAGTCAAGGCTTGACCGCCAATTTCCCCTCTACAGAGCATTTGGAGGCTAGAGGAACAAGTCAGCGACACCAGGAGGAAGCATACAGACAGATCTAGAACCTGGGACGTCCTACTAGAGGACAACTGACCTGGTGTTTAAACACGTCGCTGGCTGCTTACAAGTAAATGAGACTGAGGGACACAGCGAGCAAATGCAGGATGTGGACCTTGTTTGATCCTGACTTGAGCACACTGACTACAAACAACATTGTTGAGACAACTAGAAAAATTTGAGTGCGGACTCTGTTCGCTAGGGAATTATTCTTAATTTGGTACGACATTGTAGTTACGTAACAAAAGGTCCATTTTTAAGAAACATATAATTTTGAAATAGTTTTAGATTTATAGAAACGTTGCAAAAAAGATTTCCTATACACCCGTCGCCCAGCTTCGCCTCAGGCCCTAAACTGTCTAATCATGGTACAGTTACCCCATACACAGTTACCGAAACCAGGAACCTCACATTGAGACATACTAATAGCTGATTACACACTTTGCAAATTTCTCTGATTGTCTCTTCTAATGTCCCTTTACTGGTCCAGGATCCAATCCAGGGACCCACGTTGCCTTTAGTTGTCAGGTCTCCCTGCTCTCCTCTACTTTGGAGCTGTTCCTCAGCCTGTGTCGCTCACGAGCTTGACACTTTCGAAGAGGACAGCCAGTTATTTTGTTATTTGGATTTGCGTGCTGTGTCCTTGTGACTAGGTCAGGGTCATGCCCTTTAGGGAGACCACCGCAGAAGTGATGCGGTGCCCTTCTCCGTGGGCACGCCTGGAGCTGCGTGATGCTGATACACCTTTTACGACGCCCGTGCTTAGAGATACATCTGAAGATGTAGGGATGAAATCACGAGATATCTGGGATTTACTTAAAAATACTTTAGGCAAAAAAACAGAGGGGAGAATGGTAATAAATGAAGCAGGAGTGACAATATCTTGATAATTCTAGAATCTGGGTGATGAGTATGTGTGGGTTTATTATACAATTCTCTGTACTTTCAGGTATGTTTGATATTTTCGTAATGAAAATTAGCACTCCCCTCATGAAGTGTCCGAAATTATTTATAGGAAATTTAGCATAAGAATGTAGGCTTTTCCCTCGTTGGTTTCCATTTTTATTTGTTTGCATGTTTCATTGAGAGTAATGTGATGATGTGACAACTTTGATGCTGAGTGATGACATTTTTGGTGATGACGGGTTCCTTCTGTTTTTGTAGCTGTGACTGTCGCGTTCCTTATTGGTCTGGCGCTCGTTATTGCCGTGTGCTTTCTGCGGTTCTTGTTGAGGTGAGCAGATGTTCAGGGAGGACACAGTTGGGGAAAGTAGAATTAGAAATTATATGTTCAGGGGCCGGCCCGTGGCCGAGTGTTTGAGTTCATGCGCTCTGCTTCGGTGGCCCAGCGTTTCACCAGTTCGAATCCTGGCACCACTCATCAGGCCACGCTGAGGCGGCATCCCACATGCCACAACTAGAAGGACTCACAACTAAAAAAATACACAACTGTGTACCGGGGGGGCTTTGGGAGAAAAAGGAAAAAAATAAAATAAAAAATAAAAAATATGTTCAGAAAAGTAATTTGACCCCTCAAATGCCCATTCTTCTTTGATTAAAGGAATGCTTCTTGTGTCCACCATGCCCCGTCCAGTCCTAGGCAGTGGGGATGAAGCATAGCATAAGAGATGGTCCTTGACTTCAGGGAAATGATCACCTCGTTCTAAAGGATCTTTGCCTTCAGTCCTCCCACATGGCTGAAAAAGTAGAAGGAAATGCTTGAGAAATGATTATTTCCTGAGAGGGTCTCACATCCTGCTGCGTAGAGACTGGGAGCAGTGGGTGACAATTTTGGGAGGTGCTGCCACACTGTGCTCTCTTGCTCCTCTCCGGCTCTGAGCCCCAAGGCCTCCCCTCGAGGCCAGCCCCTCCCAGCCGGGGGACCTGGCGGCAATGGCGAGGACCGAGGAGGAGGTGCGGCAGGGTTAGCAGCTAGGAGAGGGAATTCCTTCTCGTCCGGCTGGGTAAGAGCGATTCTGGTGAGAGTGAATTAGGAACCTGGAAAAGAAGAAAGTGAAACAAGTGCAGACCTGGTAAACGACCTTTTAAAGGGAAATTCTTTCATGTTTTAAAGGGAATAAGACTGACTGAATTTTCACATGCTCAGCCTGTGAGGGTCTCAGGAAAGACTGTAGATTTTATTGGTGAGCAGTATGCAAATTGGAAGGAAGAACGTACCTTTAAGTCTGCTGGCTCAGGGGAACCCTGCGACTTTGGGGCGTTTGTGCACTCTGACCCTCTACCTCGTGGGTCCTAGAAACAGTGTAATTTCCTGTGGGAGAGACCTGGCTGTGTGAGGGTCAAAGAACCCCTTGCAGCTCAGAAGCAGATGTTTAACCTAATAACCTAACTGCTTTTTAGGGGCATGATCCTTTTGAGGAGCATAATCCTACTGGAGGAGTTTCTTTGAATTAAGGTATTATCTTGTCAATCTTTTGATAAGATGCAAATGATGTTCCAGTTCTTTAGAGTGTTTTCATTTGGTGCTTTTAATATGAATGGGTCTGTCACATCATGTTTTAAAGTAACTGATAGCTGATATTAAGCTCTTGCTAGGAGAAGAATTCCATCCTTGCTGTGGAATTAAAACTCTTTTTGTTTTGGTGAGGAAGATTGGCCCTGAGCTAACGTCTGTTGCCAGTCTTCCTCGATTTTGTATGTGGGATGCTGCCACAGCGTGGCTTGCTGAGTGGTGTATAGGTCTGTGCCCAGGATCCAAACCTGTGAGCCCCAGGCTGCCCAAGCAGAGCACGTAAACTTAACCACTATGCCACCAGGCTGGCCCCTGAAACTCCTTTTTGCATGTGATTCTGCCTTGCAGCCTACAGGCAGAATGCAGTTGTTGGCAAAGCAAGAGTCCTTTGTACGTTGTTCTGTCCCTTTCCAGTATGCCTGTGAAAGTTCAGGTTTGTCTGAACCAGAACAGAATCTGAAAAAGCAGTAAGAAAAAAGCACCTCTCCCTTTTCACTTGGGGAACAACATCTACAGGAAAATTAAGTGCTTTTTTTCTTTTTAATTTTGAATATCTTAACGTCTTCTTTTCACCCTTCCTTAGAAGGCTCTGCCTTAATATTTTCCTGTGATGCTGATGTCATTAGTGCTGAGTGAACTAGAAATGGGAGTTGAATTGTGGGGAGAAGAAGAGAAGAATTAAAACTATAAGCATTGGATATATGAATCATGTTTGGATACTGATTTGAACATTTAAACTGTAAAAAATCTTATCACAGGGAAATTGAACTGGCTATTTGATGATATTAAGGAATTACTGATAACATTTTAAAATGTGATCATGGTATTGCAGTGACATTTAAAAATGAAAAGAGCCCTTATCTTTTAGCGATACATACTGAAGTATTTATGGGTGAAATGATATGATGCCTGTGATTTTCTTTAAAATAATCAGTCCGGGGCTGGCCCCGTGGCCGAGTGGTTAAGTTCGTGCGCTCCGCTGCAGGCGGCCCAGTGTTTCGTTGGTTCGAATCCTGGTCGCGGACATGGCACTGCTCATCAAACCACGCTGAGGCAGCGTCCCACATGCCACAACTAGAAGGACCCACAACAAAGAATATACAACTATGTACCGGGGGGCTTTGGGGAGAAAAAGGAAAAAAATAAAACCTTAAAAAAAAAAAAAATCAGGAGAAAGGGGCAGTGGGGGGCAGTATAGATGAGGTAAGATGTGTAGATACTTGTTGAAGCTTGGCGATGGGTCCATGGTGGTCCATTATACTAATTTGTCTACTTTTGCATACACTTGAAACTTTCCACGACCAAAATAAAAGGAAAGAAAAGGAAAAAGTCCTGTGCATCAGATAATTTAAATGTGCAAATTTTATACAAAACATATGTTTTACCAGGCTAAAATGTACTTTTTAAAAAAAGTAGACAGTTTATTTCCAACTTCTCCAAATCTTCCATAGATGAGCATGAGGTTGGTCACACTTTTCAGGACCGAGAAAGCTGGGGCCGGCCTGGCGGCATAGTGGTTAAGTTCGCGCACCCTGCTTTGGTGGCCCAGGGTTCGCAGGTGTGGTCCAGGCACAGACCTAGCACTGCTTGTCAAGCCTTGTTGTGTTGGCTTAAAATAAAATAGAGGAAGATTGGCACAGATGTCAGCTCAGCGACAATCTTCCTCAAGCAAAAAGAGGAAGATTGGCAACAGATGTTAGCTCAGGGCCAATCTTCCTCACACACACACACACAAAAGCTGGAAGCACGGTACCTAAAAGAGCTTATATTAAGTTAGAAATGTCATATATGATCTCCACTAGAGAGCCGTTGACGATTTACAACCAAACTAAGGCACGCATTCTCCTGATTTTCTAATCAAACATTGTACTTACTAAAAGTACTCATTTAATTGTTCTCATATACCAAATAAAAAATACTAAGTATTAATTATTATTTGAAAATGACAAACTGGCCTGTGAGTTGTGAGTGCAAGAACACCAGTTTGCCAAATCATGTCTTGGGCTGAGAAAGGCTTCTCTGTGGACTTCAGTAATGGTCTGTGGGCACGCAGCCTTAGCACAGTTCTTGTTCTTAGGGGCACGACAAACACACTGAATAAAAGGGAAGCCATCTAGGGAAATTGCAGAATTGTGAATAACAAACAACACTACCACATCGAATCACTCAGCAATCTGTAGTGTATTGGAAATCAGGATTCATTTCCATTTAAAAATGCAAAAGAGGTAAGGAGAAATGACCCAAATCAGAATATAAACGTTGTATGAAAGAGCTAAGATACGTCTTTTGAAAGATTTTTCCCAAGTAGAAATCTCATTTTAAAGAAAAACCAGTAAATATGTGTATCTTTTGTTAACCATGTAAATCAATTCCATATCATCTGGATATCTTTTTGACCCAAAGCACCCACCTAGGAAACAGAACCCAATAATGAACGATCTGAATCACTCCAAAGTCCCTTTCAGACTTTCTCAGTGTGCACATTCACGTTTTCGTTTCGCTGTGATGAAGTCTGCATGTTGGGTTATTGCTTGTAGTCAGTAGTTAGCTTTCGTATTTCTGTGTGTGGACAGAGCCTCATTCTTGCGGTGTCCCGCGTCTCATCTGTCACACAGCTGTCACAGACTGTGTCTAGTCGTTCCTGTATGGAGTGCGTTTGGTCATTTGCAGTTTTTGCTATTCTGATTTTAATAGTATTACTGATAAGAATTCCAGCCACAGGGAGTAATGATCTCATTTCACTCACACGACAACTCGTGAGCGCAGGCGCTGTCGCCGTCCCTCTGTCACTGATGAGGACACTGCTGGAAAGGTCCAGCAGTTACAAGCACTGCTGCTATGAACTTTGATTTCTACTTTTGTTTTGTTAAAAAACTTTAAAACATTTACTTCTTTGACTTGTGTAGAATACGAACTTTAATTTTCTTTCAATTTGATATCCAATCATTTTGAAAATTCTGCCTAAGAAAATAAATTAACTGAGGCTTTTTTAAATTTACAGTTTGGATGACTTTAATAATTGGATTTCTAAAGCAATAAATTCCCGGGAAACTGATCGCCTCATCAATTCTGTGAGTATTAGAATGCGTCCTGTGTATCCTGGGTGGTTTTCTAGATTTGGAATTTGTAATTCTCTATTTAATAACCTTTCTATCTGGTTTAATTAATCTTATTTATATTGTGGGAGGCCAGGCCGTGTGTCCTGTCTTCTTAATAGAGAGCGGCCTCCTTGCCGCTCCTGTGAAGGGCACACCCCTCTCTCCAGTGGGGCTGGGGCTCTGGGCTGTGTTGTGATCACGATGTGGAGACATCCGTCACTCTGCAGGCAGCTCTGTTGAACTGATCCAGTTAAGCAGAGAGCGTCAAGATTCAAACAAAAGGAGAAGAGACATTGATATTAGATCTAGAAACACTATGGCCTGCTGGAACAATTGGAGCATGATATTTGTGTTAATAAATTCATTATGGACATGTTTGCTGGTACACGTGTACCAAACACACTTGTGGACCACTTCTTTGTGGTCATTTATCAACTTGGCCACTGCAAGCTCAGAGGAGTCACAGAAATAAAATAAAGTGAATCACCAAACCTCTAGGTGGGATCTTTACAAGAGCAAGTATTGTTCAGAACAACGATCTTTAGCTTTCCACTCTTAATTTCTTCCCTAAAAAATAGAGAAATGAGACTTACTCATTAGCATTATGGATTGTCATGTCTTCCTCCTCTTTTTTCTGAAGGAGCTGGGATCTCCGAGCCGGGCAGACGCACTTGGCGGTGACAGCCAGCTAGAAGCATGGGGCCCAGCCGCGGTGCCGCAGCGCCTGCGCTGTGTGGACACATTCAGGGGGTACGTGGGGCTCCGTCGTACCACGGTGGGCACAGGGAGCCTAGGATTACACATAAACACACTTTTAACTGAAGGCATTTTACATATATTTTTTACTTCCTAGGCTAGAGAGGATGTCTTGCTGTAAAAACAAATCAGCAGGCTGTCCTTACTTGAACGCCGTCACGATAGCCAGTACATATGTTGCTAGAGACGAGTAGTGGGACAAGGCCCGAACCGGCCGCCACTGGTTGTAGCTCCTGCTGAATTAAGGTCATTCACAGTTGGGCTGTACGTGTGGCTCCCCCGTCCATCTGCGTCCCCATGGCCAGTGAGCAGCTTGCACAGATGAGAAGCTGCAGCAGTCCAGAAACGAAACAGCCGTCTTTGTCCTTCACCAGTCCCGCAAGACAGCTTGTGACAAAAGCAATGTCAGGCCCTTTTGATAGCAAACCCAGAGTCATACAGTAAGCTGTTATTATTTTATAGTTGTGGCAGAAGAATGAAGGCCAAGACCAAACTCTGAAAATAAAGTATAAAACTATATAGCTGAAAATAAATATCTAGGTGTCAGGTCTTCCATTTCTACCCACTGAGGCCTTTTAAACCCCGTGATAACCTTATAATCCTGTCCCAGCCGCACCAGAGCTCTGAGTGTGCCTGGTGTGTGTATTTGAAGCCAGGGAATAATAACAATGATGATAGAAATCATCAGAACAATTGCTAACCATTTTTGAGTTCTCACTGTGTGCCAGGCACTGTTCTGACTGGCCTTCGTTTATTTAATCTCCTAGACATCCCTTGAGGTATCTACTTTTACTGTGCCGGTTTTATAGATGAAGAAAGTGAGTCACAGAGTTAAGTAACTTGCCCAAGGTCACGCAGGGACACAGCCGGACAGCCAGGATTCGATTCCAGGCAGTTGGGCTCCAGAGTTCCCACAAATTACCCCCTCAACCTAGTAAAGTCTTCACTCCTGCATTCGGCAGAATTAGCGTCAAACAGTAGCACGTTGGGAATCTGTTTTATTGTGTTCCTCTTTCTTTCTGATTCTCGTTGCCGCCTTTGGCGATGAGATGTTCACAGGTGGGCAGGAACTAGCATGTGTTAAGTACCCAGCATGAGCCGAGCACTGTCTCCTAATATCCCGACGGTCCAAGGTGAGGAGCGCTCCCTCTTTTACAGAGAAGCGCTCTGAGATATTGAGGAGGGTCCTGCCCAAGGTCTGAGGGCTCCTAAGAGGGAAGGGCCTGAGATCCGAGCCCTCAGCTCTGACTCTGCCTGCACGCCTTCTGCGACAGTTGTTTAGCTGAGACATCTGAATAATTAGCACAAAACTGAGTGGTCGGAAGTGTTTTGCTTGTTTTCAGGTTATGCAGTTTAGTGTCGGTCTACACTCTTGTTAAGACGTCATGTTGGAAACGTTGGCAGCAGGGCTCCGGGGTAGGACCCTGGCTGTGGTGATGAGAAGCAGTGGCTTCCTGCTCTTTAAGTGTCATCTTGCGTCGTGACTGCACCTTGAGTGCAAGCGAGTCTCTTGCAGTCGGGCCGTTCCCTGTCACATGTGCCAGCCCTGAAAGCCTGCCCTTTGTTGCTTTACAGGATAGCTCTCATCATCATGGTCTTCGTTAATTACGGAGGAGGAAAATACTGGTACTTCAAACACTCGAGTTGGAATGGTGAGACTTTTCCTAAGGTGGCATTGCTCATGTAGGACCCCTCAGAGCTGCGGGCAGGACATCACTCAGCATGTCCCCAGGAGCTCCAGAGATGAGGCTCACCCACCTCCTCTGAGCTGCTGAGCTGCTGCCCCCAGCGAATGACCTTCAGACTCTGTTAGCCCTTTAGTTTAGTTCTCCCTTTGTGTGCTGGGGCTCTGTGATGCTGCACTGTGAGGACACGTTGGCTCCAGAGGTCTCTGCCAAAGGACTGTGGGACACTGCAGAAGGTGTCGGGAATTTAGTTGTAAATGATCCCTGTCGCAATCTCCATATGCCTTTTGTTATAGCCGCGTGGGAGTTCTGCCTTCTAAGACTCATGGTCCCCCGTGGGGTGCCATTGAACTGGGGTTGGTCTGAGCGGTACTGGGTAATGGCTGTGAATTTGGCTCAAAAGTTGGCTTAAGAACGGATTTGGGACAGTGCTGCTTAAAGATAGCAGACTTGTCCACAAGCTTCTAGTGCGGTTCCCCCGTGCCCAGTCATGTTCTTAGGAAATGCCCCGGCCCAGTGACTGGTGGCAGAGTGCCCAGGAGGTCTGCGTGCTCCTCACAGTGCTCTCCTGTGAGCCCTCTATGCGGGTTTACTGTCCCTTCAGTATATAATGGAACCCGTTCTGGATTTAGCAAGTATTTACATTCCAGAGTCCTTTTCCTTAACTCTGTGCTTGTGTTACTCTGCAGGACTGACGGTGGCTGACCTTGTGTTCCCGTGGTGAGTTGGCAGTCTGCCACCGGCCTGTCCATAGGTCGCCTCCAGTTTCTTGCTCTCCAGCTCGTGCTAGGGCCTCTCTGGGACCGTCCTTGATTCTGGGCTATGGGTCTGTGTTGCTCACGGGTCTCTGCTGTGATGAGGTCCCTCCGAAAGTTGTTACCAAATAGTTCTCATTCTTGGCTTCCTCCTGATTTAAGACATGCAGACGGAGAAGATGAATGATTTCACAGGGACCTTTTGTGAGTGCAGACGTAATGGACAAGATCCTGGAATATTGTAGGAGATTGTAAATTCTGAATATATAAAGTCCACTAATCCTGAAAATAAGTGTAAAAATCATATTTCCTAAAAGAAATGCAGGATAGTAGATTATAAAATATTAGTGATATAGAGAAATGGTTGCCTTATATTCATAGCTGTTTTTTTCTAGGTTTGTGTTTATTATGGGATCTTCAATTTTTCTTTCAATGACCTCCACACTGCAGCGGGGATGTTCAAAATTCAGATTGCTGGGGAAAATTGTGTGGAGGAGTTTCCTGTTAATCTCTCTAGGAATCGTTGTCGTGAACCCCAATTATTGCCTTGGTCCGTGTAAGTTTTCCCCTCTGTTGGTCTTTATTCAGGTTGAAATATGGAAACTACATGTTATAATTTGAAAGA
The DNA here is from genome assembly GCF_041296235.1 of Equus asinus. Taxonomy (NCBI): domain Eukaryota; kingdom Metazoa; phylum Chordata; class Mammalia; order Perissodactyla; family Equidae; genus Equus; species Equus asinus. The sequence continues at coordinate 1,449,527 of NC_091816.1, read as the reverse complement.
AATGTAATTCCTCCATCTCAGGTACCTGCAAAAAGAACAGTTATTAGAAAAGTGTGTACAGTGAGGTATAATTTGGGGCATTATTAAGATGATCTTGGAATTTGGGGCCTGGGAGGAGCCTCCCAGACCACAAGACCCTTCTGCTGTGCAAAGGAGGAGTCTGAGGCCAGGAGAGAGTGAAGTGCTTTCTCCAGGTGATCGAAGGGTAGTGAAGGGCAGGGTAGGTCGCCTGGGTCTCAGACCTTCCCTCCTACTGCTTGGGTTTCATGATAAGGCTACTGTGTGGTGACTCAGGAATCCACCTTTGTCATCATCTGTATGCCAGCGGGCTTCCTGGGGAGGAATGACGTTGTGGTCGTCGTTTAGCAGTGTGAGTAAGACAGGAAAGCCGAGGGAAGGCTGTCTGCTCTGTGTGTGGGACCGACGGCAGCATCGGGGAGTGTCCTTTAGGGGCTCACAGTGTCATTAGCAAAAGAGGACACAAATGTCTAGGCAGCAGTCAGATGAGCCCCAGGCATGAAGCCCTGAGACTTTAGGCCTTAGGAGTAGGTAGCGGTCACTGCCAGTTGGGGTCATAAGGGAAGGTGTCACATAAGAGTTGATTTGATGTAGCTCCCAAAGTGGGCCGCTGTTCCCAGTAGGGTTTGTTATAGGGTCGTTACAGGGTTACAGCTTGTCAGTGGGACAGCCATGCAGTCTGAAGGGCAGGGAGGGCCGGTGGCGGCCTGGGCTGCTTCTGCAGTTTCCTGGTGGAGGTGAGAGTCGGATGTGTTGTCCTAATGGGAAAGGGCCGGAGATGAACTTCAGGGCCAAGGGTCGTCCTTGCTTTATCCCCACCCCCGAGGAGGACACTTGTTCTTATCCCAGTCTCCCTGCTGCCAGCTTCCTGCTGTGGGTTTGAGCCATGTCTCCTGACCATGTGTATCTCCATCCCTAAGAGCCTAAAAGACACTGACTTAGGTCAACAGAGGTGTGTCCCCCACCTAGAGACGACTGGTGTTATGTTGTCTTGGGTGAGATGAGAAACGCTGGCTAACACTCTGCCCACCTGTACCTTCTGCAGTGTCTTGGGACAAGTTGCGAATCCCTGGCGTGCTCCAGCGGTTGGGGGTGACGTACTTTGTGGTCGCCGTGTTAGAACTCCTCTTCGCTAAACCTGTGCCTGGAAGTGGTGCCTCGGTGAGAAACCGTGTTTTAAAAAAAGGCCGGGGGCAGGGTGGGGATCACTGTAGTTTTTGGAACTTTCTTTAGTTCTGAGTGCAATACTATACTTCAGTAGACTCTTTAACTCTTTTAATCAAATACTTTCTTTTTTTTCCATAAATTAGTTATTTTTATGTAGGATTTGTAGACATAAAATGAGATTTACTCTCAACAAATGTTTAAGCGTCCAGTAATCAAATGCATTTTGATGGCATTAAATAATGTCACCATCATCAGTCTCTTGGGGCATTACTGCTAATTTTTCAGTTTCTTTGTGGTACAAGGTACACAGAAAACTCATAGAACATTTCACTTATCTACACAAACGCTACAAAGGTTCAACTTGGAGAAGAAGCGCCAAGGCGGGTGTGGGAGAATGGCGGGCTTGTCCTGGGCTGTTTGCCAGCTCTCTGTAAGAAGCGTGCGAGCCTCACCGCCTTTGTGGTTACTTTCTGTCTTACTGTAAACTACTGAGTTGCGTTTACTCAGGTGACAGCTATATTTTTTTTCCCCAGAGGAAGTAAAAATTCAGGCAGAAACGTTTAAACTCTTCATTTGGGGTTCTACTTAACAATAAATTAATAATTCTGTATTTGTTCTCCAGCTTTTTTCATATGTATAACTAGCAATTCATCATTGAATCCCAAAGTCTCTTGGTTCTTCCTGTAACGAGGGCTTGGTCATATGCTCTTGGGATGGTTTAATCGTTATTCCTTGACGTCCTCTGCCCTCCCTGTTAGTGTGTGCGTGCCCTCTGCCCTTGATTTCCTTAAGGAGGAGTGAGACTGGACGTGTGCGAGTGAACACGAGCTTGGTGAGCTGCGGGTGGGGCCTGACGGACTGTGCAGACTCATCCGCCATGATGAGCGAGGGGTTGGGCTGCATCCTTCTTCCTCCAACCAGAACAGCTCCAAAAGTTTACATTTCATTTTCCTTTTTTAAAATTTATTTTTAATTTCTTTTTTCTAGCAGCTTTATCGAGGTATAATTCCCATACCATAAAGCTCGCACATTTCATGTGTCCAGTTCAGCCATAGTGTCTTCACAGAGTTGTGCGGTCATCACCACCCTCCAACTCTAGAACACTTCATCCCTCCAGAAAGAAACCCAGTGTTCACCTCCAGCCGCTCTCCATTCCCCCAGTCCTAGGCGACCCCTGATCTACCTCTGTCTCTGTAGATTTGCCTGTTTGGGACATTTCACATGAATGGGGTTATACAACGTGCGGCTTTGTGTGTCTGGCTCCTTTCACTCAGCGTACTGGAGGTTTCTGCACGTTGTGTGTCAGTGCCAGATTCCTTTTCACTGCTGAATAACAGTCCACTTTCTGAATGTACCACATTTTGTATCCATTTGTCAGCTGATGGACATTTCACTTGTTTCCACTTTTTGGCTATTATGATGATTCCACGTCTATTTGTGTACAAGTTTTTGTGTGAACGTCTTGGGTAAAGGAGTGGAATTGTCCACTGATTTCTTTTTTTTATTTTTTTTAAAGATTTTATTTTTTCCTTTTTCTCCCCAAAGCCCCCCGTACATAGTTGTATATTCTTCGTTGTGGGTCCTTCTAGTTGTGGCATGTGGGACGCTGCCTCAGCGTGGTTTGATGAGCAGTGCCATGTCCGCGCCCAGGATTCGAACCAACGAAACACTGGGCCGCCTGCAGCGGAGCGCGCGAACTTAACCACTCGGCCACGGGGCCAGCCCCACCACTGATTTCTTTTTAACTACTGTTTTACTGGGATGTTTCGTAGAGAGGGAGGTTCCAAACAGCAGAATGCACGTGAAATAGCTGTGTGCCCATTGTTGGAGTGGTACCATGAAGGCAAGAGAACCACCTCGGGAACTGCCCAAGTACATAGCTGCTGGTGGTTCCTGTTCTACGTGCATTTAGTCGTATCTGTTTGTGCCCCTCGCTCAGGAGAGGCGCTGCTCTTCTCTTCGAGACATCCTGTCCAGCTGGCCCCAGTGGCTCTTCATCCTGCTGCTGGAAAGCATTTGGCTGGGCTTGACCTTCTTCTTACCTGTTCCTGGATGCCCTACGTAAGTGAACCCTTCTTGCATGTCATTTTCTGCCACGTCAGAAGAATTCTCTTTTCCTTTCTTCTCCTTGGAGACATGCTTTATATTGGGAGAGGAGTTTGGGGTGTGTCCAGAGAAGTGTCTGCGAGGTTTTTCAGGGCCAGTTTGAGGGGAAGGTGAGCCTCCCGCCTTGACATGTGGGGAGCAGCCCGGGAAAGGGGCCTTGGTGAGGGTGCGCGGCGCCAGGGCCCCCAGGCTGGGTGTGCTGGTGGCTCGTCGTTGGGCTGCATGTAGGGTCCGTATATCCCCTCGTCCCCTCTGAAGTCTTGTCAGCTAAGTGCGTCTTCTCACCTCCCCAGCGGTTATCTGGGCCCTGGTGGCATTGGAGATCTGGGGAGGTATCCAAACTGTACTGGAGGAGCTGCCGGCTACATCGACCGCCTGCTTCTGGGAGAGGACCACCTTTACCAGCATCCTTCCTCGGCTGTGAGTGAGCCTGCGTATCCGGAGAACCGGGCACTGAGGAGCCCTGAAGGAGGAAAACGAGAACGGGCTGGCCAACTTTGAGCTGTGTCCGTTTAGTAAACTGTGATGGGAGCTAATTTTTATTTGAAAAGCTGGTGACTTTAGTGTTCACGATGGGGCAGTGTGTACACATTACTTGGGTTTCACAGTGAGAGTGTGTTGTATCGGGTGTGTGGGGTGGTGCCCCGCTGTGCGTCTCGGATCGGGTTTCCCGCAGCAGACCTGAGATGGACTCGTGTGGAGGACCTTTATCAGGCAGCCTTTCTGGGGTCGACATTGCTGGGGAAGGGAGGAAGCAGAACTGTGTTGCAGTCACACGAAGGCCTCAGCAGATGTCATGGGGGCTGGGCGGCCCTTCAGAGCTGTTCTGAGTCAGGGTGAGGGATCAGGCCCTTGATGTCCTTGGTGGGATGTAGACAGTCCCCAGCAAGGGGTGTGGCTCCTGGAGAGGCACCTCTTCAGTCAAGGGCGAATCAGAATGAGCGCCTCAGTCCTGAAGGGGTGGGGCGGGGCGTCTGGGTGGTTCGGGCAGCACCCAGCACGCTGCACAGCGCCCAGTTCCTTCAGCGACCAGGAACAATTTCATTCATAATGAAAGAGCACAAATGTATTTTTAAATGTTATTTGCCTTAAAAGAAGATAGGAAGCATTGATGGTACACTAGGGTTGACCAAAAAGAACCTGAAAATCCAGAAGGCCGGCTGCAGTGGTGGCCCTGCGCGTTTCGGCCTCGGGGTGTGTGTGTGCATTCTCACGTCGGTGAGTGCGGCTGCCCTTGCTCTGTCGTCTTCAGGTGCTTTATCACACTGAGGTGGCCTACGACCCAGAAGGCATCCTTGGGACCATCAACTCCATTGTGATGGCATTTTTGGGAGTTCAGGTATTTCTTCATTTCATTAGGATACATTTTTCCAACAGTTTGTGATGACTGACTCATCATTAATTCAAAAACTATTTCATTACAATAAATGAGTGGAAGCATATCTTCTTCTGTGTATTACAGGTCTAATAAGTTCTGTTTATATTTGGCGGATTGTCACAACTAGAAGTAACTAAAATTCAGCACATTCAAATAATTAGGTATAATTCGTATATTCTCAAAAAAATTCTTATTATGTATATGGCTAATCGTAGCCGTGGCAGCCCAGCCGTTTCTGGGTAACAGACTTCCCTTGGGGGAGTGAGCAGTGTGTTTGGGTTCTGGTGATGATGGGAAGTCACTGGGCCGCTTGTCACATTTCTTTTGTGTACACTTTATGTGGTTTCAGGCTGTGCATATTCTATGTCAAAGGCAATACAGATTATTCTTGGTTTGTCTCATATGCAATTTTGTTAAAATTCTGGACAGTCTAGATTTTTCTTTTTAAAGTTCTCCTAATTGGTGTTTGAAACTATTATTTGCGGGGAGGTGAGAGAGGAAAAAAATGTGCACACTAATAGCACTCACTGTGACAATGAAAATATTCTATGTCTGTGCCGTCGTGTGGCTGCTGAGTACTTGAGATGTGGCTAGTATGACCGAGGAACTGAAGTTTTCGTTTTATTTCATTTTAATCACTTTCAGTTTAATTGTGAATAGTCACACGTGGCTAGTGGCTCCCGGATTGGACGGTGCAGGTCTAAAGCGTATGCATTCTGGTGATTAGGTCGTCTCTTTAGAAACACGGCCCTCACCGCTACAGCACTTCACAGTTTGGAGCGGGCGCTTGCGCTCATTCTCCGTGAGAGCCGCATGCCCTCTCGGGAGCCTGTGGGTGCAGCCCGGTGGGTGAGGGCGCAGCCCTGGCCGCCGCTCGGGCGGGGAGCCTGCACACGTCCCTTCAGCCCTCTCTGCGTCCGGAGCACCTGCCGCATAAAGGTGCTGAGAGGCTGGAAGAGTTAATGCGCGTAAAGTTCTAAGAACTGGCACATAGAAAACATTCACGCGTTTGAGCTATTATTACAAATTATTGTGAAGCTTTGATGTTTTCAGAAATTAATTCCTAATTTGGGGGGATTTTATGCAAAGTTCAGATTTTACTGTTTTAGACTGTTTCCCTGCCTGCAGTTCCGCCCCGTTCCTGTTCCTGCCCCCTTCTCCACTGCTGCCCGACTGGGCCATCTAGCAGGCCAGTCTGAGCTTGTCCCTTGTTACTTTTTTGGGACAAAAAAGTGGCTTTCCTTGCTCCCCATCCCCTATGGGAGAAAGCCTGTGCCTCGTGGGGAGACCTGCAAGCCTTCTGCCTGCCGCCTTGTCGCCCTGCCCCGCCCCCGGCCTCTCTGAATACTGGCGGCACCTCAGGGTGTTGTGCTGCTTCTCCGGATTTGATGTGCTTCTGGCCATGCTGTTCCATTCTGCCCACATGCTTGTCCTGCTTTGCACGCACACCCTCAACTTGACAGCACCTCTCTCCCCTGCACGGCGTCCCATGTGCCTCTGTCTTCTGGGCGAGAGCGGGGCCTGCTCTGTTCCTCTTGGTCCCCCGTGTCCGGCAGTGTGCCTGGCAGATGAGCCTGTGGAGGGATCAGGACAGTGGATGAATGTGAAAGAAGAACATACTTTAGGCGATTCTCCTGGGCATGTTGTGACTTCTTTTCTAGGCAGGAAGAATACTCTTGTATTACAAGGATCAGACCAAAGCCATCCTGCTCAGATTCACTGCCTGGAGTTGTTTTCTAGTAAGTAACCAGCGTTTCTCACTGAAATTCCTTTTCTTCACACTACATATTTAAAAGAAGTAAAATGTTTAGCAACTCTGGTATAGCAGCTGTCACCACGTCACAACAGGTGACATTCTTCCCTTGAATAACAGAGAGGAACCAATCTCTACACCTAAATTCTCAGGTTTATTTTCTTAGGAAAATGTCTTTATGAATAAGTCAGCGTTTGCCATCAAATGGCCAGGCAGGGGGGCATGAGCAGGCTCTGGGGGGGCCGCACCAGAAGGACCAGGCAAGCAATAGCAGGTTCCAGACCTCAGCCTCCAGACTGACAGGTGACAAGAGTTGTCAGGTGGGCTCTTCGCTTCCCTGGACCTGGCCTCGTGGTTCCTCTCAGGATTAGCTCCAGTTCCTCAAGTAGTTTACCTTCAACTCAGAGGAATGCCAGAGAGATATTTTTTGGAGAATATTTTTAGTTATACATCTTAAAAATGTTTTTCCAGTTAAAAGAATAAAATATAAGGCACAATTTTCAGCCCTCCCTAAGCAATTAAATAATCAACATTTTTCAGTTTTGAAACACAATTATTCTTTGAGATAGTAAAAAAACTAATACCCTTCTCCCCCCATTATAGGGGCTTACTTCTGTTGCTTTGACCAAAGTTTCCGAAAATGAAGGCTCTATTCCAATAAACAAAAATCTCTGGTAGGTATAGAGAACTGTCATTTTAATGCTGACGATTGGCCGTGCTCCAGGAGCCCTGAAACGCCCTGTTACCTCCTCCCAGGTCCATTTCCTACGTCACCACCCTGAGCTCCTTTGCCTTCTTCATCCTGCTCGTCCTGTACCCCACTGTGGATGTGAAGGGTCTGTGGACAGGGACCCCATTCTTTTACCCAGGCAAGTCACCCCTAACCCCAGTGATGAATGATGGTGACCTGGTGGGCTGGTCCAGAGACCAGCTGGGCATGTGCAGTGCTGGGGCCCTGAGCCTCAGCCCGGGGGCAGGTTTCCAAGACACGGGCTGAGGGAGAAAGCAGCAGGGGCCACGCTGTGGCAGGCCACGCAGGACGTCACTGGCCTGTTCCAAAGCAGTCCACCCATTTCATCTGTTTAGACTGTGGGATCATAAATGAGCTCTGCTTGTTTATTAGGCAATACCAAACTGTGGAGTATCAGAAATGATCCAGGGCATTCATCCTGTTTCTAACACTTCAGAAATGGGGCCAAACTTTCTTTCTCTTTTGTTTTTGGTGAGGAAGATTTGCCCTGATCTAACATCTATGCCAGTCTTCCTCTATTTTGTACATGGGTTGCCACCACAGCATGGCGGACAAGTGGTATAAGTCCACACCTGGGATCTGAACCCATGAACCCAGGCCGCCGAAGCAGAGCACACTGAACTTTTAACCACTATGCCACGAGGCCGGTCCCCCATACTTTCTTTCTTAATGTAAATGTGCTACCTTACAGATTATACATAAGAAATATTGAGACACCATCAAGAGATAAACAGAATGGCTCAGGTGTGGTTTTACCTGAAGACTCAATGGCTAGATGATTTCAATGACCTCAGCCTCTGATTGTACTGATAGCTACATTCTGTGGACCTCAAGTTTTCTGTCTAGAAAATATAAGTTAATAATTTTGGCTTTCCTTTCAGATTTAGTATTTAAGAACTACAGTTATGAGTATTTTCTAGTAATTTTTTGATATAGTTTACACTTAAGTATAAGTGTGGGCTTTCTGTTTTTTCACTGAAATAATGTCAAATTTCAAGACTTAAAGAGATGATCAGCTGTGACTCGGGCAAACGTGATCTGCGTCTCTCCTCAGGAATGAATTCTATCCTGGTGTATGTTGGCCATGAGGTGTTCGAGAGCTACTTCCCCTTCCAGTGGAAGCTGGGGGATGACCAGTCGCACAGAGAACACCTCACTCAGAACATAGTTGCCACCGCTCTCTGGGTGCTCATTGCCTACATTCTCTATAAAAAGAAGATCTTTTGGAAAATATGATAGCTCCAGCTGAAATGTGTTGCTGGCAGACTCTAGTGGGCCTGGGGAATTATTAAAGGGCACCATTAATGATAAAGACGACAGGATGCGGTATTTCCAGACTCCTGGAGTAGACGCGGAGGCCCCAAGGCTAGTTTCTGCCTGAACTCTGCCTGAATATCTGGGACTTAGAGATTTGGAATGTGGTTGTCTTTTTTTTTCATCTTCTATGTAAATGGATGTATCTAGAACTTCATTCTAAGGATTCTCGTTGAATTTTTCAAAAGGGAATTACCGTGGGCATTTTGCTTCTGTGATGGATAAAACAATTTGAGGTCTGATTCCTGTTGATCTTGTTTTCCTGCAAACTGCCTTTGCATGTGTGGACGTGCCAACCAAGAATGCCATCGTCGCTCGTGGGGCTGACTACAAAGCTTCTTGAGTGGGATGTGTGGTAATGTAGTCTAATATTTTTGGTTAAGTGCAGTTTAATATTTCAAGAAAGAGTAATTTCCTTGTCAGATCTGGAAGGCATTGGTGGGTCCAAAAAATGCCTTCCTATCAGAAGCCATTTTTTCTTTTTCTCCACTTAAAAAAAAAAGTTAAAATGTAGCTGTGTTATTTCCAGCCACTCTTGCTTATAGTTTTCTGCTTATGTCCCTCTCTGTCAATCACCTATCTTTCCATCTATCTGTCTCTCTTTGTGTCTTGATGGCAGCTGGGACTCAGGGACATGGCTGTGACGAGAGAAAAGCATGCTATCTTGCTCGTGGCTCCAGCTTTGCCATCCTTGCTGTTGTAAGATGCCAGGCGAGTCCCTCGGCCTGTCTGGGCCTCGATTTCCTCATCTGTGAGTAAGGGAGACAGTGATACCCTCTCAGGTCCTTTCCAACTCTTAGATTCAGTGAGGTGGGATAGATACATCAATGGTTTTTATGAAGTCCTTAGAAAAATAATTTTATTACAGAAAACTCTTCAAAATAAATGATAATGAAAAGTTTAAAAAACTCTCATTGGAGTAAGTCTTTTCAGAATGACCCTCCACAATGGAGGCAGTTTTCCTGCTCGGAATCACAGAACTGAAGACAGTTTCTCAGGAGCGAAGCCAGGAGAACACACCAAGAGAAACAGCACTTTTCATATGATGCGCCATCATACTGGTGAATTTTCCGTGAGAATTCCCTATTTAAGGAAGATGTGATGCTGGACTATACTTCAGAGCTGCTTTTCCAGGGTCAGATGGGCCCATCTCCACAATGCTTCGACTGTCGCCGCTGCACGGGCGACTTTCTGGTTGTGTTTCCAGCTTGGACCGCCAGCATGGACTCTCATCCCAACTCTAACTGCCCGCCGGACCCTCCACCTGGCTGTCCGCCAGCGTCCAGGCTCACCTCTTCCCAGATTCCAGCCTCTGCCTCTGGCTCTTCCTAGCTCTGTGAATGGATCATTCTCCGTCTCTAGGTGTAAAACTGCCGTTATCTGTCACCCACCTCACCTCCTCTGTCCCTTTCCCCCATCTAGTCATTGCCAGGTCTCACTTGTCTCCATCTTCCACCTGTAACTTCTCATTCTCATTGTCACTGTCCTATAGCTCCAGTCCAGACTCCTGTAATCATTTTTAAACTGGCTTCCTTCCCTCAGTCCCTCCTCTGTAAAGTCTCTATCCATTGCCACCAGATTGTTTTATAAAGCAGAGCTCAGATCAAATCACCTCTATGAAAACTTCCACAGAAGCTGAAACAGCTTTCCCAGCATATAAACCATCCTCAGTGGAGCCCAACACACCTCCCAGCTTCCTCTCCCCAGCCCCTCATGCCCCCTGCTTATCCAGCCGACCAGACTCCTCCCACTGTCACACAGCCAGTACCTCTTGCTTCTGACTTTGATTAGAGTTGTCCTGGATTACCTTTTCCTCTTAATTTTCTCCTATCTACATTTGACCTGTCACTTTAACCCCTACTTCTAAGGCACCTTCTCTAATCTTATTCTCATCCAAAAGTAGTATTTTCTCCCTCTGGGTTCTCATATCTTATTGGGATCAATCTCACGGCATTGTCGACTTCTGCCTTGTGTGATAGCTGTTTGTGAATATGTCTAACTTCCCATGCTAGACTGTGAGCTTGTTAAGTGCAAGAATTATGCCTTGTTCATCTGCATATTCTTTGTGGTGCAGAGTGCCTCACACATAGCAGGCACTAAATAAACATTTATTTAAAGCAAAGCAGTGGCGGTTGTTTGTATTTTTAATATCTAAGTGCTGACAAAATTCGCCTAACGTGTAGCGGACAGCCATCTTCGAGGAACTGCTGCCTCCCTTCTCTTGCAGTGAGGCGTTACGGACGTCACAGCGGTGTCATCCTGAGTCCCAGCACGTAAAGCGGCGTAGGGTCTCTCCAACTCACGATGAGTTATCCAGAAGCATTTCTCCAGTTGGGGAGCACGTCAGTTAGGATGTCTTGAAGGGTGGGAACAGGAAATCCTCATTCAGCTGGGTCATAAGGGGAAATCTCTCATGTAAGAGGCAGGCTGGCTCCAGCAAATTGCTCGCTCTCAGCCAGCTCCCTTCAGGGCTGTGAGATGGCTGCCGCGGTGACAGCCACTCAGCAAACGAGACACTGGAAGGAGAGGGTACACCCTCTGTGTGTGTTGTCATTTTTAGCCAGAAAACCCTTCCCAGAAGCTGTTCAATGGTGCTTCTCGTGACCTGCCAAAGCAGCAGTGAAAGGGAGCCTAGATTGACCAAGCGCAGGGCTGTCAGGATGCGACCACCTCCCTCCTTCGGGAGGGCGCGGTGTGTGCTGGAGCCAGTGGCAGTACGGGAAGTGGCCACAGGACGACAGCGAGAACTGATGGGACTGCAGCTGACACGGCGGGCTGCATCTCACAGGGACATTGCGCGGGGTCCTTAAGTAACAAAGCAGAGACACTCTTCTAGAGTAGGGATGTAATAATTCAACGTGGTTTATTCCTTTTTGTACTCAGATTCCTAATTCATATTTATAAGTTAATTGAATAAACTGCTGTCTTACACTTTACCTCTTTTCACTGGCCAATTTTATAAATGCACAATAATCCGGTTTGTATCAGGAGTATAAGCTTAAATGAGATGCTAAGATACTAGTTTTTATTTTTCCTTTAATGTAACTGTTTTCCAAATAAATGGGGAGACAAATGGACTTTGAGAAAATTTCTCAACATATCAAACTGCCTTAACAGCCTTTCAGGACGCGCTCTCTGTATCAGTTATAAGAAACAGGGCTAGCCCTTTAACAGTGCTAAACAGGGTGCCAGGACCCTGTAACAGCACGGCGTCTGGCATAATCCCAGCTTCTGAGGCTTCCAACGCATCTTTTAATTTTGAAATCAGGCGAGAAAACGCGCAGCCAGCATTTGTCTTCAGCTGCTCTCTGTGGTCTGTTTTCACCAGAGTGCAGTAAGCGGGCTGTCTTCCCTTGGAACCAGTGATTGTTAGGCCGTTTTCCTCCAGGCTACATGCATTTCCAAATTGAAAGTTGACGGAAGTGCTGGATGTTCCGTTATGTCACAAGATGCCTCCGACTTCATACCCCTTACCTAATGGCGTTGGTCCCTCAGAACACTGCGCAAACAAAAGGCCATTGTCTCGCAGGCTCTCCTCTGCAGAATTCCATCCCGCGCTGCGCAGCCAGCTGGCCCTCCCCGTGCAGCACTGGGCACACGGCTTCCCAGTGTACATTACCGTTTTGGGCTCTGGTGGAATTCTGTCCTCACTAGTGGGACTTTATAGAACTCAATTATTTTTCAGATTTTTCCCACCTTTCATGGCTAGTTGTTGATTCTTCTATTTTATTCTATTTGTAGTCATGCCCTTCCACTTCGATAAGCGACAGTTTTTCTTCTGATATTTGATTAAACTCTGAATGTCATTTGGCTTCGAAACTGGTACCTCCATCTATCCAAACCCTGTCTGTTTCAGCTCTGCCCAGGTGACGGCTTGTATCAGTTTAACAAATCACAGGTGACACCTGCCCTGCGTCAAAGACATCACAGCCAGACTCAGAGCGGGGAGGGCAGGCTTTCTAGTAATGTGACGGCAGTAGGGAAGAGGGCCCTGTGTGAGCCAGGGCTTCCTGACACACGGCAGGCTGTGCCAAGGGGGTTGGTCCATGCGATCAGGCCGCCCAGATCTGGCAGGAGACAGTGGTGCAGTTTGAAGCAAGGTACCCATGAAATGAGGCCCTTATCCTCCCTGGATGTTTGCATTTCAAAGAGACAACTCCTTGAAGAAACAGCTTGGTGGCAGTTTTACACCTCAAAGGGCAGAGGAGGAGTTCTAACTGCAAGCTTTCTTAAGTAACTGCTCCTACCGGGTTCAGGGACTGGCTGCTCACATCACGCTTCGGCTGGAACGAGAGTCAATTCTCCCGGCAGCGTGCAGCTTTCCCAGGCAGGCATTTTAAGGGCGGCTGGGGTCATCCAGGGACACACCTTAAGCTTTTGGAAGGAGTCTGGGGTCTGGTCAAGTCTCTCAGTGCAGGGGTTTGGATGGGTCCCAAAGTGCCAGTGGTCTGCAGTCCGGTTTCCATTTTCCTCTAGGGCCCTCCCCTGCAATTCTGCACACAGGAGTGGCACCACTAGATTTAAAAAAAAGATGACTGGTCCTTTTTTATATGGTGCCTGCACATTTGGGTATCAGAAAGGCTTGTTTTGATGTGTGCTGCCCCAAACACTATCTGAGGAAGTTGTTATAAAACCAAAAGGTAGGAGAGGGTTTACTCTGAAAGCTGTTGGGGGAGAACACACTCCACGATGCAAGCAACAGGACGGTGTGTCTATTTGCAATTGACTCTATGACAGACAGACACTTTCAAACTAGTGTTTAGAGCCAGTTGAAATACTTTCTGAGATCAGATGCCTATTAATTAACCTACTTTACTGATTCAATATATCTATCAACAGGGTCTTACATAGAAAAGACTTCTAATACTTTTTATGCAAAGTAACTGAACTTCTCAGCTCTTCCATTCTTTTTTTCCTTTCAAGTATGCTTTTTGGTGAGGAAAATTGGTCCTGAGCTAAAATCTGTTGCCAATCTTCCTCTTTTTCTCTTTCATCCCCAAAGTCCCCCAGTACATAGTTGTATATTTTTAGCTGTGAGTCCTTCTAGTTGTGGCATGTGGGATGCCGCCTCAGCATGGCCTGATGAGCAGTGCTGGGTCCACGCCCAGGATCTGAACCAGCGAAACTCTGGGCTGCAGATGCAGAGTGCACAAACTTAACTGCTCGGCCAGGGGGCCAGCCAACCAGCTCTTTCATTCTTAAATGGACCCTAGAAACACATCTGTTTGATGTTTACCTGATATATTTCAGGAACAGCAAAAGAAACACCCCTGACACTGGCCGCACTCAGATGTGCCAGCGCTTTTTCAAACAGCTCACGTGGAGTCACACTCAGTCTTCACGACAAGCTGCAGAGAGGAGCCATCATCCCTGCTTTCCAACGCCAAGCTGGAGGCACGGAGCGCCTAAGTTGTCCCCGGTACAGGGCAGGCAAAGGGCGGGCAGAGCCAGGGCTCAGCCAGGCTGGCACCGGGATGGGAGGCCCCGCCCCACTCCAGCCGGGGCTGTGGGCAGAGTCCGCCCCTGGCTCCTTCAGTGGAAGGCCGCTCAAGTTCATTTCAGCATAAAGGTTTTGGTATTAAAACTTGCGAATGAAACGCTCTACCATTACACTGATATGTCATATTTACCAAAGCCTAACTATGGAAAATAAAGTCTTCAGGTCATGGAAGGAATGTCTTTTTAAGTAAAGTGCACCCTTGTTCAGAAACTCATGAGAATTAAAATAAACTTTTAACAACCCCAAACTTAGCATAATTTTTATTTACAAAACAGGTTAATTCTTCTGTTTTACAAAAACTACAAAAAATGACAAAAATAGAAAATAGCTTCTCAGACTCTTGCGAACTACTTTTAGGCAACCAAGGAATTAGAACTCAGATGGTTTTCTTCTCTTTAAGAGTTGTTAACAGCAACATTTTTCACTGCTTGCTTGTCTTCCCCCAAAATTACATGGCTCAGAGCTGCCACCGGCAGAAAGGCCTCCGGTCAGGCCAGAGTCTGAAGGAGCAAGATCTTCTCGTTGACGCAGAATCTGTGCAGCACTGCCATCAGGTTCTCCCCACAGCGGGACACCTGGCGCTCCATGGCCAGGCGGAAGTCCTCCTTCACGCCCTTGGTGATGCCCCGTGTGACCGTGTGGTGCCTGAGGGCAGCGACAGGGAAACAGAGGGACACCTCCGTTAGCACGGCATCGCCGGCCGGGCTCTGGGGTAGGAATAAAGCTGCCTCAATCTATGTGTCAAAAAAGAAAAGTCCCGAGCAAACCGCCCCATTCCTTCTAGAAAGACTGAACGCTAGAGAGACATCTTTATCACTCAATAAAAGGCTACTGTAAACATCTAAATGTTTGGTAAAATGCCATCTGCTTTGCTTCTGAACTCCCGCAGCTCTGATGTTATGCGCCCCTGTGCCGACTCGTGCACAATTCAGTTATTTGGGGCCAACTCGGTACAGCCACACTGGCCACACAGCTGTGGCCAGTCAGGCCCGCCAACCGCAAAGGCAGCAGCAAGGGAGGAGGGAAACCACAATGAGCCTGCCACCAAACTGGGCTTGGGTCCAAGACCCTCGGGCCAGTGCTCCGTGACAGGCTCAGAAAGGCTCGGGACTGTGCACAGTGCCTGAGCACAACGCGCCCCCTCCCCAACCCCCGGACGGGCAGCTCCTCCAGGCGCTGAGCCCATCCAGACTCACGTCTGTCTGAGAAGCCGCAGGAGGAGGTGGGGGACCCAGAAGAGTCTGGCACAGGTGGGGGGAGAGAAGCAGAATCACTGGAGTGGTCAGCGGCCTGCAAAAGCCTAGTGAAGACCAGAGGTGGTCCTCAAGCTCAGGAGACCGGTATGTCTGTGGAAAGGTCAGTGGGGGCAAAGGCAAGGTCTCTAACTACAGCCCCAAAAGGTGTGCTTTAAAGAAGGAACTCCCAGAAAACTGAAGGCACCAAAACGAAGAAAGGAAAAGAAGAGTCTAGCAAAACTCAGTGGGTTGAGTGAAGAGGAAAGGAGTTGCAAGTGCTAGCACAGTGACCTGGGAACTGAGACAGACAGAAGCCACCTCCACTCCCGGCCCTCCTGCTTAGCTTCCCTCAGACACAGTGACAAGGATTAAGATGAGATCTTTATGAATTGGCCAAAATAAAACTGTTGAAACCACTCTAAAATGTTTCTGTTTTTTAAAACTTGTATTATCAGATAAAATAACAGAAGTCATAACGTTGCAATGCAACAGAAGAAAAACCCCCAAGCTTTGCTAGACTAGTAAAGATACTCCAGGACACCCTTCCGTGCCCACGGACATCTCAGAGCACTGCGCAGGGAGGCGGCAGCGCCGAGGAGAAAAGGCACAGCTCTCGGTGGGCGTTTCTGGTCAAGTCCATGGTTAGCTCAGTAAGGGGACACAGTGTCAGCGAGGCCAAGGCTGAGGCCCACTGGGAGCAGACACAGACTTTTTTATGCAGCCCCAGAAACGGCTCTTCTGGGTCCCAGACGGCAACCCCAAACAGGAGCCAGCCCTCTGACCAACCGAAAGAGACCGATATCTGCAGAGAGTAAGCTAAAGGGCACCGACGGCCCAGAGCCACATCTCCCCTCAGGATGAGGGAAGCGTAAGGATGCTGGGTCCCGCCGGCAGCGCTCAGCGGTGCTGTCTCCGCACACAGGAGCTGCACGGCTCAGCTATACTTCTGTCAGAGCCTCTGCCCACCCCCCGCCCCGTGAGCTTGGAGGAAGAGAGAATTAGTTAGCTTTTGTGGTTTAAGAACAGGATAAATCAGCTAATAAAAGTGGCGCTCCAGCCTAACAAATATTTCAGTTCAGAGGGTGGGGTCTAAAAAGACAGTATCAGGGACAGGAAAACCCTGTGCTAACGCATGTCTGGACCAAAACCCCAGCACTGGTCCCTAACAGGAAAGCCCAAGAACAAAAATCTGCTTAAAATAAGTCTCAGCATCCTTAAACATTTATGACCGAATGCCTTATGTTTTATCAAAAGAGAATCACAATTTAGTGCCTAATCTAATGTGAAATTAATCTAAGACAGTTTTATACAACTTTTTTTTTCCAGATCCATAATGATTTTTAAATCAAACACAAAAACACTGGCAACTTATGGAAAAAATAAGAAATGTTACAATATTACAACCAGATGGTTTGCCAAGGAATGCAGAACAAATTAAAAAAATAAATAAAGCATGAAAAAGAGCACTGAGAACAAAGAGCTGAAAACCATGGGCAGGAAACGTGACAAACAGCACACTATGAGCAGGTGTTTTCCACTTGGTACCTGTCAGCAGTCTGTATGCTGGGCTGAAGCACAGGTAAGAATTCCTGCGGCAGTAACCCCATGGGAGGGCTAGAAGGCCTTTAAAACAGCAAACAGCAGCATTCAAACACCCACACCGACTCCCCCTGCACTGCAAAAACAACACTCTGGAGACAGTGCTCGAGACGGGGCGGACCGTCCCGAGGCCTCCAGCCTCCACAAGCCGGCCCCTGCCGCAGCTCCGGGGCAGGACGGCGGAAGCCAGCGAGCACGGCTCCCAGCACGTCCAGAGGCAGCGTGGTTCCTGGTCCCTGAGCTCAGCCCACTTGAGATTTGGTTAAAAAGCAACCACTGAGGAAGAGGACGATGAGATGCAACTGATGGCCATGGGGAGAGGGGTTACATTTGAGAAGAGACGGTTCAAATCCAGCCTCCTTCACTCTCCCCACTATGCCCAGCCAAGCCAGAAATAAACCTTGACTTTGTAACCATCTTTGACAGGAACAAAGCCCCAGATTGAAGGAGCCCTTCCGAGAGGACGAGAGGGGCTGGTAATGTCTCTGATAAAGAAAGGCTGAGTTTAAATTTTAAAAAATATTGAGAAAAGAAACAGATGGGGGAGAAAAGAGTCTGGGACTCACGGCTTTGCAGAATTCTGTAACAACAAAGATTGAGTACATTAGCTGGGTAATTACTTCACAGAACATCATTACCCACTCTATTCAGAGCAGACATGGAACACTGTTTTCCATTTTCAACCAGTCTAATGCAACTAAGATACTGCAAATATCAGCATAAAAATATTTCTCTATTTTCAGATACATAAGAGCAAAATGTTTACGTAACGAATAGCGAGCTTACCCCTCCGCTGGTCAGGCCCCAGTGCCCTCAGTGTTGGTACCATACCTGCTCGCATCCGAGAGGCCACAACTAGGACAGACTCACAATCTTACCCAAGGGCAGGGCTGTGCACTGCTCACAACATCTCTGCCTTTCACAGGAGGGGCCACCCAGAAGGTCTGCAGTGGCTTCAGAGAACTTGTTTGGAACCCAAAGGGAAAAGGAATATAGATAGTTTTACACAGATTCTAACCATACCTCGATTAGCAAGAGCGTTCCGGCTTACGCAGCATGCTTCCCCGCTGCAGTGAGGCATAAGAAACCGAACTGCAGCTTTCAGACGAGCTCTGAGACTCACACAGTGAGCACGGGGGAATTCCTACAGGCTCAGCTCACGAGGGAACAGTCCCTATTCCTGCTTCCAAACAGACGGAACAGCAGTTCCCTAAGAGGCTTAATGGTCTTCTACAGGGAGTCAGAAGAAATTACGGCTCTAGTGACCATGGTGGGAGTATGAGATTATCCCTCCAAAGCCATCAGAAATGCCTGCTCTGTATCTCTGCCCTTACAGTGTTATCACCGGGGTGTTCCATGCCCCCTTGCTTTCATCCCTTGTCCTAGGGGTTGTCTGCATGTACCCATGTCACTATTCAGCTCAATAAAAAAGGGCTAAAGAAGAAACTTCAGTATAATGAAGTTTGAGATTCAACTGTTGATTTTCTTTTTTTCCCCTCAGGAAGATTGGCCCTGAGCTAATATCTGTGCCCATCTTCCTCTATTTCACATGTGAGATGCCTGCCACAGCATGGCTTCATAAGTGGTATATAGGTCCATGCCTGGGATCTGAACCTGCGAACCCCAGGCCCCTGATGCAGAGTGTGCAAATTTAACTGCTAAGCCACCAGGCCAGCCCCTCAATTGTTAATTATTATTTATTTATTTTTTTTTTTTGAGGAAGATTAGCCCTGACCTAACATCCACCACCAATCCTCCTCTTTTTGCTGAGGAAGACTGGCCCTGAGCTAACATCTGTGCCCATCTTCCTCTACTTTATATGTGGGATGCCTACCACAGCATGGCCTGATAAGCAGTGCCATGTCTGCAACCAGGATCTGAACCAGCGAACCCCAGGCCACTGATGCAGAATGTGGGCACTTAAGTGCTGTGCCACCGGGCCGGCCCCTCAGTTGTTGATTTTTTGACAATCCATTCTCTCCCATTTCCACAAATGGTTGTGTGTTACTGAAGTAAAAGGAGGACCACTGTAGGGTTAATCCTAAGTGAATGGGGTTATTCTACTAAGGCTGTCTCTATATTAGAATTTGTATGGTGAATGTTAATGGAATTAACTAAAAAGCTATTAAAGGTATGTTTGTATATCCAGCCTCAAAACCTAGAAATCACAACACAAAAGGGGTTACCTAGGCTCTCATATCAAAAAGTAATGTTTATTCTCAAACCCTGTTAAGAATATTTTGAAGATGCAATTATTTTTCCTGTGGTTTTCACTAAGTGTCTTAGGGGAGTAAGTGGCGATGGGAAGATGAGCATGTGCAGTCCATCTTGCCTAAGCAACCTAACGTAGAAAGGTCTTGTCTTGTGTTTTCATAAAAGAGCATTTGTTCTTTTATTTTAAATATTTAGAATGTTTAATAACATTTACAAGATGAAAGACAAGAACCCCACTTTATCTTCCTCTTCTTTAGAATGGATTCCACCAGCAAATTCTTGATAGGACATAAGTCACGTTTGCTATGCACCAAATTACTGAGGTTATACAAGAGAATGAGCCTCTCTTACTTCCCTCTCTCAACATTTCCAAGACTCTGCAAAGACAGAACAAGTTGTGGATTTTTGCTTTCAACAACTGAAAACTCATTCATCTCACAACTGACAGAAAAAGGAAAATGTTTTCAGCCTTAGCAACAGTCTCTTCTCGCTCAGGGTTGTCTCTTGCGTGACTTACATTGACTTACAGACACACTGAATATGCAGGACACAGAGGAGGCAGTGTGAAAATAAAACTACACGTGGCATTTACAGCACAAAGGATCTATCCTCCAAACTACAGTGAGTACTGAAGGGCAGAAGCAAGACTGTCAGCTGTTTAAAAACCACCAGTAGTCACTAACTTCATCCGGGTGTGGGAGTGCATGCCTGAGACCAAGGGCCCGGCCTCATCGCCAGGGCAGGTGTGCTACTTCTCTCCGTGCTGTGTCAGCAACGGGGACTGCTTAGGAGCGCTTCCACCAAATACAGACAGCCAACGACAGTTCCTGAACGAAGTCTGCAGCTTCCTAATGAATTCTCCTAACCTGGCACAACCTTGATTACACATGGCTTTTCTTAATTAAAAGCACTCTACGTCTAATAAGAAACTTACTGAATCAGTCTGTAAATTTTGGAAAGGAAAAGGTACCATGATTGAGACTTTACCTAGTGAAAAAGTATCAAAAGTGACAGAAATACTCCAATTTAAACAATGTTTTAAGAGAGACAGTTAAGGAAATGCCAAGTTTTTCAAAAGGTACCCAGAATCAAATCTACTTTCAAAACAGAGACCAGGTTTGGATGCCTTTCTATTCAATGTTTGAAGGTAGAGAAATTTACAAGCATTCCTACGAGCACACAGAAGCTGAGCACTGGGCGCGGAAGAGCGAAAGAAAGCACGCTTACTTGATCAGCATCCCTTGATTGGGCAGTAACTCCAGATGAATCTTCCCACCTTCCTGAGTTCGTAAGTAGGCGAATTCCTCCAGCATATCAATATCTGCAGGCCAGATTCAGGTTAACCTCATGTGAAAACCAGGTGCCCGCTCTCTCTGAAGAGGAAACAGGCTCGCAGCGATCGGGGAACTGGCCCACGGCCAGCCCCCTAACTGCAGAGTCAGTACTGGAACCCAGGTCTGTCTGACTCCAAAATGAATGATTCCTATACCAACCAAGCCATCTCACAAAGACAAGCATGTTTTTCATATAGCTGAAAATTAAGCAGAGTCTATGTGGGCATAAGAGCAAAATCTTTTGTCTTCTTAATAAGAAATGAAACTGGCACTGGGGGTGTCGCATCCCCCCAAAAGGCTAAGAACTATTGCTGTAGGCACTTGGACAAGGATATCAGATTCCTTGCAACTCAAAATACTATATTAAGCTAAGCAAAGAATAAATACCAAACTGACGTGTAACCTTCGGTTCCAGGTGGCCTCTCCCTAACAGACAGTATGAAATACCACACTCCCCATCGCTGAAGGCAACTGCTGGCTTGGGCAGCATCTTTTGTGAGTACTCGGCAACAGCTGTGACAGGTATGGCATGGTGCACTAACAACTGATGCCAGGGGACAGTCAATGCCCAGGAGGCCCTCTTCTGATAGACAAAGATCAATGAACTATTACATTCTATGGCCAAACCAGCCTCTCTGGGCCTGTCAGGAAGATGCAGGCTATTACTTTGGGCATCTTGGGTACCTTCCTAGAAGTTGCTGGAAGTGGAAAACGGAACAGGGTTGGTGATATTCCTGATTTCCTGCATTACCTCTTTCCAGTCTTTTATGACTTTCACAAGACCAAGTGCCACAGTCACAGTTTTAATCACCATTCTTTCTTTTATCCCCCTAAATAGCGAAAACCACTATTTCTACCCAGAATGCTTCATTCCTTTTAGTACAATGCATTCGTTCTTAAAAAAAAAAATCAGAACTTCTTATGCTTAAGTAAGAAAAAGGATACTTGTAACATAATTGAAAAAATTCTCATATTGGAAGTTTCCTTGTTGGCAAATCTTATTGACGGCTTTCAAGAAAAGATTCTCTCCCCGTGGCCACTCTTGCTGAAGCAATACGATCACGTGCCCCAGGGCCATGTCATCCCTGCTGTCCGTGAAAGCTCTGAGCTGTAAGAGAAGGATTCATGCAGACACAGAAGGAAGAGGAAATCACGGAGTAATCTAAACACACCAAACATCACTCTTAAAAACACGCTGCTAGTGAAAATGTGGGACAAAGGTCCTCAGAGGGAGAAGGGCACGGAGCAGCAAGCGAACTTGCCCTGCAAACATCCCAACTGCTTCCTGGGGGTGGGGGGCTAACCAGGGAGGCCTCGGTTCCCCCGTGCTGGGACTGGGGTCACTGGAAGTGTGTTCGTCTGAGCATCTTGATGGGAGCTGGACGTGCAGGCTGGGCCTGAGGCTGTGAATCTGGGAATAAGGGCGAGAGAAAGCACAGTGGTTCTCTGTAACAGAGAGAAGAATCTGGGGAATTCTCTTAAGGAAACAGTCGGGAGTGGAGGGTGGGTAAGAAGCCAGCGAGGAGAGAGGGGTTTGAGAACACGGCACTGGGGTGAAAGAAAGGCAGTGAGTAGCCAGGAAGGAAGCAGGAGTGTGAACTGGAGAAACGGCCAAAGGACCTTTTGTTTTAAATATGCAGCTAGGCCTAAAATCACACTTCAAACCGTTTCTATCGCCCCAAGCGATTCTGATGATGAGTTGTGTGTGGGAATTACTGCGCTGATGTGGAGACCCAACCCTGCTGCTCTCCTGCTCAGACCCTGAGGAGACAGTCAAGCCTGTCGACTCGAAGGCTCTACTCGGCCTGCAGCCAAGGGCCTGGCTTCTTCCCAAAGTCCCGAAACTCCCCCAGCTCTGCTGTTCATCCTAAAGCCCACCACATCTTCATGATGATAAACTCACCACCCCTCTATGAACCCAACAGAACGTGTATGCCCTTCTTCGGTGGCTAATATATTGACTTGTATATTAATTTGTAAAATTACTGACCATGCCACAAGCAAGGTTATTTGCGTATTCTCCACCAGTATCTGCAGACTTTTCGAGGATGGGGATCGCTCCCTACTCCGCTCTGCCTAGTGCAGAGATTTATAAACATTTCTCAATTCCTAGGCCATGTGCTTTCCTCACTGTACCAACCTGCACGCACTGTCAAAGGACTAAACTAACATCCATTCTCAAGCCTCTCTATTCAAGCTGTTCCAGAGCATCAGAACAACAGTCCAAATTAAATTTCTTTCACGCTGATCAACTTGACGCTTACCTTAAAACAAGCTAACATCAAATGCAGGCAGTACGGCATGAGAGCCTTGCTGGTACAAGGCAGAAGCTTCAGATCCGAACCTAACAAAAGCCCACAATATGCTCATTATTATAAAGAAAACAGTTTCGAAAAGCAAACGTCTAAGATGCTTTACTTAAAAAAAAAAGCAACAGTCATGATTTCAAACATAGCTAAACCATAATTATATGTGGTGATGGTGAAATTGTTTTTTGAATGGTCTCTGGATTTATCAATCTTCTTTCCAAAACTTGCTTAAATACTTATTATAAAACATTTCAAATATATAAACAATTACCTACACAGAATATTACAAACGCCAGTGTGCTTACCACTCAGCTTTATGAAATGTTAACGTTTGCTTTAATTTTTAAAGATTTTAATATAAAGTATCACAAATTTAGCTGAAGTCTCTTGTGTACCTTTTCCAATCCCAATTTCTTCCTCCCTCCCTAGAGGTAACCATTGTTCTGAATGTGGTGCTTTTCATTCCCTTTTATATTACCTACTTTTAACACAGAAATTTGTATCACGAACAGAGGAATGCCTAATACATAAACGGTGTCATATTGTATATATCCTTCTGAAAGCTGCATTTTTGAGACTAACATCTGTAGCTCTAGTCCATTGATTTTCAATGTTACATAGCATCCTGTTGTTTACATATACCACAATTGATCTAGCCATTCTTTTATGGTAGACATTGAGATTTCCAATTTTTCAATACTACAAACACTTCTGAAATAAACATTCTTAGATATATTTTCTTGTGCACTTGTGGAAAAAACTTTAGGTAATGATTTTTCAAACCAAGACCTTAATCCTTTCCTTTATGATGTGTGCTCTTTACATCCTAAATCCTTCTCTACCCCAAGGGCAAGAAAGGAATACACTTTTTACAGGGGGTCCTGTACACACACACTTACATGTTTATATATCTAAAACGAAGGGTTCATGAAATAAAATTTACCCTTTTTACTGGAGATGCACTCATTTTGACAATATTATTATAGTCTATCTCATTAGAAAGAAAAATTTCTGGTTGAAATTCATTTCCCAGTGGGGGAGGACCCAAATTTGACAATCACCGATCCAGAGGGACAGAACCTGGAGATGAGATGTTCAACTTGGTCCTGCCAGACTGATCTCCAAAGTGACTGGAGGAATCTGTACAGCTTCCAGAAGCACGTGGGCAACGTGTCTTCACATCCTGACAGTCAGCACCTCCCCTCTTCAACCTTTGCATTCTGATGTATGTGAAATTGTAGCTTATGGTTTTAATCTAAATTTCCCAAATTACTAACAGGTTGAGAATCATTTCAAATAGTTTCTGACCATTTGGATTTCTGCTTCTGCTTCTTGTTCATATTTTTCTATGGGGGGGGTTAGTCATTTGTTTCTTACTGGTTTGAAGGAACTCTTTGAAAATCCTGGATATTACGTTTTTGTTGATTATACATGCTAGACAATTTTTTTGTAGTCTGTGGCTTATCTCTTCACTTTGATCATAATATCTTGTTGCTATTTTAATTTTAATGTGATCAGATTCACCAATCTTTTCCTTTATGTTGTGTGCTCTTTGTAGGCTAAATCCCTCTCTAATTGAAAGGCACAAAGATCTTCTAAAAGTTTAAACGGTTTAGTTTTCATATTTAAATCTTAAAATTTAAAAGATTTTTGTATGAATGAAGGAGTGATCTCATTTCTATTGGTATTGTTTTTCCATTTGGATTATCAATTGTCCCAGTACCACTTACAGGATAAATTCACTCTTCCCCATTGAATTATAATGCCACCTGTTTCTCTATTCTGTTCCACTGGTCAATCCCTATACCAATAGTATGCTTTCTTAATTAGCGTAGCTTTAAAATAAGTCTTGGGGCCGGCCCCACGGCTGAGTGGTTAAGTTTGTGCGCTCTGCTTCAGCGGCCCAGGGTTTCACTGGTTCGGATCCTGGGCGCGGACCTGGTGCTGCTCATCGGGCCATGCTGAGGTGGTGTGCCACATAGCACAACTAGAAGGACCCACAACTAGAACACACCACTATGTACTGGGGGGCTTTGGGGAGAAGAAAAAATAAAAAAGAACTAAAATCTTTTAAAAAACCCCCATATATTCTAATTGTTTAAAAAGAAAAAAAATAAGTCTTCATGTCAGCTAGGCCAAGTCTTACCCACCAGACCTATTTCTGTTCCACAGAGATAAGTTTGAAGGGGTCTGGGCTTATCTTTTTTTGTTAAACCTTTTGTTATTGAAAATTTCCAACATATACAAAGCAAACTCAATAGTATGATCAACTCCCATGAAGCTCAAAGAGCTTCTGTAATTGTCAAAACTGTCATGCTTTTGTCTTCTGGAAAGTTTTTAGTATTCTAAGACATCTACCTGCTACCAGTTGCAAAGATATTTTTTCTAAAAAGTGTTATTTTAGCTTTTCCATTTAGTCTCCACTCCACCTCAGGTTACTTTTTGTGCGTACTGAGAGGCAGGGGTTGAGGACCCCTCTTTTTTCTCCAAGGGAGTCCCTTTGCTCTAGCACCTTTGTTGAAAAGGCTTTCCACGCTCCACTAAATTACTCTGGTGCCTTCATTTAAAGTCACTGGATCATATTTGTGTGGGTCCATTTCTGAATTTCCCATTCTTATGCCAATACTGTCTGGATAACTGTAGCTTTATAGCAAGTCTTGCTATCAGGTAGGGTAAGTTGTCCAATTTTGTTTGTCTTTTTCAAAACTATTTATTTCCATATAAACTGCAGAATCAACTTGTCAATTCTCCTGAAAGAAGAGTCTGCTGGGATTTTGACTGGGATTGCACTGCCTCTACAGAGACATTTGGGGAGAACTGGTACCCTAACAATACTGAGTCTTCCGATCTACAAACATGATTTTGCACCTTTCATTGAATTTACCCCTAAGTATTTTATGTTTTCTGATGTTATTTTATTTAGAGACTCCTTAGGCTTGTCCAGGGAGTCAAACACGTAGCTATGGATAAAGACAGTGGTAACTGAATGAAGACACTATTTTTCAGCCTCTCTCTCTGGTTCTTGCCTGCCGTGTTGGCCAGAATCTGCAGCGTGCTGAAGTGAAGTGGTGTGAGCAGACATCCCTGCACAGGTGCCCACCTGGGGAGGCATTCAGTATTTCATGGTTAAGCATGATATTGAGGTAGTTTCCTTCCATTTCTAGTTTGCTAAGATTTGTTTAAATCATGAACGATAAATGCGGATGTGATTGAATTCTGTCTGCATCTATGGAGACAATCATATGATTTTTTCCGCTGTAATCTGTTTATGTGGTGAATTACAGCGACTGACGTGCCCATGTTAACCTACCTCTGCATTCCTGGTGTACTTGGCCACGTGTATCATCCTTCTTATCTATTGCTGGATTCGAGTCACTAGCATTTCAGTAAGGATTCTGGCATCTATACTCATGACAGATACTGGCCTTTAATGTTCTTTTCTCGTAATGCTCTTACTTGATTTTGCTCTCAGGGTTGTGCTGGCCTTAAACACTGAATTGGGAAGTGTTCCCTCCTCATTTTCTCAAAAAGTGTGTGCAGGCTTGGTGTTATCTCTTCCTAAATGCTTGATAGAATTCACAAGTGAAGCCATTTGGACCTGGAGTTTTCTTTGTGCGAAGGTTTTTGATAATAAATTTAATGTCTTTGATAGATACAGCAACATTCAGATTTTTTGTTTCATTTTGTGTCAGTTTTGCTAAGTTGTTTTTTCAAGGAATTTTTCCATTTCATCTAAATTGTTGAATTTATTGGCATAAAGTTATTCATCACTTATTCTCTTAATGTCCTTTTGATTTCAGTCGGATCTGTAGTGACACTCCCTCTTCCATTCTTGATATTGGTAATTTGTGTTCACTTTCTTCCTCATCAATCTTGTTAGGGGTTTATCAATTTTTTTTTCAAAAAACAATTTTGGGCTTTATTAACTTTCTCTCTTTCGTTTTCTATTTCACTGATTCCTGCTGTTATCATTATTACTTCCTGTCTTCTACTTTCTTTGAGTTTAATTTCTTATCTTTTTCTAACTTCTACAGTGGAAACTTAAACAGTGACAGTGTGTCCTTCTTCCTTTCTTATGTGAGCGTTACAACCCAATTTATGCAGTTTTCAAGCAATGTGCAATGGGAGGTGAGGCTCGAAACAGCCCAAGAGGGAGATGCTAAGAGATACTTCTTAACTAATCATCTACAAGTTTTCCTAGAACTGGTAAAGACAGAAAAAGGAGTTCCCTGATACTCTTCACAGAGACGAGCTCAGGAGGTGAAGAGAACTTGGAAGAAAGACGCGTTCACAGCTGCTTGTGAAGTGAGAGCTGAGGAAAAGCTTGGCAAGGGATTCCCTTTTCACACAATTGTCAAGCCCTGCTGATCACACAGGATTAGCTCAGAGGAACTGTAAAACTTCCCAGCTTTGAATCCTAAAGCTCTTTTTACAAATAAGAGTAAAACTTGTCATGGTACCTTTTCTAAATTTGGGCTTTATTTTTGAGGGTTCCTCCTGTGACTTGCCTCCATCTTGAAAGGGGAGAACCATGTAGCACATCAAATCAAGGACCTTCTCACACGTCATCTAAGGAAGACAAGACCAAAAGGAACTGATTTGAAGTTTTCTGACTGAAACCGGATCAACATAACACTGAAATACGTGCAGCCTACCCCTGGGCAACCTGTGCACAGGCATGCAGCTTGGCCTCCGTGCTTCGTATGTGCTCAGCACTGTCCCCTTGACAGAGCATGTAAGAGACATAACCTGGAGTAAATCTAAGACTAGGACTTTGATGGAACAATGACTCATTCTTTGCTGTAAAGAACCAAAGAAATAAAACTTGAAAATTAGTCAAGCATTAAGTAAGGCCCCAAGGTGTGTAACAGCGCAATGGCATCCAAAAGAAGTATGTCCTTGCCTTAAAGACACTTCCTAACTCACCGAAGAGAAAAAGTGACAGACGGGACATACAGTAGAGGACTAAGTGGCATGCTGCAGTGTGTGACTGACAACGCAGGGGAATGCGCAGGCGAACCCAGCAGGCACAGCTGCAGCAGGAAGGTCGTCCCAATCGAAGCCCTATGCGGGGAAGGGTTTGGAGTGTGGAAAAGAGAAAACAGGCTTTCAAAGGAGGAGAAAAAGATGTGGGGAAGGAATGTATATCAGTTCAGGTGATCTACTTGAGGGAGGTGGGTGCGGGTTAGGAAATACAGACACAACCTGGACGGCCGCAGCACTGGCGGTGAGGGGAGGCCTCGAGTGCCATGCTGAGCCAGCTGGTCTCGATCCACACGGGGGAAGGCGTCAGTGTTCACCTTCCGTCCACCTAACCAAACGCTAAGAGTCACATCCGACTGCATTTAGAAGCGTTTCTCTGTCAGGCACAACCCTCTTATTGTCCCCATTCTACAGATGAGGAAGTGGGGCCTTAAACCGATGCTTCCCAGCCTTTTTCATGTTGTGGAATGTCCAGAAAAGAGTATTTGTAAGGCTGCTCAGAGCCGGCAGCAAGGGACCGAGGGGTTCGAGCTGCCCGAAGTCAAAGCTAACTGCCCGAGCACTGAAGGGGTCTAGATGTAGACTGGCACATCTAGAACCCACTCACAGCCACAGGTCGTGCAGCTCCAGCTTCGAGATCGGCAGCTTAGTGGTTAAGAACTTGAACTCTGGAGTTAGCCCGTGTAGGGAGGGAACCTGCCCCGGGGCCCAAGCTAGTAAGTGGTGGGGCCAGGACCCGTACTCGAGAGTCAGGTACCACCACCCTTCAAAGCCCACCTCCAGCCGACCTTTTCTGTACATCTTTCCCTGACTACAGGGACCCTGGTGACAACACCCTTCCTTGAATGTCTATTGTGCACGTGTCTGAGGCAGAGCACTTAATATTGGATTTTTAACTCTTATATAAATCCTTGCACTTTTCTCTCTAACTCTAATTATATGCCCTTGAATGGAGGGGGTCCCACATTCCCCACACTCTGCTTATACTCCCCACCCCAGCACATTGTTCAACTCTGGGTACCCAGGAAGTCAATACTTCAATTAAGTGCAATGACGACAGCAATATTTTAGAAAGCTATGACTGTAATTTATAGGGTTGAAAAAAATATTACAGGCAAAAAACTCAGTTAGAAGCCATGGGTTAGGGTGGTGGCAATGGAAATAAAAGGTAATATACCAAAGATATCAGAATTGCACTGGAAGAATCAAAAGGATTAGCTAGAGCAAGAGTCACCCAGGACTTGACAGGGCCACAGACCTACAGAAACTCGCATCTGCACATGCTGAGTCTGAGCTGAAGACAGGCAGTCAGAGACTCAGCAGTCAGGTAAGCCAGGAAGCGCGGCCGGAGGCCCAACAGTGACCAGCCCTCAAGGAGAATGAGTTTGCTGAGCTTCATCAAACCTACCAGCTTCTTTTACAGTCCCTCCGACAATGCAGCACGGAAGCACCCTGTGCAGCCGTCTAATCCTACATATGTACAGCTGTGTACGTATTCTCTTGTAAGTTCTCAGGAGGAACCAACTGAAACTTAGAATTATGTACCCGATGGTTACACAAATGATGGAAGAAACGCATTTTCAATTTTAAATGCACATACTTTACATACCGTTTCTTTCCAAAAATTGTCATGGCAAATTATCTATCATATTACAAAGTTCAAGTTAAAAAACCTACTTCAGGGTTTTTCATCAAAAAATAATCAACTCACATATAGAGAGATGAGAAGGAATCAGTTTGTGTGTTAAAGTTTTGAACTTGATTTATACGGTACCTACACATACAAAGAATGTGC
The DNA here is from genome assembly GCF_041296235.1 of Equus asinus. Taxonomy (NCBI): domain Eukaryota; kingdom Metazoa; phylum Chordata; class Mammalia; order Perissodactyla; family Equidae; genus Equus; species Equus asinus. The sequence continues at coordinate 1,420,071 of NC_091816.1, read as the reverse complement.
TTATCACTGTAACTGAATTCAAACATCTACTCAGTATAGACACTGTGCAAACCCCTGTGGTGGGTGCTGTGAGAGATTCAAAGGGAAAGAACACAGTCTCCACCCCCCATGGAAGGGGCTCACAATCGGGGAGGAAACAGACCCGTTTATACAGGTGCCCCTGCCATAGCCCTAGGAGGCGACATCACCACGTAAAAGGAGAATCTGAGCTTCAGATAAGCCAAGCTAAATCCTCCATTCCCCACTCAGTAAAGGCCTCTTCTGCCCAAGTACCACAGGCCCGATTCCACTCTAAAGGGATTCCAGGCAAGAATGTGATAAAACATCATCCTCCAACAAAATGGAAGAGCGGACAGGAAACGCCACAAGCCCCATGCTGCACTTCAGGGAAGCTATACTAAAGAGAAGATTCAGGAAGACATAGTCATCAAGGTTTACCAGCAGATTAGGTGACAAAATCTAGGCAGAAAGATCACGCTTCAAGTAAACAGGCACTGAATTACAAGGCCACTCTAGGAAGAAGAGAAAGCCCCAGTGCACCCACGGGTCCCCGGGCACGGCGCGTACTCACTCTGTACTCTCCCAGAGCAAAGTGGCAAGTCGCCAGCTGGATGAGCGCCCTTTGATGCTCCAAGGTCCCCTGTCCCGTGATCTGCGGCTGAGGAAGTGATCCCTGGAGAGCTGCTAAATGATGCAGGCTGGCTATTGCCTTTTTATATTGACCCTTAGAAAGACAGAACAGCAAGGAGAGAAAAAAACACTGCCATGAAGAAAAAGTCTTCAGAGTTGATTAAGCAACTAGCAAGCAAATACAAATAAGGTACCTCTGGCTCGATCATCTGAGGGGGAGACGGAGCCTTAGCGACAGTCTTTCTAGTCTAATTCTTCAGGCTAAATAAAATCACACAAGCCCTTTGATAAGGTACATTTTGGAAATGCCATTTCCTTATAAATATTTTACTACTAACATCATGTCTCCGTGAAGGATGGAAGCAGCAACCTGTCCCTTTCAACAACAAAGGCTGGAACCTCCCCTTCTCATTAGTGGATGGTCCACTCCCTCCATCCTAGGCCTGAGGAGCTCAAGAACAGCTGAGAAGGCAGAAAGACTCCACCAGAGTAGAGAGGAGGGGCGAGAAACAGTCACTTTTTACTTTTACAAATGAGTGTGACTGGACATAGCAAAAGTAACACAGAAGATGTGGCCTTGTCATTTTGGAGTTATTTTGAGATGAAAGTGGACCACAAATCCTCTTTGTCACTGAAGGCAGAACGCCTGCCTTCAGAGCACAGACTAGTCCACAGAGGGAACACACACAACTTGCATGCTGAAGATGGGTCACAAGAACATCATCGTGGACAGACGCAGAAACTTAAAATACACACTACTCTACCTGATAGATGATCATGTCGGTGAGGAAGATTCTTAACCAAAGCCAAGTATCTGTCTTCCAGGCCAAACAGATTCTTGTAAATTCTGAGCAAGAATTCAAAAGCAAATTTACCAAAAACATGTACCACAGAAGCAGAAAACAAAACTAACAAACTCAGCAAGAGAGAACAGCCAGAGACAAATTACCAAAAAATGGATGGCAACTTTAGACTTGGATTTCTAAAATCATGGCCCAGAATTCCACTTAGACAGTGAAGTTAGCACGCTACCTGTCAGTAATTCACAAGTGCTACTTTTATTAGGCACCAACATTTACTATGCATGTAACACATGCCAAGAGGTGTTCAAAATGCTTCTCGCATATCCACCTCATTTACCTTTTAAACTACTTTGCTTTTCCCCAGAAAAAGGTCTTGTCTTATTTTCATTCAGTCAAAATAATAAATATACGACATTTTTAAAAAGCAATTTACAACTAAAGGAAAATCCCCTCCAGAAGTCACATACACATTCACAATTCTAGATGTGACAAGGAGAAACCAAATGACGCTGTATCTACTTAGACAAGATGACATGACACATCTGACCAAGGGCTCTGTGTGGGCTACGATGGAAGCAGACAGGGGGTGAATGTCCACTGGCTACGAGGAAGGTAAGGCGCCTCAATTCTGGAGTCGAGGAGAAATGCGCTGGTTAGCAAAGTGCTAGTGATTCCAAGTAATGCCGAAACACTGCACAGTTCACACAGGTGAAACGCCCTCTAGCTTTATGTCTATGCTCAGAAGAAAACGGGCTTTCTGGAGCGTTTGGATATTGAATTTTTCAGGCAATGGAGCTAACGCAGATAAAAACAGCATTACCTTTTGTATTCTCAGTTACATGTGGCTTAAGGAGGATACAGAGCAGTGGGACAGACTAAAAGCACAAAACAAACCAAGCTACCAAGAAAAAAAAGGCCAGCAGTACAAATATTTAAAAGAAAACCCAAAAACTCTCTCTCACACTCCACCCCAACCCTGATTATAACAGACCCTCAGCCGGGAGCTGAGAGATAAGTGGTTATTTGAATATTAATAACTGATTAGATATCCCACACAAAAAAGAATCCTAAAAAATGTGTGAACTGCTGTCATCAATTTAATGAGCCAAAGTGACCTGACATTTCAAGGAGAACAGTGATGTTTTAGCCTGACGATTTTATATGCTAATGTGGCACTAATGAGACGGCATATTCTTACCCTTGTCAAGGGAGTCCAGGGAAGAGAGCAACTCCCAGCTCTCTCTGGCCAGTTTAAAGCTTTCTAACACCTCAATGGAATTAGCGAGCTCCGCCTTATTGACGACAATGTGCCGATTCCTTCCTTTTGCCGAACAGTCTTCGTCGTCTGAACTCTGCTCAGAGAATGTGAAGAACATGAGGAAAGTTATAAATATAGTCATACGCTGGAACATTATGACATTTATTGCTGCCAATCCAGGTTATTATATGGATTTTATATCAAAGGATACTATGATAATTTTTTTTTTTTTTTGGAGGAAGATTACCCCTGAGCTAACTGCTGCCAATCTTCCTCCTTTTGCCAAGGAAGATCGGCCCTGAGCAAACATCGTGCCCATCCTCCTCTACTTCACATGTGGGACACCTACCACAGCATAGCATGCCAAGCTGTGCCATGTCCGCACCCAGGATCCAAACCAGCAATCCCTGGGCTGCCCAAGTGGAATGTGCGCACTCAACGGCTGCGCCACTGGGCTGGCCCCATAATCTCTTTTCTGAATTTAACAAACTTTAAAATTTAACATAAATTTTTCATCTTTTCACTCTCACAAGTTCAATTTTTACTTTTTTTTTTTTGCTTGAGGAAGATTAGCCCTGAGCTAACAGCTGTGCCCATGCTCCTCTGCTTGATGTGTGGGTCACCACTGCAGCATGGCTGATGAGTGGTATAGGTCTGTGCCCAGGATCCGAACCTGCGAACCTGGGCCATTGAAGCGAAGTGCACTGACCTTAACCACTATGCCATGGGGCTTGCCTCCAATTTTTACTTTTAAAATTAAGTTTATGTTTTCCTGACGATAAATTCTAAGTTCACGTTGGGTTCAGAGAAAGACTACGGAGTTAAAATTTCCAGTAATTTAAAATACATCAATTTTATAAAAGCCCAAAATTAGATTTTTATAATGAGAGCTGTTTTATAGTTTATTTTTTCCTCAAATATGTGGCATTATTTGTTTCCAAATAATAGCTTGGTATGTAGTGGAATAAAGCTTGGCTCCCCTAAGAAATAATGTGGAAAAGTGACCGTACTTATCTTTGGTTCCCTGTGCACAACCCCTCCAGCGGCCACCCTTCCTCCCCCCTGTGCAAGGTGTCCAGTTGGGAATTATGTTTGTCTGCACTTATCTACTAACGCCCTCTGTACTTCACAAGAAAGATTTCTACTTTCCTTGCTCCTCATGCCAAGTAATATAACGCCAAAGAAACGAGAGGGCCTCAGAGAAAAGTAACTATTGCAAATGCCAAAAAAAACAGTCAAGGCAAAACAGCTCCACTTAGTTATATCCTGCTGAGAATTTCTTGAATCTTTTATTCCACTATGTCATTTAACTAATTCAATGACCCAAATTAAATTCTCCCTGAAATTTCTGCCCCACTAAGATTATTTAAAAAGACGTCTAAATCTTTAGCTAAAAGCTTCATTCCTCAGGCTACTCTCAGAAACAGTAAGCACCTCCCTCCTGCCACCCACCTTTCTCCCCCACTTTCAGTTTGCTATCCTCCTGCTCTTCCTTGATGCTGCCCCACCCAATTTGCTTCCATGTTCTCACCCGCTCTCAGTAATGACACAGCCAGACCCCTTTCACAATCAAACCCCATCTGTCAGGTGTCTTATGGCATCAGGTCCACTTCCAATCTAGTAAGATGTACTAACAAGATCACTCAGGCTGCTGGGTAGAGGAGACTGCAGGCAGCAGAGTGAAAGTGGAGAGACAAGATGACGCCGCCAACGATATAGGAGACAGTGATGGCTTCAATGGGGAGGAGAGTGAGAGACCGAGAAACAGATGATGGGGCTATGTCACAGACATTGAATTATATGGGGACATGCCACTGCTTTTAGCTAAAACCAGGAACGTACAACCTATTATCTACATGGGAAGAAGTGTCTGTGGTGTTAATGTGAAGCACCTAGATAAACCACACACCCTGTGAAACCAGAAGGGAAAGCTAACCAGGGCTACCCCACTGGGAATGTCAGGCTGGAGTCGCCTCCCAGAAGCCTCAGTGACCTTTTTCTAACCGCAGTCAGAGGGCATCCAGGAAAGCCTGGTCAGCACAGGGGGTTCTCCACCCTGGGTTCATGGTCGGATGTCAAAGCATCTGTCACCTCTGAAATTACCTGCAAAATTGTGCATGGGTGCATTTTTCCATGGGAAGAAACAAACTATTTTATTGAAAGTGTTAATAACCTCGCAAGCATTCAGAGCAGCCACATCTTCCCTGCTCTGATCACTATCACACAGTCTAAAAGACATGTCAGACTGAACTGATCTCAAGGCACAGCTCTTTGTGCGCCAGGGTCTAGTGAAATGTTACTCAAGGACTGAAGCAGAGGGGGTAAGGGGACTGAAGGCAAGAGGGAGGAGAGGACAAAAAGGGGCTGAGACTCCAGGCTCCCCTCGGCATCTCAACTAGAGCAGGGGTCAGCAAAATGACCTGCAGGCCAAATCCTGTTTCTGTAAATAACCTTCTATTGGAAGAGAACCATGTCACTTGTTGACCACTGCCCACGGCTATTTCTACACTGTAACAGCAGAGCTGAAGAGTTGCAACAGAGGCTGTATGGCCTGTAAAGCCTAAAATATTTATTACCTGGCCCTTTACAGAAAAACTTGGCTGACTCCTAACCTAGAGCATCTCCACTTTCGTGTTACACATTGGGCCTCCACTAAAGATTTTATTGAAAGAAAGGATTCCTCTGCTTCAAAAAGTTTAGAAATCACTGTCCTGCACAGGCCTACTGCCGGGCCAAATTCTTCAAATTCTCTGGCCTCTTGCATCCTTGAGCAAACTGTCCCCTCTAGACAAAATCTACCTACTAATTCCAAATGACAAAACCCTATATATCTTTCAAGGCCGATTTCAAACACTGACCTCCTTCACGAAACCTTGCCAACATCTCACCTTGGGTTCTGATTACTTCCTACCCTGAACACCTAGGCACTTTGTATTCTGAGGCCAGCATTTGCCATGGCACCCTGCTCTAGACATCCAGTGGAGCTCGTCTGGCTTTGCTTTTTAAATATAACTGATGCCATTCAGTCAAAAAAGGTACAGATCACTTACAGTGGGTTTCTCCACCTCGGCATGCCCACCTCGTGGGCTGGATCACTCTTTGTTGTGGGCTCTCCTGTGCACTATAGCATGCTTAGCAGCATCCCCGGCCTCCACCCACTAGATAGTAATAGCAACCCCTTCCACTGAGCTATGACCATCAAAAACGTCCTCGGACATTGCCGAATGTCCTTAGGGGGCAAAATCACTTCTATTGAGAACCACTGATTATACAGTAATTATATTTCATAATTAAGACAACTTAGTTTTATCAATTTAGCTTCAAAGCCATGTTTTACAGTTTCATTTCTAGCAAATCATAAACATATAATCTGTTAACAACTATATCTGAAAGGATTACCATGGTTTTCTCTCTTCCCTCAGCTAGTTTCCTCTTTTTGTGTATGTGTTTATTACGATCAATTTCTACATCACCATACACATTTGATACATCCTCAAGAAGAACCAGTGGAACTTGGCTTGGGGCATTGGGACCTATAGATGGGGAAAACACCAACATTTAAAAACGCAGCAAGAAAAAGAATACTTAACATCAGGTGGACGTTTACTTAACTGTCATATGAAATTATAGGTCATTAAAAAATATGTTCAGTGTGGTCCCAATTAGGTAAACAAACAAGTATACAAAAAGACTGTATAGAAAAAAAGACCATACAGATAGACATCAAATTGTTAATAAAAGTTCTGTCTCAGTGGATTACAAGTGAAAGTTCCTTCTTTGAATTAGTTCTTACGTATCTATAAATTTTTTACAATGATCACAAATTATAAAATTACCAAAAATGTAAGACTATGAATTAAACATACATTATGGTTATGAACTACAAACAAATTTAAATGTATGAAAGATGATAAAGCAATACACAAAAATGAGAGCTGTGTTATACTGGAAGGATTGTGGCTGACTTCACCCTCTTATTCTTCTGTTTTTCATGTTTTCTAGAATTACAAGCATATATATTATTTAAAAAAACCTTTGTCTATTGCAAAGTCTCTGTGAAATCTACTTCAATATGTGGTTACGTCTGCTGAGTTTTCAAAACACAGGCATCAACTATCTGTACTTAGTTTTGACGTACCACTACATCCTTTGATACGGAAATTTTTAATGAAAACATACTTACATAAAAACCCTCAACAACTGAAAAAAGCACTGGCATCACTCCACCATTATGTGGCTCCAGAACAATGCTGAGGTAGACATTTTCACTGTCCTCACCCTCCCAGCTGAGGCCAGTACTGTGGGACACCCTAAAATTCTTAAACCAACCTTGGAAGAGAGATGGTTGTATGCTGTTGACATACTGGAATGCATTCTTAAAGAAGACCAACATAGTGGAATAAACCACTTGGTTTCTATACTTTGCATGAGCTTCATTATCAAAATTGTTCATGTATCTGCAGAGATCCTTCATTCTATGCAAAATGTCACTATAGCTTCTGAAAGATGAAGGATGATAAAAATTATTTAATTACTCTGGGCTTGTCAGCAAAAGGTCTAGAAAAAAGCCCCAATAGAAACATTACATTTACCAAATGAAGCTCTTGGCATGTAAATTATTCTTTACTGTCTGCATACGGATGCAAATTCCCCTTCTGAATTAGGGCAGGGATCAGACCAAGATTTCAGGACACAAACATGCCAAGTAGCTTCTCTTTCCTCAGAACGCCAAGGAGTGCTTCAAGCGCAACTCCACCTTCAGAGTGCACACTTCGGCTGGGAATCTTTTAAGACGTGAAAATCCACCCCCTTCTACATCGATACGGAGTGTTGAAAATTTGCCCAAAGAGAAGTGTGTATACATTATATGCTTTCAAAAAAAAGGGTTTTTGTTTTTTAGGACCTGAGATTATGCTATCAAAAGATTTGTTAGGCAATCCTGGAAATGAACAATTTTTTACCGTCTTCCTTTATCCATCTGCCATTCACATCTCACTCCAACGACATTCAAAATCTTAAACAACCTCTCCCAAGGGTCCACAATCTGGGACGATTTTTCAGTCAGTCCTTCTATTATGTACTTCTGAGAGCTACGTTTGCTAGGTGACATTAAATCAGATGTTTCTTGGGCACCTGAGATATGAGAAAAAAGTAGCCTACAATTAACATTACTACTTACTATTTATGTGGAACTTGATAGAGAAAGAGAAAGTCAAACTCCCCATTCAAAATGCAAGAGCACAGAATCTCAACACGTGTGTTTGTTCAAGGACCCACAGCTGGCCACTGGTACCAGGAGGAAGTGACTGTTGAGCTGTGGTACATGGGCGAAGCTCAGTGCACTGATGTTACGGTCCAGCAAGTTGAATGTTCTGATCAAGAGGTAAAAGTGGTTCCAGAAAAGACTCATCTCTTAAGTGTAGTATTTTTTTCTAGGGACTATCTTTTAGAAACACTACCAAACTGGTATGTATCCAGAGGAGAACAATCAGAATGATAAGGAATTTCTGAGTTTGCAACTTTACTAAAATCTGTCTAATAAAATTGCAGGATATTCCCACTTACCTTGATGCTGATTCTCTATTTGAGTCGACCTCGTGACATAATTGATATAAAATTCAGCTGCTTTGGTCAAGTACTTATATAATAAGTTGGCAGGCAATCGAACATCATGGTTGTTAATTATTAGAGGAAGGACGTCACAAACTGTTGAAGAGGAAAAATAAGAGAAAACCACTTATCTATCTGCCCTAGGGTTCTGGCAAAAACAAAATTTATTTTGGAGTTCATTTAATGTATTATCCAAAATACACAGGGAAAAAATCCCTTATGGCATATTTATTTAAAACTGCAGTGCAGAGGGACACCAGTGGATGAAGTCAGCAAGGAAACACACAGGCAAATCCCACCTCTGGGTCGGAGTCCAGTTCTCATGTTGGGTGGTAATTCAGATGCTTGTTTACTATTATGCTTCATACTTACTACTAACATACATCCGTACATGTTGACACACTAAATACACGGTCTGCATGCATTCTTTTGGAGGTATCGAATATTATACAATAAAAATTTAGAAATTGTTTAAAATGCTTTGTGCAGTGGAAAAAATAAACAAGGATTTAAATTCCGTAATATGAAAAGTTCCTTTGCTTTCCACAAACAACCTTATCCCTGAAATGATACTTATCCCAGTATAGTCGACTTAAAATAAAGAATTAATACAAAAAATTTTTCTTACCAAATAATTTTCTAAAGCAGTTAACAGGAGAGTCTTGTTCTTCAATAGTTTCAGCCTCTAACAGTGCCTCCCCAAGGCCAACCTGTTTCAAAATACAATTAATCATTTAAATGTGTTACAGCTTAAGGTGTCAGAAATACATGAAGAAATAGGGTATTTTTTAAATTTATGACATAGTTTGTATATTCCAACTTCCCCAAGAAACAAATATTCTCATTTTAAAGACTAGGAAAAAAAGAACCCATCAGCAACAGAGCCCAGAAGGGAACCTCAAATTCACCTGACCACACATTACTTTGTCTTGGTTATTCTCCTTTGAATTAGTAAAATTAAAACACTAACAAAATGTCTAAGAAACTTAAAAGAAACACTGGAACTAGAGACAGAGTGACAGCAGAAATGCAGAGATCTTCTAAGCAACGTGGAAACTAGTTTTACACTCTACATCAAGATGTACAATGTAGACAAAATTTATCACTTTCGAGAGTTGCCAGCAGCCACCAGGACTAGGCCAGGCTGGACAGAACTGTCTGTTTTCAGAACACCTTTCCATGAGTAACGCCCTAGCATAGGGGAAAGTCGGCTGATCAAAATCCACCAAGACGTCTGCATGACCTTCCTTGAAACCACCTGGGGATGAATGGGGCCGGGGGTGGAACAACGTGAAAGATCACAAAACAGAGAAAATTAAAAGTCTGAGTAATGATCAAGGAGTGTACTGGGTTAAACAGTGTCCCCCAAAAATTCATGTCCTGTCACAACCTCAGAATACAACCTTATATATATTTTATCTTATAAAAAAGAAGGTCTTTGTAGATGCAATTAGTTAAGACGTGGTTATAGTGGATTAGGGTGGGCCGTAAATCCAATGACTGCTGTCCTCATAAGAAGGTCATGTAGAGACACAGGGACACAGACACACAAGGAAGGCCATGTGCAAACAGGAGGCAGAAATGGGGATAACGCAGCTAGCCAAGGACTGACAAAGGCTGTTGGTGACCACCAGAAGCTGGGAAGAGGTAGGAAGCACCCTTCCCAGAGCCTTCACAGGGAGCGTGGGCCTGCCCACACCTTGCTTTTGGACTTCTAGCTACCAGAACTGTGAGAGAACAAATTTTTGTTGTTTTAAGCCACCCAGTTTCCGGTACTTTGTTACAGCAGCCACAGGGAACCAATACAGGGAGGTATAGAGAAGGTTAACTGGGGCCAGAAGCCAGAAAAACAGAGTGGGAAAGAATACGCAACAGAATTTGAATAGTTAATGGTTTGAACCCTGACTCTCCCTCTTACTGGCCATGGGAAGGTACTAACATGTTTAAGACTCAGTTTCTTGATCTGTAAAGTACTACCTACCTCAAAAGATCTGGGGAGTATGAAAGGAGACAGCTCACACTCACCAATGCCTGCCAGTAGCACTCATAATTATTACGGTTATAAGGAAAGGGCAGGAGGAGAGGAAAACCGCGTCCACATAGCAGAAGCACATGAAAAACGTCTGTTAAGACTATAAACTATGGCTCTCAAAATGCAACGCTGAATACAACGGAATAAGATTATTTTTTAAAACTGTACTTTACAACATTGCAAATAAACAGCACTGTCAAAGCTTGGTGGCTGTTTCCTTACACTAAGACAACTTCTACTGGAAATTTATAAAGTTTGATAACAGTGACGTCCTTTCAGCTTTACCGACAAAGATTCCTTGACCTAAGTTCAGTCTTATCCAGTGCTCCTCAGAATACTACACACTGCAGTTCCTAACCACGCTGATCAATCTGTTGCTCAATTTCACTGTCTCTTTAGAAAAGGAAAGGATCAAATCCTACCCCATGTTGCACCACCGTTTCAGGGAAGCGTCTCAAAAGCAGAAGCAACATTTCTGATCGTTCCAGGGTGTTGAAGCATTGTTCTGTAACCTTCAGCAACATTTCGCACTGGACCCGGCCAGGAAGAGTTTCGAATAAACCTGTACACAACATGTGGCACTTCAAAAGTTTCTTTGAGAAGAAAATGCAGAAGCAAAAGTGGAAGCAACACATTTTCAAGTAGAAAACAGTAAACATTATGTGAAGAACCACTGTCGTTGGGTTTCAGCTACAACCTGAGGCTTTTGGGTCAGACAGTATTGGGCAGAAGATGTTCGCTGAGTGACCATAAAACATTTGGAGGCCTTATTGGATCCAGAAGACAAGAATGATGTATGCAAAGGGTCACAACAGAGCATGTAGCTTGCTGAGATAAAAAGCATGCTCTTGTTTAAGCTGAAATGACCTAAACCGTCTACTTTATTTTTTATCCAGAACTCGAAATCTTGGGTTGACTAATAGCAACCAACACAGAGTGAAGATTAATGAGAAAGGTCATAAATTACTAAAAGTTTGTCTCTTGTTTTGTGCAACTCTGCCTAACCTACAGTTGCTGATTACTGTAAAATCTGTTAAAAATATATTTAGTTCCCTGCATTAACTGATAAATCTACATCCTTTCAGGAAGTTTAAGGGGTTCTAAGCAAATGCTCAAGGGACCAAGTGACATTATTTGTACAGGCTTCATTGGCCAAGAACAAAACACACATATGGGTACCAATACCACAGATGTGACTTTTTGGTGAAATTATTATATAGAACTTGGTATTCCAGAAATGGTAATTTATACACCATTAGGTTATCACCCCATTCTTACTTCTTAAAAATTGGGTTTGTTTATCCTGTGAATCGTTCCTTAATGCTGACGTAATAATGCTGATTTCTCTCCACACCACCGGCTGATCTGGGAAATTCACAAACCTATTTTTAAAATGAATGCATTACATTAAAATGTCAGATTCTATATAGCATCTGAAGAAGAAAGTAAGAACATTAGCATTTGAAAGAAAACACATTTTTCTTTATTCCAAGTAAATATGTAGATACACCAAAACAAACCAAAATAAAGATATAAAAATAGAAACTAATTAAGAAAAATAAGGGAAGTCACAAAAGTCTTTTAAGTTTTTTATAAGTGAAAAGACAAGCGACGATGACAGATAAAATAATCCTAAATAGCAATAGAAAGAAAAAACTACTGGGGCTGGCCGGTGGCGCAGCAGTTAAGTGTGTACGATTGGCTTGAGCAGCCCGGGGTTCACTGGTTTGGATCCGGGGTGCAGACATGGCACTGCTTATCAAGCCATGCTGCGGCAGGCGTCCCACAGATACAGTAGAGGAAGATGGGCATGGATGTTAGCTCAGGGCCAGTCCTCCTCAGCAAAAAAGAGGAGGATTGGCAGCAGATGTTAGCTCAGGGGTAATCTTCCTCAACAAAAAAAGAGAAAGAAACAAAGGAAAAACTACACAAAAGAAAACACGGGCAAAAGCAAGTAACAGAAAAAATACAAACAGCCACAGAGAACATTTGAAAAGATACTCAGTCCTATATTATAAATGAATGAACACAAATCTTTAAAAAATAGCAAGATGCCACTTTCTCCTACCACACTGGCAAAAATTTAAAACTGAAAGACTGATAATATCGAAAGTTGGCAAAGAAAAGAGGCACTCTTATACACCATTAGTGGAAATATAAATTGGAATAGTATTTTTTGGAGAGTAACTGATAGTGTACCAAAATTCAAAATGGGCGTAGTCCTTGACTGAAAATCTACATCTAAGAATCCATTCTACAGAAAACACTAAAACATGGGTGCAAAGTGGCTTGCTGACACTCTAATTTCAAATAACTAGGAACTACCTAAATCTCCCCAATGAAAGAGCGGTCACGCAGTGCTATCCCGCCGTGAAAACCGAGCGCGATCCCGCCCACGAGGCCTGCGCGCGCCGTGTGAGCGTGCACACCCGCGACACTGCGCTCCGAGTGCGGACACTGCGCTGCGAGTGCGGACACTCCGCTCCGAGTGCGGACACTCCGCTCCGAGTGCGGACACTCCGCTCCGAGTGTGGCGGGGCTTCCGCTCGTCACTCTCCGCTTCAGTCCCGTCTGAACTCCGGCAGACGGCATGCACCGGTCCCCACGTAAACGGTCGGATAAGACACTTTCACGGCAAAACAGAAGGCGACGACTTCTCTGCAGAACCCGTGTCAGCAGCTAGCAGCCTAGACTCCCGCCGAGGCGGCCCCCCGGCCCCCCGACCCCAAGGCCCCTCGACCCCCCGGCCCCCCGACCCCAGGCCGAGGCAGCCCCGCGCCGCCGCACTCACATGTCGTAGAGCAGCCTCCCGGCCGTGGCGGTGCGCTCGGCGTTCCGCTCGATGGTGTACATCTCGTACTGCAACGCGGACGCGCCGTCGTCAGGGCGCCGCCCGGCCCGGCCCCTGCCTCCAGACCCCCGGGACCCCGCCCCCGGACCCGGGGACCCCGACCCCGCCTCCCGCCCCCGGGACCCCGCCCCCGGACCCCAGCCCCCTGACCCCCAGGCCCCGGCCCCCGAGCCCGCCACCGCCCCCCGCCCCGCCCGCGGGAGGAGGGCCCGGAGGCAGGCATCACCTGCGGACACAGCGCCACGGCTGCGCAGCGCGACCCTCGGCTCGCTCACAGCCCTCGCTCCCGGGATCGGGGGGGAGAGCGCCCCGAAAGCAGCGGGCGCTGGACCAACGGCCGCCGGCCCCCCGCCGCCCCGCCCGCCCCGGCGCGGCCCGCGGGCAGCAGGCCGGCGGCCGGCGGGGAGCAGCGGCGCGGCCTCACCTGGATGTTGAAGTCGGCGGGGTAGAGGCTGCGCGCCGTGATGAGCCAAGCCTTGGCCGCCCACAGGTCCTGCTGCACCAGCTCCCGGGCGCGCTGCACCAGGAACTCGCAGTCCCCCTGCGCCGACATGACCCCGCAGGTGACCGCCCGCCCGCCCGAGGCGCCGGGACCTTCCGGCTCTGGAGAACGACGCCGCCGCCGCCGCCGCCCCCGCCGCGGCCGGGGAGCCCACTGCGCATGCCTGGGGCCGCGCGCACGCCGGCGGAGCGGATCGGGAAGGGTTTTCCGGGTTTTGTGGCGCCCCCTCGGAGGAGGAACTAGTGTTTCTGCGCCGACTCTCCCTGGGTCACCTCCAAGATGTGGAGAAGTGGATTCTCACTCTGGCGGACCCGGCGTGGCCCCGGTCGAGCCAGGGAGCATGCGCGGGGGCCTGCGGTCGCTGGGCTCGTCGGAACGGCGGGCCCTGGGCGTCCCGGAGCGCCCGCGTCGCGGCCCGGCTGGGAGGACGTTTGAGAGGAAAAGGGGAGGCGGCGGAGGGGCCGGCCCCCGGCTCGCCGCCCGGCATTAGGTGCCGAGACAAGTCGGGCGTGGTTCCGTCGCCGGCACAGGGGGAATGGTGATCCTGGCGTGTGCTTTCAACTTTCCCTAAATACCTGCACGTTCTGTTGTTGTTGCTCCTGTATTCGCTGGTTTCTCCAGCAAACACGTACTGAGCAGCTGCGGAAGCGCTTCCCAGGAGCCGGCCCCCCGCGGGAATCAGTGTCGTTTTCCCCAAACTCCAGACTGATTTTCCATCGGAGCGCAGGAAAACAAAATCTGGCTCTGGTTAAGGAAGGCCGCATTTAAGAGCCAGGAAAAGCAATATTTATTTGCCTAATAGGAAGAATGGACGAAAATGTCGGTTCGTTAGCGTTTTCAATCCAAGTTCTATATACAACAGAAGTTCTACTACCACTGATATCTTGATTTAAAACCAAGAGATTAAGGATTCAAAACTCACCTGTTTGTAAAAAATTAGAAATTACTAAGTATTTACGTACTTGTAAAAAATTACAAATATTTTAAATATGAATATATACATTATTGTATATGATTATACGTAAAGTATAGTATATGCTTACTGATTATGATAATTTATAAATAAAAAATCTTAAATTTAGTGCTGTTAGTGTGCTAGTTTTAGAGATAAGTATCAAAAAAGGCACAAAGGAACACCAAAGCATCAATGGTATCAAATCCATTAATGTCCGAGCTCTTTGATTTACCTATTTTGCTTAAGATACCATTCAAGAAATGATAATTTTAAATATCGACCCCTTTACTCAATTTTTAAAATTTGATTTTGTTTCATTGATATTGTCAATAAGAGACATATACTGCAAGAGAAGCAAAAAGTTTATTTGAGGTCTCAAGAATTGCAATTCAGGGAGCACAGAGGTAGGTAGAAACCCAAACAGTGTCCCACGAGGGAGAAAAGTGAGGGGTTTTTAAAGGCAAAGAAGGGAGGTTGTATTACAAAGAGATTTAATTGAAGTTGGAGGCAGAGAGTGAACCTTAGCAAAACATTGACTATTGAGTCTATCTTCAGAAATGATGAGGATTATTTTAGGCTGGTTACTTTTAAAAACTGCAGATGGGAAGGAGGCTCTGAGGAGTGGAATTTGCTTGCCCTTTGATGAGAGACATTTGCATTTGTGAAGGAAGTCTCCATCTGTGGGGGTGTCTCCCTCTCTGCACCAGGAGGAAGGCGGGATGGCCTTATCTCTGGAAACTCTTAATGGGGAAGGCAAGGACTTAAGTTGTTTACTGTCTGGTAACCTCATGTAACTGATTCCCCCCCAAAATCCTCCTTTGTCTTTAGCTGAAGATAATATTTAAGGTGGTGGCTTCTGACATTTACTTAATCCAGTTTGGTTCTTATCTAAAAGTTATAGGACCACCCAATAACCAGACCCTACCAGCACTGATACCATTTTAACAACTTTTTTACATATTCTTTCCTTTGTCTTGTAAAGAGATAACTCACATACCTATGCCTTACATTTAGCCCTACTCTCAACCCATGTTTGCAGCAGCAGCTCCTCCTGCCCGTGGGTCCTGTCCCCATGCTATTGCACACTATTCTCTAAATAAAAGAGCACTACTGCCAGACCTTGAGAGTCCAAGAAATCTTTCTTTCTACTCCTTGGCTCACCGACCCCGCATCAAGAAAGTCCACAATTCTCAGTCTTTCTAATCAGGGTGTCTGTTCTCCTGCTGGCTTCTCAAACAATGGCTTATAAAACAGTTGCCATTTTGGCCCAGTCCAAAGGTTTGGCACAGTCCAAGATTCAAGACAGTAAAGCAGTTTCTCTGGAAAGGCAGCTCTGACTCCATTTTAAAATGGCTCCACTACAGTCAATTTTGACTGTATCTTCGATGATACCCTTAGCTAAGATTCACTGCGTTAACCTCAGTCACTCTGTGGTATCGGTTGTGGTCTTCGCACTTGAGGGAGTGTTCTGATTCCTGAGGTGCTGCTCAGTGCCCGTGACGATGCACAGGGACAGTCTCATTGTGCCATCACTGTAGGTCAGGATTGCTCAATGATAGAATACTTTTGGCTTTGCAGAAAAGAAGGTAAAAAATTGAATTTAATCAGGGATCAGGATAATTTTTACGAAGTGTAGATCATAAAAACAGATTGTTGGCTGAACTATTTCTCCCATTAATTCATTGATTTTAATAAGTGAAGTGTTATGTAAGAATTTTCAATGGACAAAAGGAGTGATTCAGTCATTAAACTTTATGTTTTGGGTCTAGAATTGCCAAAACCTAACCAAAACCAAAACTGTACTCAGAGTCTTTGGTTCTCTATTGTTCTACTGAATAACAACTGTAAACTACAATTTTAAGTCCAGGAGCTATCAAAGGGATCTCTGGATCCTTTATCCCAGTTGAGATAGCCTCTGACTTTTTGCCAGAATACAACATAAGATTTGTGGCTATTTTCTAGCCAACTTCTTAATTTTGAAAGGTCTCCAGCTAAACATTTCTCCTAGGGTGTCGTGCTGGCATCTCAAAGTACAGAAGGGAGGTACTGCACCACGTTGGTGGACATCTTTTGGCCTCCTTGCCCTGATCTTGCAGCCTCACTGAGAATCTGGGCACCTGGCTTGCGTTCTGTTCCACTGTGACTCCGGAGTCCTGTAGGATGCCCCGCACCCAGCACTGTTGCCTCGTTTCCTGAGCTCAGTTCAGTGCTTTGTATTAAACTATATATTGCTTTTCACCTTCCACTTCAAAATCTTAAAACTCACCAGTACATCCTTTTTTTTAATTGAAGTGTAATTGACATATAACATTATATTAGTTTCAGGTGGACAATGTGATGATTTGATATTTGTATATGTTCCTAAGTGATCACCACAATAAGTCTGGTTAACATCTTCAACTTTCACTAACACAATCTCTTAACTTTCACTAACATAACCTCTTAACTTCCTTGTCCTCAACTCCCTCCTTGGTTCTTTTCAGCAATTTCCTCGTTTCTCCCTGATTTTAGCTTCACAGCCTCTGTTCCCTTGGCACCTACGTTTCTCTCCTAGTGTATCTGCATCCTTGGGCTTACTCGTTTCCTGGTCATGGGGAGCCTGTGCTCAGACAGTCAGCATGTTCAACGCCTTTGCCTTCCTGTTCTACCACTGCATCCAGCCTTCAGATTACCAACCCTGGATCCATTCCATGGTGCATCTTCCTGGGTGTTGTGACCGGCTTGAAATAGGTGTTCAATAAATATATATTCAGGGAATATTGACCAGGCTGAGTTCTGTTGGAGAATAGCACACAAATGTGCAGATTGATGCTGTAACAAATTCCAGGTTTTCATATCAGTTTGGGCTCTCAGCTACTCCACCTCCCATTTCTTTGCCATTTAAGCCTTTGTCATTTTTCTCAAGTGCCTTGAGCAGATGGCTTTACCTTTTGCTGAGAAGATTGAGGCCTTCAAGCCTTAAAGTCCTTCAGTTTTGGACGCAGTAGCCCCATTTACCTCTTGAGACTGAGCGTCCGAGCATGTATGTACTCTGAAACCCCTTGCTGGTTTCCACTTGTGCTGGTATCTGGTTTGTAGCTATCGCTCTGCCTTGTCTTTTGCTGCCACCCTCAGCCCAGAACTTCTTTCAGTTCTTCAGTGTGCTGTGTTCGTTGTCTTGTCCACCCATTCATGTGTGCTATCACTTCTGCTCTGCTTAGAACGCTCCCCCCGCCAGCGTCAAAGCTAACACTTCCTCAGGAAGGCTTCCCTAATCCCCACCTGCTCTGCTCCACGGTCCTTGTACTGTTTTATCACTGATGGTTTACCAGACATTAAGTTCCATCAGATTGGGGACCTGTCTTTTATACTCCTACTTTTCCCATCCCTAAGACACCCCAGGCATGTATTCATAGTAGGCTATCAATAAAATTTAGGTGAATTTTGAATTTCTTCATGTTTGCTTACAAATTTGCATAAAACCTCTAATTTTACATGGATTTCATGCCCTCTAGTTTCAGAAGATAAAGGGTCCCTTTTGTTCAAAGCCAAAATCTTCACCTGTGCTCAGAATCCCATACCATTGGCTTCCAAAAATCTGCCTTATCATTTATCCTCACGTCTACAGTTTCAATCTGTTTCTACCAGTTCTTTCCAGGAGAGGACACGTTTTTATTGGGTTGTTGCAGTTTCCTGTTGATTCCGGTAGATGCTGTGTGCCTTGTCCGGCACACCCCGCCCCTGCTGCTCTGAGAATTGCCTTTTAACTGCTCCATAGCTGCCCCTTCTCTGGAGGGTCACCTTCGGCTACCTTGAAAAGTTAGTCACTCCCAAACAGGTGATAGAGGGTACAAAAGGTTAGTGCCCTTGCCTCGGGAAGGGGGGGGTCAAATCTATGGCATAGTTTATGTTCCAGAGCTGGATGTCCATGTGCATGCTCAGCTCTTTCCACTTCCCTATCCTAATTCCCTCCCTTGTAGGTTTTTCTCGAAGGGCACGCCCTCAATAAGCCCTGTGCTCCCAGATGCCTGTCTCAGGTGCTTCCAGGTAACCCAACTTGAGACCATCACTTTTACTGGACGTGGGAGTAATTTGAGGCCTCGTGAATCCTCTGCATTCCAGATGCAGTCCCTGTTAAAAATTTCAACTGGGTAAACTTGCAGATCTTATTGGCATTATTCAACGGTTCATGAATCTGGCAGCATCCTGTCTAGCAAATAGCAGGGCACTCTGAAGAGTTGTACAAAACGGAAGGTTTTTGTAGGCAGAAGGAGGGGGTGGTAAGGAAGTTATTAGCAAAAGAGAAGAAAGGATTGGTTCAGGCCAGAACATCTTTTGGGGTGAAGGCAGGAGTTTCATCCTGCAGATTCCACACTAGCGCCAATCAGGAAATTTCAGATTGACTGTTAACAAGGTCACATTCCTGGGACAGACTGAAACTGTCATGAAATCTGCTGTATTGGTTGGCTGTCGTTGGGGCAAATGGCTCAATTTGGGGCCTGTTATTTCTTCTTTAACAATTCCCCCTTTGATCAAAACTCCCAGTCCAACTGAGAGATGTGATAAAAAATGGAGGCATTAGTGCCACTCTCAGCAACCGCCCTGTAGTTCTCGTGGCTTTTTCCGACCCTGTGTGTGACAGTCACAGGTTGGGATGTCTTGGCTTAGTCCCTGTGGTGCTCACAGGTCATGGCCTCAGGTTTAGACCTTTCAGCCGGTCACTCTCTTTGTTCCTTCTCTAATGTTCCAGTCTTAGGGAGATCATTTGCCTGGTGGTCAGCAGATGCGAACGTGTATTTAGAGTTTGAGAGGATACAATGAGCCAGGGAGATTATTCTAATTATAATAAGCAGGATAATTCCCAGTGTTTGGAATGCACTTCAGAGCCATGGTCCCCAGACCCCAACGGATCAAAGACCCCATTGAAGGGGTCGCCCTTGTAAGCCAAGCAGCTTGCTCAGTGATCTTGTCTGAGTTTCAGCTTCCCCAGGAGTGTTGATCCAGGTACAGCAGGTGGTGTTGGCCACAGCACAGACCCCTCCTTGCTCAGCTAAAAGACAATCAAGGGCTGTCCTATTATCAAGAACAGCTTTGGCCAGAGAGTCGAAGGATTTTTGTTGGGTGGCTCTTCCTTTAGCAGTGGCTTCGGCAATATTTTTGAATTAAGGAGAGGTTCGTGATCATGGCCTCGTTTGTATTTACTCCTAACTAGGGAGGATGGCCCTGCCATAGGAAGCATGTCCTGAATCATGCAGGCCTCCCGGTAGGTCCTTTCCAGAACACTTAAGGCACAGTTAGATAGCCTAAGAGGTGTTGCCCAGCTCTGTGCCAGCCATCTAGGCCTTCATAGGTGCAAGGAGGATGACCACCACCGCAGAGATAGTCCTATCGGGACACAAACCGCCTCCAGTAAGGTGGTACTGTGAATGGATGCATTTGCAGGAACTTTTGCATTTGCCCATTCAAGCCTGGGGTCCATTAGGTTTTCTTCTAGCTTGAAATAAAAAGTTCTTCTAAATTCCAGAAGTTATACCCCCTTTGCAATGGCCTGAGAGATACAGTTGGTGGCATTTTCTTTCCAGCACAACACCAGAGTAAAGAAAAGAAAGAAAGAAAAGAAGAAAGGGTTTTATGTTTAGTTAAAGTGCTGTCTTGATCCGTCCTCTTGGCTGGAAGCGGTCCACCTCAATGTCAGGTGTTTCTCTTCTCCATCAATTTGATTCCGAGGTCTCCAGCATTTGTACAGGACCAGATGTCAGGTGGAGCCTTTTTTAGCCGTGCGATGTGTGCCCAAGGCTCAGTGCCTTCTGGTTCTGCAGGAGTGTCAGTGGTCAGGAGCACTTGGAAAGGCCCTTCCAATGGTCCTCAAGGGCTGTTTTCCTCTCATGATGCTTCCAGAATACCCAGGCCCCGGGCTCTAGACTGTGACCACAGGATCAAATGTATTGGGATCCAGGGAAGCTTCTTTAACCTGCTGCTGATGGGCTCGAGCGTAAGATAGTAAAGACTTAGAGTAGTCAGTCCTACTAGCATGAGACAACAAGGGATCAACAGTGGCAAGTTTCGAAATTTTAAGTTTGAGGACCCCATTAGTTCTCTCGACCTTGCCTGGTGATTGAGGGTGACAGGGACAGTGATAACTCCAAGAAGTTCGCAAAGTTTTCTTTAAGGCTTGTATGATTTGCCCAGGGAAGTGGGTGCCTTAGTCACTGGAGACTGTGGAAAGTATACCACGAGTGGGAAACACATTTGCTAACAGTTTCTTTGCCACTGCAGGGGCATCAGCCTTGTGGTAGGGGAATGCTTCAACCCATCCAGGAAACATGCATACAATACCAAGAATATATTGATAACCTGTACTAAGTGACAGTTGAATGAAGTCCAGCTGTAGGTGTTCAAAGGGTCCAGAGGGAGGAGGTTTGAGTCCTTTGGGGACAAAAATCGTTTTTTCAGGATTATGGGCTTGGGAGATCAGACATTGCTGGTAAACCGTTTTTGCAATTTTTTTTAAAGGTATACTTTTTTTCTTTTTTTTTTTTTGGTGAGGAAGATTGACCCTGAGCTAACATATGTTGCCAATCTTCCTCTTTTTTTTTTCCTCCCCAAAGCCCCAATACATAGTTGTATGTCCTAGTTGCAGGTCATTCTAGTTGTTGTTTTTTTTTTAACTATTTTTTTTATTGAGTTCATAATAGTTTACATCAATGCAAGATTTCAGTTGTACATTCTTTCTTTCTTTTTTTTTTTTGAGGAAGATTAGCCCTGAGCTAACTGCTGCCAATCCTCCTCTTTTTGCTGAGGAAGACAGGCCCTGAGCTAACATGCATGCCCATCTTCCTCTAATTTATATGTGGGATGCCTGCCACAGCATGGCTTGCCAAGCGGTGCCATGTCCGCACCTGGGATCCGAACTGGTGAACCCTGGGCCACCGAAGTGAAACATGTAAACTTAACTGCTGCGCCACCGGGCCAGCCCCTGTACATTACTTCTTGTCTGTCACCATATAAGTGCTTCCCTTCACCCCTTGTGCCCACCCCCACCCCCCTTCCCCTGGTAACCACTGAACTGTTTTCTTTGTCCATGTGTTTGCTCATATTCCACATACGAGTGAAATCATCTGGTGTTTGTCTTTCTCAGTCTGGCTTATTTCGCTTAGCACAATTCCCTCTAGGTCCATCCATGTTATTGCAAATGGGATGAATTTGTCTTTTTTTTCTGGCCGAGTGGTATTCTGTTGTATTTATACACCACATCTTCTTTATCCATTCATCAGTCGATGGGCGCTTGGGTTGCATCCATGTCTTGGCTATTGTGAATAGTGCTGCAGTGAACACAGGGGTGCATATGTTACTTTGGATTGTTTTCAGATTGTTTGGGTAGATATCCAGTAGTGGGATGGCTGGGTCATATGGTAGTTCTATTTTTAGTCTTTTGAGGAATCTCCATACTGTTTTCCATAGTGGCTGCGCCAGTTTGCATTCCCACCAGCAGTGTATGAGGGTTCCCTTCTCTCCTCACCCTCTCCAACATTTGTTATTTTTAGTCTTAGTGATTATAGCCATTTTAACAGACGTAAGGTGGTATCTTAGTATAGTTTTGATTTGCATTTCCCTGATGATTAATGATGTTGAACATCTTTTCATGTGTTTACTAGCCATCCATATATCTTCTTTGGAAAAATGTCTGTTCATGTCTGCAGCCCATTTTTTGATAGGGTTGTTTGTTTTTTCATTGTTCAGTTGTGTGAGTTCCTTATATATTATGGAGATTAACCCCTTGTCAGATGTATGATTTTCAAATAGTTTCTCCCAGTTGGTAGGTTGTCTCTTTGTTTTGATTCTATTTCTTTTGCCTTGCAGAAGCTCTTTAGTCTGACGAACTCCCACTTGTTTATTTTTTCTTTGTTTCCCTTGTCTGAGAGGACATGGTATTTGAAAAGATCCTTTTTAGTTCGATGTCAAAGAGTGTACCACCTATATTTATCTTCCAGGAGTTTTATAGTTTCAGACTTATCTTCAAGTCTTTGATCCATTTTGAGTTTATTTTTGTGTATGTTGTGAGATAGTGGTCTACCTTCATTCTTTCGCATGTGGCTGTCCAGTTTTCCCAACACCATTTATTGAAGAGACTGTCTTTTCTCCATTGTATATTCTTGGCAGCTTTATCGAAGATTAGCTGTCTGTAGATGTGTGGTTTTATTTCTGGGCTTTCAATTCTGTTCCATTGATTTGTCTGCCTGTTTTTGTACCAGTACCATGCCATTTTGATCACTATGGCTTTGTAGTACATTTCGAAGTCATGGATTGTGATACCTCCAACTTTGTTCTTTTTTCTCAGGATTGCCTTAGCAACTCGGGGTCTTTGGTTGCCCCATGTGAATTTTAGGATTCTTTGCTCTATTTCTGTGAAGAACGTCATTGGGATTCTGATTGGGATTGCGTTGAATCTGTAGATTGCTTTAGGTAGTATGGACATTTTAACTATGTTTATTCTTCCAATCCATGAGCAAGGAATCTCTTTCCATATCTTTATGTCATTATCAACTTCTTTCAATAACGTCTTAGAGTTTTCATTGTATAAGTCCTTCACCTCCTTGGTTAAATTTATTCCTAGGTACTTTATTCTTTTAGTTGTGATTGCAAATAGAATTGTATTCTTGAGTTCTCTGTCTGTAAGTTTGTTATTGGAGTACAGAAAAGCAACTGATTTTTGTAAGTTGATTCTGTACCCTGCAACTTTACTGTAGTTGTTAATTATTTCTATTAGTTTTCTGATGGATTTTTTTGGGGTTTTCTATATATAAGATCATATCGTCTGCAAACAGTGAGACTTTCACTTCTTCCTTCCCTATTTGGATTCCTTTTATTCCTTTCTCTTGCCTAATTGCTCTGGCCCAAACCTCCAGTACTATGTTGAATAAGAGTGGTGATAGTGGGCATCCTTGTCTTGTTCCTGTTCTCAGAGGGTTGGTGCTCAGTTTTTGCCCATTGAGTATGATGTTGGCTGTGGGTTTCTCATATATAACCTTTATTATGTTGAGGTAATTTCCTTCTGTCCCCGTTTCGTTAAGAGTTTTTATCATAAATGGCTGTTGCATCTTGTCAAATGCTTTCTCTCCATCTATTGAGCTGATCATGTGATTTTTATTCCTCAGTTTGTTAATGTGGTGTATCACATTGATTGATCTGTGGATGTTGAACCATCCCTCTTTCCCTGGTATGAATTCCAGTTGATCATGATGTATTGCTGAACTCGGGATGCCAAAATTTTGTTGAGGGTTTTTGCATCTGGGTTCATCAGCAATATTGGCCTGTAGTTCTCTTTTTTTGTGCTGTCCTTGTCAGACTTTGGTATCAGCATGATGTTGGCCTCATAGAATGTGTTAGGAAGTGTCCCATCTTCCTTAATTTTTTGGAATAGCTTGAGAAAGATAGGTATTAAATCTTCTCTGAAAGTTTGGTGAAATTCCCCAGGAAAGCTGTCTGGCCCTGGAGTTTTATTCTTTGGGAGGCTTTTGATTGCTGTTTCAATCTCTTTCCTTGTGATTGGTCTATTCAGATTGTCTGTTTCTTCTTGACTCAGCTTTGGGAGGTTGTAAGAGTCTAAGAATTTATCCATTTCCTCTAGGTTATCCATTATGTTGGCATATAGTTTTTTGTAGTATTCTCTTATAATTTGTTGCATTTCTGTGGAGTCTCTTGTTATTTCTCCTCTTTCATTTCTGATTTTGTTTATCTGAGCTTTCTCTCTGTTTTTCTTTGTAAGTCTGGCAGGGGGTTTGTCAATTTTATTTATCTTCTCAAAGAACAAGCTCTTTGTTTCATTGATCTTTTCTACTGACTTTTTTGTTTCAATAGCATTTACTTCTCATCTGATTTTTATTATTTCTCTCCTTCTGCTGACTTTGGACTTTGTTCTTCTTTCTCTAATTCAGTTAGGTGTAGTTTAAGATTGCTGATTTGGTATTTTTCTTGTTTGTTAAGATGTGCCTGTATTGCGATGAATTTCCCTCTTAATACAGCTTTTGCTGTATCCCATATGAGTTGATATGGCATGTTATCATTTTCATTTGTCTCCAGATATTTTTTGCTTTCTTCTTTAATTTCTTCAGTGATCCATTGCTTTTTCAATAGCATATTGTTTAGTCTCCACATCTTTGTCCCTTTCTCAGCTTTTTTCTTGCAATTAATTTCTAGCTTTATAGCATTATGATTGGAAAAGATGCTTATCATTATTTCAATTTGCTTAAATTTATTGAGGCTTGCCTTGTTTCCCAACATATGGTCTATCCTTGAGAATGTTCCGTGTGCACTTGAGAAGAATGTGTATTCTGCTGTTTTTGGATGGAGTGTTCTATATATGTCTATTAAGTCCAACTGTTTTAGCTTTTCATTTAATTCCACTGTTTCCTTGTTGATTTTCTGTCTGGATGATCTGTCCATTGATGTGAGTGGGGTGTTGAGGTCTCCTACTATTATTGTGTTATTTTTAATATCTTCTTTTAGGTTTGTTAATAATTGCTTTATGAACTTTGGTGCCCCTGTGTTGGGTGCATAGATATTTATAAGCGTTATTTCTTCTTGATTGAGTGTCCCTTTGATTGTTATATACTGCCCCTCTTTGTCTCTCTTTACCTGCCTTATCTTGAAGTCTACTTTGTCTGCCATTAGCTTGGAGTCTTGTCTTCCACCCCTTCACTCTGAGCCTGTGATTGTCATTGGAGCTGAGGTGTGTTTCCTGGAGGCAACAAATTGTTGGCTCTTGTTCTTTAATCCATCTCACCACTCTGTGTCTTTTTATTGGAGAATTCAATCCATTTACGTTTAGGGTTATTATTGATGTATGTGGGCTTAATGCTATCATTATATCACTCGTTTTCCGGTTTTCCTGCATTTCCTTTGTTTCTAGTCCTGTGTGTTTTGGTCTACCTATTGAGTTATGTAGTTTTTTATGATGTGTTTCTTTGTTTTTTCCTTATTTATTTTTTGTGTCTCTGTTTTGCTTTTTTGTTTAGTGGCTACCCTGAAGTTTGTATTCAGAATCTCGTGTATAAGATAGTCCATTTTCTGACTAGAATAGTCTAAACCTACTTAGTCCCTTTCCTCCTCCCCTCCTGAGTTGTTTTACTCACATCTTATTCCAACTTGTGTTGTGAGTTTGTGGTTAAAGTGACAAGATCGTCTTTGGTTTTGGTGTT
The DNA here is from genome assembly GCF_041296235.1 of Equus asinus. NCBI lineage: Eukaryota > Metazoa > Chordata > Mammalia > Perissodactyla > Equidae > Equus > Equus asinus. The sequence continues at coordinate 1,394,253 of NC_091816.1, read as the reverse complement.
TTCCTTCCCTTTAGCCTAATGCTAAAGGGAATATTTGAAAGTTGAGTATTGCTATCCTATTCTGACTTTGTCTGTTTATCTTCTTACTCTGTGTTTTGTGACCCCTTTCTCCCTTTTTTTTTCTTTTTTCAGGTATGAGGGCCTTCTTGAGGATTTCTTGTGGGGGGGGGGTCTCATGGCTATGAAGTCCCTTAGCTTTTGTTTGTCTTGGAAAAATTTAATTTCTCCCTCATTTCTGAAGGATATTTTTGCTGGATAGAGTATTCTCGGTTGAAGATTCTTGTCTTTTAAAGTTTTGAATATGTCATTCCCTTCTCTCCTAGCTTGTAAGGTTTCTGCAGAGAAACCTGCTGAAAGTCTGATAGGGGTTCCTTTGTAGGTTATTTTCTTCTACCTTGCTGCCCTGGGTATTCTTTCTTTGTCATTCATTTTTGCCATTTTTACTACTATATGCCTTGCAGTAGGTCTTTTTACATTGAGAAATCTAGGAGATCTGGAAGCTTCTTCCACACATATTTCCCTCTCTTTCCCTAGATTTGGTAAGTTCTCTGCTCTTATTTCTTTGAACATGGTTTCTGCTCCATTCTTCTTCTCTTCTCCCTCTTGAATATCTATAATTCTTATGTTGCATTTCCTCATTGAGTCGGATATTTCTCGGAGACTTTCTTCATTTCTTTTCACTCTTAGTTCTCTCTCCTCCTCTGTCTGGGGCATTTCAATGTCTATCTTTGATTATGCTGATTTGCTCCTCCTCTATGGTGTCCACTCGAGCATTCAGAGAATCCATATTTTGTTTTATCTCTTCCACTGTGTCTTTCATCTCTAGTATTTCTGACTGATTCTTCTTTATAGTTTCAGTCTCTTTTGTGAAGTAGCTCCTGAACTCGTTGAATTGTTTCTCTACATTCTCTTTTCCCTCACTGAGTTTGTTGATGATAGCTATTTTGAATTCATTGTTGTTTAGCTTACATATTTCTGTGTCCTCAGGACTGAGTTCTGGGCGCTCGTCGTTTTCTCTCTGGTCTGGAGATTTGATGTAGTGTCTGATGTTGGAAGGTCGGCTCTTTCTCATTCTATTATTTGGTTGCAGTTACAGCCTATCACCACTGGGTGGGGGTCAAGAGCCGTGTATTCTGAGCCCTCTGCCTTCAGCCGAGATCCCAGGGAGTGGAGTGGCCTGGGGCAGGCGGGGAAAGGGGGCTTTCTCCTGCGTGCTCTTGGGGTTTTCTCTATCAGCTCTTGCTATCTGGTCTCCTGGGGCCTTTGCTTGGTGTGGTCACCCCACCGACCGTTTTCACCCCATTAGAGAGCTTCCCTCTAGGCTCCAAGGGCCCGTGGGAGTCCAGGGTGATCCTGTGAATGAGCAACCCTTCCCCCACTCCTTCTCTCATGGATCCTCCCATGGTCATGATGGCAGTCTTTCCAGGAGGGAGTGAAGTTCTTTCTGATCCGGTTCCAGCTCCTCCGAGGGGGGCTCCAGCCTCTCCGCCCTCCATCACGTGGCTGTGTGTCTCTCTGAGGTTTTTGTGTTGTTATGATGTCTTCTGTTGGAGTATGGTTGCCCCTTATTGTTGTAGGTTGGAGGGGAGAGAGTCCCGGGCAAGTTCACTCCACCATGATGCTGACCTGAGTCTGGTCGTTCTAGTCTTCCATGTGGGATGCTGCCACAGCATGGCTTGATGAGTGGTGCATAGGTCTGTGCCCAGGATCTGAACTGACGAATCCTGGGCTGCCGAAGTGAAGTGTGCAAACTTAACCGCTTGGCCATGGGGCTTGCCCCTGTTTTTGCAATTTTATAGAAGTCTCTCCACCAATATCTATTCATAAGTTGAGTCATCTTATATGCACAGTGGTAGGTGAAGGAATGCAAAAACTGAAAAAATGGGGTTTTCCAGGGAGCCAGGAAGAACCAAGTGACCATTTTGAGTTTTCTATAAGCCATGAATGTTGTTTAATTTACTGCCATTGTTTACTCCTCTTAATTTCTGTGATTCAGGAGCAGACCATTGCCATGTTACAAGGACATCAGGATGGCAAAAGTCTGGCAATGAGGGGTTATTTTTGCAGAAGCAGAATGGACTTCATCCACATGTGCTACAATCTGTATAGATTCTCTTGCTGCTGCCTTTGCAAGAAAGTCAGCCAGGGCACTGTCTTGATGCTCACATTCAGTCCTTTTAGTGTGAGCCTCAATTTTGATAACAGACAACATTTCATGCCAGGACATATCAGGCTCCCAGGAATTTTACACAATTTCTAGGACATGTGTATTAGTAACATATATCCAAATAAATATAATCAAAGAAGGTTTAACATCACTTATTTGACAATGCTTCCCATGCAGTTTAACAAATCAAATAAACCTATTTAGTTTAACCTCTCTCTTTTTATAAGGAGAGTGACAAATCCTTTGAGATTTTTCCAGGGGCATCTGGGAAATCTAACAGTTAGTTTGAGGTCAAAAAGACTTCTTTTAGAATTTGATTTAGGGTAGTTTGCCAAAAATATCAAAAGATTTGGACACTTTGTCAGATAGGATCATAGGTCACTATGAAACAATACTTAATTATCTATTTGACCAAAGTGACAATTAAAGACATCAGAGTAAATGTAGACGGTTACATAGTTCTGAGCAAAACTTAGCTTTTTTAATATTGAGAAGACTAGGTTTGCTTAAGTAATCAAGACCTGATGGAACACGAAGCACAGTAAATTATCTTGGTAAGACACAGAATATTTGCAGATTACTTAAAAGGTAAAGAAACTTTCACAATCTGTTACTGAAAGTCCAAGAAAACTTTGTCCTTTTAGCAGGTAAAAGAAAATTAAGTTCCAGTTTTACATAAGGACATTGTTGATGTTAAAGCTTAATTTAAAATCCTTGTAATAATTTAACTTTTGCCAACTTGACTACATGAGGCAAAATTCTCTCTCTCTCTCAAATTTCTATACCATTTTTACTTTAGTACAAGCTTATTTTCTTTTCCCTTAACAAAAATGCATCTTCATTCTTTATACTTCTTCTTACCAAATACACATCCTACTTTCTTTACATACAGAGTTTTTTCCCTTAATATTTCTAGTAGCTTTAATTACATATATTAATTGTAATTCTTAACCCTTAGAAGCCTTAATTTCTAGTGAAAACTAAGAAGCAGTGGTAAACTGTCTTTTATATTAGCATCTGTGGCTTCACAAATTTTATGAATATCTTTTATAATCTTTAGAAACATGCTTTTCAGTGTGGCATAAAATATGTCTATTAACAGACCTAAATATCTTTAGTTCCTCTGTAATGAGGTCAAAAGTAGGTAAACTTAGACTTGTTTAGCAATTAGTGTTTCAGTATTTTATCTTATTTGGAAATGATCTAGACATTCAGTAAATTCCCATCATTTAACTTAACTTAGCAAAACTCTAAGGTTTCAAGTTACCAAAAAGATTTTGGAAGCTATTTTTAAGTCCATATCCCATAAAATGTAATTGTTGCTGAAGCGTTCATCTACAAACTCATCTCACCTACATCTATCTAAATCATTTGCTCCTGACAATTAATTATGTTTAGATTACCCCTGAAAACTTCATGAAATGTTGGACAAATGAAGCCATCACACTATTGTTTTTTTTTCTTTGCTGATTGACAAGGTTTGCAGCAGAGATAACATGAACTTGAGTAGTAAGCTGAAGTAGAATAAAAGTTGTTTATTGCGTTATATTTAATGCTGATAACTCTGAAGGTATGTCTGTTTGATTAAAATAATGAATCTAAACTAGCTGTAATACCTAGTATTTTTCCAGATCACATGAACCTGAAAAACATTTGGGTTATTTCTATTATATTTCTGAGGTTTTAGAACACTCAATCCTTACAAGTGCCTGCCTTTACCCCAACTAAACAGAGCTCTTTTCCAAATCCGTTTGAGCAACACCATCCATAGGTAGAAAAATCTCTCACGTTGGCAACATACATGTTTGGACACACATACAAGCCCACGCTCAGATGCACACAGAGATCTTAGAACTTTTGTTTTCACTCGTGTTTGTGGAGAGGACGTTAAAGATTTCTTATTAGCTTAATTTCCAAATAGTTTCCTTTTTTTTCCAGATCTTTTCAAGTTTTGAGAGGAGTGGGCAAAGCTTGGGGGATTGGCCAAAGTGGCAGGTGAACTTACGCTTCTAGAGCCACACCTTTGGCCCTGCGCAAACTTGCGAGACAAAGACAGCTGTTTCCGAGGCCCAAGGCGCTGGGTGATAACTTTTGTTTTAGGTACCTTTTATCGCTTTAATTTCTCTCCAGCTTTTTCCTCTGAATCTTTCAATGAAGCTATTTTGGAATCTTGAAGCCTTTGGAAGCTCCTGCATACCATTAAAATAGGCATCCCATTCTGTTTATTTAATTTGGGATCCCTTGCTGTCAACTGCACTTAATGACATTGTCTATTTGGAACGTTCCCCATAATGACCATTGTAATTCTAGGCTATTTTTAGTAAAACTTTGCCATTTTGTTAAATATCTGCAGTTTTCAGGACTATAGTTCTCAAACATAAAACAAGGAAGTATGCCAGAGGGGGTCACTCAACTCTTCCCATGTAAAGGATCCCCTTTCTTTCAGCCAGGCTTTTGAGTTTGTTGGCGCCAAACTAATACCTAGGAGGGATGTGCCTTGAGGTTGGGAACTCCGGGATTTTATAGGCTACCTCACTGCACAAGATTTTCTTCAGTGGGGACCTATGTATGACCTAGTGTCATTCTAACCCATTCCGTGACCAATTTATCCTATCGTAGGAGTCTTCTTGAGGTGGCAAGCTCTCTGACAGCTTTAAATGCTCAACCCGTGCCCACCAATTTTTTGTGTGTGGCTTTTTGGCTTCTGAGATTCCCATTTAGCAATAGCCTTTACCACACGTGCACCTTGAGACCTCAGCAGTAACTAATGAACTAGGCACTGGTGTTTAGACGTTACTGTGGCCTGGCCAAGAAAAGGCCCTGTGCGCACCACCACCAATTCCCATGGAACCTCGGCTGGGGAAAGAATTGAACAAGCAAACCCCAGGGAATGGGAACAGCAGACTGATTCCGAACAAAGTGGAGAAGTACAGCTGCCACCAGCAGTTCCCAGCGTGGTGTCTGGGCACTGATTCCGAACAAATGGGGAGTGGCAGATGTAGGGGAGGAAGACATTTCCTCTATCCAATGTGGGTTCTTCTGGCTGGAGAACGAAGTGAATTCACATGAGACAGAATAGCAAGAGAAAATTAAACAAAGCTTTATGAGGACCATGGCCCCAGGCCTTTCTTCCCGAAGGAAGGAAGGGCACCAAAGAAGTGGGGTGCACAGAGTGGTTATATACCCCCAAACAGGGTGTTTCACATATGATTGAAATGTCCCTCCCACAATAGTCACAAGATTGCCCTGTCAGCACAGTGCTTGATGGACACAGCAGGTAGTGGTCTGCTATCTTGGCTGGCACAGCAGGAAGCAATTCTGTTGTCTCGAGCTGGGCGGTCACAGGTGAGCGCAGCAATCAGTTCCTAGCCTAAGGAAAGATACTTAATCCTGAAGGAAATGCTAACGTTGGGAGGGGGAGGGAAGTCATTCACAGGAGGTTACCAGACACGCACAATAAACAAATGCAGATTTAAGTCCTTGCCTTCCCCATTGATTAAGAGTTTCTAGAGATATCTTTACAGATGGAGAGTTCCTTTACAATGTAAATGCCTCCTAACAAAGAGTAAGCAAGTTCTACTTTTCAGTTGTTTTCCTGTCTGCAAAGTAACCAGCCTCAAATAATCATCATGCCAAAGAGACATATCTTGGGGTGGCCATTTCCAGGTCCCCACACAGACTAAACCATCAGCAGTTTGCAGTGTGGAATCTGGGAACAGAATCAAGGGCCAGGGTTTTCCGCTCAAAAATCTGGGAATTGCGGTCCAAATTACCAGTAGTTCCCAGCATGGACTCTGAGGATTGGGGAAAGGACTGAACCAACAGACCCCATAAAATGGGGACAGTGGGCTCATTCCAAACAAACGGAGAATTGCAGCTGCCAGCAACAGTTCCTAAAAGGAATCCAGGGATCTGGGAACAAAACCAAGGGCTGAGGTTTCCAAACAAATGGGGAACTGACTGGAAAGTCAGTTAGATAGGGAGCTCAAACATAAGAGAATGGAGCTTGAACTGAGAGGAACTTACCAACAGCTCTTGGAAACGGTGAGAAAGACGACCTCAGGGGTTTGTGGGGTGCCACGCCTCTGTTTCTTCTTGTCCCCGAATGCCATCAGAAGTTTGCTTTGATCTCTATGCTGCTCCAAAATCTGTTAAAAAATAAAATTTCAGGGGCCAGCCCAGTGGTGTAGTGGTTAAGTACATGTGCCCTTCAGCAGCCAAGGGGGTTCGCAGGTTCAGATCCTGGGGACAGACCTAGAGACCGCTCATCAAACCATGCTGTGGCAACATCCCGTGTAGAAGAACTAGAAGGACTTGTAACTAGGATATACAACTATGTACTGGGGCTTTGGGGAGGAAAAAGAAAAGAGGAAATCGGCAACGATGTTAGCTCAGAGCCAATCTTCCTCACCAAAAAAATAATAATAAAATAAAATTTCAACTGAGTAAAGTTAAAGGTCTAATTTGTTTTATTCAACAGTTCGTGAATTGGGCAGCATCCCACCTAGTAAACAGCAAGGCCCTCTGAGGAGTTGTATGAAACGGAAGGTTTTTATAGTCAGAAAGAGAGTGGGGTAAGGAAGTTATCAGCAAAAGAAAGGATTGTTTCAGGCCGAGACATCTTCTTTTGGGGGGAAGGGAACACATGGATTTTATCCTGTAGATTACTTCACTGATGCCAAATCAGGAAATTTCAGATTGACTGTTAAAAAGGTCACATTCCTGGATAGGTTGAAACTGTCGTGAAGTCTGCTGTCTTGGTTTGCTGTCGTGAGGGCTGATTTTGGACCTGCTATTTCTTTTTAAACATCTCTTTGCATTATTTGTTTAGGAGCAACCATTTTCTTTTGGTAATTAGGATCAATCTTCTGACTAATACAGTAACTCCTTCTTTTCTGCCTGTTAATTCAGTGGTATAAGGGGCCCCAAATGGTCAGGTGGCAATCTCACTTCCAATTCAATGGAACCAGGGGTACGTTACCTGTCAGATTCCCTCCTTCCTTGGGAATCAGGACTTCCAAATTCTCAGAGCACGAAATTAAGGGGACAGTTAGGAAAACCTCCGTTAGTGGATTATTAGGTGTATTTTAAGGGGCCGCTCCTTCCTCCCACCCTTAGTTGGTTTAAAGCATACACTGTGTCTATAGGACAGCTCCCCAACCCCATTGGACGTGGTTTAGCTGACAGCCTCACCAAGCCTCCAGTGGGCCATATTCCTCCATTCTGTCAAGCCGCCTGCTTCTGAGTGATAGGAACAGGGTAAGACCTATGAATGCATCAGACCTGTTCCTTCTGTCACATTTCTTTTGTCATAAAATGAGTTCTTGGGTCTGAAGTGATATGGGATACAATGGCAATGAATAAGGTGTTCTGTAAGTGCCTGAATGGTGGAACAGGAAGAAGTGTTAGGGAGACAGATCCCAATCCATAAGAGTATGAAATCCCATGGGGACAAAGCATTCCCTTCTCCATGATGTGAAAAGGTCCAATGTAGTCCCCTTCCACTAGGTAGCTGACTGGTCCCCCTGGGGAATGGCGCCAAATTAGGCATTGTTTTGGCTTCTGCCGTTGGCCATTTGGGCACCTGGTAGTAAATCTAGTCACACCATCCTTGGTGAGGAGAAGTTTATGTGGAGTCCACACACAGCATGCCTGCTGCCGTGGCCACTTTTTCCATGGATCCACTAAGCAAACGCCAGAGGGCTAAGGGAGGAGACTGGCTGACACCCGCAGGATGAGTCACCTCGTTTCTCCCTGATTGGTGAGTCTTCTTTGCTGTGGATGTCCTCTGGGGAGAATTTATATAGAACACGACTGCCTTCACACTTCGCACCCATTCTGAGAGTCCACATACTTCTCTACTAGACCTCTTTGTCCCCAGTCTTCCAATTTTTTTCTTTCCATGTCCCTGGTCTGTCAATCTGTCAGCCACTTCCCCTGTCAGTAGAGATTCATACCTCAGGCTGTCTTTCTGGAGTGGACAATCACATGAACTGCCCAAAGTTCCGCCCACTGAAGATATTTCCCTTCGTTGTGTTTTAGGGTGACCCCTAAGTACAGCTGTCATTCAGCGGTCACCCACTTGCAGATGCCAGCATACCATGCACACCCTTCTGTGTACCAGGTGTTCCCATGAAGCCACAGACGTGAGTTCGGGGAGAGCTAGTGAAGCAGGAGGTGTACCTACATGCGACTCGGAGCCATGCTCATGAAAATTTCTTATGGCTTTTCAGACCTGCCCTGCTCTCTCTTATCTATTTTATTTTTATTAAATAGTAGAATGCTTGTACACACTCCCAACTGTATCATGGGGACATAAATGATGTTTCAGATAATGCCAAGTTTGTGATAAGCAGCTCAGATCACAAGTCAGTTGATGTCCTATGGTCAGGGGTCAGTCTCCACTGGGCTCCGGTAGTAATCCAGGAACTGCTTTTCCAATGGGCATGCTGTGGGCTTGCACTGTGACTCTCTTGTTAGCCACTGTTAGACAATCCCTGTGTCACAGACATTTTGAATTCTATCAGAATCTCATGTGTTGGGCCCCACTCAACTGGCATTTGCTAGGGAATAGTTGTATCCTGAGTATGAGGAGCTGTGTTAATTTGCTTTAGTATAAAATGAAGACATATATCGAAATGGCAGCTGCACTTGGCACCACCTCCTGATTATGTTCATGACAATCCATAGTCATTCTCCAAGATCCATCTGGTTTTTCAAGGACAAACCATCAGGTGAGTTAAGTGGGATGTAATGGGAATCGCCTACCATTCATCTTTTGAGTATGTGAGGCGGCATGAATCTCTGCACTTTCCCTCGTGGCTACAGCTTTGTTCTGGTTTACTATTTTGACGAGATGGAGCAGTTCTAGAGGCTTTCACTCTACCCTTCCCACACAATGGCTCCTACTCCATTAGTCAGGAAACCAGCGTGAGGAGTCTTTCTATTAGTTGTTAAGCATGTCTGTGGGGAAATCATCACCAGATCATTTCCTGTGAGCTTTGTTGGACACGCTGTGAGATGGCCTTAGACCAAGACACCACTTATCACCTGACCAGCAGACCAGTGCCGTGCCATGGGCCTCAGAAGTCAAGGTTAATTCAGGGTCAGTATCTAATAACCCTGTGAAGCCCAGGTTTTCCCTTTCCCCAGCACTCAGCCCCTGGTAAATGGCTGCAGGTCCCTCTGGGGAAGGCTTTAAGGAAGATTTATGATATGAAATCGTGGCTGAGTTGCAGAGTCCTTTTCAAAGGGATCTGGCCTCCACCTCAGTTAAGGAACTCTGCATCTCTGAGCTGACTGAAGTCTGGGAATTGGGTCCTTTCCTCTATAGTCACTCATGTCAGATTTCTGCTCCCTGGCTTAGACTTTCTTGGATCTTATAGATCAAGCTATACCTTAGTAGGCTGCCCATCTATTTTATTCCTTTATGGAAAGTTTATGATCAATTAGGCACTGCCACAGACCCCTCAGAGCCAAAACGCTCTGATTGCCACTCTGTCCCTGTGGCTTATTATGGTAGTTGCGTCCACTTTGTCCCTGATGGTCAAGTGCTCCCACATGACTTCTGCTCCACAGGGATCCCATTAGTCCCGTCAAAATCAGGAAGCCCAGTTCTAGGAGAGTGTCTCCAATCAGCATCTCCGGACTACAGAGCATAGTCAACACACAGACTTCTGTGGATGCTGCTGTTCCCTTCACTAATGTGATTCTGGGTCCTCCTGGTAAGGGCTGGCTGAGCAGGCTGCACATAATGAATCCACTCCCACAGTCTCATCTATGAAGCCATCATACTCCTTATTCTGAAGTATGCTGGGAGAATTCCAGAGTCTCAATCTAGGGCATCTTTGAGCCAGGCTTCAGTCAGTTATACAAGCAAATTGTTGGAGCTATTTGGTACTCTCACAACCATTTCAGGACCAAAGAAAGAGAGGGATCTGCAATGACTGCAATTGATCCAAAGAACTGAAAATGTCTGTGACGGATAGAGATGCAGTACGGAGCCTCTGACAAGGCCTACTGGAGCAAAAGCATGCCCATTTGAAAAGCAGTCCTTAGATTGCCATTGGACATATTGAATCCAGAACTCCTGGTAAGCACACTCATATTGATAAGTTGGCCCTATCCAATTTTACGATTTGTCCTCTTTGGTCAATGCCCTTATTATCCATTCTGATGGTCTTGTGCATGTGAATTGGTAGAATCCTGCAACTCCTTTGGCATACACTTTATCTCTTCCTAGAGTAGGTTTTGTAATTCACTCTATGGGCCATATGGGAATTTCTTTTCCATGTTAAAAAATGGTTTTACTGGAAGTGACGTCAGCGACATGGCAGAGTGAGCTCAACTGGGACTCTCTCCCTTCCAAATTACAACCAACAGGAGCAACTGAATTCCAACCAAAAGAATCCTAATAACACAGAGATCCTCAGCGACCCACAGCAGCCAAATGACGGAGGGCGGAGAGGCTGGAGCCGCCCTTGGAGGAGCTGGAATGGGGTAGAGAGAACTTTGCTCCCTCCCCTAGAGACTGAGATCACTGCCGCGGGTGAGGGAAGGAGCTGGGGAGGGGCCGTGCATCCAGGGATCAGTCCAGGACTCCCACCACTCATACAGTGGAAACCCTCTAACAGGGGAAAGCTTTCCCCTGTTAGAGGGATCCCATCAAGCCAGGGCCCTGGGAAACCAGACAGCGAGAGCTGATCGGAATCCAGGTCTGCATGTGAGAGAAAGTGCCCCTCCTCCCCCAACCCACGCTATGCCATCACAGCTGAAGACGGAGGGCTCAGAACACAAGGCTCTCAACCCCCATCTAGTGGTGACAGGCTGTAACTGCAACTGAATAATAGTACTGTGCAAAAACCTCTCCTCTACCATCCAGCAATTTATAAAAGATCCAGTCAAAAAGGAAAACAATAAAAACATAGAAGTATGTCCTGAGGACTTGGAAATAGGTAAACTAAGTGAAGATGAATTCACAATAGCTATCATCAAAATACTCAATGAGGGAAAGGGAAATATAGGGAAACAAGTCAACGAGTTCTGGAGTTACTTCACAAAAGAGATTGAAATTATAAAGAAGAATCAATCAGAAATACTAGAGATGAAAAATACAATGGATCGGGTAAAACAGAATATGGACTCCCTGAATGCCCGTGTAGACACTATAGAGGAGCAAATTAGCATAATCGAAGATAGACAGGCTGGAGGGCTCCAGACAGAGGAAGGAAGAGAATTAAGAATTTAAAAATCTGAAGAAAATCTCCGAGAAATAGCTGACTCAATGAGAAAATGCAACTTAAGGATCATAGGAATTCCCGACAATGTGGAAAAGGAAAATGGAGCAGAAAGTGTGCTCAATAACATAATAGCAGAGAACTTCCCAAATCTAGGGATTGAGAGAGAAATGTGTGTGGAGGAAGCTTTCAGATCGCCTAGACTTGTCAATGTAAAAAGACCTACTTCAAGGCATATAGTAGTAAAAATGGCAGAAATGAATGACAAAGAAAGAATACTCAGGGTAGCAAGGTAGAAGAAAATCACCTACAAAGGAACCCCTATCAGACTTTCAGCGGTTTTCTCTACAGAAACCTTACAAGCTAGGAGAGATTGGAATGACATATTCAAAACTTTAAAAGATAAAAATCTTCAGCCAACAATACTCTATCCAGCAAAAATATCCTTCAGATATGAGGGAGAAATTGAATCCTTTCCAGACAAACAAAAGCTAAGCGACTTTGTAGCCACAAGACCTCGACTACAAGAAATCCTCAAGAAGGCCCTCATACCTGAAAAAAGAAAAAAAGGGAGAAAGTATCACAAAATACAGAGTAGGGAGACTAATAGAACCAGAATAGGATAGCAAATATTCAACTATAGCATTAGGATAAAGGGGAGGAAATCACCAGAGCAAAGACAATCTTATTGCTCTAACCACAAACTCACAACACAAGTTGGAATAAAAGATGAAAATAATAATTTAGGAGGGGAGGAGAAAAGGGACGGAATCAGTCTAGGCTAAGGAAGTAAGAGACCACCAGAAAATGGACTATGCTATGCATGAGGTTCTGAACACAAACTTCAGGGTAGCCGCTAAACTGAAAAACAGAACAGAGACACAAAACATAAATAAGGAAAAAGCTAAAAAAACCCAGCATAAGAAATTGCAGAAGTCAATGGGTAGGCTAAAATACAGAGGATGAGAAAGAAAGAAAACACAGGAAAACCGGAAAATGAATGACAGAATGACAGCATTAAGCCCTCATGCATCAATAATCACCCTCAATGTAAACGGATTGAACTGTCCAATAAAAAGACACAGAGTGGCAAGATGGATTAAAGAACAAGATCCAACAATTTGTTGCCTCCAGGAAACACACTCAGCTCCAAGGACAAACACAGGCTCAGAGTGAAGGGGTGGAAGACAATACTCCAAGCTAATAGCAAACAAAAGAAACCAGGTGTTGCAATACTTACATCAGACAAAACGTATTTCAAGATAAGGGAGGTAAACAGAGACATAGAGGGCCAATATATAACGATGAAAATGACACTTCATCAAGGAGAAATAATGCTTATAAATATCTATGCACCCAACACAGGAGCACCAAAGTTCATAAAGCAACTATTAACAAACCTAAAAGAAGATATCAAAAAGAACACAATAATAGTAGGGGACCTCAACACCCCACTCACATCAATGGACAGATCATCCAGACAGAAAATCAACAAGGAAACAGTGGAGCTAAATGAAAAGCTAAAACAGTTGGACTTAATAGACATATATAGAACATTTCATCCAAAAACAGCAGAATACACATTCTTCTCAAGTGTTCATGGACCATTCTCAAGGATAGACCACATGTTGGGAAACAAGGCAAGCCTCAATAAATTTAAAAACATTGAAATAATAACAAGCATCTTCTCTGATCATAATGCTATAAAGCTAGAAATCAACTATAAGAAAAAAGCTGAGAAAGGCACAAAGATGTGGAGACTAAACAATATGCTATTGAACAAGCAATGGATCACTGAAGAAATTAAAGAAGAAAGCAAAAAATATCTGGAGACAAATGAAAATGATAACATACCATACCAACTCATATGGGATACAGCAAAAGCTGTGTTAAGAGGGAAATTCATTGCAATACAGGCACATCTTAACAAACAAGAAAAATACCAAATCAGCAATCTTAAAGTACACCTAACTGAATTAGAGAAAGAAGAACAAACAAAGTCCAAAGTCAGCAGAAGGAGAGAAATAATAAAAATCAGATCAGAAATAAATGCTATTGAAACAAAAAAGGCAGTAGAAAGGATCAATGAAACAAAGAGCTGGTTCTTTGAGAAGGCAAATAAAATTGGTAAACTCCTAGCCAGACTTACAAAGAAAAAAAGAGAGAAAGCCCAAATAAACAAAATCAGAAATAAGAGGAGAAATAACAACAGGGTCTGCATAAATACAACAGATTATAAGAGAATACTACGAAAAAATGTATGCCAACAAAATGGATAACCTAGAGGAAATGGATAAATTCTTTGAGTCCTACAATCTCCCAAAGCTTAGTCAAGAAGAAGCAGACAATTTGAACAGACCAATCACAAGGAAAGAGATTGAAACAGCAATCAAAGGCATCCCAAAGAATAAAACCTCAGGACCAGATGGCTTTCCTGGGGAATTCTACCAAACTTTCAGAGGGGATTTAATAACTATCCTTTTCAAGTTATTCCAAAAAATTAGGGAGGAGGGAACACTCCCTAACACATTCTACAAGGCCAATATCACACGGATACCAAAGCCTGACAAGGACATCAAGAAAAAGGAGAACTACAGGTCAATATCACTGATGAACATAGATGCAAAAATTCTCAACAAAATTTTGGCAACCCGAATTCAGCAATTCATCAAAAGAATCATACATCAGGATCAGGTGGGATTCATACCAGGGACACAGGGATGGTTCAACATCCGCAAATCAATCAACATGATACACCACATTAACAAACTGAGGAATAAAATCCACATGATCATCTCAATAGATGCAGAGAAAGCATTTGGCAAGATCCAACAGCCATTTATGATAAAGACTCTGAACAAAATGGGGATGGAAGGGAACTTCCTCAACATAATAAAGGCCGTATATGACAAACCCAAAGCCAACATCATACTCAATGGGCAAAAACTGAGCGCCATCTCCCTGAAAACAGGAACGAGATAAGGATGCCCTCTATCACCACTCTTATTTAACATAGTACTGGAGGTCCTGGCCAGAGCAATCAGGCAAGAAAAAGGAATAAAAGGAATCCAACTAAGGAGGGAAGAAGTGAAACTCTTGCTGTTTGCAGAAGACATGATCTTAAATAGAGAAAACCCCAAAGAATCCATTGGAAAACTTTTAGAAATAATCAACAACTACAGCAAAGTTGCAGGGTATAAGATCAATTCACATAAATCAGTAGCATTTCTATATTCTAATAACGAACTAACAGAAAAAGAACTCAAGAACACAATACCATTCACAATCACAACAAAAAGAATAAAATACCTTGGGGTGAATTTAACTAAGGAAGTGAAAGACCTATATGACGAAAACTACAAGGCTTTTATGAAAGAAATGGATGACGACATAAAGAGATGCAAAGACATGCCATGCACATGGATTGGAAGAATAAACATAGTTAAAATGTCCATTCTACCTAAAGCAATCTACAGATTCAATCAATCCCAATCAGAATCCCAATGACATTCTTTACAGAAATAAAACAAAGAATCCTAAAATTCATATGGGGCAACAAAAGACCCCGAATTGCTAAAGCAATCCTGAGAAAAAAAGAACAAAGCTGGAGGCATCACAATCCCTGCCTTCAAAACATACTACAAAGCTAAAGTAATCAAAACAGCATGGTACTGGTATGAAAACAGGTGCACAGATCAATGAAACAGAATTGAAAGCCCAGAAATAAAACCACACATCTATGGACAGCTAATCTTTGACAAAGGCACTGAGGGCATACAATGGAGAAAAGAAAGTCTCTTCAACAAAGGGTGTTGGGAAAACTGGAAAGCCACATGTAAAAGAATGAAAATTGACCATTCTTTTTCACCATTCACAAAAATAAACTCAAAATGGATCAAAGACCTAAAGGGGAGACCTGAAACCATAAGGCTTCCAGAAGAAAACGTAGGCAGTACACTCTTTGACATCAGTCTTAAAAGGATCTTTTCAGACACCATGTCTTCTCAGACAAGGGAAACAATAGAAAGAATAAACAAATGGGACTTCACCAGACTAAAGAGCTTCTTCAAGGCAAAGGAAGACAGGATTGAAACAAATAAACAACCCACTAACTGGGAAAAAATATTTGCAAGTCATACATCCGACAAAGGGTTGATATCCATAATATATAAAGAACTCACACAGCTCAACAATAAAAAATCAAACAACCGAATCAAAAAATGGACAGGAAACATGAACAGACATTTCTCCAAAGAAGATATATGGATGGCCAGTAGGCACATGAAAAGATGCTCATCATCGCCGATCATCAGGGAAATGCAAATCAAAACTACACTAAGATATCACCTTACACCCATTAGAATGACAAAAATATCTAAAACTAATAGTAACAAATGTTGGAGAGGTTGTGGAGAAAAAGGAACCCTCATACACTGTTGGTGGGAATGCAAACTGGTGGAGCCACTATGGAAAACAGTATGGAGATTCCTCAAAAAGTTAAAAATAGAACTAGCATACGATCCAGCTATCCCACTACTGGGTATCTATCCAAAGAGCCTGAAATCAGCAATTCTAAAAGTTCCATGCACCCCTATGTTCACTGCAGCATTATTTACAATAGCCAAGACGTGGAAGCAACCTAAGGGCCCATCAACTGATGATTGGATAAAGAAGATGTGGTATATATATACAATGGAATACTACTCAGCCATAAAAAGGATAAAATCATCCCATTTACAACAACATGGATGGACCTTGAGGGTATTATGTTAAGTGAAATAAGCCAGACAGAGAAAGACAATCTCTGTATGACTCCACTCATATGAGGAATTTAAAAATGCAGACAAAGAGAATAGATTAGTGGCTACCGGGGGAAAGGAGGGGTGAGGGGTGGGCACAAAGGGTGAGGGGGTGCACCTACAACATGACTGACAAACAATAATGTACAACTGAAATTTCACAAGTTTGTAACCTATCAACTCAACAAAAATTTTTTAAAAATGCAAAAAAAAAAAGATTTTACTGGGAAATAATTTCAAACTTGTCAAAAAGTTATAAGAATAAAAATAGTATAAAATTATCCATATACCCATTATGGGTTGAATTGTGTCCCCCAAAAACAGATATGTTGAAGTCCTAACCCCCAGTGCCACACAATGTAACCTTGTTTGGAAATAGGGTCTTTGCCGAGGTAATCAAGTTTTTAACTTGAGGTCATTAGCTTAGGCCCCAATCCAATGTGACTGGTGTCCTTATACAAAGAGGAAATGTGGACACAGAGACAGACATGCTCAGAGGGAAAAGCCACGTGAACACGAAGGCAGAGATGAGGGTGAGGCGTCTCTAAACCAAGGAACGCCAAAGATGGCTGGCAAACCACCAAAAGCAGGGGAGAGGCCTGGAATGGATTCTCTCTTACAGCCTCGGGAGGAACCGACCCTGCTGACACCTTGATCTCAAACTTCTAGCCTCCCGAACTGGGAGACAGTACATTTTGCTGTCTAAGCCCATAGTGGTACTACGACCCAGCGTGTGGGACTGTGTTGCAGCAGCCCCAGCAACCCAGTGCATACCCTTCACCTGGGTTACTTATGGTTAACGTTTTATTTCATTTGCGTGGATTTAACTCTCTTTCTCTCTCTCTCTCTATATATATCTATATATATTATAATATACATTTTTACTGAACAATTTGAGAGTAGATCGCATATGTTCAGTATGTGTTTTCTAAGGATATGGACATTCTCTTACATAGCCACATTACAGTTATCAACATCAGTAAATTTAACTTTAGTAAATAGTTTTAAACAATCTAACCTTCTCTATTCCAATCATTTGAGTTGACCCAATAATATCTTTTATAGCATTGCCCCCTCTAGTAAAGAATCCAGTCTTGATCAGTATTGCATTTGCTTTTTCATTCTTTTATGACATTGACATTTTTGAAGAATATAGCTCCCCTCTATTTTCTTTTAAAATAGAAAGTTCCTCATTCTGGGCTCATCTGATTCCCCCTCATTAGATTCAGCTATGCATTTCCAGGTGGAATACTACGTACGTGCTGTCTCCTTCTCAGGGTGTCACAGCTGGAGGCACGCAATATCCACCGGCCCTCACTGGTGGTGTTTATTCTGATCACTCATTCAAGGTGTTGTCTGATTTCTCCATGGTAACTATTTTTTCCCCTTGCAACAATAAGCGAACCATAGGGAGATGCTTTGAGGCCATGCAAACGCTCTGCCCTTCTCAAATTTAACTCTCCTTATGCGCCTGGAGACAATGAGGGATGATGAGGTGCGTCTTGCAGAATAGGCGCCCCGTCCTCGGCCGTTACAGCCTGGCAGCAAGAGACAGCAAATTCTTTGGAAGCCATCATAGACGCTTTCTGATTTCAACCCCTGCCTTGAGTTGAAAGTTCAAGACACCAAGCTTATCTTTTTCAAAGCTGCCAATCTAGTTATTATTGCCACAGTCATCGAGTCGTTGTCCAAGTCTTTTCTGCCCACTATACTCCATCCCATGCCGTGGCAGGCCATAATTTCAGCAATCCCGGTGCTGGGGGCATGCTGTGGATTTCCAGTGTTCCATTTCCCTCTGGTAGACCCACATTAGGGGATCCCAGAATTCCACCTCAAAAGTGTTTTCTGAGGCTACTCTTCATACCATTTACTGTCAGGCAGAGTCCCAAGAGAATAAAAAGGTCCACTCAAATGGATTTCTGAAGGATTTGATGAAGGGACTATTTACAGCAGTGTGGACAGGGTTAAGAGAACCAACAGAGAGGGACACAGGAGCAAGCAACACCAGAATTTCCACCTCGACCTGAAGGATGGGCGCTGAGGTGGTGGAGGAGGGGCATCCCAGCAGATGCTGTTGTCACAGAGGGACACAGCCACTGCCAAAGCTCTTGCACTGCTACAGAAAGAGAGAGAGGACAAGAGACACCCTGCTTCTCTCCCCTCCTGCCCTCTGAGATCCTGTGGTTCTTCCCATTGGATGACCCAACCAGCAGCTAGAGGGCAAGGGAACTCGGTTAATGCAGCGCAGGCCACAGGGGTCAGTCACCTGGAGTGTAGAGGACAGAAGGGTGCACAATGGGAAATAAACAACGTTCCACCATCACTATCTACAGTGAGGAACTGACTATTGTCCTTTGTTTTGCTCCTGCTGTGTGCAGATCCACCCTAGCAATGCTTCCAACATTTTATTGCATTGTTTCTTTGTTTATTATACCAGCTCTTGAAGAATAAAAACAAAACAGCAAAATCTATTATCCTCTCTCCTGCCCTTTCTTGTCACATATACCCCTGTGTACGTTATAGATGCTACAGTATAGTTAATTGTTAATTAATCGTAGACCATATGATACTGTCCCCTAGGTCATTCAGTTTAAATGATTTTTCTTTAAGTGTTTGACTTTTAAAGAATTTAAAAGACTAAAAAATTCCTCTTTTATCTTTACCAATGCTTTTAGCATTTCCAGTGCTCTTCGTTCCTTCTTATAAATCTAAATTTCTACATGGTATCATTTTCTTTCAGCCTGAAGAATTTTCTTTGGTGTTTCTTGTAGTGTAGTTATAGATAACAATTTATTTAAACTTTCCTTTACCTGAAAATGGCTCCATTTTACATTCATTTTTGAAGGATATTTTTACTTGACATAGAATTTTAGGTTGATAGTTGATAGTTTTTATTTTGTTTGGGCACATTAAAGACGCCCTTACTTTGTCTTCTGGCCCCCATTTGTTCTAATGAGAAGTCAGCTTCATTGTTATTGTCGTTCATCTGCATTTACTGTATGTTTTTTTGAATTTTTCAAAAAAATTTTAATGTGGCGAAATATATGTAACATAGGATTTACCATTTTAACAATGTTTAAGTGTGCAGTTCAGGAGTGTTAAGCGTATTCGCATTGTTGTGTAACCAATCTCCAAAACTTTTTCATCTTGCAAAACTGAACTCTGTACTCATTGAACAGCAGCTCCCCGTTTCCCAGCCCCCGGGCCCCAGCAACTGACATTCTGCTTTCTGTTTTTATGAGTTTAACTACTTTAGATAACTTGTATAAATGGAAGCACACAGTCTTTATCTTTTCATGACTGGCATATTTCACTTAGCATAATGTTCTCAAGGTTCATCCATCTTGTAGCGTGTCAGAATTTACCTCCTTTTAAAGGCTGAATAATATTCCATTGTGTGTCTATACCACATCCTGTTTATCCACTCATCCGTCGATGGACACGGGTTGCTTCCTTCTTTTGGATGTTGAGAATAACGCTGCAGTGAACATGGAGTACAGACGTCTCTGAAGTCTCTGCATCTGCTCGCTTTTGAGATTTTAACTTTATCTTTGGTTTTCAGCAATTTGACTATGATGTGCCTACGTGTAATTTTCTTTGTAGGTGTATTTCTTTCTAGGTGTAATTCCTTCTCTGGTTTTGGTTCATTGACTTTTCCTGTCTATGGGTTTCTTTTTTTGATCAAATTTGGAATTTTGATAAAAATTTCTTCAAATGTTATTCCTGTTTCATTTTCTGTCTTCTTTCCTTCTGGAATTCTAACTGTACTTATGTTAGACCATACAATACTGCCCCACCAGTAGTTGAGGCTTTGTTCTTTGTTTCTCTCCTAATAGTTTACTCTTTGCCTTTCAGTTTATTTCTTTTGAGCTATCTTCAGATTCACTAATCCTTTCTTCTGTTATGTCCAATCTTCAGCTAATCCTGTCCAACGAATGTTTGATTCCAGATAGTCTATTTTTCAGTTTTAGAGTTTTCACTTGGTTCTTTACATATATATAAAAAACTATAAATATGTTTATAAACATAAAAATATACAAAAATATATATTTTATACACAAAAATATTTTTATAGCTCTCCTAAAATTTTTTATCTCTTTATTCATTATAGCCATTCCTTTCTTCCAGATTTTCTTTTTACTTCATATTATAGCTGTTTTATTTTATTCTATTTTATTATTTTTTTTAAAGATTTTATTCTTCCTTTTTCTCCCCAAATCCCCCCCGGTATGTAGTTGTATATTTCAGTTGTGGGTCTCCCTGGTTGTGCTTTGTGGGGCGCCGCTTCAGCATGGCCTGAGGAGCGGTACCATGTCCGCGCCCAGGATCCTAACTGAAGAACCCTGGGCTGCTGCAGCGGAGCGTGCGAACTTAACCACTCAGCACGGTATGTGTGTCTCTGTTTCCATTAAGAGATTCTTTTTTTACTCTCAATCACATTTTTCTTTCTTTCAATTTCTGGTAATTTTTGACTGTATACTGGACAATGGATGGCCTGTTTTAGAGGCTCTGGATTATTTTATTTCCTTCAAAAGAGTGTTGACTTTTATTTTTGCAAGTAGTGAAATTAATGTGGATCAGCTTGATCTTAACAAAGCTTAGTTCCAGGCTTTTGGCAGTTGGTCTGTTAAATTTTGCCCTTGATTCCAGGGCATGGGCCTTCCTTTTGGGAATGGGCGTTCTGGTATTGCAGCTGAACATGAGGATGTCAACCAGAGTCTCTGCTCCCTGGCTCCGTCAGTGTCTCCCCAGCCCCGTGAAACCCCTGATACTTCTCTTTGGCTTTCGGGCCCTCAGCAGCTTTTCTCTGCTGGGATTTTCAGAGCCTCATCCTTCACAGACAAAGCTTAGGATCCTTGAAAGGGCTCCAGGGGAGCTGCTAGGCAGATTCTGGGGGTTCTTTCTCTGCATCTCCTTCCTTTCTGATAAGCTGCTCCCCAAACTTCAGCTGCCTTAGCAACTCTGAATTCCAATCTCTGTTCCTTTGCCCAGTGAGGCAGTTCCCTGCTTGGCCCCCTTTGCCTGTACTGTTTTTGGAAAATGCCCCCAGAGAGAAAGCCTGGGGTTGGAGGTCCCTCTCTCCCAGGACCGTAGCCCGTGCTGTGTACTGCCCAGTGCTTGAGCAGAGTTGTTCTATGTGTTTTCTACTTTCTTTAGTTGTTTATAGTGGGAATGTAAATGCAATTTGGACTAATCCATCAAGGCCAGAACCAGAAGTTACTCTAGAAAATTACTATGAACACTTCGTCATTTAAAAAATTTTTTTTCAGTTTGAAAAAAATCCCACCTCTTGTATCAGGTCTTCCACAGGGGTGGTTTCTGTCTATTCTTCCTTTGAATGTGCCGTACTTTCTTGTTTCTTTGTATTCTTTGTGATTTTTAATTGGATACAGCACATTTGAATCTTATCATATGGTAATTCTAGACATCAAATTTTCCTCCTTCCCTGGGGTTTGCTTGTTTTGGTTTGTCATTCTTCTTAAATTTCTTAAATTTCTTTGGATCAGGGATCAGCCCGGGGTGTAAACTTAAGGTCTTTTCTGAGCCTGCATCTTGGGCGGGTGTGGTAGCTTTCTAACTTTCCCCCCGTATGTAACTTGTCCTTAATGTCTGGCCCAAAAAGGGCAAAAAGGGAATAAAATAGACATTGTCTCTTTAAACCCGCTGGAAGCTGCTTCAGTTGGAGGAACGTGAAACAGTGGCAGTGGGAGCTGCAACAATGGTTTCCTGCTTCTGTCTGCACCCCGAGAAGCAAAAGCAGCAATTAGCGGTCAGAACACAGATCCCTGATATTTAGAGGACAAAGTCCTTATCGCCCACTCTGGCTCCAGCAAGCCACTCTGGGAACACGGGTACAGCTGCCTGCCGCGGGGCTGGGCAGTGGGAGGACATGTCGCCCCTGCTGCACTAGGCTGAAATCGATCAAAATTAACCACAGTTTACCAGGCGGGTCTTCTTCTGGAAGTTGCAGGGCTTTGAATAGGCTATAGAATTCTAAAATAATTACGAGAGACAGATTTTGCCAATACAATGTTGTCAGGTGGAGAGACAAGTTCCTGGAACCTCCTCCACGGCCGTCTTCCCTGCCATCCCAGGCTGACTTAGTCTTACATTCTGTACAGTTCGTTTTAGATTCTCAGTGTCAAAATTGTAATTTAACAGTTATGAAAACTGACTGCAAGCTGCTGTGTGGAATTTAGAATTATTGAGACTGATAGCTGGAAATTCATTTTTAATAACGTTTTAAGGGCTTCTTCAAGTTATATTCCAGATTATGCAAGGGCATACTTGGTACCTTGGCCAAAAGAAAGCACGTTTGTGTGTATAAATAAGATGTAGAGCGTAGCAAAGCAGTAGAGAAAGTATAGGGATCCTGGGGAATTGTAGCTTAAAGACCATCCTGAAACCATTGGTTTGCCACTATGTTAACAGTAAGAAGGTAGCATTTGTAGTGGTTAAGTTCACGTGCTCCGCTTTAGTGGCCTGGGGTTCACAGGTTCTGATCCTGGATGTGGACCTAGCACCGCTCATCAAGCCATGCTGTGGTGGCATCCCACATAAAATCGAGGAAGATTGGCACAGATGTTAGCTCAGGGCCAATCTTCCTCACACACACACACACACACAAAAAGAAGGTAGCATAAATTTCAATAAAAACCCTTATATTTTTGTGTGGTATCATCTACTACAGGACAGAGTGCCAAGTAGAATCCCAAGAATGAGGAAAATATACTTACCCAAAATTTATGTTCCTCTTGTATTAGGCATTCTCTTAAGGCTTTATCCTACTTTTAAACCTGTTTTCCTTGGTGCCCTCATCATTTGTACATTGTTATGCTTTCTGTCATTTTCATAAGGGCTTGATTTATTTCTCCAATTAGATGGCAAGCTCTTTGAGGTCAAACGTCATCTTTTAATTCTTTTTTATTCTACACACTATTGGGAACAGTTGTTATTCAACTAATATTTGATAATTTTTCAGAGTATGAGAAATCTAAGACCTTTTAGCTTGTGATTTTTCAGGATGCAAATACTTTTATTTTAGAAGTTGCCACATTAATAGGAGTTCTGATAGGAGTGAAAGTAGAAATTCTTCTTGATATAGAAGTATGATTCTCCTAATGATAGCTCAAACTTCTCCCACAACTTTTATTTCTACTGGATCTTATTTGGCATATTAATAATTCATTGGTGTGTATACAGTTTGATAGCTTGATGTATTAAATTTGGTTCTAAGGCATTAAACAAAATACATGAAATCACTGCAAATTGGAAAAGGGCACTATTATTCAATTTTAGCTGTAGAATGCCTTGGAATAATTTGAGAATCACTACCATAAATCGTCCAAATATCCCTTAAATTTAACAGTTCAGCATTATTTCCTAGACAGTATCTTTTGCAAAAATCCATTGTTTTTATTCATTAGAATTGCACAACCCTTAATGTTCTGAAAATAATGCATATCATTACTGGAAATTAGAAAAGTGCAGAATAGCACAAGGATGAAAATATAAACCACACATAATACTATCACTCAGAAATAACTATGATCACCACTGTGGAATATCTGTGCAGTCGTTTTTAAAAATCTTTTTTTCCACTTATATTCTATACTTTTAAATAAAAAGATAATCACATGAAAAAATTGGCAAGAATTTAGAACAGGCACTTCATAAAAGACTATGTCAAAATGGCCAATAAATCCATTAGAAACAATGAAAATGCAAATTAAAATCAGAAGATACTGCTACATAACCAGACAACTATTGAAATTAAGAATAACCAGTGTTATTAAGGATGTGGAACAATGGAAACTCTCACACTGCTGATGAGAGAGTGTCAGCTGGTTACAGGCAATTTTGAAAACTGACGTTATCTACCAAAACTGAAGATCCACATGTCATTTCACCTAACAATTCCCCCCCCCCGAACATTTACTCAGCAGAATGTTTGCTCTTGTATGATAAAAGACGTATAGAAGAATGTCCGTAGTAGCATTATTCATAATAACTCCAAATGTCCAAGAGCAGAATGAATAAATGAATTGTGGTATATTCATGCAACCATTTAGAAAAGCTCCACCCATTCCCAAACACAACCACGACAAATGGCTGCTCTGTGCCCCACGGGGAGCAGACGAGGCTGGAGGTAAAAGTACACGTGCCATATAGTTCCATTTACACAAAGTTTAAAAACACGAAATTAAACTACAGCATTTACTGATACGTACACAAGTCGTAAAACTATAAAGACAGTAAGGCAATGATTGCAGTCACATCAGGAGTGGGGTTCATGTAGGGAAAGGGAGGGGGTAAACGCTGGCTGGCAGGGGAGCGATTCTGGGGTGCTTGAATGGTTCTATTTCTGGACCAGCTGTATCTGTTCTTTCGTACGCTGTTACTTATATGTGTTGTATTGAACAATAAATTGTGTAAAAGGAAACAAAAATATTGCACTAGATATTGCTTTTAAATTAACTTTTTGCAAAACAATGTCTTATAAACTTTTTCAACATCATTTCTGGCAGCATTGAATTGATTATTTCACGAGTTCATTATTATTGGACATTTAGTTGTTTCTAGCTTATTTTTTCAGTATAAACAATGCTTTGCTAAATGTCTTTGTAAATATATCTCTTCAAATGTTCATAATAGTTTCTTCGGTCTAAATACTTCAAAGCGCTTATTTAAATAAAGTGCATGCATTTTTAAGGGTATGTTTTTTAAGGGTAAATGTTGCCAAATTACTTTCCAAAAAAGTTAAGATGAACCAGATCCCCACCAGCACTGTAGGAGAATGCTAGTTCTCTCCATCCTCAACCTCGGGTATTGCCATTTTATTAATCTTTTCAAATTTGATCTAACATTCTTATTTTTGCTTGAATTTGCATTTCTTTGATAATTAGCAAGGTTGAATATTTAAAAATATGTTTATTGACCATTGTGGGTCTTCTTTATTCATTTTTAATTGGGGTGTTAATTTTTTCCTTATTAATTAAAAAATATTATTATAAAATAAGAATATTAATCTTTTGCTGTCATATACACTTTTCCCAGTGTGCCTTTTAATTCTGCTTATGATGTTTCAAAAACATAATATTTTCATTGTAAATAAAATGTGGATGTCAAAGACCACACAAAACAAATGTATAGCTTAGTGAATGATTCTAAGGCTAACATCCTTGTAACTCCCACCAGGTGAAGAAATCAGCCTACTGCCCAGAGGCCCCTTTGTGCACCCATCCTTGCCTCTTTCCCTTTCACCACAAGGAACCACTATTTTGACTTTCATACAGTCACTTCCCTGTGTATCTGCCACAGGCTAAATGTTTGTGTCCCCCCCAAATTCATATGTTAAAACCTATTCCCCAGTGTGATGGTATTTGGAGGTGGGACCTTTGCAAGGTGATTAGGTCACGAGAACAGAACCCTCATGAATGGGATTAGTGTCCTTAAAAAAGATGCCAGAGAGGTCCCTTGCCCCTTCTGCCACTTGAGGACGCAGTGAGAGGACAGCTGTCTACAAACCAGGAAGTCAACTCTCAGCAAACACCAAATCTGCTGGTGCCTTGATCTCAGGCTTCCCAGCCTCCAGAACAGGGAGAAATAAATTTTTGTTGTTTATAAGCCACCCAGTCTATGGTGTATTTTTTATCAGTTTGTTTTATTATTTTCTGAGGTATAATTGACAAATAAAATTGTAGGATGTTTAAAATGTACACCATGATGATTTGATTTGATATATGTATACATTGTGAAAGGAAACCTCCTAACTAGTTAACGTATCCATAACCATATACACACATATATTTTTTATGAGAACATTTAAGTTCTAATCTCTTAGAAAACCTCAGTTATACAATATAGTGTTATCAACTATAGTTACCGCATTATGCATTAGATCCTCAGACCTTATTCATCTTATAACTGAAAGTCTTTACTCTCTTACCCACCCCTCCCTATTTCCTCCATCCCCCAGCCCCTGGCAACCACTTTTCTACTCTCAGCTTCTGAGTTTGACTTTCATTTTTAGATTCCACATATAAGTGATACCAGGCAGTATTTGTCTTTCTCTGTCTGGCTTATTTCACTTAGCATAATGCCATCAAGCTCCATCCATGCTGTCACAAAAGGCAGGATTTCTTCCTTCCCCATGGCTGAATAATATTCCATCAAATATACATGCCACATCTTCTTTATCCATTCATCCATTGACAGACAGATTGTTGCCGTATCTTGGCTATTGTGAATAATGCTGTGATTAACCTGGGGGTACAGAGAGCTCTCCAATATACGGCATTTATTTCCTTTGATAAATACCCAGAAGTGGAATTGCCAGACCACATGGTAGTTCTATTTTCAGTTTTTTGAGGAAACTCCACACTGTTTTCCATAGAGGCTGCAACAACTTAGATTCTCACCAACAGTGCACAAGGGTTCCTTTTTCTCCAGATCCTGGCCAACACTTCTTATTTTTTGTCTTTTTGGTAATGGCCATCCTCACAGGTATGAAGTGATCTCTCATTTTGGGTCTGATGTGCATTTCCCTGATGCTCGGTGATGTGGAGCACTTGTTCATGTACTTCTTGGCCATTTGTACATCTTCTTTGAGGCAATGGCTCTTCAGTTCCTCTGCCCATTTTTAATCAGATTGTTTTTTTTGCTGTTGAGTTGTATGAGTTCCTTGTATATTTTGGATATTAACCTCTTATCAGATACGTGATCTGCAACTATCTTCTCCCATCCCACAGGCTGCCTTTTCATCTTGTTTGCTGTGCAGAGCCTTTTAGTTTGATGTAGTCTCACTTGTTTATTTTTGCTTTTGTTGCCTTTGCTTTTGGTGTCAAATCCAAATAATCACAGGCAAGACTGATGTCAAGGAGCTTACCCCTGTATTTTCTTCTAAGAATTTTACGGGTTCAGGTCTTACATTCAAATCTTCAATTCATTTTGACTTTGTTTTTGTGTATGCTATAAGATAGGGGCCCAGTTTTGTTCTTTTGCAAGTGGCTGTCCAGTTTTTCTAACACCATTTATTGAAGAAACTATCCATTTCCCATTGTATATTCTTGGCCTCTTCGTTGTAAATTAATTGACCATATGTGCCTGTGTTTATTTTTGGGCTCTCTATTCTGTTCCATTGACCTATGTGTCTGTTTTTATGCCAATACCATCCAGTTTTGATAATTAGCAGACGTTTGGTCCTATCTGAGATATCATAAGACATTTGGTCCATGCCAAAAGGTCCTTGATATTTGGTCCTGTCCAAAATGCCCATGAGCATATATGGTCCATGCCAAATGGTTTTGGACAGGACCAAATATCGAGAACTTTTTGGAGTGGACCAAATGTCTCCATGGACATTTTGGACAGAATCAAATATGACCAAATATCAAGGACATTTTGGCATGGATCACATGTCTTATGGACATTTTGGACAGGGCCAAATGTCCTTAAGAGTTTGGTTACTGTAGCTTTGTAATATAGTTTGAAATCAGGAAGCATGGTGCCTCTAGCTTTGCTTTTCTTTCTCAAGATTGCTTTGGCTATTTAGGGTCTTTTGTGGTTCCACACAAATTTTGGGATAGCCTTTTTATATTTCTATGAAAAATGCCATTGGAATTTTGATCTCGGTTACATTAAATCTGAGGATTTCTTTGGGCAGGATGGACATTTTAACAATATTAATTCTTCCAATCCATGAGCACAGAATATCTTTCCATTTATTTGTGTCTTCTTCGGTTTCTTTCATCAGTGTTGTAGTTTTCAGTGTACAGGTCTTTTGCCTCCTTTGTTAAAGTTATCCCTTGTTATTTTGTTATTTTTGATGCTATTGTAAAAGGGATTGCTTTCTTAGTTTCTCTTTCTGATAGTTTGTTGCTCGTGTATAGAAACACAACTGGTTTTTGTGTATCAATTTTGCATCCTGCCACTTCACTGAATTTATTTATTGATTCTAATAGTTTTTGGTGGAATCTTTAGGGTTTTCTATATATAATATTCTATCATCTGCAAATAGAGAAAGTTTCACTTCATTCTTTCTGATTTGGATCCTGGTTTTTTTTTTTTTTTTTGTCTTGATTAATTGCTCTGACTAGGACTTCTAGAACTATGTTGAATAAAAGTGGTGAGAGTGGGTGTCCTTGTCGTTTTCCCTGATCTTAGAGGAAAAGCTGAAAGCTTTTCACCACTGAGTAAGATGTTAGCTGTGGGCTTGTCATATATGGCCTTTATTATGTTGAGTTACTTTCCCTCTATACCTACTTTGTTGAGAGTTTTCTTCATGAATGGATGCTGAATTTTGTCAAATGCTTTTTCTGCATCTATTGACATGATTATATGATTTTTGTCTTTCATTTTTTTTGAACATGGCATATCCCATTGATTTGCGGATGTTGAACTATCCTTGCATCCCCAGAATAAATCCCTCTTTGTTATAGTATATGATCCTTTTACTGTATTGTTGAATTTGGTTTGCTAATATTTTGTTGAGGATTTTTGCATCTACGTTCATCAGGGATATTGACCTATAATTTTCTTTTCTTGTAGTGTCCTCATCTGGTTTGGGTATCAGGGTAATGCTGGCCTCACAAAATGCGTTTGGAAGTGTTCCCTCCTCTTCTACTTTTGGGAGAGTTTGAGAAGGATTGGTATTATTTCTTCTTTAACTCTCTGGTAGAATTTACCAGTGAAGACATCTGGTCCTGAAGTTTTCTTTTTTGGGAGGTTTTTGACTATTGGTTCAATCCCGTTACTATAATTAGTCTGTTCAGATTTTGTATTTCTTCATGATTCAGTCTTGGTAGGTTGTATATTTCTAGGAATTTATCCATTGCTTCTAGGTTATCCAATTTGTTGGCATATAATTATTCATAGTAATTGCTTTGATCCTTTGTATTTCTGTGATATCAGTTGCAATGTCTTCTCTTTTCTTTCTTTTTTTTTTCTGCTTCATCTTCCCCAACCCCCCCATACACAGTCGTATATCTTAGTTGCAGGCCCTTCTAGTTGTGGGATGTGGGACGCTGCCTCAATGTGGCCTGAGGAGCGGTGCCATGTCCGCGCCCAGGATCCGAACCCTGGGCCACCACAGTGGAGTGCGCGAACCCAACCACTCAGCCATGGAGCCAGCCCCCACCTCTTTTATTTCTGATTTCTTTTATTTAAGTCTTCTTTCTTTTTTCTTCCTAAGTCTAGCTAAAGGTTTGTCTATTTTGCTTATCTTTTCCCAAAAAACCCACAGCTATTAGTTTCATTGATCTTTTCTATTGCTTTTGTAGTCTCTATTTCATTTATTTCCATTCTGATCTTTGTTATTTCCTTCCTTCTACTAACTTTGAGCTTAGTCTGTTCTTTTTCTAGTTCCCTGAGGTGTAAAGTTAGGTTGTTTATTTCACATCTTTCTTTTTTCTTTTCTTTTCTTTGTTTTTTTTTAGGAAGATTAGCCCTGAGCTAACATCTGCCACCAATCTTCTTCTTCTTTGCTGAGGAAGATTGGCCCTGAGCTAACATCTGTGCCCATCTTCCTCTACTTTATATGTGGGATGCCTGCCACAGCTTGGCTTGATAAACAGTATGTAGGTCCATGCCTGGGATCCAAACCAGCAAACTCTGGGCCACTGAAGTGGAACACACAAACTTAACTGCTACACCACTGGGCTGGCCTCTCTTTTTTCTTAATGTAGGGCTTTCTCACTATAAGCTTCCCTCTTAGAACAGCTTTTGCTAGATCTCATAAGTTATGGTGTGTTGTATTTCCATTTTCATTTGTTTCAAGATTTTTAAAATTTTCTTTTGTTTTCTTCTTTGACTCATTGGTTGTTCAGGAACATGTTGTTTAATCTCTGTGCACTTTTGCTTTTTTTTAGGAAGATTAGCCCTAAGCTAACATCTGCTGCCAATCCTCTTTTTGCTGAGGAAGACTAGCCCTGAGCTAACACCCGTGTCCATCTTCCTCCACTTTATCTGTGGGATGCCTACCACAGCCTGGCTTGCCAAGTGGTGAACCGGTGAACCACAGGCTGCCGAAGCGGAATATGTGTGCTCAACCACTGCACCGTGGAGCCAGCCCCTACATTTTCTTTTTAAGTTTTCATCTTGTAATTGATTTTTAGTTTCATGCCATTTTGGTCAGAAAAGATCCTTGATTTGATTTCAATTTTCTTAAATTTGTTAACACTTGTTTTGTAGTCTAAGATATGATCTATCCCAGAGAAAGTTCCATGTGCACTTGAGGAAAATGTGTATTCTGCGCTGTTGGATGGAAACTTGCACAAACGCCTGTAAGTCCATGTGGTCTAATGTGTACTTTAAGGCCAATGTTTCCTTCTTGATTTTCTGTCTGCATGATCTATCCATTGTTAAAAGTGAGGTATTGAACTTCCCTAGTATTATTGTATTGCTGTCTATTTCTCCTTCAGATTTGTTAATATTTCCTTTATATATTTGGATGCTCCTATGTTGGATGCATAAATATTTACAAATGTTACATCTTCTTGTTGGAGTGACCTCTTTTTCATTATATAATGAGCTTCTTTGTTTCTTATTTCAGTCTTTGGCTTTAAGTCTGTTTTGTCTGATAAAAATATTGCTACCCTAGCTTTCTTTTGATTTCTATCTTCATGGAGTAGATTTTTCCACCTCTTCATTTTCAGTCTGTGTGTCTTCTTAAAGCTGAAGTGAGCCTCTTGTAGGCAGCATATGGTTGGGACTTGTTTTTTTTTTTTTTTTTTTATCCATTCAGATACTCTGTATCTTTTGATTGGAGAATTTAGTCCATTTACATTTAAAGTAATTGTTGATGGGTCTAGACTTACTGTTGCCATTTTGTTAACTCTGTTTCAATTCTTTCGTCCTTTTCTTCTTCTTTTTCTCGCTTCCTTTGTGATTTGATGATTTTATGTGGTATGCTTAGAAGAAATGATATACTTAGGAAAAAAGTGATATGCTTAGATCCCTTTCTCTTTATCTTTTGTGTATCTACTATTGGGTTTTGCTTTGTTGTTTACATGAGTTTTACCTAAAACATCTTGTATCTCTAAAAGTCTATTTTAAGATAATAACTTCAAATACTAAAGCTCTACATTTTTACTGTCCCCCCCCACACATTTTGTGTTTTTGATGCCATGATTTATATCTCTTTATCTTGTGTATCCATTAACAAAATATTGTAGTTACAGTTTTTTAAAAAAATTTATTTTATTGAGGTCATATTGGTTTATAACATTGTGTAATTTGAGGTGTACATTGTTATATATCAGTTTCTGTATAGACTGAATCTTGCTCACTCCTAATAGTCTGGTTTTCACCTGTCACTGTACATATGTGCCCTTTACCTCTTTCATTCTACTCCCTACTCCCTTCCCTTCTGGTAACCACTAACCTATTCCCTTTATCCATGTGTTTGATTATCTTCCACATATGAGTGAAACCATGTGGTGTTTGTCTTTCTTTCTCCAGCTTATTTCACTTAACATAATACCCTCAGGGTCCATCCATGTTGTTGGAAATGGGATGATTTTGTCTTGTTTTATGGCCGAATAGTGTTCCATTGTCTATATATACCACATCTTCTTTATCCATTCATCAGTCAATGGGAACTTGGGTTGCTTCCACATCTTAGCTATTGTGAATAATGCTGCAAAGAACATAGGGGTGAATAAATCTCTTTGTATTGTTGATTTCATGTTCTTTGGATAAATACCCAGTAGCAGGATAGCTGGGTTGTATGGTATTTCTATTTTTAAGTGTTTTTTTTTTTTTGAGGAAGACTGGCCCTGAGCTAACATCTGTGCCCACCTTTCTCTATTTTATATGTGAGACACTTGCCACAGCATGGCTTGATAAACAGTGCTAGGTCTGCACCTGGGATCCAAACCAGTGAACCCCAGGCTGCTGAAGCAGAGCGAGTGAACTTAACTGCTACGCCACTGGGCTGGCCCCCTGTTTTTATTTTTTGAAAAATCTCCGTATTGTTTTCCATAGTGACTGCACCTGTTTGCATTCCCACCAACAGTGTATGAGGGTTCCCTTTTTTCCACATCCTCTCCAACATTTATTTTTTTTGTGTCATTAATTATAGCCATTCTGACAAGTGTAGGGTGCTATCTCATTGTAGTTTTGATTTTCATTTCCCTAATAATTAATGATGTTTAACATATTTTCACATGCCTGTTGGACATCTGTATATCTTCATTGGGAAAATGTCTGTTCAGATCCTCTGCCCATTTTTTCATCAGGTTGTTTGTTTTTTGTTGTTGAGTTGTATGAGTTCTTTAAATATTTTGGAAATTAACCCCTTGTCAGATACATGATTTGAAAATATTTTCTCCTGGTTGATGTGTTGTCTTTTTTGTTTTGTTCCTGGTTTCCTTTGCCTTGCAGAAGCTATCTAGTCTGATGTAGTCCCATTTGTTTATTTTTTCTTTTGTTTCCCTTGCCAGAGTAGACATGGTGTTTGAAAAGATACTGCTAAGAGCAATGTCAAAGAGTGTACTGTGTATATTTTCTTTTACAAGTTTTATGGTTTCAGGTCTTACAGTCAAGTCTTTAGTCCATTTTGAGTTAATTTTTGCATATGATTTAACATAACAGTCTACTTTCATTCTTTCGCATGTGGCTGTCCAATTTTCCAAATACCATTTATTGAGGAGAATTTCCTTTCACCATTGTATGTTTTTGGCTCCTTTGTCAAACACTAGCTGTTGATAGATGTGTGGTGTTATTTCTGGGCTTTCAATTCTGTTGCATTGATCTGTGTGTCTGTTTTTGTGCCAGTACCATGCTATTTTGATTACTATGGCTTTGCACTACGTTTTGAAGTCGGGGATTGTGATGCCTCCAGCTTTGTTATTTTTTCTCAGGATTGCTTTGGCTATTTGGGGTCTTTTGTTGTTCCATATAAATCTTAGGATTCTTTGCTCTATTTCCATGAAGACATCATTGGGATTCTAATTGAGATTGCATTGAATCTGTAGATTGCTTTAGGTAGCATGGACATTTTAACTATATTTATTCTTCCAATCCATGAGCGTGGAGCATCTTTCCATTTCTTTATGTCTTCTTCAATTTCTTTCAATAATGTCTTATAATTTATAGTTAGTTATTTTTAATATTTTTGTATTTTAACCTTCATACTAGATTTATAAGTGATTTGCCCACCACCATTACAACATTAAAGTATTCTGAATTTAACTATATATTTATCTTTACCAGTGAGATTTATACTTTCATATGTTTTCTTGTTACTAATCAGTGTCCTTTTATTGCAGCTTGAAGAAGTCCCTCTAACATTTCTTGTAAGGCTGGTCTAGTGGTGACAAACTCCTCAGCTTTTGCTTGTCTGAAAAACTCTTTATCTCTCCATCAATTCTGAAGGACAACTTTGCTGGCTAGGGTCATCTTGGTTGGGAGGTTTTGTCTTTCAATGCGTTGACTACATCATTGCACTCCTTTCTGGCCTGCAACATTTCTTCTGAAAAATCTGCTCATAGTCTTATGAGGGTTCCCTGTATATAACAAGTGGTTTTTCTCTTGCTGCTTTTAAGATTCTCTCCTTGTCTTTAACTTTTGATGACTAATTGTAATGTGTTTTGTTATGGGTCCTTTGGACTTCTCTTCTTTCTTATTTGGAACTCTCTGGGCTTCCTGGATCTGGATGTCCGTTTCCTTCTCCAGGTTAGGGAAGTGTTCAGGTATTATTTCTTTGAATAGCCTTTCTGCCTCTTTCTTTCTCTTTTCTCCTTCTGGGACAACTATGATGCAAATGTTGGTCCATTTAATGGTGTCCCATGAGTCCCTTAAGCTGTCTTTCACTTTTTCATCCTTTTTTCTTTTTGTTCCTCTGACTGGATGGACTCCACTGTGGTGTTTTTCAGTTCACTGATCCTTTCTTCCACTTCATCTAGTCTGCTGTTGAACCCCTCTGTCAGATTTTTCAGTCGGTTACTGTATTCTTCAGCTCTGTGATTTCTGTTTGGTGCTTTCTTGTATTTTCTATCTCTTTGTTGAAATTCTCGCTTTGCTCCTGCATTGTTCTCCTGACCTCAGTGAGTGTCTTTATGAACATTACTTTGAACTCTTTATCAAGTAAGTCACTTTTCTCCGTTGCATTAAGGCTTTTTTCTGCACTTCTATCTTGTTCATTTGTGTGGAACATATCCCTTTGTTTCTTTATTTTCCCCGACTCTCTGTGCTGTCTTCTGTGCATTAGATACAACAGCTGCCTCCCCCCGTCTTGAAGGAGTGGTCCAGCATAGGGGTTGAACCTTATTCTTCAGCTTGGCCTGAGCTCTTGGTTATCCCCCAAACTAGTGTGATTGTCTAAGCAAACTTCTTTGTTCTTAGTAGCTCCCAGTAGCTGAGGGTGTGCTTAGACTTGTCAGTGTCCCAAAGGGAGGATCTCAGTCAGCACCTAGATTCAGGCTGATTGGAAGTGGGACCTCCAGGCAGCAGCTTTTAAAGTACGGAATAGACCTTTCTCAGGAAAATATCGGGAAATGGGCGTTTCTGTCTGTTCCTTCTGCACCGAGACCTGGAGGCACAGCCAGTTAAATTTTTCTTTGTTTGCTACAGTCCCATTGAACCCATGAACACAAGCCCGGCTGGCCACCAGAGCCAGGCTATCAAGGGATTTGTCCTTTGGTGGCAGCCACAATGGCTGGTGTGTCATGTGTACATATGAGCTTCTTTCATGGACATGCTGGCAACTTGGAGTGGGGCAGAGGGAGAGTATGCAAACTGCTCCCACTTGAGGACATAATTGTGGGGGGTTGGAATTGGCCACCCCAAGGCATGGATGTTTTTCTCATTACCTGATGTGTAGGAGCCGCTCAGCTAGTTTCTGTATTTCTTTCAGAGGGAAGTACTCCGCATGCAGCTGTAGATTTGGTGTGCCTGTGGGAGGAGGTGAGTTTAGGATCTCCCTACGTCACCATCTGGAACTGGAATCTTCCTGTACAATCTGTTCCGTGTTGTGACAGCTTCCTTTTTACTTGGTATGACAAGATGTTCCAGGCTCATCTTCTACATCTTTTGTTTTAGACCTGTTATCAGCCATTACTTCAAGAAGCCTTGTTTTTCATTAATTTTTTTTTCATTTTGTGTTTCAGTGGGAAATGGTATTTCAAGATCACAATCTGGGTTTGATGGCTGTCTATTGCTACTTAGATGGTTATTGCTCATAAGCCTTTTCAGCAGACAGATCTAGGAATTACATCTATCTATCTGTCTATCTAATATATGTTACATTTGAAATTTAGTAATTATAAAACTAGAATTTTTACTTAATCTCTTTATATCACTATATTTCCTGTCTTTCACGCTGAGTATCCTGATTCTCAAGGACACAGGGGATGATGGAGCTAGACTATCTCATATTTACACATTTGCTTTCTCCCACAACAATCTGAGAATAACAATGCTAATACTACTAACACGATTACTGTAAACAGAGTTAAACATGTTTGCTTGTGCTCGCCCCCGTCTTTCACCAGGTTTTAATGATTATATCTTATCTACCTTGTTAGAGCACATAGCCATTAAACACTAGTACCTTACCTTTTACCCTCATTTAGATTTAATTTTAAAACTACTGTATATTTAATCCTCATGACCAATCCTTATGTCAATGTCTCTCCAATAATTTTGGTTGTCTGAGGCTTCTTTTCTGGAAGATATTTCTGGAAAGGTTCATGAGAAAATTATTCCTTGAGTTCTTGCATGTTTTGATGATAGTCTTTCTAACCTTTTATACTTAAAAGTTAGTTTTCTGGATATAAAATTCTTGGCTCATATTTTCTTTCATAGAATATCCTAAATTTACTTCTAGTATAAAATGTTGCTTTCAAAAGTGTGATGATAATCTAATCTAACTTCCTTACCCTCATAAATCAACTGCTTAATTTCCTAGATTTCCAAAGGAGTTTCAAATTTTTAGCTCATTATGAAAGAACAGGTCAAGTTTTGGTATGTTTTGTGGGCGTGTCTTTCTGGAGTGCTTTCATTGATCGAAGGGATGCTATTCTGCTTCTTGTTTTCATTTGAGATCTCATATAGGATTTAACCTCAATCGTTGTCAGCTACTCATTTTTATGTGAAATTTGTTTTCCTGAATGTTTTGAAGGAGGAGCGGTTCAGTCAAGTTTTTCTAACTTCACAGGGCTCCCCCTTCTGTTGTTTTCGTGTAGGATTGAAAAATAGGCAGCTGGCCTTCTGAAATTTCCTGACTCATTTCTCCCTCCTAATATATTTTTTTAAAGATTTTATTTTTTCTTTTTCTCCCCAAAGCCCCCCCGGTACATAGTTGCATATTTTTAGTTGTGTGTCCTTCCAGTTGTGGCATGTGGGACACCACCTCAGCATGGCCTGACAAGCGGTGCCATGTCCGTGCCCAGGGTCCGAACTAGTGAAACCCCAGGCCGCCAAAGCAGAGCATGAGAACTTAACCACTCAGCCATGGGCCGGCCCCTCTCCCTCCTAATTTTATTTGTGCCTTGTTTTTCCTTTGCTTCTCTTGTCCCTATCCTGCTCAATTTTTATTGAGTTTCCAGTAATATCTTTTTAGTGTGGAGTCCAGTTCTGGAAGAGAGTACTGGTTGGTCGGTTTTGAGAACGCAAAGGGCCTGGATGGCTCCAGCTCTTTCAGACCTAAACATGGGTTCTTGCTCTTACCTGCTATTGAGTTGCTCAAAATCCTTTCAGTTTTAGCTTTTGCTTTCAAACTGACCTGCTGAGCTCTATAGTGAATATCTGTGGTTAGTTTATGATTTGCTGTTCTCAGATCTGTAGGATGTCTCTTTTTTCCCCTCTGCTCCCTCCTGCAAAGATGTTAATACCATGCAGGTATTATGGCCGTTGGTGGTTTGTCCCTGTCTGCTTGTATTTGCAGTTTGTGGGGACACTTTTTCACCTACATTTATTGTAAGTGTTGGCCATGATTTTCCATTGCTATCTAGTTTCTCAGTCTATTATTACTTGTGGATTCAGGAAGTGTTCAAACTGTTATCTCTGCCACCACGATCTTCCCAGAATCTTTTATGATATTTTTCAACTTACAGGAATCTTAAATTTTAATGTAGTCAAATTTATCTATCTTTAATGTTATGGTTTAGATTCTGTTCTGTGCTTAGAAGAGCTTTTTCCATTCTGAACTCAGATAAGTAATCTCTCATATAATTTTTAGAACCTATTATTTCTTTTTTTTTGTACATTAAATAATGTAATACCTCTGTAATTTATCTGGTGTCAGGTGAAATTTAGGGACCTGCTTTTCTTTTTCCAAATAGCCATTTCCAAAACCATTTACTCACTTATCTCAGTGCTGACTGAAAAGGCCTCATTCCTCATAGACTAAATATTCTTTGTAGTTGGGTCTGTTGCTTGGCTCTCTCATAATTTCCACGGGTCTGTCTGTTTCTGTGACTGCATCACACTGTCTTAATGACAAAAACATCATTTTCCATATCTGGTAAGTGCAAAAACCTTCTTTGTTATTTATCCTTCTAATATTTCTTAACTAGTCCCTCCCATTTATTCTTTAAGATGAATATTACAACAATTTCATCAATTCCATGGGTGTTTTGACTGGAATGGCAAATAATTTAGAAGAGATGATATTTTCATATTCTAGGAACTTTTTCATTCAGAAAAAAAATATATGCCTTTGTCTATTACAATCTTGTCTTGTGGTCCTCAGCAAAGTTCTGTCAATATCTTCCTATAGGTCCTCCAAATCTCTTCCTGATTAGGAAAATATAATCCCCCATCTCCTTCTTCCAAGAGGTGCAATTTGTTCCAGAGTATGGGCTGCTGACTCCCCACTAGGGTTAAATATTGCCCCTCTCCCCAGAGGGAAGCCTACAGAGACAAGGAGTGAGTGAGGAGCAGTGGCCATGAGCAAGCACTTTGTCCTCCTCTAACTTCAGGAAGCCTAACTGTGCAAGGGCTGGACCTGTGCTCTGACATCCATCCCTGCTCCAAGCCGAAGGGGTCTGCACCCAATTTCAGTGTGTTTGTGGGGGGGTTCACCCACACAGCCAGCAAGGCTCCAGCACCAGCTGGGGGTCCTACAATTCTACTCAATTCTGACACTATCTACCCGGAGATGGCATCCGATCTCACAGGTTAAGGGCTCAGGCCCAGAAGACTGCCCTCCACTTCAGACGCCAGTCTCAACCCCAGGTTGTTGCCTGTGCTTCTGACCAACTGGGTGTCAATCAGAGGTTCCCACAGCCTCTTCTTTGGGCTTGGTTAATCTGCTGGAGTGGCTCACAGAAGTCAGGAAACCAGTTGAGTCACTAGATTATCGGTTCATTACAAAGGATATTAAAGGACATGAATCAACAGCCAGTTGAAGAGACATATAGAGCAAGATCCCCCAGAAAAGGAGCTTTTGTCTTTGTAGAATTTGAGGCCGAGCACAGTGGCATTCTGGTTCACCTGCCTGGAAGCTCTCTGAACACAGTCCTTCTTTTGGGTTTGTATGGAGGCCTCATTACATAGGCATGATTGATTAAATCATTGGTCACTGGTGACTGACTCAACCTCCAGCCCCTCTCCGATCTCCAGAGGTCAGGGGGTGGATCTAAAAGTTCCAGTCCTCTCTTCACGGTTCGTTCCTCTGGCCACCAGCCCCAATCTTCAGGGCGTTTCCAAAAGTTACCTCATTAATATAAACTCAGTTGTGGTGGAAAGGGGCTTATTAAGAATTAGACACCCATTTCACCTTTATGGTTCTCATGTGTTTTTCGGGAACTGAGGACAAAAGACCAAATATTATAACAAAAGATGCTCCCATTGCTCTTACCGCTCAGAAAATTCTATGGGTTTTGTGAACTGAGAGCCAGGAATCATGGAAAAAGACAAAATATATATGAGAAGTATATTTTGAGGATCTGAATGACCAAAAATATATTTCTTATAAATCACAGTGTCATACTGAGATGCTGAGGCAGCCTGTTCCCGGGTGACACAGGCTCCTCTGCCAGCCCACTTTGGCTTGAGGACCCTCGAAGGCCCTGCTGAACTTTCCGTGGACTGCACGGCCATCGTGGTCTAGGATGTTTCCACTTGAATTTCCTTTGTTTGGGTCCTCTTTCCTTCACCCCCGTCTGACGGCTGACCCAGCCTTCCGGCTCCCACTCCATTTTCTCCTACAGGTGTTTTCCTTAACAGAATCCTTGCTTGTTTAATCCCATTATTGTGTCTACTTCTCAGAGGACCTGGACTAACACACAGAAATTGTAGTCTCATATGTTTAAATTATTTATCTTAGAATTTTGAAAAAAGCATACAATATGGTTAAGACTATGTACCAGGTAAGTAGTTTTCCCAGAAGAGCTGGTTCTGATGAGTGACTAACTGGTGTCAAACACAGGTCTGACTCCAGGCCGATGCTCAGTCCACACGTGCGGTTCATGCTTTGAACGGCATTGACTATCAGTACCACCTGGCTGGCATGGCGGCTCCGTGTTAACCAGGAGATGTATTTAAGGTGGGCAAGAGAAGTGGGGGCTGGCATCTGGATAGTCTGGGAGTGAGGCTAGGGCATTTAAGGAGTTGTGAGTCTGGGCTGAGAAGTGGCCTAGCATTTTACTAAAAGTAATGGCCTAGGTTTGTCAGTGGCAAGGGAACTGGGGGTTTCAGAAGGCAGTTTGGCAATTTATGCACGCAAAAGTTTCCAAGGATTGCCTTTGACCCAGAAATCCCACTTCTGGAAATTTATGTTAAGAAAATAATTAAGAATATACTCAGATATATTACTACAACAATGTTCAATGAACCACTATTTGAAATAATGCAAAGTTGGAAAAGATGCAAATGTTTAACAATAGAAGATTTGGTTAAATAAGTAATAATATGTCCGTCCAGTGTATAAAACCATTTACAATGATGTTACATGAATGGATCTGCTGATGCGAGAAGTGTTTACGATACACGTTTTTTAAACTCCACTGATGAATTAAAAAAAAATTTTTCACTTTGAAATAATTTCAAACTTACAGAAAAGTTACAGGAACAGTAAATATTTTTTTCCTTAACTATTTTAAAGTAAGTTGCCAACATAATGTCTCCTCATGCCTGCATACTTTTTACTGTGGTTGGGTATAGGTCATTCTCCTATATAATCACAATACAACCATTAAAATCAAGAAATTAATGGGGCTGGCCCCGTGGCCGAGTGGTTAAGTTCGCACGCTCCGCTGTAGGCGGCCCAGTGTTTCGTTGGTTCGAATCCTGGGCGCGGACATGGCACTGCTCATCAAACCACGCTGAGGCGGTGTCCCACATGCCACAACTAGAAGAACCCACAACGAAGAATATACAACTGTGTACCGGGGGGCTTTGGGGAGAAAAAGGAAATAATAAAATCTTTAAAAAAAAAAAATCAAGAAATTAACATTGATATATGTCTTAGGATGCCAGAGAAACAGAACCAATGGGATGTATATATATGAATAGACAGAGATTTATTTTAGGGAATTGTCTCATGCAGTTGTTCAGGGTGGGCCATCAGCTGGAGACCCAGGGAAAAGTGGCAGTTTGAGGCGAAAGGCCGTCTGCTGTCAGAATTCTCTTTTGTTCAGGGAAGGTCAGTCTTTGTTCTACGAAGGCCTTCAACTGATTGGATGAGGCCCACTGACATTATGGAGGATCATCTGTTCTATTCAAATTCCACTGATTTAAATGTTAATCTCATCCAAAAGATACCTTCACAGAAACAGCAAGAATAATGTTTGACTACATGTTTTGGCACCGTAGCCCAGCCAAGTTGACATATAAAATTAACCATCACAATATCTTACTACCATCTAATCTTCAGACATCAATCAAGTTTTTGTGATTGTCCCAGTAATGGTACTTTCTGGCAAAAGCATGCAGTCAGAACGATGCATTGCATTTAGCTGTCATATCTCTTTAGTCTCCTGCAATCTGGAGTAGTTCCTAAGTCTGTCTTTGACCTCGTGATACTTTTGCAGATGTTTTGTAGAACTTTCCTCAGTGTGGGTTTGCATGGTTAGATTCAGGTCATGCATCTTTGGCAAGATCTCAGAAGTGATGCTTCTCATTGCATTCCATGTCAGGCAGTACGGCATACGACTCCAATGTGTCTCATTGCTGGGTCACTTAATTAAGGCGGAGTCTGTCAGTCTTCTCCACCGTAAAGTTACTCTTTTTTCACTTTGTAATTATTAAGTGTTTTGTGGAGAGGTATGTTGAGATTATGCAAACTTGCATTCTCCATTAAACTCTCAACTTATTTATTTATATCTATCTGAACACATGGATTCCTATTTTATTCCTTGGATTATAATCTGTTACTGTCATTATTCATTTGATGTTCAATTTGTTCCATATTTGACCAGTGGGAATCTTGTCAAGCTTTTTTCTGTGTTCCTTTGACATGTCCCCATCATTCTTTGAGCTCTTCCTTACTTTCTGGCACTGCAAGGTATTCCAGGATCTTTGTGTCGACTGTGAGTTGAATGACAGCCCCCCCAAAGATCTGTCCGTGTCCAAACCCCCAGAACCAGTGACTGTTAACTTATTTGGAAAAAGGATCTTTGCAGATGTAATTGCTCTAAGGATCTTGAGATAAGGAGATCGTCCTGGATTATCCAGCGGGTCTTAATCCAACAACAGCTGTCCTTATAGGAGACAGAAGAGGAAAAAGACATAGAGAAGGCCACGTGAAGACAGAGGTGGAGGCTGGAACGATGCCGCTGCAAGGAGCGCCCGGCGCCCCCAGGGCCGGAGAGGCAAGAATTCTCCCCCAGCGCCTCAAGAGGGAGCCCAGCCCTGCCAATGCCTGATTTCTGACCTCCGCCTCCAGAACTGGAAGAGAATAAAATTTTTTGTTTCAAGCTGCCAGGTTTGTGGTCATTTGTTACAGCAGTCTCAGAAACGAATATGATGTCCTTTCCTTGCTCTGCTTTTAGAATCAGCCATTTCTCAAGGAGCCCGGGGTCCTCTTAGTGTAGATGGATTTAGAAACCAAGATCCCGGGGCTGGGTGTGCTCATTGTGATTGGGAGGCCCCTGTTCCCAGACCTAGGGAACATATCAATTCACACACACATTCTCCAATCAATATATATGTTAAACCACAAATTCACGCCGATATCTCCAGTTTCAATCTACAACCACTCTACCTTTCTCCCTTCCCGTATCAGGACCTCTCTTCTCTAACAGTGCGAAGCCTGGTTCCCATTATCCTCAGTACACTGATCGATTAGCTTAATCCCCTGAATGCATGCGGACCGTCTCCCACCGTGCCTGCTGCCCTCCCCTCGCAGATGCCCTCCTCACCCCGCAGGAGCCGGCTCCCTGGGAGGCGCCCTGTGCAGCAGGCTGGCCCTCATGCCGACTCCTCCGCACCCGCCTGGCTTCTGACGCTTCCCGTTGGGCTGCCAGTGTCACTCCCCACGCCCCCAACCTCTCCACGCCCTGTCATACTCTGAGGTCCTGCGCTGGGCAGCCCTACTCCCCCCCGCCCCCTCCCCCCCCACTCAACC
Organism: Equus asinus; assembly: GCF_041296235.1. Taxonomy (NCBI): domain Eukaryota; kingdom Metazoa; phylum Chordata; class Mammalia; order Perissodactyla; family Equidae; genus Equus; species Equus asinus. Next base: position 1,351,539 of record NC_091816.1, on the reverse strand, counting down.
ACACTCATGCCTGTGCTGCTCAGCCCCACATAATGAATTAATGACTCATGGACCAAATTGTTCAACAGAGGAAAGAAGAGGAAAACACAGTATACATTTTAAGTGAAAAAAAGTTATAAAATATCATGTTTGGGGATAAAATTTGTACATATGAAGAATAGAATCTAGACCCGCCTATGCCAAGATGATTCGCAGGAGCGGTCTCTGGCCCTTGTGTCACCGGGCCTCTTTTTGCCGGTCTCAATTTTCTTTCCCCCTCCTCCCCTTCCTTCAACTCTTCCTCCTCCTCCTTTAGGAAGGGAGGCTAGCGAACATACACTCGTCCCTCGGTATCCGCGGGCGATTGGTTCCAGGAGCCCCGCGGATACCAAAATCCACAAACGCACAAGCCCCTTTGTGCGCCCTCAGTACCCACGGTTCGCATCCGCAGATCCACCAACCGGGACGCAGAACCCGCGGATACGGAAGGCAGACGGTAATTTATTTTTGTAGTAAGAGAAATAACTGGAAACTATATTTTTGAATATTAAAAAAGTCCTACAGTTAAACTCAAAGTTTTTACTTTCTGTGTAGAGGGTAACTCAAAAAGAATGGTTCTTAGGATGACCTAAAGTTACTTTTTTAGCTAAAAAATTTGTTTTGAAACCAGCCTATCCAGATAATAATACTGCTATTTTATCTGCTAATTGCTTGAATCTGAGGATCTCTCTTTCAGATGCTATCTGATATCTCTGACGTTCCCAGCTGGTTTACTGATTCACTAAAAGGAAAATCGTTCATTTGTGCTGGGCATTGTGGAGAGTGGGGAAGAAAAAGAAAACAAGATCTCTGCTCTTTTTTACACTCTCAAACTCCAATAAAAAAATTGTTAACATTTCCAATTGCATCAAGTTCGGCGGACTTGAAACTAGCTCAAAACTGAAGCCAGCTAGTAGCAATCTATCTCTGTTTAAATTCCCACTGGCAGATATTGGTGGACTCTGTGGCTGACTGTAATTGATCTGTTTCAGAAAGCTACATCCATGCTTTGTGATGTGTCCTAGGCCGCGTGCAGCCCTGTGTTATGCTAACCAGTTGCACACAGTTGTCCAAAGGTTTGTTTTCCTGATTGAGTTACTTCTGGTAGAATGTCTCCTTTTACACGAGCTGTTGAAAGCAGACTCCACGGAGAAGGATCCGTCCTGTGAAGTCATACCCTTCCCTCCCTGGCGCCATCACCAGTGGGAGTTTTATTCCTTTGTGTTAGCGACTTTGGCCCCAGGAAGGTTTTTCTCACTCTGGCTGGTTCTGAGGAAGCTTGCTTGTGCCTCCTCAGGTTCCAGCTGCGGAGATTTCGGCCTGTTGCAAAATCTTTCAGATTACCGTGTAAAGGGAACCAAATGTGTAACCCTCTTTGGCTCTAGACATATTTTTCTAGTTCTTTTATTTGGATTCATTTTCCTCCTTATGTCCACTGACATTATTTTAATAGGCCATTTTCAGGGAGATTAATTATACCCTTGGCACATCTGCTTTCCTATTTGAAAATTTTCTGTCTGTGACAGAATTGGAAAATAGTAGAAAACAGTTCATACAGCTGCCTTAGTTACCAAGACAACACAACGAAGAAATAACTGGCTACTTGGCTTTTTTCTCTTTTTCTGAACTACCTTCCAAGTACAGTAATCTCCATCCTAAAATCTATGCGTCTGTTTGAGATGACTAGTTTGACATTACCAGTTCAGTGATCACTGAATTAATGTTTTAGCAAGAGTATTGTGTGCCCTGATTATAGTCTGAGAGCAAAGCAGCTTTTGTTTTTCCTTCAAGCTTTCTTTTAAATTGTTTAAAAAATTACACAGGTAATACACTTACACATATTCAGTATAAGAATGTAAAACTTCATAGAAGAATATAGTGTAAAAGTATAAGTCTCGCTTTCCAGGACACTTATCTCAATCAATATCAACATATTGTAGTGAATATGGCTCAGTAAATTGGCTGGGAGTGAATTTAAGAACAGCAATGTCTTCAGATCGGTGAAAACTACATGTTAAAAATAAAACACTTTAAAACCCTTTAAAACTTACATGAGCAACGTGTGTTTCTTGTATGAAATTCAGAAAAAACAGACAAGCAATAAAAAAATATATAAATTACCCACAATTCCACTACCCAGACGTCATCACCACTAATATTTAGTTTTTAGTGCTTTTCAAAAAGGGTCATTTTTATTTTAAGGTAATATATGTTCCTTAAATTAAAAAACCACTAGTCTTGGGGCTGGCCCCGTGGCCCAGTGGTTAAGTCCGCGTGTTCCGCTGCAGGCGGCCCAGTGCTTCGTTGGTTCGAATCCTGGGCGCGGACATGGCACTGCTCATCAAACCACACTGAGGCAGCATCCCACATGCCAGAACTAGAAGGACCCACAACGAAGAATATACAACTATGTACCGGGGGGCTTTGGGGAAAAAAAGGAAAAAAATAAAATCTTAAAAAAAAAAAACAACCCACTAGTCTCATTAATAATGATAATAAGAACAATAATAATGGCTACTGTTTCTTTTTTTTTTTTTCCCTGAGGAAGACTAGCCCTGAGCTAGCATCTGTGCCCATCTTCCTCTATTTGTGCATGGGTTGCCGCCACAACGTGGCTGACTAGTGGTGTCGGTCAGTAGCGGCTGTTCTTGATTAAACACTCCCTATGTGCCAGCCCTGTGGTAAGAGCTAACATGCATGAAAACACAGCCATTTTTGGGGTAACATTTGTAATATTAATTTCTGATTTTTTTCCTTCTGTGTATAGGCATTTTTAAAAGTATGTAGTTATAATTATAGTATACAAACAGTTTTGAATTCTGGTGTTTCATAAAAGTTTTTAAGGCTATATATTCTTTGGTGTCACTCTTATAGCACGTTGTCAGATAGTTTTTTAAAGTATCCTTTTACTGGCTGTCTAACATTTTATTCAATGAATGTACATAACTCATTTAACCGTTTCCATGTTGTTGGACATTTATTCTTTCTGCTGTTTCATATAAAGTTGTTTATATATTATTTCTTAGAATGGGTTATTTGTTAGAATGGATCTATCAGAAGTGAAATTATTGACTCAAAGTAATGAATAGTGTTAGAGCGCTGAGATGGATTTTCAAATTACTTTACCCAAAGTTGTGCCAACTCACATTGCCACCATCATTATGTAACAGCACTGGAAATTATGTTTCCTGCTCTTTTCTAATTTGATAGAAGCAAAATGATCGTGTGTATTTAATTAGTTTCTCTCCTATTATGACTGAGTTTATTTACCCGTGTTTACTAGTATTATTTTCTTATTTTACAAATTGTTTATCTGTTGTGAGGTTGCATTTCGTCCTCAAAAATGTATGTCCTTTTAAATCACAAGAGTAATATATGCTGATTGTAAAACTAAAACCACACAGAACGCACGTCAAAGCAGAGACGCGCTCCTTCGCCGCATCTCCTCCAGCGCCCTCCCTCAGGGCCGGCTTGGTGTGCTCCTCTCCAGACATTCCCCCGAGATTCTGGAGTTGAGCTTTTTTTGGTGGTGGAGGTGGTGAGGGGGAGGAGTGTGATGTGAGTTCTTTATGAAGCAGAGATATTCACCTTTGTCTTTGGGATTTGCTGGAAATGTGTATATACATGTATATTTCTGTTCGTTAGCCTTTAATTTTGCCTTTGTCACTGTTGCAGTCAAATTTGTTGACCTTTTCCTTTGTGCTTTTTTTATTCTTTTCATCTTAAAAAGGCCTTTTCATTTAAAGCCCCAAGAAATACTAAGTTCTTTTTTCTGCTAGTTTTTATTATGGTTTTTATTTTGGTGTGTATCGTAAGGTGATGATCTAAATGTCATTTGTTTTTTTCAAGAAATTAATTTTGGCATATATACTATGAGATGATGATCTAAATGCGATTTTTTCCCAAATTCTGAGCCAGGTGTCCCCAAACCATGGGCTGCACAATCCTGGTCTTCCCGAATAATTCGCAGCCATCCATTATCACGTTTTAAACTCTGAAGCATAAGAGAACCTCTTCCTGGTGTTTTCTTCTATTGATTTGTGTGTCGTTTAACGTTATTTTTAAAGGAGTTACATAAAAATAGGTGTCATACTTCAATAGGACTAGATTTCCCTCCATACAAAACACCGGAAAGATTCTGTGTGCATCCCTGGGCAGAGTACTTCCCCTACCCGCTCGATTTTGCCTAATTAGAAAAAGAGCACTAGATATCTTTTAAGATGTATATTCCATATGGATTAAAATTTTTAAAAATAAGATTATCTATTTTCTTGTTATCAGTTGAGAACCTGAGTTCTGCCCGGGTGTTCACCTTTTAGAGATGGGGGCGGGGGGCGGGGGGGCAGGGCAGAGAAAGTGCTGCAGGAAGGTGATTGTAATCCCATTTTACAGATGGAGAAACCAAGGCCTTGTCTGGAGTCTGTTTCATACACGTGGCTGAGTGCTGTTATTAAAGACAGCCATTACATAAAGAAAGCTTTTTTCCCTTTATTTTTGTAAATGCCTCTTTTTAAGTATGAAAATTAGGTCTTCTTGTTTCCTAATTAAGAACCGCATTGTTTGTCTTTTAAAAATTGATAAATGCCTAAATGTTGCCGTCTAAAGGCTCTAAAAGAATGGGGTATGATGGAGTATCTAGCTAAATCATGTAAGACCAGGGTTTAAGTACAGTCAACTGAGCTATGAGTGAGTATATTTTCAAATTTTGTTCTATCGATTAAAACCTTGATTCAAGGTTTCACCTTGATTTCGATCTTACCTGTTTGTGCAGTTGGCATCTCAATTTGTTCATTCTCTTTTTTTTGTGGTGTAAATATACATAATATAAAATTTACCATTTTAAGTGTGCAATTCAGTGGCGTTAAGTATATTCACAGTGTTGTGCAACCATATTTATTTCCAGAACTCTTTCATCAGCCCAAACAGAAACTCTGTACTTGTTAAACACGAACTCCCCCGCCCCCTCCTCCTAGCCCCAGTAACTGCTGTCCTACTTTCTGTCTCTGAATTTCTCTATTCTACGAATCTCACATCAGTGCAACCAGACAACATTTGCCCCTGAGTGTCTGGCTTATTTCACTTAGCATAATGTTTTCAAGGTTCATCCATGTAGTATCATATATCACAATTTCATTCTTTGTATGGCTGAGTAACATACCATTGTATGTATAGACGATGTTTACATTTTGTTATCCATTCTTCTATTGATGGACACAAAAGATGCTTCCACTCTTTGGCTGTTGTGAATAAAGCTGCGATGAACGTTGGTGTGCAGGCATCTATATCTGTTTGAGTCTCTGCTGTCAGTTCTTTTAGGTATATACCTAGGAGTGGATTTGCTAAATCCCCGAATAACTCTATGTTTAATTTTTTGAGGAACTGCTAAAATGTTTTCCACAGCAGCTGCAGCATTTTAAATTCCCATCAACAATGCACAAGGGGTCTGGTTTCTCCATATCCTGGCCAATGTGTGTTATTTTCCTTTTTTAAATAATAGCCATTCTAACGGGTATGAAGTGGTATCTCATTGTGATTTTGCTTTGCATTTCTCTAATGACTAATGATGTTGACCATCTTTTTATTGGTGTATTGGCCATTATAGCTCTTCCTTCGAGAAATGTCTATTCAAGTCCTTTGCCCACCTGTAAATTGAGTTGTTTTTTTGCTGTTATGGAGTTGTAGGAGTTCTTTATATATTCTAGATATTAATCTCTTATCAGATATATGATTTGCAAATATTTTCTCTCATTCTGTGGGTTGTCTTTTTACTCTCAATAGTGCCCTTTGATGCACAAAAGTTTTAAATTTTGATGATGTCCAATTTATCTTTTTTCTTTTCTTGCCTGTGCTTTTGGTGTCATATCCAAGAAATCATGCCCAGATCCAAAGTTATGAGGATTTTCTCCTATGTTTGCTTCTAAAAGTCAGAGTTTTAGCTCTTACATTTAGGCCTTTGATTAAATTTTGACTAATATTGGAGTACATTTTTGCATACTGTATGAGGATATTCAGTTTGACCAGCGCTCTTTGTTGAAAAGACTGTTCTTTCCTCATTACATGGTCTTGGCCTCCTTGTCAAAAATCACTTGACCATATATATGGGAGTTTCTTCCTGGGCTCTCTGTTCTATTCCATTGCTCTCTACATCTGTCCCTATGCCAGTATCCTACTCTTTTGATTATTGAGGTTTTGCAGTAAGTTTTGAAATCAGGAAGTGTGAGAACTTCCAGCTGTGTTCTTTTCCTAAAGATTGTTTTGGCTATTTGGGGTCCCTTGAGATTCCATATGAATTTTAAGTTAGCTTTTCTATTTCTGCAAAAAAAATCACCATAATTTTGATAGGGATTGCATTGAACCTGCAGATCACTTTGGATAGTATTGTCATCTTAACAATATTAAAATTTCCATTCCAGTAGCACAGGATGTCTTTCTACTTATTTATGTGTTCTTTAATTTCTTTCAGGAATGTTTTGTAGTTTCAGCATATAAGTCTTTTGCCTCCTTACTTAAATTTATTCCTAAGTGTTTATTCTTTTTGATGCTATTGTAAATGGAATTGTTTTCTTAATTTCCTGTTTGGATTGTTCATTGCTCATGTATAGAAATTGAGCTGATCTTTGTGTGCTGATTTTGTATTTTGCAACTTTGTTGAATTCACTTATTCTAACAGTTTTTTGTGTGTGGAATCTTTAGAGTTTTCTACATATAAGATTATCTCATCTGTAAACAGATAATTTACTTCTTCCTTTTCAATTTGGATGTATTTTCTTTTTCTTGCCTAATTGCTCTGGTAAAGACTTCTAGTACTATGTTGAACAGAAGTGCAAAAGTTGGCATGCTTGTCTGGTTCCTGATCGGGGGAAAGCTTTCCATCTTTCATCATTGAGTGTGATGTTATCTGTGAGTTTTCTGTATATTGCCTTTATCATGTTGAAGAAATTTCCTTCTAGGACTTGGGTTTCTAGAATTTAATTTCTAGAAATTGGAAAGCATTCCAAAGAACCGAGAAAGCCAATACCCTCAAGGTGGATGGAAAAAGTCATTTTGTTTTCGTAGAGTTCTCTAGTCAGTGGTATTTTTTCAAACCAGAGATGATGGCAGTACAAATTGGTACAACCCTTTGGTAAAGGAATTTGGCAAGACATTCAAGAGCTCTAAAACTATTCATAACCTTGAGCCAATAATTTCATTTCTGATGAATCCATTCTGAGAAATAGATTTATCTTAAACATATAAAGAGCTTTATGTGAAAAAGTGGAAAGAAAAGTTTCTGCATAGTTTTACAGTCCCATGACATAATTGGGAAAAGTTAAGTAAAAGCATGGATTTGTCCACAGCTATTGAAGATTAAAGTTGAAGTTTCGTTACCAGGACGTTATAGAGAAGTTCAGGTGCTTTCTCTCCACTATACATCCACGGCTCTTTTGTGAAGTGAAACATTTTTTAAAAAACCAAATTCAGTTATCACTAGTGTTTCCATGTGGTAATGTGGTCCACATTGTTTTGGTGGCTAAGATCTTACACTAAGGAATAAAATGGTTTTATTTGGCAAGATAGGAAAGCAAGATAGGAAAACGTTAACTCCAGTGCAGGGTATCTAAGTGTCGTTTGCATCAGGAATGCTTTAGAAGAGTGGCTCTGAATCACGGGAGATTTTGTCCCAAGGGACATGAGACATTGGGACATTGGCAATGTCTGGACACTTTTATTGTCATGACTTGGGGTGGGGGTAGTGGTGCTACTGACATCTAGTGGTAAAGGCCAGAGATGGAGCTAAACATCCTACGCTGGCATAGGTCAGTTTCCCACAAACAGAAAGTTGTCCGGGCCAAATTGTTAATAGTGCTGAGGTTTTGAAACCAGCTCTAAAAAAAGTAATCAGTATGATTATACTATCACAGTCATTAGTTTACAAGGATAAGGAGATTAAAAGAAATAGATAGATTCTGACCATCCTAGTGCAATGCACGGGATAAAATCACAAATGTATTATATTTTAATTGCAAAGAAGGGAAGAGAGTCTGATATATGGATAATCATGTGCCAGAGACACATTCTATTCTCTACAAAGAATTCTTACAATTCAAAGTCTTCCATTAAATTATTCTAAGACTATAACAAGAAATTAGGACAAGTATGAAATAGTATAAATAAGTTAGCATCTATTCCCCAATGAATCTACATGAAAATATGTTATCATAGGAAGTGTTTTTAATACCTAATATTATTAAATAATATTTGATACATGCGAAAGGAGAATTTGAGAATTCACTATCTTGAGTCTTATCTTTATCATTCCTTTGCCTTTTAAAAACAGTGATATCATGTGCACGTATTCCTAGATTTACTTTTAGTTTTGCTTTTCTTTTCCTATATAAAAATGGTATCATAATGGAGGTATTTCTTCATGACCTGCTTTTTCCATTCAACATTATTTGTCTTATCACATTAGTTGTAATTCCTTCCTGTTACTGCTGTATAATAATTTTCTGAGTAATTATTCCAAAATTTATCCAGTCTCCTGTTGATAATCTACATTTGGGCTTGTTAGGGGCGAAACTGTGATCCTCCAGACTCATACGCTGAAGCTCTAATCCCAGTCCCTCAGAATGTGACTGGATTTGGAGAGAGGGTCTTTAAAGAGCTTTAAAGTGATTAAGTTAAGATAAGTTCCTTAATTTGGGCCTCAGTCCTAGCTGACTGGTGTCCTTATAAGAAGAGGAAATTTGGACACACAAAAGGACACCAGGGATGTGCACATACAGAGGAAAGACATGTAAGGACACTGCGAGACGCCGCCTGCAAGCCAAGAGGAGAGAGGCCTCAGCAGAAAGCAAAGCTGCTGGCTCCTTGATCTCTAACTTCCGGCCTCCAAAGCTGTAAGGAAACAAGTTTCTGTTGTTTATGCTGCCCAGGGTGTTTGTTATGACTACCCTATCAAACTAATATAGGATTGTTTCTAGTTTTTAATATTATAAACAATGCTGCTAAAAAATTCTTGTTTCTAGACATCTGCCCGTTTTTCACCGTCCACACTGGAGTGGACCTGCTGGGCTGGAGAGCATGCATTTCTCACTTTGCTAAGATAATGCCAAACAGTTTCCCAAAGCGTGTCTAAGAATTCCCATGACTCCACAATCTCGACAATACTTGGTATTGTCAGATTTCTTAATTGCTGTTCTTCTTAAAGAAAATTTTTTTTGATTGAATTTTCTTCTTATTCTATTTTGCCTCTTCTACTGGTTTGGAAGTTATATATGTTATTTCTTTTATTTTTGTGGTTACATTTAGTATCTTACCATACATATTCAACCTAACGTTAATTGGCATCTTTGTCTACCAGGGTCATAAAAGAGTTTAGAACATTTGCTTGTGATCACTCGTTCCCAGTTTACATGCTACTGTTGTCCGGCATTTCATCCTTCTTTTTTTCTAACCTATCAAATTAGACTTTATTATTTTATACAGATAATATCTGCTTTAGGTACACACACACACACACGTTTACGAATTTCTTTGTTTCTTTGTCGTTCATTCCTTCTTACATCTCACAATTTGCTCCTGCAGCAGGTTTTTGTTTTTCCTCCCTTTCTGAAGCTCTTTGAGAAGTTCCTTTAATAAAAATGCACTGGACATAAACTCTCAGTTTTTGTTTATCTGAAAATGTCTTTATTTCGACTTTATTCTTGAAGTAGTTTTTCTGCGTTCATAATTCAAAGTCCATAGTAGTTTGCTCTCAGCATTTTTTCGGTATTATTTGGCATTTGTCTGACTTCCATGTTGCAGGTGAGAGGTCTACTGTCCATCTAATTATCATTCTGTGGAGGTGATCTTGCCTTACTGGCTGCTTTAATAGGATGACCTTGTCCCTGGGTTTTCCCGGGACGGCCCAGTTTAAGTCTGTTGTTTTAGGATAATGATTAAGAATGCCCTCTTTGACTCCAAAAACGTGTCCCAGTTTGGACAAGAAATAATATGGTTACCATGGCATCCAAGATCCTTTTCTCTTTCATGTTCTTCGGTTTCACAAAACGTGCCCAGAATTAGATTTATTTCATTCACGCCACTTGGTACATGGCACGTTCTTTACTTTTCTGTCTCTCTTTGCAGCAATCTGTGCTCTCTCTCCTAACCTATCCTCAAGTTTGCCAATTCTCCTTTCAACTACATCTAATCTGCCATTTTCCCCATCCATTGAGATTCTAGTGCCAATAATTACATTTTAAATATCTGTTTGGCTCTTTTAAAAAATTGTTGGCTCATTCTATGTTTTGTTACTTTCTCATTGCTTATTTTTGTCCCTCTTTTATACAAGTTTTCCCCCTCTTGATACAAATTTAACTTGTATTTTGTATCTGATAATTTCGATACTGAAGTTCTTGGAGTTCTGAGTTTATTGTTTATTGTTTCTGGACTTTAGGTCATGGTGCTTCTTTCCTCAGGTGTTTGGTGATCTTGCACTTGAACTCAGATTTGGTTGATTTTAATCAGTGGAATCCTGAGGGCCTAAATCCAGAAAGAATTTGTTTTACCTTCTGGTGTGTGCTAGAGGGTACTACTAAAGGGGTACCGTTTAGCCCCCTTCAGAGGACCCAGCTTAATGTGAGACCCTGAGGTTCAGCTCCCAGTCCTTGTGGCAAGCTCAAGGATTGGGGATTTTTCTGTTTCACTTTTCAGTTCTATCAGTGTTTGCCTCATGTGCATGGAACCTCTGTTGTTAAGCACATACAAGTTTAGGATTATTATGTCTTCTTGGTGAACCATCCGTTTATCATTCTGTAATTCTCTTTTGTATCCCAACAAATATTTCTTGTTCTGAAGACTACTTTGTCTAACATCAATATAGCCACTCCAACTTTCTTTTGGTTAGAGTTTGCATGGTGAAACTTTTTCCCACCCTTTTACTATTAACCTATCTGTGTCTTTATATTTAAAGTTGATTCTTGTATACAGCATATAATTGCCTTGCTTTTTAAAAAAATTATTCTAATCTAACAATTTGTCTTTTAATTGATGCTTATAGAGTGAATTTTATTGTATGGCATGTATACAAGAGGGGCCTAAAAATCCCAACTGAACATTTTCAGTAAAATTATTGATATAATAATTTATTAAAGCATTATTGATAAATAATTTATTAATAATTAGATGAATAAAAATTACTAAATTAATCCACAATATAAAAGTTCTAAATATTGCCTAGTATTATTTAGAAAAATAGCTAAAAATGTTTAAGGTTACCTAGATTCTGCCAAATGTACTTATTGAAAGTTGACTGTTTGCTGAACTCTGTATCGGGTGCCAGCCTAGCTGAAACAAAGAACACACTCTGTTGACTTGCATTCTTTCACCCTTTCTTTCCTGTTTTCATTCTGAAACAGTAGGTGGAAGTGGGAGTGACACAAGCAGTTTCTCAACAGCCCAGAACCTGCTTCGAGGATTATTTGTGACTGGCTTTTTAATTGCTTGTGGTAATGTTTGCCCCCAGTTTTGCATGTAATTAGAAGCAGAATGTATTTTGAACGGAATATTGGAGCTTGGCTGGAAGTTCTGAGTCAACATGCCCCTTTTCTCCAATCTTTGAGTTCCTGGCCGGTGCCGCAGAGGGACAGCCACACCCGCAGATGCCTGGTGTGGCTGAAATAGCCTCGCCGGCTTTGGAGCCTGAAGACTGTGTTCGAATCCCGGCTCAGCCATTGATTCACTGTGAGGCTTCTAAGTAGATTCAGCTTCCTAAGCACCACACGTGTAGTAGATGCTAATTCCTGACCCCTGTCCTATCACAGAATTTAGAAACCCAAGGATGACGTGAAACACTTTTTTAAAGATAGAAGGGATCCTAGAAGGTTATTTTCCAAGAAATTTTTTTTATAAAGATTGTTTTATTTTTTATTTTTCCTTCTCCCCAAAGCCCCCCAGTACATAGTTGCATACTTTAGTTGTGGGTCCTTCTAATTGTGGCATGTGCGACGCTGCCTCAGCATGGCCTAGATGAGTGGTGCCACGTCCGTGCCCAGGATCCGAACTGGCAAAACTCCGGGCCACCGAAGCAGAGCGCATGAACTTAACCACTCGGCCATGGGGCCGGCCCCTCCAAGAAATTTTTGTTATGGAAAATTTCAAACATTCTCCAAAGTAGAGAGAAGAGTATAATAAATGATCATGTTCTTATCACCAAAACAGTTTGCCAATCCTATTTTACCTACCTCCTAGCCCAACTGTTTTTTCTTTCTTTGTTTTCTGAAGCATTTTAAAGTAAATCATAGCTATCATATCATTAAACCCATAAATACTTGAGTATGTAAGTAAATCTTCTAAAAATTACATCTGCGAACGCGGTCTTCGCACCACTCCCTCCACATTAGATTAGAGACTGAGAGGGGGAGGGCCTTGCCAAAGCTGGACGATTAGTGTCAGAATGGGAGCGAGAGCCTTAGAGCTCCTAATACTTAATCCTGGATTCTTTCCCCATAAGATGTTGCCTCTGAAGATCACCTACTTACTAGCTAGAAAGAAAAAAACCTGCCACTAGATTTTCTCCCAGTATCTTACTCAGGAATCATCTTGGGAGATGTTACGAGTGTAAATTCCTCACCCCGAACCCTGGAGAATTGAATTCCTTAGGGCTTGGAGGAGGTGGAGCCAGGAGCTTGCTGGAGCCAATTTATACTGGCTCTTGAGAACCAATCATTAAATTTTAAGGAATTTTATGAGCCAATGATTTAAAATCATTAAAAATTAAATTATATAAGCTTACAATTAAATAAATTATATTAAAAACAAAGATAATAAGTATTCAGAACTCATCACTTCCTATGGACTTTACAGTGACCCATGCTCCTAAGGTTGCGTCCATTGTATCTTGGTGGAAGCACTGTGCAGTGGTGTCGACTGTGCCCCACTGCATGTTCAGGAGGAGCTTGAAATCGGCCACCTGGGAGCGTTCACACCATGGAAATCGGCAAATACAAGCTGGGCTTGGTTTATTGTTTTGTTGATTGCCTAGACTTAAGAAAGTGATGGAGAAAATGTCAATAATGCAGATTAAATTTAAAAGTATGTTATGTCTATGGCCATCACATTTCACATAGTACAAAATATGAGAAAATATTCTTCCAATATCCAAAAACTATTATACAGTTCAGCAAAGAAGTCTCTCACATCATTAATAAATGATGTTTCACTTTTGTTTTACTCATTAACGTAAATGAACATATCCACCAACATTCATGTCAGGGCTACACTTGTTCATCAATTGCAGCCATACGTTGGCTATAGGTACAAGAGTTTAGCAAAATGAATTAAGCATTCTGTGAGAGTCAATTAGGGCTATAAAATTTCTAATGAAGAACATTCTTGTATTATTAACTGTAAATTGTGTACTACCTATCCTTTTTATCACCAAAATATGTAATATACTTACGTAGGTAGAGAATGCCTACATTGTTTGCTTTTTTGAGTTTTTTTGGAGATCTAGTTGTTAAACATTTTCTAGCATACCTCTGGTGCAAAACAGGAACCTACGTTTCACATGAGCATCCCAGGTATTCCTGTGCCTACTAAAATTGGAGAACCACTGTTTTAGCCATTAAGCAAAAAGGTCTGGAACATTTAATTTAGTCTCCAAAGGTTCTTCCTGATTCTTACTGAAAGCAAGACACAGGATGTGTTCTTTCAAACGTAGAAGCCTATTTTAGATTTTCAAATTAATTTAAAAATAGTTTTATAGAGGTATAATTAATATACAATAAATGGTGCATATTTGGAGTATACAATTTACTAAGTTTTGACATTACTAAGTTTTGGCAAAACCATCACTGTAATCAAGCTTGTGAACATATCCATCAGCCCCAAAAGTTTTCTCCCGCCCTTTTGTAATTCTTCTCTTCTACCCGTTCCTGCCCACCCCGTACCCAAACAACCACTGATTTTCTTTCTGTCACTATAGATTAGTTTTCATTGTCTAGAATTTTATTTAAATGAAATCATACAGTCTGTACTCTTTTTGTTTTGGCTTCTTTCACTCAGCATAATTGTTTTGAGATTCATCCGTGCTGTTAAGTGTCTGAACAGTTCATTCCTTTTTATTCTGAGTAGTACTTCATTGTATGGATTCAACAAAATTTCTTTATTCATTCAACTGTTGAGGGACATTTGGGTTCTTTCCAAATAACGCTGTGTGAACATTTGTGTATAAATCTTTAGACATATGATTCCTTTCCTTTTGAGCAAATATCTAGGAGTGAAATGGCTGGATCATATGATTGATAGATGCGTCAGTTTTTAAGAAACTGCCAAACTGTTTTCCAAAGTGGCAGGTGCCAATTTTTTTTCTTGTTTTTGGTAGTGAAAAAAGTATGAGTGGTTCTGACATTGGCTCAAGATTTTCATGTGAGCTCTCCAACCAAGCTTGTAATGCAACACCACTCAGACTATATATATACATATGTTTTGGTGAGGAAGATTGTCCCTGAGCTAACATCTGTGCTAATGCTCCTCTTTTTACTTGAGGAAGATTGGCCCTGAGCCAACATCTGTGCCAATCTTCCTCTATTCTGTATGTGGGACCCTGCCACAGCATGGCTTGACCAGTGGTGTGTAGGTCTGCACCTGGGATCCAAACCTGCGAACCCTGGGCGGCCAAAGCAGAGAGCATGAACTTCACCACTATGCCACTGGGCTGGCCCCTCAAATTATGTTCTTTAAATGATTACTTTGCCTTTATTTAGTGGGAGTGGGAAGAAACTACTTTATGGCAATAAACAATGTATAGCATTAGAGTCGCTTATTTAATTTACTTCATTGGCTGATGATAAATTTGTTTGAATGTATTTTCTATTTTTCTGCAGTTCTGGTTTTCACTTCCATTTCCTTTTGTGAGTATGCGAACCAGATAACATCTAAGGAGGTATATTAAAGGGTTTTAAATTTTGGATAATAAAGAACTCATTCACTTCAGTAAACATTATTCCATATGTGATTTTATTTCAGAATTTTGACTGAGGCAACTAATTGCTATTTAGTACATATACACTGACAACATACTCGACAGAGATGTGTGTGTGTGTTTATTTTCATACTCCAGAATTTCATCTATTTCAAAAGTGGAGAGACCAATTCCATTTACTCAGGCTAACTGGGACCATGGTTCTGATTTATTTTAGTGCTATGTTATTCTCCCCCTATAGATTGTTACTTCAAGGACCTGCCTGCCTGGTCTCTCAATTTATCTGGCTCTGAGTGGCCCCGTTAAAGAAAGTCTAAAAGCTAAGACTAGGCATGCTATTATTATATAAACAGACTTTGCGAAACCCCCAATAGCCACAGTTAATCTCCAGTTATTGTAACTAGCAATTCAGGGCTGCATTAGGGTTTCTGCAAGGAGATGACCACAGGGAACTCAGACGAGGAAACGTTTTCCTGTGCAAGTGTGACGGCATCCTAATCACTTCAAAATACGGTGTTATTTCCCAATTTTTCTCAGAGTGGGTTGCCTGGTGGCAGGACCAGAAAGGAGGGTGAGCTGAGCCACTGCTGAGTCCAGCTTGAGCCTCAGATAATCTCCCAGGAAGAGCTGGCCCCAGCAGCCTCTTCCTTCCCCGGGGAGAGAGGCAGCTCATGCAAATTACCTGAGTTAAGGGACAAACGCCCAATTCTCTTTTGATGAAATTCAACTGCAATATGGTATTGTTATTTTCTTATTTTGTCGGTAATGCCATATTACTCTGAAAAAAGAATGGAATTGTACATACAGCAATAAGCAATATTCCCCCCCGTCCTGGGCATTATTCTCAAATACATAGCAGAAGTTATGCAGAAGTGCTCAGAAAGCCTTGATCAGTGAGAGAGCAATTTGTCTCCCTCTGCCCCATCGAGATAAAGGCTCCATCTGGAAGGAAGCATTGTTTCTAGATCCTGGGACTGGGCATCTTCCAAGATGCTAGTGAAAAAGAAATTAGCAACGAGAAGTATCTGTCCTGTGAGAAGGAAAAGAAACAGAAAAGCTTCTCTGTTTCGTTAGGTTAACACTGTTAGCACAACTCTGGTCCTTGGCTTAATACATTGAGAATACATAAATGACGTTGACTGTCTCCTCAATCAGAGTACAAAACATAGTGTCATGTGACTAAAGAATAAAGCAAGTGGCTGAAGAAGCAGTTCCACTAATTGAAGTCTCGTTAAACTTTCCGTTGCAATACTCGGCTTCACTTCCTAACCAGTCGCGTTCAGAACGGTGGAAGAGCACGTGCGGCGTGGTGGGGGAGCGCCCGGGCCGCGAGTCAGGGGGCTGGATCCCAATTCCGGATTCACCTTGTTCTCAGAGGGCAGTATTGGAGAGGTCAGTGCTTCCCAACTTTTCTACCACAAACAACCTATTTTATTATGTTTGCCCTGTAGGCACAATGTTTTTAGAGATTTTACCAGTTATCTAAACTCCTTTATCTCAGGCATAGACACAGGAACCCCAGGGGTGTGTCCATGGGGAAAGGAAGCTGGTCTGGTGTGAATCCTGGCCCCACAGCTTGCTAGCTGTATGACCTTGGGAAAGCCACATAACCTCTCTGAGCCTCAGCTTCCTCAGAGGGTGTGGCAAGTATATAAATGTATATATGGCATAGAGCAGTGCCTGGAACATGGTAAAAGCCAAAGTCTTAACAATGACAATGATAATGACATTGAACTAACCAGATAGAAAAGCTGGGTCTTCTGAGAGTTGGCTAGCAGGCCCACCCACAGCGTCCAAAGGGATGCAGCAGACTTTGGTCTGAGTGACGTTGCTGTGCCTTTAAGGGGGTATGGGAGCGGGCAACAGGAGTTTGGTACAGAGACAGTACTGTTTTTCAGGTGCGGAGATCCAAGCCGTTTGTACTTGGGCTGTCAAGGTTGGAGCAGGGTTCAGTTGGGGAACAGCACTGCAGGTGCAGGAGGTGAAACTGGGAAAAAAAACAAGAAGGCATCAAAGGTTAGACAGCCAGATGTCAAAGCAGAGGTTGTCCTTAGAGAACTCATCCAGAAAACTAAGCCCACTGCTTGTCAAAAGAAGGCACTGAGCGGACAGGGTGAGGCTGGAGGCAGGCAGATACTCACGGTGGATACAGGCTGAGGGCAGCAAGACCAGTGGCACCCCCGCCCCACGGTAGGGCTGTGCATCCTAAAAGATGACAACTCAGGGCTCGAACCCGTCTGGGTCTTCAGATTAGCGGTCTTGAGATCCTACAACAAAAATGACTTTTTCCACTTGTAGTGACATTATTTCTCTGTTTCACCTCTGATCCATCCAGATTTTAAACAAAAATTCACCATTATCGAAGGGATATAATAAATGTACCGTATTGCTTGAATTACTGATATGGTTGTGATGCTAAAAAACATTCAGGATCAGTAATCATGCAGGCACCTGTGCACCGTTCACGGCTTCTGGCTGTTGTTTTCCAGACCAAGACTGATGACATGCTGGCTCCTCTGTGCACAGTGACAGGGGCGCCATTCACATCCCAGAAGGTCCTGGGATGTCATCAACAGCATTGTGAAACGTCATTGTACCTGCACAGATTTTATACGATTCCAGTGAAAAAACAGGGAAACTTTTCATATTGAGTTAGCCGATACTGTCCTATTGTGGATAAATATATCTTTTCTGTTGGGTTTTTGAAGTGATGATAATGGCTCATCTACAGCTAAAGCAACTTCTTGACAAAACCAATGGATGCTACAGAAGTTTATGGTTTGTTTTTTTTTTAGGAACTTCTCCACACGCTTCAGTATTTTTTGTTTAGAACTTTATGCTCTTAACAATCACCCACCTTGTGAAGCTCCCTGGCTCTTAAGACACTTCATGGTTCTCTCGTCTTTCTCACCATTCCTTCCCGTTTCCTTTACAGAAGGTCTTTTCTTGTGCTGTCAATTTTAATGTTCCCAGCACTGTGCTCTGAGCCACCTTCTGTCACTTTATATATTTTCGCCAGTAGATCTTTTCATTCTCATGTAAATGATTACATTTTTTGACATGGAGGACTCCCCGTACTCTCTCTATCTCTGGCCTCGGCCTGTCCTGAGTTCTA
Source organism: Equus asinus (assembly GCF_041296235.1). NCBI lineage: Eukaryota > Metazoa > Chordata > Mammalia > Perissodactyla > Equidae > Equus > Equus asinus. The sequence goes on along the minus strand of NC_091816.1, from coordinate 1,333,459 downwards.
GATCTCAAGATACCTGTAAGCTCAGGCATTTCTCACACTGATTTTCCTGTTGCCTCAAACCAACCCTAATTCATCCTCACATCCCGAGACGGAGCCGGGGGCGTGTTGACCTCCCTTTTCGGGCCTCATGGAGGAGATGGGCTCTGAACAAAATTAGGGTTCTTGCCGCAAGCAAGAAAGGCTGTGGATTAGGCAGCCTATGGTGTCTGCTCATATACACACATTCCCATCCCACTACAATCCATGTAGTAGGTTCCTTGTCTGGCATTCAGAGTCCTCTATATCTAGACTTAGGCCACTTTTAGACTCTTACTTTCTCCCGAAATGTCCCCTGCGTTCTGGCCACGTGGATCACCATTTTCAGGACATGCACAGCACTTTCCCATCTCTGCTTCACTGGTCAGGCATTATTTCTTGGATCCCACCCTCCTATTTGCTCTGCCTGTCAAAATCCTGCTCATCTTTCAAGACCTATCTGAAAAGCCACTTCTAACATGAAGCTGTCAATGGGCACGTGAGGAATCTCTCTTTCTTTGCCTCCTTGGAATTCCTATAATATTGTGCTCCATCTTTCCTACTAGATTTTAGGTCCCTTGAGGTTAAGGACTGTGCTTAGTCATTTGGTAGTTTCCACAGTGCCTGGCACACGCTAACTGCCTAACCTACTGCCGTTGCATGAATAATGATTTGGCTAAAATATTTTCTGGTTGTAGTTACAAAAAAGCCAAATATGTCTCAAATAGCAAGGGAAGCGATACTGCATCACCTCGTTTGAAGGCCTAGTCCCCCTCAGGCACAACAGACCCCTGGTATGCGCAGGTCTTAGACACATACAACAAAAGGAAAGGAAGCGCTCTTGTTTTTGAAACTGCTGAAGCTGGTAGCCACGTCACCATCTTTGCCTTTCTCTGTCGTTTTCATTTTGGGTGGGTGTCCCGCTTGTCTCTTCCCCTTTAGGCATTTCAGTAGCTTCTATGTTTGAACCTACTGATTTTAACTCTCCTCGCCCTTCCTATCCCCAGGCTGTTTTCTCTGTTCAGCATTAATATTTTACGTAGTAGCTCTCCTGTTCTAACAGCCTTGAGCACACCTTTATACGTCCTATTTCTACTGTTGATAAATACAAAAAATCTTATCTTGCAATAATGTGTGTCATTGAAATGTTTCCTCTCATTAAAGGAGATCTTACCATGGTGTATGTTGATGTGTGAAGGGCACAGAGTAAGGCCTGGGAGTGGGCCAGGACTTGGCACATAGTGACTTAAACGACAAATGATCTAGTTTTTAAAGAAGATATAATAATGTTTGAGAAGAAACAACAATAACAATTTAAAATAGTCTGTCCATCAGAATTAAAAAATTAAATCTAGAGTGAAAGTTAGAGCCCCAGAGGGACTTGAGTTATCCAAGGGAAAGGTTGGAAAGCCAGTGCTCCCATTCCTAAAGACAGGCTGGGGGAGCTGGATCTGTACGTGGCTGAATTAGTGCAACTGCTGGAGAAATAAGACACCGTTCTGAGCCCATCTGTGTTTAGGTCTCTGGGTTTTATGTCAGGTGGATGCAGACCAGATATGGGTTGGTCTCTGGTGTGTCCCCACTCTTGTTTCTCTGTAGTTCCCTCTGTACCCTTTTTGTTTTCTTCTACAGATGGGGTGGCAATGTTGAGTGCACAGAAGTGGAATGGAAAAGTCGACCTGTGAAGCCCTCGGTGTGCTCCATGACTTTTATGGGAGGTCTCCTACACGGTTGATAGCTCCAGTTATCTGTCATTTGGAGAAGAGAGGTTGGTAGGGGTGCCGTGAGGGGAGCACATCTTCTCCTTCTAGTCCTCCTCTCGGACTGACCTGGAGAGAAATGGCACGGACGACGCAGAGTGTAAGACTGAAAATATTATGCGCCAACTCATTGATTTTGATGTGTATACTTAAAGATGTAAATGTGAAACATCCAGTAGTTAAAGGCATCCCTTATTCAGTCAACAAATATTCACTGAGCCCCATTATGTCTGAGTTACAGTGCTTATGGAATGAGGGCTTGAACATGTGATATTTTTTTCTAGAAAAACAAAGCTTGCCTTTTTGGGTCAAACATCATTTGTTTTACTCATGTTAAATGGAAACCTATTTGGAAATATATTGCATGTTTTCAAGATTTCTGGAGTAGACTATATGGAATGTAACTGGCTCCCATCTCAGTGACTCACCGCTCAAGTGGTTCTGTCTGGCCAATCTTCATGCTTGAGTACAACAGACCCGCCTCTCCCATCTAATGAGCTATCTTTGACTACACAGCACATTTGCTGTGAGCTGAGAAATCAGATAACCCTGATTATTATGGCTATTTAAAGTAAGAGTCAACTCAACTTGAGTGACCACCTGAGTGTGTCTCTTAGAAAGTTGAGTCATTGAGTTTTAATGAATGAGCTCTTTTGGCTCCTGGATGGCTCTGGGTCAGGGTTCTCAAAGATCCTGGTGAGACTGAGAGGCCTGCCCCTGAACCGTGTGAAACATTTCTGTACTAGAAATTTAATACTTATGTAGTATACACTTAAGCAAGTTATTAAACAAATTGCATATTATAATGTACATATTTTGCATTTTACAAATGTAAAAGTTTGACGCTTTATGTATTGTTTTAGAATATATTTTTACATGGACTTTTTCCTGCAAGGGGATAAAACCACTCTGGCATCATGACTTATTTCCAGAACTTTCTATATATTCCTCATGGTTACCACATTATGAGCATTATATTAAGCTACCTTTATAATGTGCTTGGAAATTCACATAACACATTCTGATTCTTAAATAATTATGTTTATGAAAAATGTTTAACAGCATAAGAACACTGTAGCTAAGAGCTAAAATTCATTTAGAAAACTTTTATTTTTCTTTGCAGTAAGCCTTAAAAGCTGGTTTTTAACATCCGGATTTGGTGTTCAACCTAGGTATTCTGGTTGTTTGGTCTCTGAAGTCTAAAGGGACCCATCCTCGTACTGGTTTCGCAGTCTCGAAACCAGTTGGGCATCATGATGGAACGGGAGCTGCGGAGGTGAGCTGGTGGGTCATTCCCCTCACACACCGCTGCTCTGCTAATCATGGACACTAAGTGTGGCTGATGCTGCTTCACAATAGCGGCCTGCAAAACGATAATCTGAATACTATCCACTAAATAATAACTGAAGTCACATCTACTTTCTGGGTAGTACATCAAGAAAAATGTATCTTTTCTCACATTATGATATGACTTAGTTTCATAACTTTTTCAACTGTCTTATGTTTCCATGTACTAATTATTGTCCAAATGTACCAAGAGGCACCAAACCCTTAGCCACATTGATATATGCTCTTGGATGTATGTTAGCTCTATAGTGAGACAGACTCGATATATATTGATGGATACTGATGTGATATATATTATGTACATTGCTATGCTGATATATTAGTATCCTAACTGAAAAAGTTTGGGAAATGGTCACTTCAGGTACCTTTACAAGTGTGTTATGAGCCCCTAAGGGACATGTGGTCAGTGCTGAAGTGACGGCCCTTTTCTCCTAGCTGACAGGAACAGAGACAACTGCAGCAAGGAGGGCTCCTCCTGCACGTTCCCCGAGCCAGTCCACATGAACCCAGAATCTGAGTCCAATGGTGTGTGAGCACGGCAGGCCCTACTCAAGTCCTTGGCGCATCTTCCAAAACAGAGCCCATGCTCGAACCCTATTATATAGACATTCTGGAGACATCGTTGAACAGAGAGATGGAGACACCTCAGGGGAGGAAAGAGAATCAAGGCTGTAACAACCCACCGATCAATACCTAGAGGTGTGGGGGTGTTTCAGTGACAGGTCGAAGGCTCTGAAGAGGTTACTTGGTTACTTAAAGAGTGCTCGATTATGCAGGCCCTAACCTTTACAAACCTGTCACCAACTCCACCTCCATGTAGCCCCTCCATCTGTACATGGGGATTGTTGTACGATTTAATGTATGGAGGAGGTCTGGCCAATGACTTGCACCTACATATATGTGGACGCTGGGTGAACTATTTATTTATGACCGCCATTAACATGCAACATATTGGGACAGTAACAGGACAGACATTGTATTTTTCATTCATTTGGTAAACACCTGATTCTTCCCTCTTTCCCAAATCCCAGTTGAGCTGCTGTGGGAATCTCATGTCACAAGGGTGAGTAATTCACTCAGGGGTGTGGGGGTGGGGGCAGAGCCATCTGAGGTCCAGGGCAGCCCGGGTTGGAAGGAGGGTGGACCCGGCGGGCTGGGGAGTCTGGCAGGAAGCAAGGCTTTCTTCAGGGGTGCTTTCTGCAGGTAAATAAGTGCGTGTTGGCTGCTTCAGGCAGTTTTCTCCAGGGCTACTATCCTGTACCCACATAAAGTCCCCCGGATGGGCACTTTGAGCATTCTGACGGCCAGGCAGCAGCGGGAGGACTGCACTGGGAGTCAGAGGACGGGTTTCCAGCCTCTGCACGTTGCATCTGTAGGTGGAGAGAAGATCTCTTTCAGCCTAAAGATAACTCCTCCTGAGTCTCCTTCTTTATACGGAGAATTGGGCCTCATAGTCTCCCCAAACTCCCTCTCCTCAGGGAAGCGCTGGAGCATGAAAATAAAAGCCGACCTGCGCCCCCGGGGCTGTATGCCTGCGCGCGCGCTCGCGTGTGTGTGTGTTGGGGGGGGGTGCTTTTATTACTACCCAGTACCCCACTTGCCCGCTTTCCATCCGCCTCCCTTCCTCTCCTAGGCCTCCCAGTGGCAGCCAGTAGTTCTCGCAGACATCACTTCCCCACAGTGGTTGGTGGGGGCTCAGAACTAAAGCGGTTTTCGACCTTCGCTGTTGAGAAAAGCTCCGGTGAAGGCGTGTAACTGACCAGGGCAGCAAAGACCCCGATGCGGCATGAACTCTCCGAAGTGCAATTCGCAAAGTTTGGGCAGGTAAGTCGCCCGAGGAGACGGGGGCAGCCCAGTGAGGGCGCGGGAACAGAGCGGGCGGGGGGAGCAGGCCTGGGGAACTCGCTCCTGAAAGAGGAAGGTCCCCATACTTGTGGAACAGGCGCCCGACCCACTCTGTCCTGGGGCGCCGCCGCGCCAGTGTCCCAGCCCCTTCCCTCCACTCCGCCCGATCTCAGCGGCCGGTGCCGCCCGAACGGCCCACCTGCAGGGGCCCCCGCTCTCGGGCGTGCCGGTCACGGTGGCCAGTGCGGCCGAGGCGCCCCGCTCGGCCCGGCAGAGGCGCGGGGGGCGGGAAGCGGGGCGCGGCCAGCGGCACCCCCGCCGCTCCCACCGGCCGCCGGCGCCGGGGCCTGGCCGCGCCTCAGCCCGCCCGCCCCCCGCTCCCCGCCCCCCGGGGCCCTGGAGGCTCGGCGCCGCCGGAGCGGGAGGTGGAGCCCAGCCCGCGGCGGCGGCGCAGGGCGCAAGTTGGGCGCGGCGGCGGCGGCGCGGGCAGCCCGGGGGCGCGTGGCGGTGAGTCGGCGCGGCGGGCGCGGCGCCGCGCGGGGGCGTCGTGCGGCTGCGGGCCGCGGGGCCGGGAGCTGGGCGGGCGCGCGCCGCGGGGCCGGGGGCCGGGGGCCGGGGGCGCGGGGGCGGGGGCGCGGCGCCGCCAGGTGGACGCGCGAGCACGCGGGGAGGGCTGGCCGGCGCGCTGCGGTGGCTCTGGCTTCGCCGCGCTTTCTCGTGGCCTTCCGCTGTTTGATTACTTTCTAGAACACCCACCAAAGAGCAGCCTTGACACGCAGCCGCGTGACAACTTTGCTGTGTCGGGGTGTTATTTTGGCTGTGATGGAGAGGGTGCAGGGGGCGTGCCGAGGGGGGCGCGGCGGGCAGCGCTCTCCTGCCTGGCACCTGGGCGGTGGTGGCTGTGTCCGAGGGTCGCCGCGAGCGGAGGATGCCCGCAGGAAGTGTTTTGTGCGGTCAGCGGAGAGAAGCTGTCGGAGGGCATCGTTCGGAGTTAGGGGAGTTGAAGGGCGGGAAGGAGCAGGAAGGCTGTACAAAGAGGAGGCAAAGTTGTTGCTTCCGCGACGCTTCCTGCACCTGCACTCCCGGCAATGATGTTGAAGTTATTTTTTCATCGATGAGCAAAGCAAGAGTGGGGGCAGAGGAGAAGATTTTAACAGCAGTGTACATGCTGAAACCGGAGCCTGGGAAATGCTAATAAATGATAGAGTGGTTATTTGGCAAACTTCTTTTTTATTCTGGTTTTAAAGCCAGGAGTAGTTTTTATTTAAATGTCATTAGATAGGTCTAGATAATAAAGATAATGAACTATTCTTTCACATCTTTTTACTAGAAATTTAAACAATTCTCCTGGATTTCTTGGATTTTGTTAACGTTGTTCGTACAAGAAAGTCATAATTATCGTAGTGTGACTTGCAACATTGAGCATTAATAAGCCCTGCGCGGGGCTGTCATGTTGCTAATTGGAAGGAGAAAAGTCTTTCAAACTTGGAAATAGAAGCATAAAGCAAAAACGTAAAGCCTTAGTCATCAAAACGTGACTTGAACGCGTGTAATAGTGCATAATGGCGTATGGGATCTGTGTGGTCCTCCCAGCGAATGTCAGTTCCTGGAAAGCAAGAGACGGGCCATGCCCACTGCAGGAACCCAGTAAGTGTTTAATAATTCCTCTACAATGAACTACCATACTACGTGTGCTATAAATTACACAGTACTGAAATGCTTTAATTCTGTTCATCTTTGTGTTTCAAATCTCCTATGTCTGTTTGCAAACTGTACTAATGGGGTTCAAAGCAAAATCTCAAGCGTTGGGATTCACCCGTTTACCCTATAGTGGAGCCAGCATTTGCTTTGCCATGTGGGACGCCTGGGCTCCAAGCAGCCTCTCCCATCTCTGGACTGTCTGACCTTGGCCCAGCCACTTACCCTTACCCTTTCCCAGCCTTGGTTTCCTACTCTGTAAAGTGCTAATAATATTCCTCACCTTCTGGAGATGTTAGGCAGAATGAAATAACGTTTAGGAACATATCCCAGTGCCTAGAGCACAGTAAATGCTTTGTAACTGTCATCTCTGGTCTTTTGTCTTCCTTTACTTTTAGGAATCCCTAACACTGACGTGTTTCAACATTTATTTTTTAATTTTTAAAATTTTTTAAAGATTTTATTTTTTTCCTTTTTCTCCCCAAGCCCCCCAGTACATAGTTGTATATTCTTCATTGTGGGCCCTTCTAGTTGTGGTATGTGGGATGCCGCCTCAGTGTGGTTTGATGAGCAGTGCCATGTCCGCGCCCAGGATTCGAACCAACGAAACACTGGGCCACCTACAGTGGAGCGTGCGAACTTAACCACTCAGCCACGGGTCCGGCCCCTGTTTCAACATTTTTTAAAATTTAAAATTCCTTCTATGCAGTCTTACTTTTCATTCACTCCCTCATTCACCAATCATTTATTGAAGAGCCTCAGGCGCCGCCCTATGTGGGTGTTTGGAAATGAGCTGACCTGGGGTGGGGCGGACAGTCCTTCAGGTTTGTCCTGTTGGTGAGAACCCATCATCAGGTCATATGATGGTGAATTGTACTCCCCAATCTTCCTATTGCTCTAGCTCTGTCCTTACTGTAATGTTATTTCGTTGAAAAGAAATAACAAGAAGCTCTGTGAGGGTGTCCATCTCTCCTGTTTACCAGCCCTGTGCCTGGCAGGGCGGAAGGGCTTAATGCACGTTTGCTGATTTGAAATATGGAATGTAATGAAGTTATTCTTCGGGTCGCATCCTTTTTTTTTTTTTTTTAAAAATATTCCTGATGGAAGGACCTTGAGATTCTCCATGATGGCTGTGCTGTCTCCTAGGGCTGCTAGAGGCTGTTATGGAAGGCAGCTCAGGTTGGCTTTATGACCTATTGATTTTGCCTCGTGATGAACAGTCTTACAAACATCTAAAGCCAAGTTGGAGCAGCGGCTCCGCCACTAGGGGCCTCCTCTGCACAGCGTATCACCCCGGCTGCCATCTATTGCCATTATTCTGTCCTTTAAGGTAGCAACGCAATTTAACTTCCTGGGCTCTCAACATGGATACTTTATTGGAAAGGGTCAACCTTGTGTGAAAAGCATTACCAAAGGCCTAAAAAGAAGTGAAAATGATCTTAAATGATGGACTCGGTACCGTTTCAGAATGACTTTAGAGTTAAAGGCTTAAAGGAGGTTTAAGAATTGGGCTTTTTACTTTGCACATCCTTATATTCAAATATGTGACTTTTTAAAACTTTCTAAAAAATCAAATACATGATTTTGGTCTAGCATTTTCAAGTTCTTTTTTTTTTTTTGATATGTCTTTGGTTGAGCTTATTTTTATCTTTTAATGTATTTAAAGTTGCTTTATTTCCTGAATTAGTTATAGCAGGTCACAACAATATCAGTCATTTCTCAAGGAGCATTATTCAGCCACTAGAAGCTCCTGGTGTCTTTTGTTTTTTAAAAGGGCCACATTAAATTCCACCTTTAAAAAATATGCCCTAGTACGTTCCAAGGTGCATCAGTGAAAGGCACTTTTCCTCTGTGAATTTTTGAAAAGAGCTCTTATTTCTAAATTCTAACTTGGATGAAGTTAGTCAAGCTTGAGACTATTGAACAACTGGAAGGTGTGCTGGTGTTTCTATTTGTCAGATATAATTTGCTATTTGATGGGAAAAATACTGACAGTGTATGGAAGCAAGCATTATTTCTGAAAATATTGCCATATTGTTTGCAAATGAATGAATATTATATTTTCAGATTTTCGGTGAAATTTAATTACAGTGACAAACTAAACACCATTAAAGTAAAATTAACAGAGGATAGTTCAGCATACTGTAGGCCCTAAGTCTTACCAAGGGGTTTCTTCTCTTGGTTAGCAGGATGTCTCTGAGTTCAGAAAATTATTAGACATCTTATTCTGATTTTCATGTGGTGGGATTTTAAACCAAACCCATCTGATTTTTGCTGTTTTTCTATCAAGGGCTGGAGGAGTATTCTTTAGGGAACCCAGTGAGAGGAATAACTTTTGTGTGAAGGTTGTAGGTAATTTTTGTTATTTCTCTCTGATTAAGCTGAATCTTTTGGGTTATTTTTAGGATTCTGAGTATATCAAAAAGTTACACAGATCCTGTTTGCGCAAACAAATGCTTCTCTAGAACTGCAGGAGTGTCGCTTTCTCCCTCAGACGTCCAGCTAGTGAAGGCCCTGGCGTCTCCCTGCCTCTCCTTCTCCCCAGAATGAAGCCGGGTCTGAGCGGAGCCCAGAGGCCTAGAGCTTTGTGCAGAGCTGGTGCTTTTCTTGGGCGGGAGCCCTGGAGCTGACTGAGACTGTGGGTGCGGAGGTGGAAGAGATGAATGGGTCTTTATCCCTGGGAGTCCTTTTCAGGAACCTGCACTGGGCAGGGGCCTCCTGCATGGACAGAAATGGCAACTGCTTGCTAGAATCTGCAATGCAATGTTTTGAACCTGTCACTTACTGAGACATTACTTTGCTGCACAGATAATTTTTGTTGTTGTTTTTAGACAATAGAGAGCGTAACATTTGGTTATCCTGGGATCATGTCCGATACTTTGTTTGATTTTCATGCTCAGAGATTGTGATAGAGGAAAAGGGAAGCAGGAAACAGGGAGGAGGTAGATGGGAGTTGTCTGTTTATACCCAACCCTGGGGCTCCCCCAGGCACAGGGGCTCCCCAAGGCACAGGGGCACGAGCTGTGCAGCTTAATAGTAGTTGCTATTCCCTGGAGACTTGGGGTCTACTCATCTATTCTGCTAATGAAATTACTAAAATGATGGTCTTCAACTTAGATCCTGGGTACTCTCTAAAGTGACTCTCTACTTTTGCCTCCCACTCGTCAGAAACTTGCTAAAGTTGATGTGTCAGTTAACATATGTCAACAGGGCTGCCCTTTTGTGTAGATCATCCTGTGCCGGGGTGCCCGGTGTGGTAAGCAGAGGGCTGACGGGGCTCCAGCCCTGTTCACCTCCTCCTGGGCACTCTTGTGTGGCACAATCTGTACAACTGCGTGTGATGTTCTCGTGTGTCGAAGTGGTTAGAACACTGCCTGGCACGTAGTAAATGAGAGACACCTCACTGCTGGAGGTTATTATTGTTCTTATTATTGATGGCGTTGCTTTCAGAGTAGATCATTCTAGCAGTCACAATAATGTGGAACGGAAGACTCAGGTGACCTTAGTGCTTATTATAATGTTTGCAACGGCAGGTGATTCATTTCAGATTTCTTGTTGCTCTTCCATTATAGTTCTTGACGTGATAAAAATTGCTAACACTTAGGGAGCGCTTAACCACAGAGCAGCTGTTCTGCTAAGTGTGGGCCACGACTTATTCATTTAATCAGCACAGTCGTGTTAGGAAGCAGGCCCTGTTATTATCTGCATTTTACAGATGAGAAAACCAAGGCTTAGAGAGCGGAGTTATGTGCCCTGGGTCAGCTCATAGGTGGTGGACCCGGACCTTGAGTCCACGTCTGTCCGGCTCCAGGGTTTGAACTCATAACCTCTGTGCTGTCCTTTCCAGCATAAGTACTCATTGAATTGGCAACCTGGAAAATATCTTAGAGTTCTGAAGATTGACAAAACATGAAAACATTGATTTCTTAGATTATTGTATTTGTATCCACGTCTGGACATGATGGAGCAAGATGACAAATGAATTTTTATCAGTGAGTCTGCTTCAGCACTTTTTATTTATAGATTTTTATGTGTAGCTTTTTCTAGTAGCTCAAAATACAATTCAATTTAGTCCAACTTATTTCTGTACATTTAACTTCTTATCAAGGCACTTTGCAGGTGTGTTATAAGCAGAATTTATGAATAAAACCAAGTGAGTGGGGTGCAGAATATTAAGGTGTAAAGGATGGAGTCAACCATTCATGCAACAAATTATTTATTGTTCATCTCTTATATTAAGGCACTCTGCTAGACACTATGGAGATCATAAAGATGTGGTAGAGAGGAAAGCATTTGAGCCTTTGGAGCTGAACAAACTTGGGGTTTGAATCCCAGCTCTACCAGTTAAGGGGGGTCCTGGTCCCATCTTTGGACATCTCTGAGGCTTACTTTCCTTGTCTGCATAATGGGGATAGTAATACCTTATAGGCTGTTGCAAGAATTAAATGAGATGTAGAGGAAAAGCACCAAGCCACTGGAGGCAGGAGGTGTTAACCAATAGGGTCCCTTCCTCTCCTTTCTTCCTTTTTTTTTTAAACATTTTTTTGTTTTTTTTTAAGATTGGCACCTGAGCTAACAACTGTTGCCAATCTTTTCTTTTCTTCTGCTTTTTCTCCCCAAATCCCCCGAGTACGTAGTTGCATATTTTAGTTGTGAGTCCTTCTAGTTGTGGCATGTGGGATGCCGCCTCAGCATGACCTGATGAGCGGTGCCATGTCTGCGCCCAGGATTCGAACGAGTGAACCCCTGGGCCGCCAAAGCGCAGCACGCAAACTTAACCACTCAGCCACAGGGCTGGCCCCTCCTTCCTTCCTATCTGTCTCTTCCCACCTGCTCCCCCCCCCCCATTTACAGAGTAGGGGGTGGTAGATATAAAGATATCTCAAATCCAAGATAGACTGTGATAAACTCATTTAAAATGTTTCTTTCCGCTTCTCCCTCTTGGGGGCTGGGACAGACGTGGCAGTGGTGTTGGGGGATGTGTGAGCTGCTGCCACTGTAGGACTCCTATCAGCCTAGGTTGTTAGGCTGGCCAAAGGAGGATGAATTCCAGGAGGCAATGGCAGTTTGGAGCCCAGGAGAGGTGCCTATGGTGTAGAAAAAGGTTTGAGTCCAAGGAGTGAGGGTGAGGCTACTGGGGGAGTGGTCAAGAACTCAGGTCTCATGGAAACTGGAACAAGCCAGAAATGGAGTTTGAGGTGGGCTGAGTGGGAGGGGTGTGGGATCTAGGTGGAGAGCAAGGCAGGAATATGAGCAGCTTGTTCTTGAGGGGTGCCAGGTTGGGTCCCGTGGCTCAGATGCGCAGCTCTACACTGGGTGGACTCTGCCGCAGAGCTCGCAAGAGGGCTGCAGCCCTTCTGCCTCCCCGAGTTGGTGTGTTGCCTCGTATATACTTCTGGCTCCCTGGTCTCCTACTGCAGGGTTTGCCAAAGGCGGCACGTCCTCTCTCAGGAGGAGCTAAGTCAGAATTATTACTTGTTTTCATCTTCCCTTCTAGATCTTCAAGGGCAGCTGGTGTCACAGGAAGATAAGCCTTTTTTTCTTTTCCTCAGTTGGAGATTTGGTTAAATACACCCCGATGTGTTTCACGGTGAGGCGGGGAGCCAGGCCTGTGGGCCCCACCCAGGGTCCTGCTGGCCTTTCTGTGGTGTGGGCTGTGCTGTGAGGCCAGGGGGTGTTGTTAGAGTGATGCTCCTGGTGGTTTGGTGATAATGAGCTGCCTTGTTTGGTGTCCAGGGTCGATGCCGTGTGCGGTAGGAGGGAATGTGGGCTTCACAAAATCAGCACAGTTCGGGAGCGCCTGCCTCAGCCAGGAAGCTGGAGGCCTTGACTCATTATTTATTGTGCGTCGCCACATAGGCGTGAACCGGCTCTTCTGTGAATAAGCAAGCAGGACCTGCCCAGGTGCAAGAGAAGCTTGATTCAGGGTTTAAAAAAATGCAAAAAATTTAAAAAACAGTATTGAATTGGGGAACAGTTTGTTTAAAGCAAGTCACTGGAATTTTCCAAAGCCCATTTTATAGAATTAATAGAGTGTATTAAAATGAAATGAATGAGCAAACTTGAAAAAAGCAACAGAAAGGTAGCTTTGTAGGAAGAGAAATAGTCCTTGAAGTGAAAGTAAGGTGGTTCCTGTGGTTCCTGGGAGGATGAGTGGAGGGAATGTGTGGAGCGCTCTTGTAAGTGAGCAAACCCGGCGGCAGTGGGCTCAGGGGGCGCCGCCTGGAGGATGCGCTTGGGCGGCGGAGTCGCTGCCCCAGGTTCACAGCGCCGCTCTTCCTTCACTGTGGGCTGGCACACGGTACTTAAGTCTTGAGATCCCCATCTTCTCATCTGTAAAGTGAGGGTCATGTGCCTATGGAGACTTCCATCTAAAGCTTGTTCTTTGGGGCTGTTCCTTTTGTTTTTTCACTAAACTCATGACCCGTAGATTTCTGGGCCTGAATAAGAGGCGAGAGCCGAGTTTGAGGAGTTGTGGTTTTTTTCCTGTATTTCCCCTCCAGATGGAAGTGTAGAAAAGTTGCTGCAGAAGGAGACTCGAGGTTGGTGGAGAGGGGATTCCAGAGCCAAGCACTCTGTCGCCAGGAGCAAGTCCTTAATCCCTGAAGGAGGAGATTTAATCACCGAGGCTCAAGGGCCATTCACGTGCGGAGCAGTGAGGCTTGTGGACTGTGAATGAGTTCATCAGTCCAAATGGTGGCCGAAGCCAAAATCTGACCATAAAACTGGTTACTCTGTTGGGTTAAGTAAGGTGATTTAACATCTTGGATCTTGGGTTGTCTCAAAAATTGTTTTTCTTTGTAGAGAGTATGCTATTCACTTAAGTAAGCAAAAATCCTGAGTGTTTTCTGTGAATATCCTTGGGCATACAGGAACATCTATGCGGCTTCTCTGGAATTACCTTTTTGTCTTCCTCTGAGAATGAGTCTGGACCAGTATCTGGACCAGCCTTAGTGTGAATAACGGAGGCCGTGAGAACATCTCCTTAGACTCTTTATGCAGAGTGGATGTCTTCACGTTCATGTTGTCATGGAAATGGGACAGGAGAAGATGCAGCTTTTTGGTTTCTTTCTGCCTCAAGACAGTGGCCTCAGGAACCACCTGTGGAAATGGTTTGCTCACTGGCTACTAGCACTGTGATGTTTTTCCATCCTCTCACGGTGGTGAATTTTATTGGTGGCCACAGGGTGTCCAGTGAGTGTTTTCACTTTTCACCAGGGTGGGGAGGTGGAGGTGGGTACAGGTCCTCTGTGGACCGTCTGGTTGCCTGAAAGCCTGAGGGGGTTGTGGTTTCCGCTTGTGGAGATGGTCCAGCCTGGGGTGCAGGTGCATCGGAGGCACCAGCTTCTTTAGACTTCTTTCCCTGGTCTCCATAAGTGACTGTTTGATTATTTTGGGGGCAAATGTCACGCCTATGTGAAATGGACAGGTATTACTGCTATTCTTAGTCACTTAGGAGTGAGAGTCGGAGAATGAATGGAGAAGCTTTGAATAAAGCTGGCTCTGTTCATTTATTTTATCTATACGAGCTAGAAATCTTAGAAATGGCAAATTCGTGCATTTGAAAGGGGCACTTGAGTCCTGGAGGATTTGTAGACTTGTCAATGACCTGGAGTTAGAAGTAATGGGAGGACCATTGGTTAGTGAGAATACACCAGCAGAAATAATATTATCTCTGAGATCACCTGGTTTAACGTTAGTATTTTGCAGAAGAAAGAATAGCGTGGGGGCTGGCCCCGTGGCCGAGTGGTTACGTTCGCGCGCTCCGCTGCAGGCGGCCCAGTGTTTCGTTGGTTCGAATCCTGGGCGCGGGCATGGCACTGCTCGTCAGACCGCGCTGAGGCAGCGTCCCACATGCCACAACTAGAGGAACCCACAACTAAGAATACACAACTATGTACCGGGGGGCTTTGGGGAGAAAAAGGAAAAAATAAAAAAATCTTTAAAAAAAAAAAAAAAAAGAAAGAATAGCGTGTTTGAGATCATTTGGACTGTCTCCATATTTTTCAGATGAACAGAAAAAGGCCCAGAGAGGTGAAGTGTCTTATCGAAGATGACCCAGCTACTTAGTGGAATAACATTGTTAGGAATGGAACCCAGATCCCTTGTTTTCATCATGCTGCTGTTGCTGGGCTGTGGAATGTTCTTAAATACCGTGGCTGGCTGGCAGGTTATTTTAGATGCCCTACAGTGATGCCGCCTACACAGCTGCCTGCTCTCAAGTTGTTTAGAGTCTGGTTATGGAGCTCGTGCTGTGTGCTTGACACTGTGCTCGGTGCTAGAGACAGGTGGATGAAAAGACAGGGCTTCTGACCTCAAGAAGATCACAGTAGAGTGAAATAGAAAGGAGGGAATGTATTATCAAGCTATGGCTTAATGACATGTGGAATATCTTCCCTGGGGACGGTAAGCTGTCAGTGCCTGCCTCAAGGCCAAAGGGATTGGTTTTTATTTCCTGTTGATTTTACAACATCAGAAACGTACATAATGGCAATAAGTTTCATGAATCAAATTGACTCTAAATGGTCTCAGCTTCATCTGTTGCACATTACCTAGTGGATTAATATTTGAAATCCTTTGTTCTTTGCATTTCAAATCCATGATCTTTCTGGAAACTCTTGGTCAGAATAGTTCTGGAAGTTTGTTTAGGGACTTAAGTAAAAAATGAGATTGTTTATGCCCAAAGAGAGATAAGATGTGGAGATGGCTGTCGTTGCAGCTAAGTCAGGAGTTGAATAATTGATTTTTCAATTAAAATGAGGGCCATCTTTTTCTCCAAGGAATGCAGAAATAGCAGAAGGTTAGGAAGAAATTTATGTGCTAAACATGCTAAACACTATTTGGAGCACTTTATTTGTGGAATTTTCTGTGCCTGTGTGAGGAAGATTGGCCCTGAGCTAACATCTGTTGCCAATCTTCCTCTTTTTTTTTCCTCCCCAAAGCCCCAGTACATAGTTGTATATCCTAGTTGTAGGTCATTCTAGCTCTTCTATGTGGGATGCCACCACAGCATGGCTTGATGAGTGGTGTGTAGGTCCATGCCAAGGATCCAAACCTGTGAACCCTGGGCCGCTGAAGCAGAGCACGTGAACCCAACCACTTGGCCATGGGGCTGGCCTTTTTGTGGAATTTTTGTAAACCCATACATAAATATTTGAAGAACTGAGATTCATGTATATGAAATTCCTTGACTGGGTCAAATGACTATGCAGGCAGAACCCACATTTGGACAAAGGTCTGTTTGCCATTCAAGCTCCTACTCCCCAAACCGCTGTAGTGCCTTCATGAGGACCAAGTGTAACCCAGCATTATATGGCGGCAGGCATTGTAGTGGCTTTTATGTCATCCTTGGATGTAACACTGCAGACTCCTGGAACATGGGAAGCATAGTGTACCCAGTTTTTTGATATATTCCAAGGAGTCTAGCACAGTGTGTAGACACAATAGGTTCTCTATCAATATGTGTGGAATGAATGAATGCAACAATTTAATAGTCAACAGGGTTGGTGAGAAACCACGTTCTCAAAACGGTGAATTGCCTTCTAGGATCCCTGTTTTTGAGCATAAAGCTGACCTTGGAGAAACCGAACAGATAACCCACCCTTAGAAATCTCTCTCTATAATTTGCAGTTCATAAGCATGCCTTTTTAAACTATATTCCTGCGTACTGTTTTCTTACTCTGTGTTTTCCTAAAAGTCACCTATAAACACATTATGTATTCATAATCTTGTGGCAGGCTGGGAGGATTTGATAGAGTCAGGAAGGCTTCCAACACATTAAGTGTTCTTGAACGTATTCAAAAGGAGGACTAATTATCTAGCTGAAACGATAAGAGAGATGTTAGCTATCTTGACTCACTGGGGTTGTGACAGCAGCGAAAGCGGTTAAGAAAAGACAGCTTTGAGAAAGCGCACAGGTGATCCATTTGAACCAAGTTTTTTATTAAATCTATGGTGTGCATGTAACTAGCGTCTGCTGAGCCAGAGGACGGGACTAAACGATGCATTGCGTGTCTGTGGTTGGAGTGGTCACGCGAGAGTACGCGGCTGGTGCTCGCAGTGGGCGCCCGTGAGATTTCACATTTAATGATTGTGCCTTTCCTGTAGCCATCTGTCTCTCTCTTCAATAAGCAATATTCCTTGTCAGGCCTGATTTGTGTACATTGATTACACCATTATACTTGTTAAATATTAAAGGATTTTCTCCCTTGTGTGAAGTCTAATTAGGCGAAGTGTTCAGTGTGAGCCTAGCATGATCATTCAGAATAAGAGCCTGGTCATTACCTGTGACGTACCTCAGCTTCCTGGATCATTTGTCTTCCCCACCCCCCTTTCAGGGTCCAGTGTACCAAATATGGTACATGTAAGTTTGATGAAGAGTTCAGTACTCTTGGGCCATTCAGAAGGGTCATACTACAAAGATTATGAACCCTTGTAAAAATGAATGGAGAAATTTCTTCTCTATAGTTTGCGTTTTTTATGAATCAGGCTTATGAGCAGATATATCTATTGAAATTAATTTTACTCAATTAAAGCATCTTAAAATAGCTTTAAAGGATGGAAATATAAGGTACGATGATGTTTGGAAGAAGAGAATGCCAATCAGTAAGAAGTCACATTTGATACATGCCACAGTATTTAAAATAATGATTTTAAATATTGAACCGCTATCACCTGAAGCTCCATGTGGTGGTCCATTACCTACTTTCCAACTTATTTCTTCTGTACAATCTAACTCAAAAATTTATTTGCATCGTTGATTTCACAGCAAGCATTTTATTAATACAGGGCCAAAAATAAGATTACAAATCACTAGTATCTTTGATAAGTTATGTAGCATCATTTTGAGATAATTGCTGTAATGAATGTTGTCTTTTTTGAGGTGTTCATAGTACTTTTTTGTTTATTATTTAATTTTTTAAAAAATCTGCAGTCTGCTGTGAGCGTGTACAAACACACGGGTATACGCGTGCTCACGCGTGTAATCTGCGGCTGATTGGCATGAACCAAATTAGGAATAGGCCCAGTTTATTGCATGTTATTCTCAGGGAGAAAAGCTTGTAAGCCGTAAGTGCCATGTAATGTATGGTTATCAGGTTAATAGGTTTTTCCCTCTCCATGGTCCCAGCAGCTCATCTTGGGGTTTTGGAGAGTGCCTTTATTCCTTTATAATTGCAAATAGCAACAGCGTTGCTTTCCATTTATGCATTGTGGAAAGCAGCCTGTGTATATTCTTAAAGTGAGAATTTATTTTGAATTGTTTTTGAATATGGTCAAATCAAAATGAGATTTGGCTCTGAATTAAAATATGGATGTGAAGATAAGAGAATGGAAGGGAATTTATAGATCATCTGGTCTAATTTTTCTGCCTCCCAAATGAGGAAGCTAAAGCTCAAAGAGGCAAAGTGGCTCAGCCAAGGTCACGTGGACATTAGCAGCAGAAATGGAGCTGGAGCTCTGCTCGTTCTACTGTACTTTCTTCAGGACAGTGGAGACCCTTGGCAACTGATGACATTTAGGCCAATTGCCATTTCCCAGGCCCTATAATGTACCTTGCCTTGGGTAGGTTACCAATGTTAGAAAGGTTTTGGAGGAAAGATTGCTGCTTTACAACCTGAAGAAGACAGAGTTGGTATCATCTGACTCTATCTGGGGTTACAGAAGAATTTATATTTTATATTTGCTAATTGACACATTACCAGAAACTGAGATACTCAAAGGCAGTGCCTGCCTTTGAGAATCTCAGAGTTCAGTAGGGAGTCAGGCAGGACAGCGGACAACTGTCCTGGGATTTTCCAAGAGGAGGTTGCTGGGCCAGCCCAGAGCTCAGCTGGAGAGTTGGGTCCTCTGTTTCGGAAGCCCGGAGTCTGGCTGTTTTCAGCCTGCAATGACCATCATCCGGCCCTGAGTAAATCATCTAATCCACATGCCCCAGGGTTGAGGAGGACCCAGAAGGCACAGGGAGTAATTTACCTTGACAAGTAACTGTCATGGTGGTTACTAACAAGCATGGTGGTTAAGCCCATGGGGTCTGAGGTCCGACATATTTGAGTTAGACTGGCTGCCATGTACTAGCTCTGGAACTTAGGCAAATCGCTTTACCATTGTGAGCAAAATGAGAATAATAGCAAACATTTGTAACTATATTTATAACTAACTATGTGACAGCTGGTGTCTCAGTGCTTTAGGTGTATTAACTCATCTAATCTTCACAGCATCCCTCTGAGGTAGGTACTGCCATTACTCCCACTTTACACATGGGGAAACTGAGGCCCAAGGAGGTTCAATGTATTGCTCAGCTGTCAAGGGCTAGAGGGAGGAGCGTCCAAGATGGTGGTGTAGGAACGCCCTGAACTCATTTCCTTTTATGAATATCCCGAATCTACCTCTACATATAGAGCAATTCCTCCTGAAGAACTGAAGGCTGATTGAACAGCCTCTGCACAATAAATGATAGAGGGACCTGAGGAGACGAGTAGGAGAGATGGAGGCATGGTATCAACCAGAACCCCGCCACCATTGCAGTGGCCTGCAGCAGGGAGGGATGTCACCGAGGGCCATGTGCAGGCTTGCCCACCCAAGGGCTCAGTGAAAAAATAGCAGCTTAAAGAACACCTAGACTATCTAGGAAAGAAATCTACTTACTAACCCTAGAGCATCTACCAAATGGGTGGGGAACTGCTGGAACTCTGTGGGATCAGAGGTGCCAGCACCACTTTTTGCGTTCCCCCTCCACTGTGATAGTATGGGTGGAAGCACAGCCCAAACACTCTAGTGGGCTTGCTAAGGCTGCCCCAGGGTGTCCTGGGTCCCTGGTCCATACAAGCTCCAGCTGTCACCCCAAGGCAGCCCTGGCACAGTGACACAGGACCTTCTGGCTTACTTCTACACCAGCTCCAGCTGTCCTTCCAGGGTGGCCCCAGGACTCTATGGCACATGCCTGCTCCAGCTCCAGCCAGCTTCCCAAAGGCACCTGGCACACACAGTCTACACAGGGGATGCTCCTACACAAAGCCTCTCCTTCAAGAAAGGGAGAGGTAGCTGTTTCACCTAATTCTCAGTAACAAACACAGAAAGCCAAACAAAATGAGGAGACAGAGGAATATGTTCCAAATGAAAGAATAAGATAAAGCCTCAGGAAAAAAGCCCTAATGAAATGGAGATAAATAATTTACCTGATAAAGAGCTCAAAGTAGTGGTCATAAAGGTGCTCATTGGACCCGAGAGAGGAATGGAGGAAGAGAGAACTTCAACAAGAGTTAGAAAATATAAGAAGAATTAATCAGAGCTGAAAAGTACAATAACTATAATGAAAAACACACTAGAGGGAATCAATAGCAGATTAGATGATAAGAATAGATCAATAATCTGAAAGACAAAATAGTGGAAATCACCCAATCACAACAGTAAATAGAAAAAAGAATTTTAAAAAATGAGGATAATTTAAGGGACCACTGAGACAGCATCAAGCATACTGACATTCACATTATAGGTGTCTGTAGAAAGAGAAAGGGGATGAACACTTATTTGAAGAAATAAAGGCTGAGAAAACTTCCCTAACCTGGAGAAGGAAACAGACATCCAGGTCCAGGAAGTTAGAGAGTCCCAAACAAGGTGAGCCCAAAGAGATCCACACCGAAACGTATTATAATTCATATGGCAAAAGTTCAATATAAAGAGAGAATTGTAAAGGCAGCAAGAGAAAAACCAGTCACATACAAGGGAACCCCCATAAGACTATCAGCTAATTTTTCAGCAGAAGCTTTGCAGGCCAGAAGGGAGTGGCATGGTATATTTAAAGTGCTGAAAGGGAAGAACTTACTACCAAGAATACTCTGCCCAGCAAGGTTATCATTCAGAATGGATGGAGAGATAACAAGTTTCCCAGATGAGCAGAAACTAAAGGAGTTCTTCACCACTAAACTGGCCTTACAAGAAATGTTAAAGGGTCTTCTTTAAGCAGGAAAGAAAAGGCCATAACTAGAAATAGGAAAGTATATGAAAGAAAAAAATCTCACTGGTAAAGGCAAATATTTACTAAAGGCAATAAAACAATCACTTAAAAAGCTAGTGTGAAGGGTAAAGACAGAAGTAGTAAAGTCAACTATAACTTAAGTAGTTAAGGGATAACAAAATAAAAAGGTGTAAAATATGATGTCAAAAACATAAAACGGGGGAAAGTAAAAAGGTAGTGCTCTTAGAATGTATTCAAACTTAAGTGACATCCCCTTAAAATAGACTGTTAGATATATAGATCAATATATGAACCTCACGGTAACCACAAACCAAAGATTACAAGAGATACACAAAATATAGAGAGAAAGGAACTAAAATATAACACTAAAGAAAACCGTCAAACCACAAGGGAAGAGACCAAGAGAGGAAGAAAGGAACAGAGAAGAACTGAAAACAAAACAAAACAAAACAAAACACCACCAGAAAACAATTAACAAATGGCAATAAGTACATGCCTATGAATAATTACTTTAAATGGAAGTGGACTAAATGCTCCAATCAAAAGCCATAAGGTGGCTGAATAGATAAAAAAACAAACCCCAACTATATGCTGCCTTCAAGAGAGTCACTTCAGATCTAAAGACACACACAGACTGAAAGTGAAGGGGTGGAAAAATATTTCATGCAAATGGAAATGAAAAGAAAGCTGAGGTAGCAGTACTCATAGCAGACAAAATAGACTTTAAAGCAAAGACTGTAACAAAAGACAAGGAAGGGCATTACATACTGATAAAGGGGTCAGTCCAACAAGAGGATTTAACACAGAAATATTTATGTATCCAACATAGGGGCACCTAAATATGTAAAGCAAATATTAACTGACATAAAGGAAGAAATTGACAGTAATACAATAATAGTAGGGGACTTTAATACCCTCTTACATCAATGGATAGATCATCCAGACAGAAATCAATAAAAAAACATTGGACTTGACACATTAGACCAGATGGACTTAAAGATATATACGGAACATTTCATCCCCAAACTGCAGAATACACATTCTTTTCAAGTGCATCTGGAACATTCTGCAAGATAGATTACATGTTAGGCTACAAAAGAAGTGTCAATAAATTTAAGAATATTGAAATCATATCAAGCATCTTTTCCAATCACAACAGTATGAAATTAGAAATCAGTTACAAGAATAAAACTGGAAAGAGAACATAGGCACATGGAGACTAAACAACCAATGGGTCAATGAAGAAATCAAAGAGGAAATAAAAAAGCCTCGAGACAAATGAAAATTGAAACACATCTTTCCAAAACCTATGAGACACAGCAAAAGCAGTTCTGAGAGGAAAGTTTGTAGTGGTACAGGCCTACCTCAGGAAACAAGAAAAATCTCAAATTAACAATCTAGCCTTACACCTAAAGGAGTTAAAAAAAGAAGAACAAAGCCCAAAGTTGTTAGAAGGAAGACAATAATAAGGATCAGAGCAGAAACAAATGGAATAGAGACAAAAAAAAAAAGTAAAAAGATCAATGAAAGTAAAAACTAGTTCTTTGAAAAGATAAAATCAATAAGCCTTTAGCCAATTTCATCAAGAAAAAAAGAGAGGGCTCAAATAAATAAAACGACAAGTGAAAGAGGAGAAGTTACAGCTGACACCACAGAAATATAAAGGATCATAAGAGACAACTATGAACAATTATACACCAACAAATTGGAAAACCCAGAAGAAATGGATAAATTACTAGAAAC
This sequence comes from Equus asinus, assembly GCF_041296235.1. Taxonomy (NCBI): domain Eukaryota; kingdom Metazoa; phylum Chordata; class Mammalia; order Perissodactyla; family Equidae; genus Equus; species Equus asinus. Next base: position 1,311,076 of record NC_091816.1, on the reverse strand, counting down.
ACACAACCTTCCAAGACTGAATCATAAAGAAATAGAAAATCTGAATCGACCAATTATAAGAAATGAAATTGAATCAGTAATAAAAAAACTCCCCCAAGTCAAAAGTCCAGGACCAGATGGCTTCACGGGTGAATTCTACCAAGCAGTTAAAGAAGAGTTAATACCTATCCTTCTCAATTTATTCCAAAAAATTGAAGAGAAAGAAGTGCTTCCAAACTCATTTTACAAGGCCAGCATCACCATACCAAAAGCAGACAAAGACACCACAAAAAAAGAAAATTACAGGCCAATATCCCTGATGAACATAGATGCAAAAATCCTCAACAAAATATTAGTAAACCAAATTCAACAATACAGTAAAATGATCATACACTATGATCAAGTGGGATTTATTCCAGAGATGCAAGGATGGTTCAGCATCCACAAATCAATCAACATGATACACCACATTAACAAAATGAAGGATACAAATCATATGATCATCTCAGTAGATGCAGAAAAGGCATTGACAAAATTCAAAATCGATTTATGAGAAAAACTCTCAACATAGTGTGTACAGAAGGAATTTAACTCAACATAATAAAGATTATAGATGACAAACCCACAGCTAACATCATATTCAAGGGTGAAAAGCTGAAAGCTTTTCCTCTAAGATCAAGAACAAGACAGGGATGCCCACTCTCTCCACTTTTATTCAACATAGTATTGGAAGTCTTAGCCACAGCAATTAGGCAAGAAAAAGAAATAAAAGGCCTCCAAACTGGAAAGGAAGAAGTAAAACTGCATGATTTGCAGATGACATCATACTATGTAGAGAAACCCTAAAGACTCCACCAAAAACTATGAGAACTAATAAATGAATTCAAAAAAGTGGTAGGATACAAAATCAATATACAGAAATTGATTGTGTTTCTATACACTAATAAGGACCTATCAGAAAAAGAAATTAAGAAAACACTCTCATTTACAATTGCATCATAAAGAATAAAATACCTAGGAATAAATTTAACAAAGGAAGAACTATACTCTGAAAACTTTAAGATGTTGTTGAAGGAATTAAAGATGACTCAAATAAATGGAAGGATATGCCATGCTCATGGATTGGAAGAATTAACATTGTTAAAATGTTCATACTATCCAAAGCAACTTACAGATTCAATGCAATCCCCATCAAAATACCAATGGCATTTTTCACAGAATTAGAACAAAGAATCCTAAGATTTCTATGGAACCACAGATGATCCAGAATAGCCAAAGCAATTTTGAGAAAGACCAACAAAGCTGGAGATACCATGCTCTCTGATTTCAAACTATACTGCAAAGCAATTGTAATTAAAACAGTATGGTACAGGCACAAAAACAGACATATAGGTCAGTAGAACAGAATAGAGAGCCCAGAAATAAACCCACACTTGTATGTTCAATTAATCTACAACAAATCTATAGCAAGAAAGTACAATGGGGAAAAGACAATCTTTTCAATAAATGGTGTTTGGAAAACTGGACAGCTGTATGCAAAAAAATGAAACTGGACTGCTATCTTACACCATATACAAAAATAAATTCAAAGTGGATTAAAGACTTGAATGTAAGACCTGAAACCATAAAACTCCTAGAGGAAAACATAGGCAGTGTACTCTTTGACATCAGTAGTAGCGATATTTTTTTGGGCCATTCTCCTCAAGCAAGGGCAGCAAAAGCAAAAATAAATAAATGGGACTACATCAAACTGAAAAGCTGCTGCAGAATGAAAGAAACCATCAACAAAATGAAAAGGCAACCTACTGAATGGAAGATATTTGCAAATCTTACATCTGATAAGGGGTTAATATCCAAAATATATAAAGAACTTACACAACTTAATATCAAAAAAGCAAACAGCCTGATTAAAAAATGGGCAGAGGACTTGAACAGACATTTTTCTAAAGAAGACGTACAGATGCCCAACAGGCACATGAAAAGGCGCTCAACATTGCTAATCATCAGGGAAATGCAAATTAAAAGCACAATGAGATATCACCTCACACCTGTCAGAATTCTTTTGTGTGTGTGTGTGTGTGTGTGTGTGTGTGTGTGTGTGAGGAAGATTGGCCCTGAGCTAACATCTGTTGCCAATCTTCCTCCTTTTTGCTTGACGAAGATTGTTGCTGAGCTAACATCTGTGCCAATCTTCCTCTATTTTATGTGGGATGTCACCACAGCATGGCTTGATGAGCTGTGCATAGGTCCAGGCCCGAGTGCAAACCCCTGGCCACCGAAGTGGAGTATGTGAACTTAACCACTACACCACTGGGCTGACCCCTCTCAGAATTGCTTTTATCAAAAAGACAAAACAGGGGCCGGCCCGGTGGCGCAGTGGTTAAGTGCACACATGCCGCTTCGGTGGCCTGGGGTTTGCCGGTTCGGATCCTGGGTGTGGACATGGTGCTGCTTGGTAAACCATGCTGTGGTAGGCATCCCATGTATAAAGCAGAGGAAGATGGGCACAGATGTTAGCTCAGGGCCAGTCTTCCTCAGCAAAAAGAGGAGGATTGGCAGTAGTTAGCTCAGGGCTAATCTTCCTCAGAAAACAAAAAAACAAAAAAAGACAAAACATAACAAGTGTTGATGAGGATGTAGAGAAAAGGGAACCCTCATACGCTGTTGGTGGGAATGTAAATTGGTGCAGCCACTGTGGAAAATAGTGTGGAGTTTCCTCAAAAAATGAAAAGTGGAACTACCATATAATCCAGCAATGCCACTCCTAGGTATTTATCCAAAGAAGATGAAAACACTAGTTCAAAGAGATGTATGCACCTCTGTGTTCATTGTAGCATTATTTACAATAGCCAAGATGTGGAAACAACCTAAGTGTCCATCAATAGATGAATGGATAAAGAAGATGTGGTGTATATATTCAATGAATGTTACTCAGCCATAAAAAGAATCTTGCCATTTATGACAACACGAATGGACCTAGAGGGTATTATGCTGAGTGAAAAAGCCAAACAGCGAAAGACAAATACCATATAATTTCACTTATATGTAGACTCTAAAAAACAAAATAAAACAGAAACAGACTCGTACATACAGGAAACAAACTGGTGCTTACCAGAGAGGAGGATGGGTCGGGGGGTGGATGAAATAGGTGAAGAGGATTAAGAGGTACAAACTTCCACTTATAAAATAAATAAGTCATGGGAGTGTAATGTACGGCATAGGCAATATAATCAGTAATATTGTAATAACTTTGGGTAGTGAAATGGTAACTGGACATTGTGGTGATCATTTTGTGATGTATATAAATATCGGATCACTATGATGTACACCTGAAACTAATAGGATATTGTATGTCAACTATACTTCAATAAAAAAAAGGTGGGGGTTGGCCCTATGGCCTCGTGGTTGAGTCTGTGTGCTCTGCTTCGGCGGCCCAGGGTTTGTGGGTTTGGATCCTGAGTGTGGACCTACACACCGCTCATCAAGCCATGCTGTGGCAGCATCCCACACACAAAACAGAGGAGCACTGGCACAGATGTTAGCTTAGGGGCCATCTTCCTCAAGCAAAAAGAGGAAGATTGGCAACAGATGTTAGCTCAGGGCCAATCTTCCTCACCAAAAAAAATGATAAAAGGTTAGAGCCGGGGTTTATCTTGGCAGTCTGTTGCTCTTTATCACTTTCCTGTGCTGCCTTTCAGTAGGATTAAGATTACTGTGAGGTTCAAGTGGGATAAGCACACAAGAAATATTAGCTGTCTTCATTATTATAATAAACCTATCATTGCCTTAATAACAACAACAATAAAATCTATGTGGTCAGCACCTTCTTTTCCCACTGACAAGCTTCCTAGAAGCCAGACCATAATCAGAAACTTGCTGTAGCGATGACAGAAGTAACGCAGAGAGAATTCAGAAGACCGTGAAATGTCCCTGCGGCTCAGACAGCCTTGGGATGGTCAAGGTGGAGTCGGCCGGCGGGGCCGGCTCGCTTGGCTTTTGGCCAAGACTGCTTTTCACTCCGAGGGCTCTGAGGTGCCATGGTCGTCTCTGCATGATTTCCCCCTGATCTGTCCTCTAGACGACTGAGTGGATTAGATCTGCTAAGGGCCTTGTCTATGCCACGGAACTAACCACCACTACGAAGTCCCAAGAACACCACCGATCCTTTGAGGACGTCCTTCAACCACCTGTAAGAGTTATTTTGTGGCCAGCCTCCTCCATTCTGTGTTGAGTTCTTAGCCTAATTCTCAGAGCACGGTTTCATTTCCCAGTTGTTTTGCTATGGAATTTATATGTTGTCTGTGTCTATTCTTTTGTTTACTTTTAAATTCATAAGTTATGAATAAATATATGTATATGTAACGTGTGTCTACAGTTCAACTTAAAACAATAAAGTGAATAACTATCCAATTAAGCGTCTAGAACATTCCCTCTGAAGCCCATCACGTGTGCTTCCTGGTCATGTCTCCTCCCTCCTCCTGCCCGACTCCCTCCTCAAGGGTGACTGCTTTTCCAAATATCGTGCTGCTGCTTCGCTTTTCTTTGGAGCTTTACCACAAATGTGCGTCCCCACATGGTTTTTGTGACAGGCTGTTCGGTTGAAAAATTTGACTAACACCTCAAGATACACTAGATAGCAGTTACTAAAATAGGTTGTGAGAAAGATCAAAATGCAGATTTTCAAAGGAAATGTCTGAACACCAGGTTCACAGCTCTTGAAGATCCTGTTCCCTCTGAGGGTGTAGAAAGCATCGATCCAGGAGTTGTGAGGGGATGTGTTTGGAGCAGCTCTGCTGTGAGTCTGTACCGCCCGCTCTTGCTGGAGGGAGTGTGGGCTGGGAGCTGCCCCCCGCCCCTCGCCCCCCGCCCGGAGACAGGCCGTCTGGAGCGCCTGCTCGCTGCCCCTCCAGGAGCGTGGGGCGCTGCCTCTGACTCTGCTGAGATGTTTGGGGGGGATGGAAGACGGCTGGGATAGGGCCCCCCCACTGCCACGTTTGTTGGAGTGACTGTGTGTGCTGCCCACGGACCAGGTGTGACTCATGTAGGGGTGAGCCAGCCTGGAACGAGACGCACAGCCGGCAGAGAGCTGTGGAGTGAATTTCAGCGGCTGGGGGTGGGGTATGGCAAACAGAGGACTTGAATGCATCACCCATATCACAAGGGTTTTGAGGGGACCCCCTGGAGAACGCACAAAAGTACCCATGAGAGACAGTGTTTGGTTTAAGAAGCTACTGGTCCTGAGTGTGTGAAACCATCTGTACTAGTGAGGAGGGAGTTTGCCTGCGTATAAGTGAAAGAACAATGGTAACACAAAATAGAAGTTTATTCCTCTCTTACACAGAATAAGTCAGGGATGCGATGTTGGCTCCACACCGCTATCAGGAACAAGCCTCCTCGTTCACCATTCCCATGGCCCTTGAATGTGGTCCTCATTGCTCATGGTCAGCAGGAGCTGCTAAAGCTCCAGCCATCACGTTATGTTCCAGGCATGGGAAGAAAGGAAGGGCCGAGGAAGGGTCTGCTCCTTCCCTTTTATGGATACGCCACTCAACATTTTTGCTTCTGTCTCCTTAGGCAGAGCTTTGTTACAGAGTCACACCTAGCTCTAAGAGAGGCAGGAAATGTAAGCTTGTTGTTGGGTAGCAAGGGGCCCAGCTTAAAATTTGGATTCTTTTGTAAAGAGGAAGAGCTGGCTCATGGATTTTGGGAGGCAGCCAGCAGTCTCTCTCACTCCATTTTTGTGGCGGTAACACTCAAGTGGTCTCCTCTTCTCCCCATGTTCCAACCCTGGGGGGGTTGTGGTACAGCAGCTGGCAAGCGGGGGAGGAGGTGGGTAGAAAAAACAGAAGCAGCCCAGGGCCTGTCTGTACAGATTCCATCTGGGCAAATGGAGGGGAGCAAGAAGTCTGCCTTTTTGACCTTCCTTAAAGGGTCAATTAATATATTAACTTGAACATTCGACCTTCTGAACCACAGTTGTCTTTTGTGACTTGAAGTAAGTTTAGGACTGTGTTACCTACAAGTGACCAGAGAGTTATGGGGGCTACTAGAGCTTCCCCAGAGTAGGAGGTGGGAAATGTACCCCCCGAATATTGTATGTATTTCAACTTCCTAAGATCTGTATTACAGAAAACCATCGTGCCATTTTCACACCAAAAAAATTGATCATCATCCTTTAAGAATCACCTAATACTCAGGCTGTGTTTAAATTTTTCTTGGTTATCTCAAAAAGTATCCCTTTTGGTTTGAGTCTCACTTGCAGAAGGTCAGCGTGTGTGTAGGTGTATTTCAGGTGTGTGAGAGAGCATGCGTGGGCCGGCACGTGGTGCTCCTCCGTCGCAGAAGGACCCAGCCTCTCCGCCGAGTGCTGCGTGCCTGGCCTCTGTTACCCTTGGATTAAAATTCTCTTTTAGGAATTGTGGAGGTTAGCAGTGATCCACGTCAGCATGAAAGTCCACGTGTCGCACAGCTGCTGACTCCTGAATCAGAGAGTTGGAGACAGTGGAGTTTGCCAGTGGTTACCTTGGACAGAGAATGGATTTATTCTTGCTAATAGAAAGTCTAGGCTTTGAGGCGGGAATAGTGGGATCTGTGTCACGCAGAGTTTCACGTTGACGATTGTAGAGCGTGAGCTTTGGGTGTGATCTCATAGTAGTGACGTACCACAAGGAGCATGTTCTGAATTGATGAGTGCTTTATAAGACTGTGTATTTAGAATTTCTGAATAGGATTTTATTTTTATTTAACTCAAATTTACTGTATACCTTCCACATACAGCACTGCTATCAAACAGAAGAAATAGAAAACAGTGGCTTTTGTTAGGTTGCTTCTGCCTGTTCTTCTCACGACTGTCCAAATGTCCTCCTCTATCAAATCATGTTGCTGACCCTCAGAAGTCCTCTTCCAGCACTGTACCGCTCCTCAGCACGTCACTATCGAGGGCTGCTTGAGAAGTGTAACCATTTGAAAGTACCGATACTCCACTGTTTAGTTGTTTATATTTTATCCTCTTCATACTTCCAAAATGAATTTGAGATATCTGCATGTTCTACTTTTAAAAAGAACAAATCAACAACAACAACAAAGCCAGCATCATCAAAGTTACTCACATTCTGAAAAACAGCTAGCACCAAACTCCTTCATGGGCTGCATGCCAGGTAATACAGAGAGCCGTTGATGTGCTGAGGTAACGTATTTGGAAGTGACGTAATTTATAAAGATCCACATATGGAACTTTTTTGCAACTTGATTTACTTCCAAAAGTAAAGTGTCCGTGAATACTTCTTACTTTTGGTATATATTGTAAACTCTTGAACTTTGGTGTTATTTTCCTTGTTCATCCTTTTAGCACATGTTCGTTGAGCCCCTGCTGTGTGCTGGCCAGTGTGCTGGTGCCGGGGAAATCCGCGTGAACACACAGCTGCTTTTCATTCTAATTCCAGGGTTGGGGAAATTGAATATCTGAGTGAGAGGTCGACTATGGCAACTCAGAATTTGTTTTCATGTTCTGATTTCCAAGAGATGGTCCTTAAGCAGGGCGGCTAATTCCGGCGTGTGTTGTATGGCAGCTGACAATAGGGTTAACCACAATAGACACTTATGGATCTTCAATTTGTGTATCTTGTTGTAGAAATACTGTCAAAAACTCTTCAACTTCTGTATTTCAGGAAATTAAAAATAATGTTTTTGAGTGCATATTTTTCTTGTTAGTTCATACCCATCAAAGACAGTGGGAGGAATACGATTAACCATTGTGTTAGTTTATGTGAAAATATGCCCTTTTTAGCACACTGATTTCCAGAAAAAGGGGAGATCTGATTAAAGCTATATTGATCATTCCCTGATTCTCTTAACTTGGAAGATTTTGAATTGATTGTAAGAAAGGGTTTGGCAAATGACACTTTTAAAAGAAATGCTCTTGTTTTCTGCATGCCGTCCACATATTATAGAGATCAGAGCTCTAAGGGCATGAGTGTTTGAAGTGCAGGAGAGCACTGCAGCATGGCCTGGCAACTTGGCTGCTATGTGATTCGACATTTTAATTCTTTTCTAAATTATTAACCATGGCAACAGTTTAAAAGAGGCTCTTAATATAAAATTATAGAGGATGCTGACAAGTAAGTATCTGCTGTTTGTGGATCAAGAATTAAAGACTAGGGGCCGCCCCATGGCCGAGCGGTTAAGTTCGCGTGCTCCGCTTCAGCAGCCCAGGGTTTCACCGGTTCGGATCCTGGGCACGGACATGGCACCGCTCATCAGGCCATGCTGAGGTGGCGTCCCACAGAGCACAACCAGAGGCACTCACAACTAGGCGATACAACTATGTACTGGGGGGCTTTGAAGAGAAGAAGAAAAAAAACAAAAAATGAGATTGGTAACCGTTGTTAGCTCAGGTGCCAATCTAAAAAAAAAATTAAAGACTAAGCAAGAGCTTTTTTTTGTTGTGGTAATATGTATATGTAACATAAAGTTTACCATCTTACCCATCTTTAAGTGCACAGTTCAGTGGCATTCAGTACATTCACCTTCTTGTGCAACTGTCTCCACCACCCAACTTCAGAACTTTCAGGAGCTTATTTTTCTTCCTCGTTATTTTGAGGTACTGTGTTCTAGCTAGCCTGGTGGAATTTTGTTATGGAAAGGTGGCATCAGAGTTTCTTAGGTCTTTCAGTGGTAAGATGATGTGTCACAAAACACCCATCTTCAGCGGGCTCGTGATTCCCTTTCTTTGAGGAGTCCTTTCACTTCCCCACACTCCCTAAACCCAGGGGGATCCCTGTCAAGGTTAGTTCTCCCTGATGCTTTGATGGGTTCTCCCACCCTTCCTCCCAGGGGTATCTGTTCGAAGTCCCAGCAAGCTTTAAATCGCGTCCTGGTGGCATAAAGAACGCAGGAGGCCAGGTTCTGGTCTGCCCAAGCGTGCTGGGGGAGGGCTGGCTCCAGGCTGCCTGGGAACTGCTGTTTGGGTTAGTGAGGACGTTCTGGCCAGGGCAGTTAGAGTCTGGTTTGCAAGATGATCAGAATGACGGAACACACGAGAATCATTTCAGTGTTACTGACAAATAAATACCAGCAACTTAAAGGACACACTGCTCTGGTGTGCAGTGAGGGGCTGAGCAGGGATTGTGAACGCTTTGTGGCCCTGTGGGCTGTCGCTCCTACTCAGGAGTCTGGGCTACTGTTGTTGCTGGATGGGTCTGGGAGGTACGGCTGCCAGGTGGAGACAGGTCCGGTCCGGTCCTCTGCGCTTGGGGACAGGCAGCCGTCAGCTCAGAGCGGTGACCAAGTTATTCCCTGCTGTGGGTCCACTTTATACATTTTACCTTTTTGCTCATCCTCCTTTTCTTTCTTTTTTGAAAAGGTCCATTCGGAATTGCAGCCCACTTAAACATTGTAGTTCCGACCTCAGCATGTACATAATACAAGTTTAACAATGTGAGTATTTTTAGTCATCTCACATAAGCGGTTTCTCTATTAGCAACTTGATTGGAGGTCCTCCAGTGTACAGATTCTCTTAGTGACCGCGTTTTCAAATCCCTCCCCAGCCAGCGGGGCTGTGCGGGAGCCAATCCTTTGGATGCTTTGGAGCATTCGGATTTGGGAATGGTGATATTGGGAGCTGAAAGAAGGGAGTGTGATGACTTTCAATGCGAGTTTGGCTTTGCATTTCTCAACAAATGAGCTTTCTGCTTTTCTATAACCGGTGCAGATGAGGGTTGTGAGTGTAGATTGAGGACCTCTAAATGTTCCCTGGGCGCTGTCAGAAAGATTTGGAAGGATTTACCTAAGAGATCTCCAGTCTGTTGGCTCCACTGGCATCCCACCCTGAGGTCTCCCCCTCCGCACACAGAGGATGGCAGGTGCCATCAGCCCCTGGGGCCTGCTCCTGTCCTGATTTCTCTGGCTGAGAGCTCATCTGAGCTTTCTCCAGGGAGCTGAAGGTAAGATGGAAAATGATGCCTCCTCACAGAGAGGTGGCCCTCCCCCAGTGAACGAGGCTGGCACTTTGTGGGACGCTGCTGAGCTCTTCCTCCTAACTGCTGTGGAGTGTTGGTCAGAAGGGGGCCCAGGAGGCCCTCTGGGTGCTGGGTCATGTGGGATTTCCCTCCTCTGTGTGGTCAGGGCAGGGGGCAGGGCAGTCTTGTCACATTCTGAGGTGTGTGCCCCACGTCTCCTGCAGCAGGCTCTGCCGGGCCGGGCAGTTCAGGAGAAAAGCTGTTGGACTGAGGTGAAAGGAGTGAAAGCCTTTCTGTCTGCCGTGGGAAGGTCCCCGGCTCTCCCAGTTGAAGGGAACCTGTATCTAGTCTAGCTAGCCCTCTGATGCTGAAGCCTCTCTATAACATCCCAGTTGTCCAGTCTGTGTTTGAATATTTCCGGGGACAGCAACCTCACTCCTTGACAAGGCAGTCCATTCTGAATGTGGATGGCCCAGTTTGAAAGTTTTCCATGTGTTTTCTACACTTTCTACTCATTGGTCTTAAATTCTGCCCCTTAGAGGCAGGAAGAATAATTAGATAGGACTGGGTACCAATATGCCTGTGAGCTCTGTCTGGAAATATGCGCCCAATCATGTAACAAGCAAGCCAGCAAACAAGCACGTGAATGCATTAGTATCCGAGGGAGAGACTCCTCAGTCCTGCGTGTTACTTTGTGTTATTTAACTCCCTCGTCTGAACACGCCCAAAGGCTTCTCGGTTAATTTTCAAAAGATATTACTTTCCTTCCTTGCAGCAGTGGTACATTTCAACTCACCCTTAGTTGAATCTGGTAGGTCATATTTAACTGGTTTATATTGTTATGGAAATATCCATGGGATATTTTGTGAGAAGAAGTAAGAGGCAATTTGTGTTAATTGCCTTGGGGAAATATATTCATCTTAAAAAAGAAAGAGAACAGTTAGACTGTTTCCCGTCATAAACTCACTTAGTAAGGGAACATTTGTAACCCACAGCTCCTTAGAAATCAGGCTGCTTGCCTGAAGGACAATTTTATTTTAATCCTCTTTAATTTTACCTTCCTGAAAGCGCCAGGCTAAAGATGAGTTAAGTCTCCTGGGTTGAGGAAAGGGTTAATTTTTTTCCTGAAGTAGTACACACCTAAAAACGTTCCAGAATTTTTGGTAGAAGTTGTAAGAAAGTATTAAAACTTGAGAAATGAATTAACAAGCCACGTTTTATGCAGCAGCAATGTGCCTCTTCGTTGAGTGAATAGCACTTTATTTCGCAGCTGCGTAAACCATGGGCTGGAGTGTGGAGAGAGCATGTGGGCTCTGAATCAATGAGGGGTGTGCGTGTGCTCAGGTTAGAGCAGGTCTGTGCAAATAAGATGAGAAGTCTGACCTAAACTCACAGAACTCTGGAACAGAAAAATTTAGAATAAAACTCTATCTTCAATTCACACCAATGAGTTTAAGCATTTCTTTGGGTTTCTCAAATATCATTCTTAGTATAGCATTAATAATTCCTGCTATGCAAAGAATGTGCAATATTTTAGCCTTCATCCTTGTTCACTTTTTATTTTTAGAGCTGATCTCTAGATGTGTTATTTTTTCTAAGTCAAATAGCTGAAATATGATTGTAAAAAATGAGACTACTTTTTTGAAATAATGTAGAAATTATAATAGCTTCCTTTGTGCTTGTCACACTTATGTTTTAGATAGACTAATTCTCTTAATTCTCACTGCTCTATGAGATAGGTATTACCATTAGCTCCATTTTACAGATGAGGAAACCGAGGCAGTGAATGGCTAAATAACTCGGCAGACTGTGCTGTTTGCAAGTGGCGGAGCTCAGGCCTAAGTCCTGGTGTCTGGTTCCGGGTGTGCACTCTTGATCACTCCATGACACAGTCCCTCAGAGTGTATCCCTTGGAGGGACAGCTTTTTTTTTTTTTATTGAGTTAATGACAGGTTACAATCTTGTGAAATTTCAGTTGTACATTATTGTCTGTCAGTCGTGTTGTAGGTGCACCCCTTCACCCTTTGTGCCCACCCCCCACCCCCCCTTTCCCCTGGTAGCCACTAATCTGTTCTCTTTGTCCACATTTTTAAGTTCCTCATATGAGTGGAGTCATACACAGATTATCCTTCTCTAGCTGGCTTATTTCACTTAACATAATTCCCTCAAGGTACATCCATGTTATTGCAAATGGAATGATTTTGTTCTGTTTTGCAGCTGAGTAGTATTCCATTGTATGTATGTACCACATCTTCTTTATCCATTCATCTGTTGATGGGCACTTAGGTTGCTTCCACGTCTTGGCTATTGTAAATAATGCTGCAATGAACATTGGGGTGCATAGGACTTTTGGAATTGCTGACTTCAAGCTCTTTGGATAGATACTCAGTAGTGGAATGGCTGGATCGTATGGTAGTTCTATTTTTAATTTTTTGAGGAATCTCCATATTGTTTTCCATAGTGGCTGCACCAATTTGCATTCCCACCAGCAGTGTATGAGGGTTCCATTCTCTCCACAACCTCTCCAACATTTGTTACTATTAGATTTAGCTATTTTTGTCATTCTAATGGGTGTAAGGTGATATCTTAGTGTAGTTTTGATTTGCATTTCCCTGATGATCAGCGATGATGAGCATCTTTTCATGTGCCTACTGGCCATCCATATATCTTCTTTGGAGAAATGTCTGTTCACGTTTCCAGCCCATTTTTTGATCGGGTTGTTTGATTTTTTGTTGTTGAGTTGTGAGAGTTCTTTATATATTATGGATATTAAGCCTTTGTCAGATATATGACTTGCAAATATTTTTTCCCAGTTAGTGGGTTGTTTTTTTGTTTCAATCCTATTTTCATTTGCCTTGAAGAAGCTCTTTAGTCTAATGAAGTCCCATTTGTTTTTTCTTTCTACTGTTTCCCTTCTCTGAGAAGACATGGTGTCCGAAAAGATCCTTTTAATACTGATGTCAAAGAGTGTACTGCCTACGTTTTCTTCTAGAAGGCTTATGGTTTCAGGTCTCCCCTTTAGGTCTTTGATCCATTTTGAGTTTATTTTTGTGAATGGTGAAAAAGAATGGTCAATTTTCATTCTTTTACATGTGGCTTTCCAGTTTTCCCAGCACTATTTGTTGAAAAGACTTTCTTTTCTCCATTGTATGCCCTCAGCTCCTTTGTTGAAGATAAGCTGTCCATAGATGTGTGGTTTTATTTCTGGGCTTTCAATTCTGTTCCATTGATCTGTGCACCTGTTTTTGTACCAGTACCATGCTGTTTTGATTACTGTAGCTTTGTGGTATGTTTTGAAGTCAGGGATTGTGATGCCTCCCGTTTTGTTCTTTTTTCTCAGGATTGCTTTAGAAATTCGGGGTCTTTTGTTGCCCCATATAAGTTTTAGGATTCTTTGTTCTAATTCTGTAAAGAATGTCATTGGGATTCTGATTGGGATGGTGTTAAATCTGTAGATTGCTTTAGGTAGAATGGACATTTTAACTATGTTTATTCTTCCAATCCATGTACATGGAATGTCTTTCCATCTCTTTATGTCGTCATCCAATTCTCTCAGAAAGGCCTTGTAATTTTCATTGCATAGGTCCTTCACTTCCTTAGTTAAATTTACCCTTAGGTATTTTGTTCTTTTTGTTGCGATTGTGAATAATATTGTGTTCTTGAGTTCTTTTTCTGTTGGTTCGTTATTAGAATATAGAAATGCTACTGACTTATGCAAATTGATTTTATACCCTGCAACTTTGCTGTAGTTGTTGATTACTTCTAAGAGTTTTCCAATGGATTCTTTGGGGTTTTCTCTATATAAGATCATGTCGTCTGCAAACAGCGAGAGTTTCACTTCTTCCCTTGGAGGGACATCTTGCTTCTGTTGTGTTAATTAGGATAAGGCCCAACGCTTTCCACAGAGAGGCTCAACAATAATTTCAGTGGCTTAAGGAAATAGAAGTTTCTATTTCCTTCTCACATGGTCTGAGGGAAGCATTCCATGTGAGCAGGGCAGTTTTGCTGTGTAGAGTCTTTCAAGGACCCAGCTTCCTCCCAAGTCCTTGCTGCATCCTCTTCAGGGAACTGTTGTCATCTGTATGATAGCAGCTGGGTGGTGGCCATGCTCTGGTTCTACCTGTGGGGAAGGGGAAGAAAGTGTGGAGGTTGCGTGCCTTCTACCCTGAGGCCTTCTAGGTCCAAGTGTGGGCGCAGTACTTTTGCTCACTTTCCATTGGAGAGAATTTAGTCACACCCACCTGGTCATGTGGCCATGCCTGTCTGCACAGAAAGACGGGAAATGTAATCTAGCCATAGTTTCAGGAAAAAGGGGAGAGCAGATTTTTATGGGCAGCCAGCAGTCTCCACCATGTGTGTCAAAAAGGAGAACATAATTTATCTTGATAAAAATAATATATCATTACTATAAGAAACCTGCCAAGTAAAGGAAATATTTAAAAAGGAGAAAAATTCACTCTTAATTCCGCTGAAATGGACGTTTTATTTTAAACTGTCACCCACTCCTTCTCTTAAACTGTCTAACTTCACCTCAAGGGGTTACCTCTCTCCCCAGAGGATAGAGTCCACTGGGACTGAAAAGCAAGTGCCTTGTCCTCCCCCAGCCCTGGGGGTACATGTGTGAGCCAGGTGGAAATAGAATGTTCCTTCCTAATGATTTGAAGCTATTGATAGAAAGATTGAAAATGCTGGAGCTTGAGGCCAGCCCTGTGGCCAAGTGGTTAAGTTCGCACCCTCCGCTTCTGTGGCCCAGGGTTTCGCTGGTTCGGATCCTGGGTGTGGACATGGCACCACTCGTCACGCCATGCTGAGGCAGCATCCCACATAGCACAACCAGAGGCACTCACAACTAGGATATACAACTATGTACTAGGGGCCTTTGGGGAGAAGAAGGGAAAAAAAGGAAGATTGGCAACAGTTAGCTCAGGTACCAATCTTTCAAAAAAGTGCTGGAGCTCATTTATTCCTGGTGGTGACACCCTGACCAGCAGTCCTGCGTAGGGACATTCCTGAAGTTCCACCTGGAAGTCTCCAGCCCCCTTAGTTCTCACTTATTTATAAGCTTGGCTTCCCAGCTTTCAATGCCCTGAGCTCCCAGTATCGTAATAAAAATCTTCTGTTCAAGTCACTCGGAACTGGTCCCTGATTTTGCAACTGACGATGTCTGACTGATGAGCTTGCTGTCCAGAGGAAATCTCTGTCAACATTTGATATATTTTCCCTTAATATATTTTTATGTAGTTGATGTTATATTGTTCATACAATTTTATACCCATTTGAAAAATGTTTTTTTCCATTTCACAAAAGTAGGTGTATAATATTACATTGCATGGATGTTCCATATTTATTAAGGTAGTTAATATTTTGTATCTTAAACCTCTTTTTCTTTATTATGTATCATTTTAAGATCATAGGGCTATTTCACTTATTAAATGTCTTGAATATAGTTGCATTAAAATTTAATTTTCATTTACCTTAAAGTTTACAACTATTTTAAATACCTTTCTTTATCTATATATGTGGAGCTTATATGCCTTTTTACATATAGGTGATTCAGGCAGAGTTACCAAATATTTTGTTAGGAAATTCGAGGCCCCGTGAGTTTCCCTAATGGCCACAGGGTCTTTGCAGAAATTCAGGTACATTGTCTTGGGCTCCCTCTTATTTGTCAAGCTGCCTTCCAGGACTGTGCTGGGTGTGTTACTGAACCTCTTAATGTCAAGTTCCTGTGCCCAATGCACAGTAAGCCAAACGCTGAGACATCAGTGCTTGGAGATGCAGAAAGGTTTATTTGAATTGGCCAAGATGAGAAGTTGGGAGCTTGGGTTCTCTCAAATCTGCCTTAGCAAGAGAAGAAAGCAGGGGGTTTTATAGAGCTAAGGTGCTGGGCAGCAGGAGTTTCAGAGAAACAAAGGGGTAATCTGTGTTTCTTTCACTCCAGATAAGCCCCAGGGCAAGCTGACTTCTGGGCCTCAGCTGGCAGCTGGAGGCTGGTTATCTGGTGATCCTCGAAGGCATTCTCTTTATTCTGTAAAACAAGCTCACAAACCTTTGTGACCCTTGAGTTACCCCTGAGGTTAAACATGAAAACAGCAGATTGACAAGATTAACTTCTTTTCATAACAAAGTCAAAGGTAATCTTATTGAATATTTGCAGTAACCATCAGGTCCTTGGCTTCAGATGCTCCCCAGTCTCTGGGGCAGCAAGCAGGCAACAATTCTGATAGCTGTGTGTTCTGAAACTCACCCAGCTCTTTAAGTAGTCTGTAGGGTAGGCTGCTCTGGCAAGATGCTTGCCAAAGATTAACGCCTTAGAATTCCCCACCTATCTGAAAATGGGCATTTACCTACACTGTCAAAAGAAGATCCTGCTCACTCGGGATCTGATGTAGCCTATTGGGTAAGGATGAAATCAGGGTCAAGTTAAACATCAGTGGTCATGCATGGATGGAGGCATGGGCAAAAGCAAGTTTGGAGTTCATGTGTCAGACTACCTTGATGAAGCTCCATCAGAGGCAGCAGGGGTCAGGGAGATGCTGTGGGTCAAGCTCCCTGCTCACCCAGGTGGGCCTGGAGAGCTGTCCATCACCAGCTGAAGAAAGGAATGTGGGGGCACCTAGCGCACATGGTGCCCTCTCCCTCCCACCTGACCCCCCCACCAGCCCTCTAACCTCCCTGAAAGGTCAGGACACATAGGCATGATGCACGAGCACGTAACATGTCTGCACATGCAGACATCTGAGCAGAGAACACTGATATTTATGCCTTGTTTTGAACTCCTTGCACCTCCATTGCATTTTGTCAATCCTCATTTATTAGTTGAGAGTGTTGTGGTGAGCATAATAATGGCCTCCCAAAGACGGCCCGTCCTAATCCCTGGGATCGGAATGTTACTTGACATGGCAAAAGAGCTTTGCAGACGTGATTAGGATTAAGGACCTTGAGATGGGGAGATTATTCTGGATTATCTGAGTGAGCCCGATGCAATGGCAAGAGTCAGAGAAGGAGATGTGATGGAGAAAACTGAGCACCAGCTTGATGCAATGTGAGAAAGCCATTACTGGCTTTGAAGATGGAGGAAGGAGCCACCAGCCAAAGAATGCAGGTGCTTCTGGAAACTGGAAAGGTAAAGAAATGGATTCTCTCCTAGAAGGTTCTCTCTTGGGTTCCAGAAGGAGCGCCACCCTCCTGACACCTGGATTTAGTCCAGGGAGGCCCACTTTGGACTTCTGACCTCCAGAACTATAAGAGAATTAATTTTTCTTGTTTTAAGCCACCAGGTTGGTGGTAATTTTTCCCAGCAGGCACGGGAAAGGAAAACATGCATGCTGCTGGGTGGGTCAACCTTAAGCAGGTGACTCGAAGTTGGGAAGCCAGCAGGGTGGTTTTATGCAGAAACCCCCCTTTATAGGGGGAATTTAGGCACAAATACACCCAAGAGCCAGAAAATCCTAGGGTTTTAGAAATGGGATCTTTGAAGCTCTCCCTCCTCAAAATAAATGGTAATATATTACCACTTCTATTGATGGGAAAAATAGACTTTAAAGATAGACTCTGGTTAAGAGTGGAACAATAGGTCAGAGCTCTATTTCAAACCAACTGTTTTTATTTTCGTGTGAATTTTGGACCAGGACTTGTACAGATCATAATACAGCTGCCTGAATTTTCCTGTGTTTATGGCATTTTCATAGGTACAGTACCCTTAAAAGGTGAAGGTGTATCATTAAGCTTAATTATGAGCTGCTCAAAGGAGGCACTTTTTCCAAAATGAAAGACACACTGTGGGAGGAGCTGCCCATGACCTCTGTACCCTTGAGCTAGAAAACAACCCTCTGACTTACCTTCCTCCCCCTGCCTCTCTTCTCTTTTTGTCCCAACGGCATCTGCTTGTTAGTGGTTAGTTTCGTAAATTCCATCTCCTTTCTCCGCCTTGCTAACCTGAGAACCAACAAAGTCAGCCCCCTTTAAGGTTTGAGATAAATATTTCTTCTTTTTCAGAATAGTACCTGGCGTTTGGATAGCATGAAAATGGTGTGATGTTTCCACCGATATGATGCTAACATATAGTGCCGATGGTCAGATTTCTTTTTGTTATCGGCACACTTGTCTTTTATTAGCATGTTAAAAACATTAAACACACACACGTATGATATCGTTTTCAGTTCTTTAGGCTTGTACCAAAAGTCCTCCCAAATATAAGAACTTGAAAATAAGAGAAATAACAATTGAACTTTAATTTGGGTTTCATCCATTGAGTCTTTGTTTCAGGGCCCAGAACGCTGTCTCTTTAAAGAGGTCAAGAGTTCCCAGGACTTCAGCTGGAGGGTAATTTAAGTCAATTAGCACATGTAAATGAAAGAGGCTTGCTCTAACAGAGAGTCGTTGAAAAGGGAAATCTTGAGACAGACATTGGAGTTGCCTCTCTGCACTTTGTTCCCAGAGCAGAGATGGTGGCAGGTAGTGACAGCCAGTGAAATCCAAATAGTCTAATTGCTCTGAAAAGCCTCGTGAAATGGCTGCCCGCGCCTTGTTCTGTTTCCCCAGCAACGTTCTGGTGGTTACTTGGCTGCCCATGTTGCAGATCTTGCCACCTGGGAGAATATGCTGGTCCCTGTGATGTTGTTTCCCGTCAGAGAAGAATTGGTGCTCCAGTCCTGCCCAGAGCTGTGGGCTTGGTTAATCGGAGTCTCTCCCAGCGAGGACTCTGCACTTGCTGGTTAAAGCAGTTTTGTGGGTGTGCAAGGCCAGTGCCCCGCCACGACTCTGGACTGGGGTAAATCACCAGGGCGTGCGACCTCCTGCAGGGCAGCTGGCCAGACTCTATCTGGTGGCCGCATGGGCCTGTCTGCACACTTCTCAGTAACCGCCGTGGGCGCTAGGATAGGCAAATGATGTGCAGGTGGTGGTGGGAGTTTGTGGCCACACCTGCTTTTGTATCTTGGCTGTGTCACTTAATAGCTGCTTGACCTTGGGCACATTACTTAAGCTTGCTGGGCCTCAGTTTTCTTATCTGTAAACTGGGGAGACCACCTACATTTTAGGGTACCTAGAACATAGTAAGCATCCAAGAAATGTTAACTATTAGTATTATTTCAGTTAGCTAAAGGCATCCTAAGACACTGTAAACAGCTGGTTCATTCATTCATCTGTATAAACACCTTGACTGAGGCCTCTCTGTGCCAGACGCCGTGCTGTGTGGGTTCCTGGGAGGGAGCGGTTGACAGACCGGCAGTGTCGCTTCGAGGCCTGATTCCTTTTGCTCCTTCTTGGTGTTTATGTTCTTTTTCTAGTTAGAAAAAAAAGATAAATACTTATTTTAAACCATTTGAAATGTAAGCATTTCAGTGTAAGCACTTAAGCCAGACTCAGTCAGCTTTAAATCACAGAATAAAAGAATTCAATATACAAAATTTATTATTTTCCTGAGTTGAAAACTTACTAAATGTTGGTAGGCAGCACGTTAAGATGCTCGACTCCAGCAATATTTCAGTTTTAAATCTTTATATTGGTTGCACCAGGGACTTTGTTTTTATAGCCATTAATTTTTATTTTGAAATTAATATGCTAAGGGATACATTTAATGGTCCATAAAAATATTGACTTTATTTAAAAGAAACAGCCAAACCCAATTAGCGTGTATTAATTCGCATATGTAGTCCAGCTCATTAGATATAAATATGTTTTCGATGTAATGCATGCTATTTTTCAACTCCATGATATGGTGAGAAGACCTGGCTCTTTTCAGATTTAAGCTTTTATATGACAAACAGAATTCTGTTGACTTGTTACAGCCTATGGGTTTTAGATAAAATATTTTTGTAGTTACTGACTCCATAGTGAAAACAGTGCTTTCTATGCTTTTTGGGTCAGCATCCTGCCATATGTGAGGGGTGGGGTCAGCAGAGGCAGAGGGCTGAGGCCCTGGCGGGGGAGCTCAGGCTTGTTCGGTGTGTCTGGAGGACCAGTTTTGTGGTCTCCAGGGTGGTGTTTACAAGGGGACTGGGGCCTCTGGAGGGAGGGTGCAGATCAGGTAAGGAGGCCCCAAGGGTCAGGGGCAGGGGTCAGCTTTCACCGGGAAAGTGGGATTTATGCCCCTACATTGCCCTCTGCCTGGCCTGGCCAGGAAGACTCGTGCCCAAGTCCCAGCGGGCAGTGGCGCTTTTCCAGACGGAGTGTGAGCGCTAGCCGGCATCTGGGGGTGCTGAAAGCGCGGGGCAGAGCTTCTTATGGCCTGCACGGCACCGTGGGAGGACAAGGGCAGCGAGCCACCGGACTCCAGGGGAGCCAGGAACTCGGTGTGGAAGAGGGAGGCAGGCAGCATGCTCTGGTGGAGGGCGCAGCCTCGCAGCAGGGCGTGGAGATTGCTGGCGACAGAGGACTCGCTCGGGGAGTCCGAGAGGAAGACATGGCAGATCTCTCCCACGTGGTCCGTGGGTGCCAGCGTGAGAGGAGAACCTAATGGGGAACACTTCAGGGTGGCCGAGTTCCAGCAGGGAGGGAGAGGGTTGGCTGCACAGCGTGGTTACTGTTTCCTGAGACCCCATATTTGCCGCCCAGGCCTTGTGTGGTCCGGGAATACAGTGCTCCAAACCCTTGCTTTCTTGGATGTCCTGGTCATGCAGCTCCTTCAGAAGATGGGCTCAGAGAGTCTCAAGGCCTCGGCACACAGCTGTTGTCACCAGCACAGCAAGGCCACCTTCAGTGTGGGTGTCAGACTCAGATTCCTCATCAAGGCTTTTGTTCTGCTGGTTTAAAAGGTGTGACCAAAACTCTCCTCTAGAGAGCTGCTTTACCGGGGCCTTCTTGGCATGCGCCAGCAGCACCAGAATCGTCTGGAGAGGGGTTCACCCCTTTGGGCCTTGAGAACACATACTTAGGACAGTCTGAGAAAAAGTGGGTAGATGGAAGGCAGGATCAGAGGGACGTGTCCCCATGCCCATGCCTGGCACAGCCGCACGCCTGCGCCCTGGCCCTGGGAGGAGAGCCACTGTCGAGAACCAACCCCCCCAAGTTGCTTAGACGTGCACAGTCCACCTGGAGAGATTCAGTGCCTGGGATTGAACATAAATGTAATATTTTAGTGTGAAGTGGCCCAGTTTAAATGCTTTTAGCCAGAAGCTATTTCTCCCTCCTATGCACTCTCGTTAGCACCCCGGCTGTGGCTTGTGTGCTTGTCACCTTCCCTCTGGTACTGTGCTTACTCCTCTGAGTTTCCTATCTCCCCTGACAGACTATAACTATTTGGAGGCTGAGATCAGGTCTTATTTCTCTCTCTTAGTGTTAAGGATATCACTCGCCTACATCATGTAGGGGTTGAGTTTGGCTGCGTGTAATAGAAAACCTAAAACCAGCTTGAAACGTAGGGGTTCGTTTTTCTGATGCAGCAGAGGTGCGAGGTAGTGGTCCAGGACTGGTGCAGCAGCCCCTTGATGTCACTGTGTCCCAGGACCCTTTAGCTTTCTGCTCTGCTTTTCTGTCGTTCTCAGCTTTACAGAATGGCTGTTGGACTGCCGTCATTACATCTGCCTTCCAGACAGTAAGAAGGGGAAATGGCGAGGTCAGCGGGATGGGCCAGCTGAGTGTGCCCCTTTTATTATTGGGAAAACGATAGCTTTCCTGGAAGGCCCGACCAGTAGGCGTCTGCTCACATCTCATTGGCCAGAAGGACGCCATCCTTAGTGGCAAGGGAGCTGGGGAAATGAAGATTTTTTTTTTTTTAAGGAAGATACATTTCTTCTTGGAGCATCATTGGGGTTCTGTTGCAAAAGGAGAAAGGAGAATGTAGGCAGCTAGCATTGTCAGGCAGACTCCCTCATAGGTGGGTCGCGTGAACGCTCGCTGTGTGAGTGGCTCTAACTGGACAGGAAGTCAAGCAGCGAGGGGGTGCTCAGGGTCTGGACCCGGTTACACACAGGGGTTTTTGCTGGAGGCTGCTCCCACTGTCATCAGAAGACTGTTTTGAGAGTTTAACTCTTGGCATGCATTGTCTTCTTGGAGTTTTTCCATTTTTTTTCAGCTTTATTGAGGTGTAATTGACACATAAGATTTTAATATATTTAAAGTGTACACTGTGGTGATTTGAGATATGTGTACACTGTGAGATGATTACCACGGTCAAGTTCATTAACACATATATCACCTCACATAGTCACCTTTTATTTTTGGTCAGAATGCCCCCTGTCTGCTCTCTTAGCAGATTTCAAGCGTACAATGCCGTGGTGTTGCCTATAGTCACTTGCTTCGCCCTCAGGATTTCTTATTTCATCTCCTCATCCCCCCGCCCCGTGCAGCTACCATTCTACTCTGTTTCTATGACTTTGAGGGTTGCTTTTTTTTGGATTCCACGTAGGTAATATCATACAATATTTGTCTTTCTCTGTCTGGATTATTTCACTTAGCGTAATGCCCTGGCAATTGGCGTTGTTTCCTTCTTTTTTATGGCTGAAAAATATTCCATTATGTATGTGTTTATACACATACACATAACATTTTCTTGATCCATTCATTTGTTGACAGATACTTAGGATGCTTTCATGTCTTGGCTATTGTGATAATGCTGCAGTGATCATGGGGGTTCAGGGGCCGGCCCCATGGCCGAGTGGTTAAGTTCGTGAGCTCCACTTAGGCGGTCCAGGGTTTCTCTGGTTCGGATCCTGGGTGTGTACATGGCACTGCTCATCAGGCCATGCTGAGGCAGCGTCCCACATGCCACAACCAGAAGGACCACAAGTACAATCTACAACTATGTACTGGGGGGCTTTGGGGAGAAGAAGGAAAAAAAAGATTGGCAACAGATGTTAGCTCAGGTGCAATCTTTAAAACAAAACAAAGCAAAACATGGGGGTGCCGATAGTGTTTTCATTTCCTTTGGATGTATACCCAGAGGTAGGATTGCTGGGTCATGTGGTAGATCTATTTTTAACTTTTTGCGGATCCTTCATATTGTTTTCCACAGTGGCTGCAACAATTTACATTCACACCAACAGTACTCAACGGTTCCCTTTTCTCTACATCCTCACCAACACCTCTTATCTCTTGTCTCTTTGGTAATTCTCATTCTAACAGATGTGAGGTGATTTCTCATTGTGGTTTTGATTTGTGTTTCCCTGATAATTGGTGCTATTGAGCATCTTTTCATGTACCTGTGGCCATTTGTATGTCTTCTTCGGAAAAATGTCTATTCAAGTCCTTTGCCCATTTTTTAATTGGGTTATTTGGTTTTTTTTTTTAGATTTTTAAAGAATTTTTCCTTTTTCTCCCCAAAGCCCCCCAGTACATAGCCATATATTTCTAGTTGTGGGCCCCTTTAGTTGTGGCATGTGGGACGCCTCCTCAGCATGGCCCGATGAGCGGTGCCATGTCCACGCCCAGAATCGGAACCGGTGAAACCCTGGGCGACTGAAGTGGAGCGTGTGAACTTAACCACTTGGCCACGGGGCTGTCCCCTGGGTTATTTGTTTTTTTGCGATGGAATTATGAGTTCCTTATGTGTTTTGGAGATTAACCCCTTATCAGGTATCTGGTTTTCAAATATTTTCTCTCATTCTATAGGTTCGTTTTTCGTTTTGTTGATGATTTCCTTTGCTGTGCAGAAACTTTTTAGTTTCATGTAGTCCCACTTGTTTATTTTTGCTTTGTTGTCTTTGCTTTTTGTGTCAGATCCAAAACATCGTCACCGGGACCGATGTCAAGGAGCTCTCCCCCGTGTTTTCTTCTAGGAGTTTTGTGGTTTCAGGGCTTACATTTTAGTCTTTAATCCATTTTGAGTTGATCTTTGTGTATGGTGTAAGATAGAGATCTAGTTTCATTCTTTTGCACGTGGATATCCAGTCTTCCCAGCACCACTTTTATTGAAGAGACCGTCCTTTCTCTGCTGTGTATTTTTGGCACCTTTGCTGAAAATTAGTTGACTGTATATGAGTGGGTTTATTTCTGGGCTCTCAATTCTGTCCCCTTGGTCTACGTGTCTATTTTTATGCCGGTACCGTACTCCTTTGTTTCTATAGCTCTGTACTATAGTTCGAAATCAGGGAGTATGATGCCTGCTTTGTTCTTCTTGCTCAACATTGCTTTAGCTGGTTGGGGTCTTTTGTGGTTCCATAGGAATTTGAGGATTATTGTTTCTACTTCAGTAGAAAATGCCATTGGAATTTTGGTGGGGATTGCATTGAATCTATAGATAGCTTTGGGTACTGTGGACACTCTTGTAGTTTTTCTGAGAATATCTTAAAGGAATGGTACTTTTCTGACTTCAGGCCAAATCAGGGCCTCGGTATTGTTTACTGCCACAGGGTTAAGTCCTTCATGAGTCCTGGTTGGTCACAACAGTGGCAGCCTGAAGAACTTGTGCTTCCTTCCAGACACCTCTTTATATAGTGACAAATGTCAGCATGTTACGACCCCTCTTGCCAAATTTACCTTGTGGAGAATGGAGGATGTCTGTGCTAGGAATGGTCAGGAACAGGCCTCACTCTCTCTCACACATTCTTATCCTCCCTGCAGAGAAAGACACGCACAGAGCAAGGTAAAATAAATGACAAAGCAGAAAAACAAATGAGTCAGAGAAAATAAGAGTAGGGACCTATGATTTGAGACACGGCTGAAATTGAAGTTACTAACAAAACATGTGCCATAAGGTGCTGGATACTTGCTGAAAGTAGGATACAAATTTTGCTCTCAGCTTTCTAGCAGTCAGTGCTTGGGAGGGAGCGTCCCTTGGCCAGTTCACAGTGTCCATAAGCAAAGGCAGACAGGTACTCAGGAGAAGCTCCACTCTTTCCCCTCCTGAGAGATCCTGCAGGGCAGAGAGGAGACCTGCTGAAAGCCGTAACCCCTCTCGGCAGCTTAGGAGGATGAGGAATTTGGGTCGTAGAAATCCAGGTGAGGGAGGAGCTTCACTCCTGTTTGTGGTGGTCTGGGAGGACTTCCTGGGGGTGGGGACACTAGCGAAGGGGCAGGGGTAAAGTGGGTGGAAATGGTCCTGTTTGGCCAGAGTGGAGCTTTGTGTGGTGGCGTCGTGGGAGGCAATGTGGGCCAATTTAGGGACGGCGAGATGATTTGGACTGTGTCAGGCAAACAGCCGGGAACTGTGGAACGTTTTGGGGAGGCACGTGACATGATCACAGGAGTGGTTTTGCAAATTACTAGGTGCTCCAGATGGGAAAACATTGTATACGGTAGTTACCAGGTCATGGAAAATAAAAGCAGTATGTTGATGGCAAGAAAAAGAAAAGAGAATGTGTTCAATTAGATCATTTTAAAAACACAAATGCCTTTCCTGTGACCATGCATTTCTGTTGATACAGCAGAGGAATTGTGCAAATTTGTTTCCACTTCTGTCTTTGACTTCTGCGTTGTAAACAGGACAGTGGCTGAGAAAGAAAGCCCGTTGTGCTTTGGCCCTTTCAGGCGTCGTGAGTGGGGCTGTTGGCTCTGAGCTCTGGAACTCCAGGGAGACCCGGTGCCTGTCATGCTCCAGCCTGTGGCCGTGTGGACAGCACGGGGACCATCGTAGGGCTTCTTTGCCACAGGGACACTGGGTGCCTGCCACATAGCAGTGCCCGAGGCTAGACCAGGGAACACTTTTGGGGTTAACGTGTGAGAAACTAGAAATGACCTCCAGCCTTGAAGTAAATAACCTACAGAAATAAGGTATGGGTTCGTGGTCCCTGGTTCTTGCTAACTGGGTGCCCATCAGGAGCTTGGGGAACTGGGTCCTGAGAACCAGGGACCTGAGTCAGGCATGCTAGCTGTGTGGTGTTGCTCTAATCCTAAAACCAGAGGGGCAGCATGAGGGAATTTTTGGTGCAGTGGACCTGTTTTTAGGGTATTGTCGTGGTGATTACATGATTATTGCCTTTGTCAAACCCCGTACACCTGTACCACAGAGATTCTGGGGGCCTGGCAGTGAACTCAGCCTTGAGGCCTGAGAGGTCATTGTGCTGCCGCCTTATCAGCAACCTCCTCGTGTGTCACCCTCGTGTCTCCGGGACCCGCAGAAGAGGCTTTCTGCAGTCACAAAAAGAAAGTAGCTATCCATTGTCATGTGGGCCGTGTCGGTGGTGGCACAGTAGATGTGTTTGTACCTCGCTTCACTCACACAAGGTGGTTTCTCCTGAACGTGTACTGAATGAGACACAATGGCAGGGGCTTCCTCCAAGGAAATTACAGTTACTCATTAGCTGCTCAGCGAGCCTGGCCAGGCACCGAGGGAGGGTAAAGGGAGGACCAGGCCTGTGCGGACCCCGGGGCGGCCCTGGGCTCCTGGCACTTGGCAGGTGCCCTCCCCTCCCCACAGGCTGCGAGGCCACTGTGGAGCCTGGGGTCTGGACCATGTGCTCTGTTTCTGTAATGGTCTTTCCTGAAAGGAGGTGGGCGTTTCACCAGACAGCCCCCAGTCCCCACCCGAGGCCTTGGGAAGGCCCCTCCTTAGGCCCACAAGAGCCTGTGTCAAGCGGCTGGTGCCGTGTGGTTCTCTAAGGCCTCGGTGTTCACGGTAAACAGAACCTCCCTGAGGTCTTGGCCCAAATCACCAGCCAGTGGAGCGGCGGGTGGTGCCTGCTGGGAGAACAGCCTTTGGAGGGCTGGACTTGAACCTTGACCTTGCCACTTATCAGTTCTGTGACCTTGAGCATCCTCATGTCAAAATGTGGATGGTAATAGATGGAGATGCAGAAGCACTGAGCACTGTGCTTGGGACTCAGCAAGTCCCTTCATTCCTCCTCTCTGCCAAAAGCCATCAGTTCTTAAAGTGATAATTACACAAAAACTAACATCCGCATAGTGCTTCTCATGTGCATTATCTCGTTTAAGCTTCACAACAATCCTGTGAATTAAGTAGTGACTTCCCCTGTTTATCCTCACTCAGGTGTAGCAGTCTGTCCTTTGCCTGAGGCCACACAGCTACTGAGGGAGCAGGGCTCTGCTACAACAGTGCTGACCCTTAATCACACAGGATTCCTACTGGATTCCGATAACCCCCAGGAAAGGATCAGGCAAACCTTATCTTCTGTGCTCTTTGTGTATTTGGAGGCTGAAGGAGAGTATCAGGTAGTGTAAAAGGGAAATATTAATTTAAATAAAGGAAAAAGTTTGTACTATATTATCAAAGAACAAATGGTTTTGCTTGAGATACAGGATAAGTATGCATAGAATAATTATATGGTAATAAGACAAGACTGACACCATAGGAAAACCTTACATTTTATTCCATGAGGTAAAATATGATTAGAAATATACTACCTACCAGACAGCATGTGTTAAGTGCAAAAAGAGGTACAAATATAGTGCTCTGGAGCACAGAGGAAGGGGAGTTGCCTTATGACTGGGGGAAATGAGGAATGTTTTTGATGGATGTGTAATACATGAGATGGATTTTGGTATCTAGAGATAAGTAGGAAGGTCATTCTTGGTGGAGGGAATAGGATGAAAATGCAGAGAGGTACTTCAGTTTCTGGTTAGAGATGCAAAAGCTTGGAAAGACTGGAAAGAGCTCCACTCTCGACCTTACAATGAGTAAAAGCTGGACAAACAGCAAGTGAGCAACCTTCCTTGAACCCATGCCCTTGAAGTGCTGTGGGTGCAAGGCCCCGGATGTGGGAGAGACGAGTTCAGCCAGGCAGACTGGAGAATTGGTGAAGGCTGGCTGAGTGCACTGGGGTAAGGGAGTGAGGCCCCTGGGGGATGCAAATATGGCGGGAATCTGCACCCTCTGGCAAGTTTTCTCCATCAATCACACCACCTGTCAGTCACAGAAGAAAGTCCAGAGGAAGGCTTCCTTGTGGGTAAAAGAGAGGAGGAGACAGGAGCTGCTGTGGGAAGGGCAGGAAACTCTGCCTAAACTCTCCCCTGGGTCTTCCCTCCAGAACAGAAGCTTTGCTTTGGAAGAAGGGCACCAAACACTTTAGGGCACTGGTGAAATGTCACTGTAGCTGGGAGAAGAAAACAGGAAAGAAAATCTCAACCCCTGGGGGAAGAGCAAGATGACAAGCTTGATTCAGGACTATGGGCTCAGGAGAGGGCAGGGTCACTGAAGGATGGGAAAGGTCACTGAGCAGGCCACCCCTCGAGAGCCAGGGATGCAGTACCTGCCTAGGACTGAGGCTTAATTAGGACAGTAGAGGACACCCTTCCCCCCGTCCCCCCGGAACCCTGGGCTAACAAGCATGGAGTTACAAGTAGTTTACAAGAGGCAGACTTTCTCTGAGGCATGGTGCAAAGGAAAAACTTAAGTCTGAGGGTGAGGCAGTCATCAGAAAACAAACAGACCCTGGCATTCCACCCTCACCCTGAACACAGGGTGTCACAGCCTGTGGGGCGCCGAGGGTAACCATAGCAACAACACCACCAGCCCAACTCCTCATTAGATTGGCCCAAACCCTCACACTAAGGCCTAGCAGAAGTAGAGGTGTGCCCATTTCTAGCCATTAAAAAAATATTTACCTCAGTCTCTTCTCCTACACAAGATGTCCAACTTTCAATAAAGAATTACTAGGCATATGAAAAGACAAGAAAAAAAATAACTCCCCAGGGGACAAGCAATCATTAGAACCATCCATACCTATGTCACAGATGTTGGAACTGTCTGACAAGGAATTTAAAATAGCTATGATTAAATAGGAAAAAAGTGGACAGTGTGCAAGATCTGATGGGTCAATAGAAGTTACCCAAACTGAAACAAAAAAGGGAATAAAGGTAAAATCAACAAGAACAGAACAAAACAAAAAAAGAGCAGAACATCCAAGAGCTATGGGATATTATCAGACAGTCTAACATAGACTTTATTGGAATGCCAGGAGACGTGAGAGAGTGAGCACAGGGAAGAAAAAAAATACTTTGAGAAATAATGCCTGGGAAATCCCCCAAATTCATGACACCAAATCACAGATCCAAGAAGCTCTGAGAATACCAGGCAGGATAAATACAACAAAATAGAACCACCCAGGACATTCAAACAGTTAGCAACGAAACCATTCCGATAGTTAAAAACAAAAGAAAAAGAGAAAATCTTAAAGGCAGCCAGAGAAAAAAAGACACATTACAGAGGAACAGATCTAAGAATTACAGCAGGCCCCTCCATGTAAGTTGGAATACGCTGGAGTGACATTTTCAAAGTGCTAAAAGGAAAGAGCAGTCTACCCAGGATTTTATGCCTAGTGAAAATCTATTTCAAAAATGAAAGAGAAAGAAAGATTTCCTCAGACAAAAACTGTGCAAATTGATTGCCAGCATACCTATCCTACAAGAAATGTTAAAGAAAAGTTGTTGAGCAGAGGGATTATAATACCAGATAGAATCTTGGGTCTATACAAGGAGATGAAGAGCATTGGAAGCGGAATAAATGGAGCTAAAATATATTTCAATTTTTCCTATTTTAAATTGCCCTAAAAGAGATCATTGTCCAAAGCAAAAATAGTTGCAATATGTTGTATATTTCTAACCTAGCTTTTAACATTATGACAACAATAGCACAAGTAATGGGAGTGAGGAGCTGGGAACATATCATGGTAAGGTCCTTCATGTGGAGAGTATAATAGTATTATTCAAAGGTAAACTCTGAGTGAGTGAAGATGTATATTGTAAACCCTAGGGCAGATACTAAGAATGACTGCTATAAGAGAGGTCAGTACAAGGTGCAGTGTCACATAGGAAAGGAACACCTGAATTATCTTGAGCCAGTGAAGGAAACAGAAGAGGAGCAGTCAGAGAGTGGAGAGCTAGGAAAATGTATTCCTCCGGGAGCCAGAAGAAGAGAGCGTTTCAGGTTGGGAGGAAGTGGATGTTAGCGTTAGGCAGTGCAGACAATTTGTGGAGAATGAAAATGAAAGAGTCCATGAGCATCAGTGATCAGGTGGTCTCATTAACACCCTCCCCGAGTGGTTTCAGTAGAGGGGTCAGGAGAGGTCCTCTTCACGAAGGGTTGAGTTGAGAATGGGTGGTAAGGAAGTGGAGGAATCTAATGCAGGCTACTTTTAAAAGAAAAAGATGAGGGCTGCAGGTTGGGAGTTGGAGGAGAGGAAGTGGAATTGCAGGAAGTATCTGTGGTTTACCCAGCAGACAAGAGAAGTCTAAAATTATTGGAGCGAGGTGTTGAAATGAGTGGGGAGCAAGTGGGTAATGTTTATAGGTGGCAGAGCTAGCCTTTGAAAGGGGAAACAGCTCATTTTTTTTAAAGACAGGCTAAAAAGAAGGGAGATAAAGCTGGAGAGCCCTCTGGATGCCAAGAGGAGGAGGTTGAGGTAAGCTCATTCTGAGGAACGTGGGGCGCAGGCCTTCTGCAATTAGGGAGGGGCATGTTCTGAGTGTGTCCTGTGGTTTCCTTTCACCACATCTTGTTGCTTCTCTTTCTTCCAATCCCTTACTGTATTAGTTTCCCTTACTGTAACATGGTACCATGCACTGGGTCGCCTAAAAAAAACAAATTTATCTTCTTAGTTCTGGAGGCTGGAAGTCCAAAATCAGGGTGTGGGCAGGCCGTGCTCCTTCTGAAACCTGCGGGGCCGTCTTCCTCGCCCCTCCCTGGCTGCTGCTGGTTTGCCAGCGTTCCTTGGCGTTCCTTGGCGTGCCTTGGCATGCCTTGGCGTTCCTTGGCGTGCCTTGGCTTGTGGCGGCAGCACTTCCATCTCTGACTGCTGCCACATGGCGTTCTCCCTCTGTGTCCCTGTCTTCCCTTGGTCCTCTTCTTATAAGGACACCAGTCCTATTGAACTACCGCCCCCTGTTCCAGTATGACAGCTTAACTCACGACACCTGCAATGACCCTGTTTCCAAATAAGGTCAGATTCTGAGGTCCTGGGGGTTAGGACTTTAACATATCTTTTTTGGGGGGACACAATTCAACTTATATACCTCCTCAGTCTTCATCCTTCTTTACAAAATTTTCTTCTAGGGAAATCCAGCTCAGCATCTAAAGCTCCTTGAATCTTTTCAGGTAGGAATGTCCATCCCCACCGTGCTCTCTTTCATGCTCCCCAAATAAATTGTATCTCTTATGTGGCTTATTACCCCTGTCTATTCAGCGTGGCTCACCTTTCTGAGAGCAGAAATCGTCCAACTGCTCTGTGTGCCCTTCACATGTCCGGAGGTCCTTCCTTGTGAAATGGCTTAGGGTCTCACAAAGCAGCACAAACCATTATTTGGGAACTCAGAGATAAAGGAGCTGTCAGAGTAGATGGAGATTAATCGGGCAAGCTTTCCTGAAAGAAATGCAATAGGGTGTTGGGAACTGGGAGGAAGAGAGAACATTCCAGGCTGTTTTTGGAAGTATTATTTCTCTGCTCCGGACGGTAAGATCATGACCGTGCTTCCTTGCAGTGATGTTTTCGAGTGTTCTGCCTAGGGTCCACGCCATAGGTCTCACAGCAGTCAGTTAAGGTCACTGGGGTCATTGTTTACAGTTAAACTTGGTGTGCTTCCTGCCAAGCCTCGCCTCTGCACACTTTTGGATAATCCTGTCTGTGTCACTGCCTGTGCTTTTGGCAGCTCAGAGAGATGGTTACCTATGTTTAGTAAGGGAACAAAATTGGCCGTCCAAGCAGGGTTTTTTTGGTACTGTTTTGGCCAGGAAGGCGGTTTTGAGAAAGGCGGTGGTTGGCACTTCTGTTTTTGTGGTGGCGGTTGGAGGGCAGTGACCTGGCAGAGGCAACAGGAGCTGTGGGAATGTCTGTAGGATGCGCTGAGTTTGCTAGAAGGGCCTTGGAGAACACGCAGAGTGAATTTTCAGAAACAGACAGCATTCGGTGATGAGAGGCGGGCGCGGGGAGCTGACGCGGCTGCCATTACAGCTTTCCCTTGGTCCCCTACTGCAGGCATCTAAAATCACTCTCAACATGTCCATCCTCTGACCGTGCCCATGACGTTGGGTAGAGTATAAAGGAAGGAGCACGAGTTCTGGTCTTGAAGAGCTCTGAGTTCTAACCCTGGCCTCAACGCTTTATTCCTTCTGTGACCTTGGGCCTGCAGCTTCCTCCCCTATCAAAAGGAGATGATGCCACCTTTAGGTCTTGGGACGAGCCAGTGCGGTAAGATATTTGAAGAGTGACCGGTCCAGTAGTGCCTGGCATGTCGAAGATGCCACACGCTGTTAGGTATCCTTTCCTAGTCTTGGAGAGTATAGGACACCACGGCAAAGAGGAGGAAAGTGGCCACCTGTGAGCATGCCACACGTCGGCCTGGAGCGGAAGTAGATTGTTCCAGGGATGCTCCAGTGAGCTGTGAGCTGCTGGGTTGCGGTTATGTTCTTTGCCGGTGGAAGTCTGCAGGGTGTTAGACTTTCTTCTACTCAACGTTCTTTCTTTTTGTAGCCTAAAATACATTTGGCAATTAAGCACCTGAAAAATATTAATTTTTAAATGTAATAGTGTTGATTTAGGAGTTTGTGCTGTAAGAAACTTCACGTAAGTTTGTGTTGTTGGTGATGTCCCTTTAACCAGACGCCGCAGTGCTGGAGCCCGGCCTTCCTGCCGTCCAGACGCAGGGTTTGATCCACTGTGTTTCCTCACCGAAGTGAATCCTCTTAAAATTTATTGTTGAACTTGTTAGAATCTCTTCCTCGATCTCGTTCTATTTCCTCCTCACCCCTCCTTCCTGCAGAGGGGAAATCTTTTCAACTGCTGTAAAACTGATCGAGAAACATTTCAGGAGGAAAATATCAGTTTTAAAACTTTCAGTTTCTCTTTTTTTCCACCAGCACTGCTCAGCTATCACTTTTGATGATTACTTTCTTTTTATTGGCCTTGACTTAGCACAAGGACTATGAGTTTTCCTTTAAAGACATATGAGAACCTAAAGTTATGTTACCCTCTGCAATATATTTATATCGAAAGCATAAATTAAGAAAAAAAGATATCTGTAAAGATTGACCAAAAATCTCTAAGACAGTGGCAGGGTTCTGCTGGCGTGCTGAGCTCCGGAGTCAGTCTTCCTCGGGGAGTACGGAGACTGTCTTATTAATTCTTCTTTCTGCAGGACTTTTGGGAAAAATGCCAGAGAGGAGCTTACGGCGGTGGTTCAATCGAATAAAAGAGGAGAATGTGAAATAGACAGTCTCTGAAGTGTTTAAGTGTTCTGCTTAGCCCTCGTTTGTAAAGCTAACAGCAGCACAAATGCTAATAATGAATTCAGGAGCCTTACCCCCGAAACTGGCAAACGGTGATGGTAGGAAATAATTACAGGTTTCAGCCCAATTTAACACATTATGCAAGAAGTGTTCAATGAAGAATTTTTACCCTTCAAACATGTTCTCTTTTCTTTTTTTTCATACAGAAAAGTACAGAGAGTAATACAATCAGCTCTCATGGGCCCTTCCATAGAAATAACACAAGTTAACACTGTGCCATGTTGGCCTCAGATTTTTTTAAATGAAATAAAATATTTCTGATAAACGTATTCTTTGTTCTCCTCCCTGCCTCCCCAGGGGAGCCCACTGTGGTGAATTGGTGTGCTTCCTGTCACCAAGCGCATGTTGTTAGGGTGATCTGCTCCTGTTACAGGAGCCATCCCTCTTTGAGATGATCTTACCGCGTTAGGATGCGTGCCATAAACGCAGCTTGCTGACTGCGGTGGCCCTGCCCAGCTGACGCGCAGCTGGCCGTGATTGCCTGGCGTATGGATTATAAACCCTGGCCACCCCCATACGTAGTCAGGCGGTGTTAATTTTTAATTATGCGTTTTATGGACTGACAGAGACAATTATAATTAATTTACACCTTCTTTTTTGATATTTTGGTTAACACTTTAGATCAGAAGTTGCAGATCGTTTCCAGGGACATAAATCAAGCTGATTAGTTGCGGTGTTTTCCTAGACGTACTCCTCAAGGAGGAGAGATGAAGCCTCCAGGGAGTAAATACTTCACACGTCATCTTACCTCCTTGCTGGCTGTAAACTGAAGATAAATAATTATTCATTGACACCTGCTTCGGACGCCCCTCTCACCTGGCCTTCCCTCCCTGTCTGGTGGAATTGCTGAGCGGAGCAGATGCTCTGAAGGGCCTTTAAAAGAGGGAGGCCTCAAGTCCCGAGGGCCTCGGGGCTCCTGGCAGTCCTGCCTGTGTGATTCTCAGTTGGACTGTGCATCAGAAACACCTAGGAGGCCTGGCGAACTCCCTGAGTCCTGGCCGCATCCAGACAGCCCCGCATATCTCTGGGGGCAGACTAGAGCTCTGGGCTTCTCAGGGCCTGCTGGGATCCCACTGTCAGGCTGAGGAGCGCTGCTCTGAAGCACTCAGCCATCCTGGGCTGCTGCTAGGCTCTTGAACTTGTCAAGTGCTTCCCAGCCCAGGGCCCTTGCCGGTCCCTTCTACTGGAACCACTTTATTCTCTTCTTTCAAATTGTGCCTCTTCAGATGGGCCTTCCTTGGCCAGCCCATGTAAAACAGTCCCCACTCCCAGCAGCTGGACTGAAACATTGCACCCTATTCATTTCCTTCCCAGCACTATAGTCATCTGAACTGGTCTATTAATTTGTTCACTTGCTTATTGTCTCCCCTCCCCCAACTAGAATATAAGCCCCTGAGGGCGAGGTCTTACTTCTTGTTTATCACTGTATTCCTGGTGCCTAGCACGGTGCCTGACATAATACATACATGTAAAATATTCATTGTCACAGTGATTTCTAATATCAAGAGGCACTGAAAGGCCACTGAGCGTAAGTTTAAGTCCTTTTTCTAAGATCTAAGGAAGGATTGACTTCTTTCCTGAAAAGATGTACCTGTGTCTTTGTAGGTCTTGATCAGAATGTAGGACAACATATCCTTGGAGCCACCCCTGGCCCTGTTTCCCGATCTTGCCCTCAATATCTCCTAATGAATAATAATAATAATGAAACCGAAAATACGGACACAAATGTTTATGTAATAATTATCAGCTTTAAGGAGCATTCACAGACTTTATCCGATTTGATCCTTTCCTGTGAGATGGGAGTAATCCAGCACGGACGATGAAACACTCAGAGCAATTAAATAACATGTCCAAGTCCATGTGTGTGGAAGTGATAGAAGTGGGATGTGAAGTCAGGCGTCACTTGACAGCGAGGATGTGCTCTGCGGAGTGCGTCCTTAGGCCATCTCGTCGTTGCGGGAACGTCGTACAGCGGCTTACACCAATCCAGACAGTGCGGCCTACTGCACGCCTGGGCTGTGTGGTACTAATCTCATGGGGCCAGCGTCGTGTATGTGGTCCAGTGTTGACGGAGATGTCGTCATGCGGCACATGACTGTATGCCTGTTTTGGGGACACCTTCAGAGGGATGACGGAGGCCTCAGACTCTCCAGGATTAGGGAGCACTCACTGCCCCTCGCTCGGTGCCAACAGCTACACCCTTTCCCCCTGAACTTCTGTGCTCTGTTGGTTTAAAAGCTCACCGGGAGTGGGTAGGATAGTGAGTGGGACTGGAGAAGGTGGGGAGGTGAGGAGGAGAGGCCCCTCGCCTCTCCTGTGCTGCCTTCTCTTTGGGTGCAGCCTGAGTCTGGCCCATGGGTAGCTGAGTACCTTTGGTGTAAGGGTCCTCGCACACCTCTCACACCTGTGGGCGTGGCCTCCCCTTGCCAGGAGCGCGGGCAGCAGGTCTCGTGGCGAGGCCTGGGAGCGGCATCGCCGCCCTCCACCTGGTCGGCTTGTGGAGGAGGCCTCCCCTCCAGTGTGCTGCAGGCCGTGTCCTGTCATGGTCCACCACAAGTTTCTAGGAAAGATCCAAAAATCTGGAGTAGTCGCTAATCAGTGGGTCGGTTGCAAAGTGCCTGACTAATAGAGTTTAAAATACGTCACCCTGATTGGCCTCCCACGAGATGCAAGGATCTGTGCTGCTCTGGTCCTGAGATGGGGGCTCCTGGGTGCTGGATGCGCAGGTGTGCGTCCTCACTTAGATGCCTGTACCTTCCTTTGCATGTGGGAAATACTGCATCCTTCACACATAGAAGCATCAGAAATAAAACAGGGTCACGTGATCCGTTACCTTGCCCTCAGAACCGAACTGAACTGCTTCCCTCTGGTTCTCGCTCACCTCTCCCCTCCTCTGTACCTAGCTTTGTCTTTGTCTCTGCTTAGCTCCTTATCTTTTCTGAGTGTATTTTTGTTGTTTGTATCTAATATAGTTTTAAGCGTGTTTTGGGTGGATTTTAAAAAGCAAGTTAGTGGGGCTGGCCCAGTGGCGTAATGGTTAATTTCATGCACTCAGCTTTGGTGGCCTGAGGTTCGCAGGTTTGAATCCCAGGCAGGGACCTAGCACTGCTCGTCAAGCCGTGCTGTGGTGGCAGCCCACATATAACAGAGGAAGACTGACACAGATGTTAGCTCAGGGACAATCTTCCTCACCAAAAGTAAAAAAATAAAAGATAAAAAGCATGTTAGTTAAACATTAGTCCTTGTTATTGATTTATTTGTGTGTGGCCCCTGAGAAGATTGACTGAACACCCTGGTTTGCCTGAGACAGTCCTATTTGGTGTCTCTTGTCCCAGCTCAATTATTAATAGTGACACCTTCACTCTGAGAAGTGTACCAGTTTGGATGAAAAATTACAGAGGTCGCCTACTCCAGGACGATCTTCTTCCCAACTGCCCCTTTTGCTCAGTAACCCTTTGAATAAAGCCCGTCCCCCTCTCTGATCCCGTGTCACTAATCTGCAGTGCTCATAGAAGAATCCTTCTTCCTGCTGCTCACTGGTCTCCCACGGAGCCCATTGTCTTGAACGGGGCAGCTTCAAAGAATAATCGGAACATAGGTTGGTGACTACAGTGTTATTGGGTCCTCAGGTCAGAGAGCTGTTAACTGGGATTTAAAAGTTGTGCTTGGCTATGCTTAATTATAAATGCTTTTGGACCCTGAGTGCTTCGTTTGTCCACCAATCAAGAATTTCCTGGCCGTTGTACCAGTGTTTCCACTGACACTGTCGATGTTCTCGAATCCTGTTTGACCTCCTGCTGCTTTTCTCTTGAGCCGCCCTCTGGGTTTCCCTGACTTGGATGGTTTTGGTCAGCAGGTCAGAGAGGCAGTGGCTGGACCCCTCGGTGCTGGTCAGAGCATCCCTAGGGATCCCTCTGCCTCTTTCTCACACATTCTTAGGGTTACAAGCTTCCTTCTTGTGAAGTATTTTTAGCTTGAGGACTGTCTGTGGTGTTGGTTTTGCTCAGATAAGATGTGGAGGAAGTGAGGGCCCACCACACAGGGCCTCTGCTTGGCGTTGCACCTGGGGGACCCTGATGTGCAGATGCCCTGGGCTGCGGCCACTGCAGAAATTCATTGTCGCTCTTTACTCTTCCCCTGTTAAGGTGATTCCTCTTTTTAGCTGTGGTGGAGACTAAAAAGCGATTCTCTGGGTGTTTTGTGGCCCTGAGGCTAGGAATAGGCCCTCCTTCAACCTGAATCAGTGTATTCCAGTGTCTGATTTGGGCACATTCCTGAAGGCCTGTGTGACAGTGGCCCGACAGCTCCCGAGGTGACCGCTGGCCTCTATCGCAGTTTTCCTTTTAGGAAGTAACGTTTCCTGTGAGGATGTGGAGGAAATTCTGTTCCCCACAACACAGATACAGTTGAGCCAGGCTTTGGTTCACACACCCTGGGGACAATGACTCTACTCTTTTGTGAAATCCCTTTAGAGCCAGAAACAGAATTCTCACCAATTTAAATGAATTAAATATTAAATTAGGAGGGGTTGATGGGTTCGTTGACAGACAAAAGAAGAGGGGAATAAACGTTCTTCCCCATACTGTGGTCTACTCTGGAAGGGCCGTGTGTGATCAGGGGAGACGAGGACTAGAAATCTGTGTTTAAATAAGAAAACCAGTATTACTGGTGCCTTGGAAAGACCCATCTAACCCCAGTATAACAGGGGTCCGGAAGGTGTGTGACGCCCGTGCTCCTTTTCTCCCCTCCTCTTTGGCAGCACATTCATTCAGCACCTTGTTTTCCAGGGTTGGGGGGCGGGGGGAAGGCAGAAGGCAGAGGGGGGAGTGAGAAGGTCTGACTGAATTGCCTGATTAACTGTTAACTGGCTAATTCGGAGCAGTCTCATCTTTCGTTCATTTGGAGCTTTCAAACCTCTCCCGTGTGCAGGGTGGTGTGCTAGTCTTCCCGGGACTGGAAAAGCAAATCACACACAGATGCCACCCTCCTGGAGCTGAGAGCTGATAGGGAAGGATGGCACCGCCAGACCCCCACACGCTCCGTGAGGCTCTCAGAGGTGCGTGTGAGGTGAGGGAGCAAAGCCAGCAGCATCCTGTGAAGGGGCCGTTGCCTGGAGAACACTGTTGGGTGTAGCCTAGCTTGAGGAGAACTGAGATTAGTCATCCTGAAGAGCTCTGGGTCTGGATATTGGTGTGACACATCCTTAGGCTTACACGTTTCCCCTTCCTGAAGTATTTTCAGCTTGCAGACTGTCCGTGGTGTTGACTTTGATCAGATAAAACATAAAACATGGCGGGAGGTGAAAGCACACAGGAGTGGGGCCTGCAGAGGGCAAGTGGAGGAGGAGAGGGGATCCAGTCCTGAGCTCTGGTCTAAGTGGGGGCTTCTGGGCTGCACTTAATCTCTTACTCTCAGGGGAGACCCTGAAACCCAGCACTTTTCCTCCTAAACCACATCCATGGCAGCTCAGCCCTCGTCCCGAGGGAGCCGCTAACGTGGCATGCGAGCATTTGCCTGTGTCTGGA